>NC_136068.1:446073407-447273407 GCF_964261635.1 Lissotriton helveticus
AGCTTGCATAAAGTATTATGCCATAGGCAGATGTGAACCTTTAGGCAGCGCTTATCTCCATGAAGCTTGGTCACTGCCATTTACATACAGATGCGTGAGGGAGGGTAGAGAAGTTTATTTAAATAGTGAAGATTGTACAATACCTGATCACTCATTAGTGTGTAGGAATATCCAATTGCATGGCTCTTGTTGCCAGAAGCGCCTAATTTGGCCTGTGTTTTAAAAGGCACACCTACACCTGCTATCACACCAACATTTACATTACTAGCAAACGGTAGTTATTTACTTTTGAATAATGAAGACTGTTGTGGGATCTATCCGGAATTCCTTACGTGGTACAGTCTCTGAACGTGTAGTTTGTTGTAAAAACATATTGTTTCCTCCTCCACATGGGAATCTGGATGTTTCTATCTGGCAGTCGATTCCGACCTTGAAAGCAGAGTTCAACAAGATGAGTCAAAAAAGAGCTCGATTGTTCCAGAAAGAGGTTGCCCTCACATCTGCTCATGAAACATTTGTCCTTCAGGTGGCCAACACCCGCACAGAAGTACATGCTTTATTAAATACAGATTTGCCCCTGCATTTTGCGGAGTTAATTCACACTATCTTTAATGCTTCCTCGACCACAGGGCTGGCTCACTTTTTTAAAGTTGATAGTAGTGGCCTTGTGACTTCTTTTCAAACTATATTTGGTGTGTTCCCGGCATTTTTCATTCCATTTTTCCAGCCTGTTTGATGGATTTCCCTTAATGCTCGCTCTGATTGCAGGAGTGCTTCTATTGCTTTGTTTATTTAAAAATGGATGCACGTCCTGTGTTACAAGACGATCTGCCCCGGCTGTTGCTGCTCCGCAACCGAATGCTTAGTTATTATGGAGCGCTGCCTCTCGCTACATTGAGTGCGACATATGGATTATCGTTTCGATTTTCCTTTTTCACATGTGTCCAGCCTGTCTTTCATTGCCTGAGCTGCGATTTCAACTGGGCCCTGGATTTGTGTCTCTGCAGTACGGTGTCTCCCAACGCGGATTATGACCAACTGATGAGCCCCTTAGTTGCTTATGAATTGCTTTGTTCTGGCGGAGGGATTATGGCCTTTGCAGCAATGCATGGAGTCCTGGGCGTTGGAATGTTTTTGCAGCGGCGCATTACTTCTTGGCATGCAGTTACATTGAAGAGAACCCGAGTTGTCCTCTGATTGTGCTAGAGGCTCCAGTTATTGAGGAACATGTATGTTCATTTCCATTGCTGAATTGGATGGCTGAAATGTTTTTGGATGAGAGCAATGAGTTCCTATTGGAGGCGGTAGCAACGTATGGTGCATACACGCTGTTGGAGTAAGACACTTTTTATTTTTTTCTCTCTTCCATGACTGACGTCATGTGTTGAACAGCGAATTTTTTCTTCCCCCTTTTTCAAACCCTTCGAGTTTTTGTTTAATCAAGTAAATTATACTACATTTGTGTATTATTCCCAAATTCGGAGTTTGGTACCTTTTTCCCATTGTGGCAAATTTGAACTTGGCTCTGGCTCTCGAACTTGAACTCTGCGTTCCTGATTTGCCCCCACTGCTTTCACGTGCTCCGATCAAGGGAGGGTGTTGTGGGGATGACCTGTACATTTACACAGTGTTAAGTTAGCATGGGTTTATTAGGAGTTTAAACGCCATTTTACTTTCCTGCTCTGCTTTGCACACGACACGCACTTGCGCTATTGTTTAGAGAACACTGAGTATTTTGCTTCACATGAAAATAACTTGTTTTGCTGCATTTCCAAGATGCTTCGATAGTTTAGTCTGTACAGTATGAGCAGAGACCGTCAAGGTTATCTTAGACACTGTGGCTGTTGTTCTAACTGATCAGCGCACGTTCTAGCCATAACATATATGCAGCTGTGGCCACCTCTGATATTGGCACGTTTAATAATGCACTGCGTAGGCATGATCACACACTTGGAAGAACATTCGTATGCTGAGAGCTTGTGCAGAATCTGATGTGATCCACTTCTGCTGAATACCAGAGGTATGGGGCCGCCTATGTAACCCTGAGAGACCTTCTTTAGTTATAAAATAACCTACTAGCAAGGGAGGGTGAAATATAGACATATTTTAACACTAGTTTCCATTTAGCATTCTAACATGCTTTCTCCCTTTGTATTTTATGGAATAGTAACTATGCTGACAATCTTGTTTCTAATAATTTGTCTGCTTGTATTAGCTAAAGTGCTGCATATGAGGTCACGGCGTTAGAAATAAATATTTCAAACTTGCTTGTGTCTTCTTTTACACCCTGTTTTGGACTGGTATGCGAGTATAACGAAAGAGTGTTCTTGTTTTCCACATTGCCTGAGGTACCCTAAGTCGCCTGTTCTGGGTTATCTAATCATTGGTATTTTTGCTGTAGGACGAAGAGCCAATGAGACACAGATGCTAGTCTGGTAGGGAATGTTGGGTACTAAGGTGAGTTTTGGCACACCCTAAATCACTAAGGTCCTAAGTCTCTGTGCACAGTTCTGTGTAGAAGCAGAATCCCTGCAACATAATAATATGTTTTGCAATTCTTTATTGGAAGATTAAAACAGTGTATAGGGGAAGGCTGATCGGGGAACATAAGATACCATATGTGAAACAGTAATACTGTACCAAAAACACAGCACAAGATGAAGCAGAGCACTGTACATAGTATTTGATATTTCCACGAGCATGGGCCCTTGAAGGACAAAGAAGGGCACGTGGCTCTACATCTCTACACAGGAAGGTCAGCAGGGTGAGGGAGCTAGAAGCATGTAACATGACCAAAAGAAACAAATAGACAGCTGCGGTCCGTGCAGGTAACAGCGGTGGGGTCACATGGGGGGGATTTTGAGGGACAATGCAGAGGGGAAATTAAATAAATAATTAATTTTCCTTTTGCATCGTCCCTCGAAATCCCCCCACGCGGCCCCACCACCCCACCACTGGTACCTGTACGGACTGCGGCTGCAAATAGAGGAATCATAAACAGGGAATCCATAGTCACATCCACACGTCCGGAGGGGGGGGGCAGAGAGGTGGAAAGGGGAGAAAATGAGAGAGAAGTGGAAAGAGAGGAAAAAAGATGAGAGGCAAAGAAGAGAGATGTGGAAAATGTGGGAGTGGGAGAGAAAAGTGGGAGAAATATGCACGCACCTTCAAGGACCGTGGCCAGATGGGATCTCAAGGGCAGTGTCTGTGTGATTTAAAATCTGGTAACCCTCTTGGGGACCGGGGAGCTCTCAATTAAGGGCCAGTGGGCTTTATCCAAAAGGAGGGGCACCCAGGTGAGGAGGAAGGTCTCTGACTTATCCTGTAGGTTATAGATGACCCACTCATAGGTAGCTGTCTGGCACATTGTCAAGAGCCATTCATCCTGGTAGGAGGGGGTGGGGGAATGCCAGTGGCAGAGAATGCAAATCTTAATATGGTTTAGGATTTTTAAGTCCAGCTTGCAATTCCGTCACTTCACTTTCACCGCTGTAGTGTCTGAGATGTTACACAGAGCCCATTTGCCACTTGCTGATGTTCGTGAGCAGCCAAATAGGTTCTGTTTAACAATGTGATAATCTATTATTCACCTGTAGGGTGAGAAGTAAAGAGAGCAGCACACAATCATGTGAAAATACACTATTTAACATTTTCTTGAAATGTGAGTTCGGCTCAACTGGATCGGTTGCCCAGTTTTGATGACACTCAGATCTCATCCCTGAAGCTCAGCAAACTGCCTTCCATGTGTCTTGCATAGTTTTCCTCGAACCTCTCATTCTGGGCAACGGTGAAGTAATTTTTCCAGTCTCCGGCCACCCCTGGGAGGTAAAAAAAAACGATGTCAATGAAGAAATATATTGATTTGTTAGCTCTTCAAGTGTCAAAGAGGGATCATCACAAGTTGTCAACTTCAATAGGATGCTTTGTCTGTTTTGGTAGTGATACCATGCTGTGATCATTTAAGGGTCTAAATACTATGATGCTGAACCTCTTACTGCCAAATACCCACAAGGGAACGTTTGCACAAGTTAAAATTAAAAAAGAGAACAGTTGTAAAGTAAAAGATGAGGTATTAACATGCAATTGCTATTAACATAAAACTGTTAGTTGTCACAACAAAATCTTTCCAAAGGGACTATATAAAATAAAAGCATTGTTATCAATAAACAATCTGAAACCAATAACAATGGAACTTAACTGAAAATAAGTAATAATTTACAAATGAACATTACTGTAACCTCCCAAAATAAGCATAAGATCCTAAAAGAAGCAGGCAATCCACTAAATATATGAATTGTCTATGGTTAGAAGCTACAGCTACAAGGCGTCAGCTCCTGAATATACATATATATCTTTTATATACAGATGTGGCGAGTATAATACCCTTCTCCTCATTCAACAACAATAATAAGTAGCATATTTACACTCGGCACATCTCTATATATGGTTTATGCCATAGTATGGCATTTTTGTGTCTTTGTTTTTTTTAAAAGGTATTTAACCAAAAACCAGATGAGAGGGGTTACATTGGGCAGTATGGTAAAATCACATTGAGCAAGCCTCCTGAGCATTATGAGGATTGTTTATCTGTATAATCATTGTTACATATAGCATGTGTAGTAGAAAGGTACATGTTTCTCATTTAAATTTTGCGGTACTGTGAATATATATATGTGTGCGTGTGTATATGTATATATATATATATATATACATATATATATATATATATATATTATATATATATATATATATATATATATATATATATATATATATATATATATATATATATACATATACATATACATATACATATAAATGTGTGTATTATCTGAGAGTGGAATAATGGAACCTTTAGTGATCGAGCATTAGGGAAATAGAGGAGGTGACATAAGAGCAGCAGTTAGCACTTTCTCAATCTGGATATTCTACAGGAACAGCATTTCTCATGAACTTTTTTACAAATTTGCTTCTGTGAGGTTTGTGAATGGAATATCGTACACATTATGCATCCTAGGATTAGTGCAATAGAGGAGGTGTTATAAGAGCAGCTAATGGCACCTTCTAACTTTCAGATTTGATAGAAAAAGCACCCTGCACCTTATATCCAATACAGGGAGTGTCTGTAATTGAATACTAGGTTGCTTGCTTCCTTATGTAGCACCTCTCATCCCTGGTACCTTACAGGGACAGCACATTGCAATGTATAATTAATTTTTTCTGTGTATTTTACTGTTTAATACATGCTACAAAAAGCACTTCGCACTTTATATATTTATAGGTATTTTAACATTAATACATGGGTTCATTGAATTGTTCCAATTGTAATAGAGTTTTAGTGATGCAGTCAGCACTGTTCCATTTTTCTATGATACAGATCATTATAGACTATACAGCCGCTCTAAAAACAACTGCCCATTAGGACTGTGTACTTGGCTTGATACAAAATCTGTCTGTTAGAGAGCCTGAAACTTGTGAGTTATATTCTTTAATTGTGTACTTCACAATGATTTTTATGACCTTTTGTTTTGCTTCGGTAATGAACTGCAGAAATGATATACTTTATTTGATAGAAATTAGAAATGGGTTGTTTCCCCTTTAAATACTATATAAAGTTTTCAATTGATGGTGGGAAAGGGTACAGCTGTCCCTTTAAAATGGCACTCTGTGCACTTACCGAGTGGCAGTCTACACTGGGTATAGTTAGGTCATTGTTTCCATAAGAATATCGTTTTTTGTGTTGCTAATACCTTTTGCACCGTTTGACATTTCGTCACGAAACTTTCCAAAAAAGTGTTATTGTTTGCCTAGTTTGTGCATAGAAAGTTTCGGGGTGATCTGTCCAGTAGAAGCAGAGAAAAAGGGTGCATCTCCAAATGTAAAATCCTAATTCATTTTCCATCAACTTCTTTAAGAAACGCTACCGCAAAAACTGCAAAATAAAATTGCACACAATTTGGCAGGAAGCGAGATCTTGGTACACAGATTTAGCTTTTTCGTGATTTGGTGTAAATCCATTCAGTATTTTTTTGGGAAATGAAGGTTTAAAATATTTGTATATCTGGAGGGCTGGGCCCATGAGAGGCATGCATGAGCGCCAATTTTGCTGTGAGTGTTATGATTGACCCAGGGAGCTTTTTTTTCCTTGGACCAATACGCTCCCGCGGGAGTCAGACTCCAGCGGGAGCAAGAACTCTGATGGGCTGCCAGAAACATCAGAAAAATGTTGGTGGCAGCCATTACAGGATACGAGGACATGGGGACTGATTTAGATCTTGACAGAGAGGTTACTCCATCACAACTGTGTCAGATATCCCATTTGCTGAAATATAAACCACATTATATCTTATGGGGTTTATATTTTGATGCATGGGACATCCATCACAGTTGTGACGGAGTAACTTGTTTGCCAAAATCTGAATCAGGCCCTTAGTCCCCAGTCCTGAACTTAAACACAAAAGTGATATAAGGGGGCTGGTTAGGTATACTCTGCCCCCCTAGGGCCCATTAGGGGGCCTAGAGGGACTCCTTGGGTTGAAAACAACAGCACTTTTTTTGCGATTCTATGGGACTCCAGCGGGATTGGGGGGAAAAACGAAATGGCGGCGCAGGACTGCATTGTTTAATTAAGGTGGGGGGAATGGTCCCCCCCCTCAAGCCATTATAGGCTCAGTAGAGTCCACCCCTGATGCTGCATTCCATAATGGTTGTGTGGCCAACCTCAATGAGTCAATATGGGCACGAGGAGCCCACCCTTGGGGCTGAAATGTCCTCAAAAGGGGTGAATATGCACGGCCCCCTCCCGAGCCTTCATAGACCCTGAGGCTTTTATTAAAGGAGAGGGGGGCTATTGTACCCCTCTCTTTGAGCCATTATAGGCCCTGGGGATCCCACCCCCGGTGCCGATAAACTTCCCCCCTCCCTGAGCCTTTTATGGCCCTGGGGACCCCTTCCCCATGGCAGGTTCACATGCTGTGTTTCGGGGAGCCAAAACCCCTGACCCAATAGTTACCATGTCCTCACCTGCAGGCAGGTAAACATGTGTTTGCTGCGATCTGGCGGGAGCATTTTATAATCTCCTGCCAAACCGGAGCACACACAAAGTCTCCCCCAGCAGGTGGAAGCTTCAGAAATGCTTCAGCGAGCTGGGACCAGACTTGTCATCTGTTTACCTGCCCACAATGATGCGGGCAGCGAAACAGATAAACAGATTGCTCCCGTCCGGAGGGAGCAGCATAATTAGCTGCTCCCTCCAGGGGGAAGCAATGTCAGCTCCCACAGCATGCTGGGAGCCAGCTGGGCTGTGGGGGTCCTGTGGCTCCCCCAGACCCCCACATGTGCATTGTGGGTGCCCTGAGTGGCTACTGGGGCACCCACCTTTAAATAATGGGAGTCCGGGAGACAGGGTCCTCAGGCCATAATAGGCTCAGGGAGGGGGCTGTATACATACGGCCATGGGGAATAGGGTTCCCCGCACTTAATGAGGTTCGGGGAGGAGAGCCAAGCACCCCCTCCCTTTCAAATAAAATACAGCCCTGGGGGATGGGGTCCCTAGGGTCTAGTAAGGCTCACAGGGGACCACATGTTCCCCCTCCCCTTCAAAATACAGGGATCCCCATAGCCTAATCAGGCTGACAGAGAGCAGCCACGTGTCCCCCTCCCCACAGCCTGGGGATAGGGTTGCAGGGGCCTGATAAGGCTCAGGGAGGGGGGTCATGCAGCCCCTTCCCCCTGGGGGGCCCGGGACCTATGAAGACTCAGGGGAGGGGGACCACATGTTCCCCCTCCTCTTTATTATTGGTTGGGCTGCAGGGAAAGGATTCCTGGGGCCTATAAGGCTAGGGAGGGGGATCACCTGGCCCCCTTCCAACTTTTTATTGTAGTTAGCCCTGATGGAAGTGGCCCCCGGAACCTAATCAAGCTTGGGGAGGGTGGTTGTGCGTCCTCCTCTATGTTTATTTGCATTTGCCCCCTGGGATGGGGACCATGGGGCCAATTAATGGTAAGGGAAGAGGCTGCACTGCCCCCTCCCCTTAATACATATGCTTTGGTCCCAGGGAATGAGATCCCTGAATCCCGAATGCCAACCCTACACTGCGCATGAAAAAACCTGAGTTGGTGTGGGGTTGGCAGCCTGCTGTGGGTTTGGCTACAGGGCCTGGTGACAGCCAACATCCTGCAGGGCACGACCAAGGGCTGTGAGCAGTGTGCGGTTGTTTGCCTGTGGGGAATTGAAAGCAGGGCCTGCGTGCAACATAGGCCCTTCAGCTAACCCCTTACCATGCATGACTAAAGGCCGTGTGTGATGTTGTGTTGGTTGCCTCCAGGTGGTTGCAAGCCAGGCCCTGTAGCCAATCCCACGCTGCATGCAACAGACACGCCGTATGCGGTGTGGTGTTGGCTGCCTCCGGGTTGGTGGGCCACAAGTCCTGTTATCAGTGATGTCATAAATTATATCATAGAACTTATCGTGAGTGATGTAATATGTGAGGTCAAAAGCAGTGCAGGGCAGGGGCGAAATCTGCTAACTTAATCTGGGGAATTTCTGTGTTTTTTAAAATGTTTTTTATTTCTCTAACATTACTTTCACCTTTTGTTTTTAAGTGAATTTCGATGCTTTTTAAAAAAAATACAAAATCAGATCTTTTCATCACATCTAACTATAACTATTACTTTAACCTTTGTCTTTCTCTGTTAATATTTACCTATATATACACACACACATATATATATATATATATATATATATATATATATATATATATATATATATATATATATATATATATATATATATATATATATATATATATATATATATATATACCTACTGGCGGTCGCCAGTAGGTATATATAGTTAGGATTTGTTCTCTATGGGATTTTTGAAAATTCTATGTCTAATAACTTTGGCGTTTGTGGACGGAATTGGCTGAAATTTTCAGGAAAATGGCACATTTTGTTTCTGAGCAGCCCCTGAAAATTGGGGGGGGGTTCGTCCAGGGGGGGTCGAGAAAAAAGGGGGGTCCCAAAACGTGTTTTTAACATTGAGTTTTCCATAGGGCGGTTGGCCTCACTTTTAGCCCGAACGGCTGAATGGATTTGCACGAAACTTGGCAAAATTGTAGGGACTGGTAGCCCGATGTGCCTTTTGTAGGTCTCAATATATGTGCTACAGTGGATTTTGAGAAATTAACGTTTAAAAAAAGATATATATCTGTAACAGCGGACCGGGCAGCGCTCCAGTACGCGTACTTTTCGCGCAACGGAGCTTTGTGAAGCGAAGCTGATTGGTTCTCCGGCGTCTGTAAACATTCCAAACAGTCCGTAGCGGCCGCCATCTTGTCTCTTGGTAGGATCGAGAGACAAGAGGAGGCCAAAGCGAAGGGGCAAATGACCATAAGGGGGAATAGTAGATCCTCGCTGACCCCCTACGTTTGATGTGGAGGTTTTAAAAGGGCCCCGCGGGGCCAAAAAAAAAAATTATAATAATAATCGAACGGCTGAATGGATTTGCACGAAACTTGGCAAAATATTAGGGACTGGTAGCCCGATGTGCCTTTGCTAGGTCTCAATATATGTGCTCCAGTGGATTTTGAGAAATTAACGTTCAAAAAAAGATATATATCTGTAACAGCGCTCCGCTTCGCGTACTTTTCGCGTTACGGAGCTTTGCGAAGCTGATTGGTTATCCGGCGTCTGTCAACATTCCAAACAGTCCGTAGCGGCCGCCATCTTGTCTCTCGGTAGGATTGAGAGACAAGAGGAGGCCAAAGCGAAGGGGGAAATGACCATAAGGGGGCATAGTAGATCCTTCCTGACCTCTTAGGTTTGATGTACCATTTTGCCAAGTTTGGTGTAATTCCGTTCAGCCATTCAGGCTGTAGACGTATGTAAATGTCCTATGGAAAATTGCATGGGGAAAACACATTTGAAAGTGTTGAAATTTAGAACCAATTAAAATGTTAGTTTGGTTTTGTATTTGTGTGTGATGAAAGTTAATTGGTTATGTATATATGTCAAATGAGAGGAAACCACAGCCATTTTGTGATACTACTGTCTGAGGTACATTTGTGAGGAATTTTTGGTGGTGAATTTCTGGTGTTTGATTTACACAGTACTAACACTTCTCCTACTTTTAAAAAGGTGAGTTGTTAATTTGTAAGGGGAACTATGTTGTACACTTGAAGATAATTTGAAAAATGTTTTCTGTTATTTATTTGCAGTCCTTCTGTTATACTAAATACTTGATAAAGTTAGTTTTATATTATGTATTACTAAAAACGATAAATGAAAGTGATTATTTTTTTCTGCAATTTACAGCAAGCAATTTCAAAATAAAATGGCTCACAATGAAGAGACCGTGGCAATTTCTTTTGAATTGTCCACTACATTGATTGAAATTGAGAGCACCAATAATGAAATATTGTCACAAGGAGGAGATGACTTGTATGATTCCATTAGATTGATTGAAATGGACAGCACCAATAATGAAATATTGTCACAAGGAGATGACTTGAATGATTCCACTACATTGATTGAAATTGAGAGCACCAATAATGAAATATTGTCACAAGGAGGAGATGACTTGTATGATTCCATTGAGAGGAAACCACAGCCATTTTGTGATACTACTGTCTGAGGTACATTTGTGAGGAGTTTTTGGTGGAGAATTTCTGGTGTTTGATTTACACAGTACTAACACTTCTCCTACTTTTAAAAAGGTGAGTTGTTAATTTGTAAGGGGAACTATGTTGTACACTTGAAGATAATTTGAAAAATGTTTTCTGTTATTTATTTGCAGTCCTTCTGTTATACTAAATACTTGATAAAGTTAGTTTTATATTATGTATTACTAAAAACGATAAATGAAAGTGATTATTTTTTTCTGCAATTTACAGCAAGCAATTTCAAAATAAAATGGCTCACAATGAAGAGACCGTGGCAATTTCTTTTGAATTGTCCACTACATTGATTGAAATTGAGAGCACCAATAATGAAATATTGTCACAAGGAGGAGATGACTTGTATGATTCCATTAGATTGATTGAAATGGACAGCACCAATAATGAAATATTGTCACAAGGAGATGACTTGAATGATTCCACTACATTGATTGAAATTGAGAGCACCAATAATGAAATATTGTCACAAGGAGGAGATGACTTGTATGATTCCATTAGATTGATTGAAATGGACAGCACCAATAATGAAATATTGTCACAAGGAGGAGATGACTTGAATGATTCCACTACATTGATTGAAATTGAGAGCACCAATAATGAAATATTGTCACGAGGAGATGACTTGAATGATTCCACTACATTGATTGAAATTGACAGCACCAATAATGAAATATTGTCACAAGGAGGAGATGACTTGAATGATTTTTTTGATCAATCTCTTGATGGCGAATTTATCTAATGTTTGGAGACCATAGAGTTACAAGAATCATCATTGCAGACTTTTCATGAGGACATTGCTGATGAGGACATGTTACTAGTTCTTTCAAATTTAGAAAATTCTGAAGAATAAATTTATATTTAGAAATCAAAAATTGTTTGAGACATTATTCATTTTTATTTTTAATTTATGAGGTTGTAGCGAAGTGATTGTAGTATAAAATGAGACTTATAGTATAGAGTGCAACATTTTTATGTTACATGGCAAGTTTACTCATATTTACTTCCCTTCTGCCACTATATTATCTCCAATGTGTATTTGACATCTCTTCTTCATCTCCGGCCTCCTTTCTCTCACTGTGTGTCTCCGATGCATCTTATCGCTGCTATTTTGTGTAATTACAGAAGAGAGTAAAATAAAATAGTTCGGAACGTGAAAAGGGGGCAAAGTAGAGTACTCCTCACCCCCTAGGCCTTTTTAGGCGGTCCCAAAAGGATCAGTTTCTGCTTTCCTGAGAGATTATGGTATGAGTTCCATATACCACAATAACTTGCATTACAACATGCAAGATATCTATCTCCTATTACCAACATTTGGAGATATTCGCGCTAAGCGCGAATATCTCCAAAAAGTAACACCTGCCCTGAGCAGTTCTTAGCCATGTTATCCAATGGGAGGTGGATAACATGGCTAAGAGCATTAGCTCGGTAATGCATGAATATCGCTGAGTTTTTAGCGATATTCATGCATTGCGGCTGTTTATTATCGCATTTGCGATAAACCTTGATAATAGCAAGGTTTATCTTCGATAATTTCTGACGATGCTTAGCGGTAAAAAATTCGTTGGTAAGCATCGTTAGCGATAAATATCGCTTAACTTTGGTAATATGCCCCAACGTCTGTTAACGTTCGATTCGAAGGAAATGAGGAAGTGTTGAAAAACATTGTCTGCGCCATCTTGCCTTTTTTGAAATGCCACACTTTTGTCGTGCACGGCAGCCATTTTAGATGCCTTGACCAGACCCACTCTCTGCACGCTGTCGATTCGTAGCATGGCTCCTCACCGTCGCAAGCATCTTCCCCAGGCACTGGTCACCCCCGCTCTCTGTCTTATGCATGGGCAATAAACCTCCCCCCATCTGCGCTGCTCTTCCCTGAGAATCACACTCTGTGCCCGCCCGACACCTCCCTTTCGCCCTATTCACTACAGCACCCTCTGACACTCCTCTTCCTCTGTGTCCGATTGTCCAGGCTATCACCTAGCCCTGCAGATGTAGTTTATAGCCCCAGCTGTAAAGAATCACCCCTCTTCAAAGGAGTTATAGTAGATCAAGGCCCACACCCGATGAGATCCGTCACACCACACGTGTTCCTACTATCTGAAAACCATCCTGTATTGTGATTGGGGAGGGGACCGAGCCTGAAGCGGAAGATTCCAGGAATGACTCTTTGTACATCAAAGTTTTTACAATTATGTGTCACATTAAAAATATATAGCACTCCAACAAAGTAGTAGGAATATAAAACTTTAATAACATATAAATATATACAACAAAACAAAAACAGTAAAAACATTTAAACAACGAAGAGACCGTGGCAATTTCTTTTGAATTATCCAATAGATTTATTGAAATTGACAGCACCAATAATGAAATATTCTTGTCAGTAGCGGTCTGTTGTGCGAATAGTTCCAAGGCAGCAGAACGCGCTGAAATCTAGATGGCACGAAAGTGATGTCTAGTAAGTTGCCGCCCAGCAAATAACGGCATGGGGCGCCGCGGGGGTGAGTGAGTCCAGTAGGCACCACAGCTATTCTTACCGGCATTGCAGAATTACTGCTGGGGACAATGCCTGTGCTGTAGCAGGGTCACAGCAGAAACAAAAAGGATTCTGTTGAAGATGTTGTTGGTTTTAAATTTGAAAACAGTTCTGGTGTCAACTGCTATGCTAATGTAGTGGTTAATGTTTTGTTTTCTCTAGAAAATGTAAAAGAGGGGGAGGCAGTCCAAAGTTCCGTTAAAAGGGCAAAGGAAAGGATCGGTGGTTTGAACTATCAGTCAAAAAGGGGAGGGGGTGCAACAATTTTTCCTACCGGGTCACACTGTGCTTTCACCGGAACTGAGGTCTGCAGGATTCTAGTAATTCAAAGTGAGGCTGGCGCCAGCATGGGAGCGCCGACGTCCCGCGGATACAGTTTCGTCACTCCACGGGCGATCATGGCAGTCATTCCCCATCGGGGGTCGGAGACTCCCGCGGCTCCTCTAGAATCTTCAAGGTCGTGGAGGACTACGGTGGTGGAGTCAACCAGTGACCGGGCCATTTCTTTATGCTGGGCCCGCTCTTGCCAGGTCGACCGCCATTTTGAGAGTTCGGTAGCTACTGGCGATCGCGGGGTCAAATGAGAGGACGGGCTCCACCCTGCCGGGCGAGACGTTGCAGCATGGCCACAGTGGAAGAACCCTTTTCCGGGCGCCTGGAGCGCTGAGGGTGCAGCTGGGAAGCCTCCACCTGGGGAGGCGGGAGAGGCCTGTTCGCACCGTCTCTCCCTCCCAGTGCACCCCACGGCGTCTCGCTTGAGATTTGTTATGGCCGGACCAGGCGATGAGGACGAGGGAGGGGGGGGTCGGAGGCATGTGCAAGACATCCCCCCCCAGTGTTGTCGCAGCCATTATTCATGAAAGAAGAAGTGTCCCGTCCGTCTTCGGGCCGGGCTTCCGGTAGATGTCGGCCGGACGCCCCTGGCTCTGGCCCCATGAACGGGTTTCTTGGTTTATCGGCTGCAGCCGGATCCCGTCGGCCTCGGCCCCCCGACCGTTGGTGGCCGGACTGGAAGAGCATGTGGCGGGAGTACCTACAACTCTCAAGGGCCACCGCGGCCGGACTGGGAGAGAGAGGGGAGGGTCGAGGAGACATTCCCCCCCCCTGCAACTGTTCAGCGTTGTAAAGGCAATCCCCTGGCCGGGTCCCGCTGGCCTCGGCCTCTCCTCCGGCTACACCCTACGTTAGGATCTCCTGGCCGAGGCGTGGCAGCAGGACCTGCCTTATATGGGCTGCTCCCAGCTGGGCGTAGCCGCAACCCTGCCCCACCTTGGAAGTTTCCAGAGTGGGGGCGGATGTTCTACTGACTTGCATTTTCCCTAGTCTATCAATTTTTTTGGCGTGGCAGGCGGTGGGACAGCGAGGGGTGATTTGGTTTCTCTTACTGTTTTTCTGGTCTCTCACCACTGGCATATTTTAACGTTTTCTTGTTTCTAGGACATTAATAGGTTTTATCATTACGTTATGTTATCGTTTCTTTGTTCATTGTTTAATAAAAGTTCATGTTCATCAGTGGCCTACTGATTTTCGTTTTCCTATTCTTTTCTTTCCAGGTTGTTTCATGCTAAAGTTTCTGTTAACAGGATACAGTGATCACTTCGTTATTATTGCATATGTCCTTTTCACTAGGGGTGCTCTCTGGTCGGGCCAGATGACGTATCTCTAGTAAATGGTCCGGGTGAAACAGGTGCATCAATCAGTGGGGAGTAGATAGGCATGACAGATTACAACGGGGGAGAAAGGTCCGCATTACGTACCCTTTCACTACTTGCAAAGATTTTCCTACGTTTATTTGCAAACAGGGAATACCTCCAAAAAGAACTAATTCCCAAACAGTCAATGTTCGGACAATCAATCAATCAATGAGGAATGAAATAGGTACGACGTGTTAAAGGCTTGCGTTACCTACCCTTCACTATCTGCAAAGGGAGAGAGAATATTCCTATTCTTCCTCGTTTGCAGGCAGAGAAGATCCTTAAGAGAACCAACTTCGAACAATTCAATGCTCGATTCAAACAATCAACAAGGGGTACTGTGAACACAAATGAACGCCGCTTATGTACATACGCATTGCTATTTTCAACAGGTTGTTCCTAATGTTTCTATTTTAGCGAGGTCAAAAAGAGATCCCATTAGTGGCCTACTGATTTTGCTCGATTCCTTTTGTTTTTTTACACGATTTTTCGCTATCTGCAAAGACTAAACAGAGTATTGCGACTCTGTGCTTGTTTGTAAATAGAGAATGAACCAAAGAGAACAATCAATCAAATGGAGAGAGAAGCAGGCACGACGGATTACAAAGGGGGCAAAGGGCTGCGTTAACTACCCTTCACTATCTGCAAAGAGAGAGTACTCCTAATAGAAATGAGGGGTGGGGGGCAGCATTCAAAGCAGATCAGTGTGCATAAACACGAAAATGTTTTTACTTACCACGTACTTGACATTCGACAGCTTATGATATTTGCTATTAAAAAACCATTGAAATTAACTGAAAAAACCATAGGTTATAGACCATATATAGTTAGGAATTAGCATTTACAAAACCTTGAAAATTCACTGAAAAAACCATAGGTTATAGACCATATATAGTTAGGAATTAGCATTTACAAAACCTTGAAAATTCACTGCAAAAACCATAGGTTAGAGACCATATATAGTTAGCTGGACATTTTATTGACATAAAACCAATGAAATTCCATATATAGTTAGTTGCACTAACTATATATCGCGCACCCGCAATCCACTGCTGATGATGTCACATATTACATCATTCATGACATGGTCAGTGACATCACTGATGACATCACTGATGACATCTCAAATGACATCACTGATGACATCACTGATGACATCTCATTTGACATCAATGACCACATCACTGATGATATCATTCATGTGACAATACAATGCATCTCCTCACATTTTAATATAACCTCTGTTTCACCCAGTGTTAAAAAGAGAGTATAATTTTTGAAACCATTGACACACCAATACTAGTTACTACATACGCACTCACTGATTGCTACGTCTACACACACCTTCACTCATTCACCCATACAATCATTCATACATACAATCACTCATCTTTACAACACTATCATATGCACTCATACACCTATACAGACACTCACAGTCTGCCACTCATCCATGGAGTTACTCACACACCTAGTCAGTCCTGTAAAGAATCAATGACACTTCCATTTTCTTGTCTATACAGTTAAACATAGAGCACCTTACATTTTCAAACATATACTAACACATACTTACCTTCTTATACAATCATTGATACAAGTACAGATTGATCTGCACAGAGTCACACACCTCCCAGCTAGCCACACACACACTCAGTCTCCCATACAAATACTTGGGCAATCAATCAATAACCCATATAGTTACTCATATAGCTACTGATCAACACATGCAGCAGTTTACAGAACAACAGACATAATGATGCACAAATTAAGACAGTTTAGTCACTAACCCATGCACTCAGTGAGACACATTTAATCACTCACTCATACAGTCAGTCATGCACCTACTAAATCCTTCGTCCAGACACTTACACATCCACTCATTCTTCAATATGTAAGACATATTTAAACTTTATAGAAACAAAAAATCACTGGATGTTGTTCTCAGTGATGTCATCAGTGATGTCATTTGAGATGTCATCAGTGATGTCATCAGTGATGTCACTGACCATGTCATGAATGATGTAATATGTGACATCATCAGCAGTGGATTGCGGGTGCGCGATATATAGTTAGTGCAACTAACTATATATGGAATTTCATTGGTTTTATGTCAATAAAATGTCCAGCTAACTATATATGGTCTCTAACCTATGGTTTTTGCAGTGAATTTTCAAGGTTTTGTAAATGCTAATTCCTAACTATATATGGTCTATAACCTATGGTTTTTTCAGTGAATATATATATATATATATTTCCACACAATCCACTCCAATTTTCGGCTAGAAGAATGACCAGCACACCAATATCATAGAGGATAAATCTTAATCTAAGCCCCTACCCCAACAGACGCATTTCGCCAGAAAGCTTCGTCAAAAAAAATAATAAATAAATTACAAAAAAAAATATATATATATATATATATATATATATATATATATTCAAGCTCCCTCGTTTGCACCCACTTCGCGCACTCAAGGACGGGTGCTTCCGCGGACGGTGCCTTCCGCAATAGATTACAGCTCTCACTTGTCTCGTTTTTCGAAGAAAAGAGGAAGCACTCCCAGGAGCGGGTTCAAAGCTTTATTACCAAACCCACAGCGACCGCCCTTGTGCCGGACAGTACCGGCCCCCGACAGGATGGCGGGCGGGCTTTGTCCGTCCGCCTTCCTAATGGACCCCTATATCGGAGGAATTTCAATGGTTTTGTACGAGTGAAATGTCCAGCTAACTATAACACCCCTAAAACCTATGTTTTTTCAGTGAATTCCTAAGGTTTTTTAAATGCTAATCCCTAACTATATCAGGCCTGAAATCTATGGTTTTTTCAGTGAATTTCAAAGGTTTTTAAATGATAATTCCTAACTATATCAGGCCTGAAACCTATGGTTTTTTTCAGTGAATTTCGAAGGTTTTGTAAATGACAATTTTTAAATGTATTAATTGCTATATTATTTTTTTATACTGATTTACTACATTTTTTAAACTATGTATTTTTAGATAATGTATTTTTTAAATGACATTACAATTACATTATACATTGCAATATAAAATATACTTTCTCAGAATGAATTACTTCAGTTTCAATAATTTGCAAATAGGCAATAGACTTTTAAGTAGAGTTGTTGCAGTTGTTGCAATGTGTGACCTCAATGTGAATTTCTAGTTAAATGCAATTAGTTACTTTATGGATTACTATTCTAACCACAGGACTGGATCCTTTATTAATTCCTTGGACATCTCCTGTAAACGGTTGAGTAAAAGTGTTTTAGTTACAGTAGTGATTTTTAAGGAATATTATTGTATTTTTAAAAGTTGACACTTAGAAATTTGTTCACATAGAATCACCAATGTTATCCTATAGCAGGAAATTCCTTTAGCAGGTAAGTAGTGCTATCGTCACTTTTTCTTACTCAGTGGTGGATCCTGGATCCAGCACTGGTGCATCTCCTGTAAACAGTTAAAGAATGCGTTTAAGTCATACAGGCGATTTTTAAGGAATATTTTTAGTTTGTGAAAATAGACACTTAGAAACTTTTCTGGTGAAAACCAGACAATGGATTCTTATGGAAGGAAATACAAGTTACTGGTAAGTACGGTTAGAACTACTTTTCAGGGTCAATGCTGGGCTAAAAGATGCAGCACTGGGTTCTCTCCTGATAACAGGTGAGTAAATCGGAATTCGTTGTTCGGATGATTTTAGGTGAATATTTAAAAGTTCCAAAACTCCACACTTAGAAGAATTTCCAAGTGAAAACAGACAATGTTAGCCTATGGAAGGAAATTCAAGTTACTGGTAAGTATGGTTAGAATTACTTTTGAGGATCAGTACTGGGCTCAAAGATGCAGCACTGACGTCTCTCCTGATAACAGGTGAGTAAATCGGAATTCGTAGTTCTGCTGATTTTATAAGAATATTTTAAAGTTCCAAAACTCCACACTTAGAAGAATTTCCAAGTAAAACCACTCAATGTTCCCCTATGGAAGTGAATTCTCTTAGCAGGTAAGCAGTGTTATCATTACTTTTTCTTACTCAGTGGTGGATCCTGGATCCAGCACTGGTGCATCTCCTGTAAACAGTTGATAGAATGCGTTTAAGTCATACAGGCGATTGTTAAGGAATATTTTTAGTTTGTGAAAATAGACACTTAGAAACTTTTCTGGTGAAAAGCAGACAATGGATTCCTATGGAAGGAAATGCAAGTTACTGGTAAGTACAGTTAGAATTACTTTTCAGGGTCAGTTCTGGGCTAAAAGATGCAGCACTGGGTTCTCTCCTGATAACTGGTGAGTAAATCGGAATTCGTTGTTCGGATGATTTTAGGTGAATATTTTAAAGTTCCAAAACTCCACACTTAGAAGAATTTCCAAGTGAAACCAGCCAATGTTAGCCTATGGAAGGAAATTCAAGTTACTAGTAAGTATGGTTAGAATTACTTTTGAGGATCAGTACTGGGCTCTAAGATGCAGCGCTGAGGTATCTATTGATAACAGGTGAGTAAATCAGAATTCTTAGTACATCCAGTAAGCGCCACACAGCTGCGTAGCATAGAGATGTAAAAAGGGGCATGACATGCACCACCTCTCTGCAACACAGCACAGTGGCACTTCCTGGAAGCACCTGGTGGACTCCTTGGCCCCCATGGTCCCTCAGGTTTGAAGTTGAATTCTTTCCCCAATTTAAAACACGCCACAGGACGTGTTTGTACACATCACGTCAGGCCCCGTCCCCTCCCTTCACACTGTGTAAACACACCCTGTCACCATTCTAAGTTGAGAGATTAAGTCCCCTCAATCCTAAGGATCCCTAGGGTCAAACTAGCCCACTAGGTACCTCCAGTAAGCACCACAGAGCTGCGTTGCAGAGAGGTGTAAAAAGGGGCGTAGCCTCTGAACACCTGTCTGGAACGCAGCTCCCTGGCACATACTGGAGATACCTGTTAGGCTATTTGGCCCTCAGGGACCCTCAGTATTGAAAGAGAATTAATTTCCCAACTTAAAACACACCACGGGCACGTTTGTACACTGATGAAGGAAGGGGGCATGGCCTGAGGTGACATGTCTGCAAACACGTCCTGTGGCGGCGCGTTTTAAGTTAGAGAATTAATTCCTCCTCAATCCTGTGGGTCCATGGGGGCCAACTAGCCCACCAGATACCTCCAGTATGTGCCAGGGGGCTGCGTTCGAGACAGGTGTTCAGAGGCCACGTCCTTTTTTACAACACTCTGTAACGCAGCTCCGTGGCGCTTACTGAAGGTACCTGGTGGGCTAGTTGGCCCCCAGGGACCCTCAGGATTCACAAGGAATTAATTCCCCAACTTAAACCGCGCCACAGGGCGTGTTTGCACACAAGTGAACGCAGGCTCCGCCCCCTACCTTCACCACCGTGCAAACGCACCCTGTGGCGTGTTTTAAGTTGGGGGATTAACTCCCCATGAATCCTGAGGGTGCCTGGGGCAGTTGACTGGAAAGAGAGGGAGTATGGTTCTCGGCGGAGGGACGCTCTGCTCTTAAACCCAAATCCAAAACTATGCCATCTACTGTGAATGTGGATCAGGACAAATTTGCAGGCAGAGTAGTTACAGAATTAAAGCAAATGAGGAATACAAGCAAAAAGAGTACTTACAACACTGATCACAGTTAAAATACTACAACAGATACACTGTACAAGAGTCCTTAAATTGTAGTGAGAAGTTCAGATAAAGGGTGCAATATAGTTCTCTGGTCAAGAAAAGCATACATGGCAGAGGTGTACAACCAGCTGAGGGACCAATCTTGCTATAAGAAAGTAAACATATCACACTATAGAGAAATAGAGCAGAGCTTTACCATAGCACTACTAAAGTGGCCGAGTAAAGGACTTATCAGTAGTGAAGAATACAGTTTCTTGAAGTCTTTTACCTGATACCAAAAATACATGAAGATGCAAACAAAACCCCGGGGAGGTGTCCAAGAAATGAGTCGCACTCGGGTAAAAGGAGCTTATCCCCATGCGCTTTATTTTGGTCTGGGCGGCAGGGCCTACTGTTAATTACAGCCACCTGACAGCCTGACGCGTTTCGATATCCATCTTCCTCATAGGCTTAAAGTCAGGAAGGGGGGTGGTAGTTCTCCAATGTCCGCGTTCAGCTTTATCGTGTGCCCCAATGGGCAATCTGAATTTATCACGTTGCCTTTCTGGAGATTGGAGTGCGACTCATTTCTTGGACACCTCCCCACCGAGCATGATATATATATATATATATATATATATATATATATATATATATATATATATATATATATATATATATATATATATATATATATATATATATATATATATATATATATATATATATATATATATATATATTATTGAAAGGGCTCCGAAACAGAGTTTCTTCCTCCCAGGAACCACACAAACGACTCGCTCACCAGGGTCCGTGTTGAAATTGCGTATATATATAAAAAGAACAAAAGTTAAAACCTAGTTATAGTTAGGAAAACTTTATTTATTCTTTCTATACAAATCAATCTTCAACTACACAAATATTAGAAATGTTAAAGTTATAGTTATACCTTAAATTTCTAATGTACACACCACATTTATATTACTATAACTTTATTTATTCTTTTTATACAAACCTAACCTATATAGGAAAAAAAATGTAATAGTTTCTGTTATATCTCTAATTGATAATTTATGCACCACCTTCTAACTATCATAACTAGGTCTCCCCTATACAAACAGTTTTCAGCTCGCTAACCACACAACAATAAATATAACTGACCGCTTTACCATGCACTGTATTCTCAGAAAGGATGGAATTTAAGATGTCGTAAGTGTTGTTATAAATGCTATGATTTCAGACTGTACCCCCTATACACTGATAATAACGTGAGTTCCCCCCCTCTCCCTTCCGGCCGCCACAAAGACTGCCAAAGTCTCATAAGTAAATCAGCCCACTGGTGCCATAGCAAAACGTCACCTTGATAAATTTGTTCGATTACATCGTTATGGCTCGGCGGGTAAATTGGTAAGGCAGCACAGTAAAATCTGTGGACGGGTATTGTGTGGTTCTTAATTGTAGGGAGAGAATAATCAAAGAAAAGGAAAAGTTCGACTCTTGGGGAATAAAACTGCAGATTCTCTCGCACACAAGATATCCTGAGCCTTTACTATATGACAGTCATCAAAAGAAAGCCAAGGAGTCGTCTCTCAAAAGAACTGTATTAAGAGGAGCACGAAGCAAAACGCCAGAGAGACAGCAGGACTCAGACCAAGCCGAAATTAGATCACCGGCCAATGACACAAGGCCTGCACCGAACTGGAGTTGGCTCGCAAAGTCCCTAAATGCAAAAGAGATAATGCAATGACAAACAAAAACAAAAACAGCCAACACCACTACCATCCTAAACATATGCTCATGGAATATTAACGGCACAGGCGACAAGTTCTCAGATACTGACCTAGACTGCTACCTGAATAAATTTACTATCAATTTACTAAATTTACTATCATTTCTTTACAAGAAACCTGGTCTGAATCACCTCCAGCGCTGTCTGGGTATACTTTGAACTTCCTACCCTAACTTCCTACCGCCCACCCAGAGCTCTCTGTTTGGCCACAAGAAAGGTGGCCTCGCCACATACAGCGCGCTTTCAGTGATATCAAAGGCAGCCACATTAGACTACAACATAGCTGCCCCAAACGCAATGCATGCATTGCGATTGTCATTCCGCGCGCAAGACCCAAAAGAGGACATTATTCTAATAAACCTCTATCTGCACCCCAGGGAGAAGAGGAAGGGAGCACAACAACTGAAGGAAGAACTCATGAAACTAGTGAAAACTGAGTCCACGAATAATCTTAACATTACAGGGGACTTTAATCTAAATATGCTCAGCCACACGGACACGGAAACCAAATACGACGAGGATCCATTCGCCTGGGAACCTAACTGTCAAGATCGCACCTCGGGAGGTAGAAGTACAAAAACCACAAGGACCCTGTTGGCCAAACTAGAGGAGCTGGGCCTCAGGGCACTCAACGGAAGATTCTCAGGAGATCGACCGCAGTCAGCAACACACCACAGCACTCAGGTAAGCTCCACTATAGACTTTACTTTTGTCTTGCGCAGTCTATTCTATAGAGTTAAAGACTTCCGTATCGGCTCAATGGACTATAGCGACCACTTGCCCCAGGAAACAACGATGAACATATCAGAAATACCGAACCCACCCAGATCCAACAACTTAGGCACGGACTTCATATCAAATGAAAGATGGGTAAAATGCAAGGTCACCAACCCCCAAAATCTACTAGAGCTAGCGAAACGCTCTCTCAATGAAGCGCAATCTACCACACAAAATCCCATAACAAGCTGGGAAGCGTTCATAAAAAAATGAGAGTCTCAGCCGAAAGAAAAGCCCACGCAATACGGACCAGGAAAAGTTGTAACACGACACAGAAGTCTTACCACAATGTCCGCAACAATAGTAGGCTAAAAACACTGAAGATCCTGATTAATCAGACCCAACGAAGAGCTAAAATTGACCCCTCTTTCTACCAAGCTCTCAGACAGTTAAAAGGCGAGCGTAGGAAACTAATATGGCATCTAAAAAAGGACGCCGATGAGGCATTTTGGGCACAACTCCTATATGAAGCCAAAACAAATCGCAGCGCACAGTTTTGGCAAAAGATCAATGGCCTGATCAATGAACAAAACCGAGGGACTGAATCCCACGTGACGGAAGAGGACTGGATAACCCACTTCAGCACTCACTTCAGTGTCACTACTGAAACAGGGAAGGAAACAGGCATAGCTAACCCAAAGACCCAGGAATATCCATCCCCAAATCAAGAACCTTCAACATCTAATGAAGCAGTAGTAACCACAACCGCACAAATAGTTAACAGGATCAAGAAAGGGAGAAGAGATGGAGCCCCTGGTCCAAACGGAATACCTCCAATATTATTCAAACAGGAGCCAAAATACTGGGCGTCCATTCTTAAACCAATGTTCGAAAAAATCGGCAAACTTTGACAATCCCACAGTCATGGAGGGGGGCAATAATATCACTAATTTAAAAAAAAGGCGATAGAAAAGACCCAAGAAGCTATCGGTTAATAGCCCTACTAGACAACGAGGCTAAGTACTTCATGGGCCTCCTACTTCAGGAATTGACAATGTGGGCAGAAGAAACCTACACAATCCCGTTTAATCAAACTGGCTTCAGGAAAAACATGGGGACGTCCACCAACATCTTAGCCCTGTCACTACTGATCGACTCAGGGCTAGCGGGAAATCACCCCTTGTATCTGTGTTTCATAGATTACAGGGCTGCATTCGACCGTGTAAATAGAAATCTGCTGTGGCAAAAACTGAAGAGAAGGAAAATTCCAGGAGCCCTACTGAACCAACTTATCCTCCTGCATAGTGACACGTGGGTCCAGGTCAAATTAGGTCCGGAAGACTTCTTAACCAAGAAAATTCCAACCTGCACAGGCGTCAAACAAGGGTGCGTGTTAGCGCCAACTTTATTCAATCTCTTTATGGCCGAACTAGCAACTAAATTAAACGACAACAACTCACATGCTCCAAAACTAGGGGGCACACAGTTGTCCAACCTATTTTACACCGAAGACCTGGTGTTAATCAGCCGGACTCAGATTGGCCTACAGCGGCTTCTCGACATCACCGCAGAATATTCCAAAGCAAACAAGCTCAGTATCAACTACAGCAAAACAAAAGTCATGCGCCTTAATCATCGCAAAAAGAAACCATCATTCAGTTGGTACTTGGACTCAAATAAACTGGAAAACACAAACAAATACTGCTACTTGGGAGTGATCATTGACGACAGGGGTAGCTTCAAATCACAAGTGGAGGAGATAAAGAAGAGAGGCCTAATGATTGCAGTTTCTTTAAGGAACTTTAAAAACAAGATCACTGGTCCAAACTTCACCCCACTCCTCCAAGTGATTCAAGCAAAACTGATTCCGTCCATCACATATGGAAGTGAAGCTATGAGCGGCAGGGACATAGGAACTCTGAATGGAGTAGTCACAAGAGCAATGCGGATAACGTTCGGTCTCCCGAAATACACCTCTCCGGCGCGGATCCGACTTGAATTTGGGTTGGTCAAGGAAGAGATTGCACGCAAGGGATCATACCTGAAGACCTGGTATAAAATAAGCAGAGGTGAAGCACACACTCTTAACGCACTCCTCTGGAAAGATCTACAAAACAAAAATTACAGCCCAGCAAAACTCTTTCTGGAGGAAGCCATCAACCAACTGGGGGCAAGGCAGCTATGGGAACTGCAAGGGAACCCCGCAGGCTTTAAAAAAAACGTAAATAAAATCGTTAAGAAAGAATCCCTCCTTCAAGATAAAGCTTCATTAGCTAAGCGAGCACATGGCTGGCTGACTGTTCAAACTTATAACAAACTCACTCCACAGCCGTATCTGTCGACCAGTTTTACTAAAACAACAAAAGAATCATTTCTAAAACTACGAATGGGAGTACTACCATCAGCGGACCACATGGCCCCGTGGCTGCGCCCCTCAAAACCAATAAAATGCAGCTTATGCGGTATGCACGAGGAAAACATCACACACCTCATCACCATCTGCAAGGAGCTGCAGCAAGTGCGCCAGAACTTATTTAGACCTCTATTTATAAAAAACGGAAATAGAACCTGTAGAGAAGCAACTCTGGCTTGCTTCAGAGGCGTGGACGTGCAAACCGCCTGCCGACTGGTTAAATATCTTGGAGCAGCAGAATCCAGGCTCAAAAGAAATGATGAAAGTCTAAATGTACACCGTTACCACTCCCTCAAAGCCGTCAGCTCCTAAACATCAGGTTGGCCTAGAGTCTTAAACTGACCCGGAACACTGAAGCACCTCCTCCAAGAGGTACGAACATTTAGGGAGAGTCCCAGCCCGTCCTCCAAAAGGAAAAAAGGGGATTGGAGCTGACATACTGTCTTTCGAGAACAAAATATATGACAGATTAACACAAATCTCCTCGTAGAAACTCACAAGTATCTCGTGGTGGACTGATACTTCACCAACTATTTCTAATTTTTATTTCTTTTTTTTAACTGTTTTTAACTATCTTCTTTTACAATCTGCTCTCTTTTATTGTCTATGGCTATTTGTAATGGTTTTTATTAACTGAACAATAAAGCATTTACTTACTTACTGAATTGTAGGGAGCCTAGGTATGTGCTTTCTCTACTGACGTGCCTCAAGGAAGCACTTTGTCAGAATGCCTGCATAAGGGCTTTCCCCTTAGATTTCTTCTATCCCCTTACAGGGGACATAGCTTTAGACAAAGATCACCCCAGACAGGTCCTAAAATCCATCACTTCACACCGTCACAGATGATCACCTACCCAAACTGCTTTGAAATTCTTGCAGGCCTAACCGATATCAACTGGCTACAAGAGCAGTTGGGCCAGGCAGTAGAGGTAGGAGGTTTGGTACAGCTGTGCAATAACCCAGGGATAGTCACATGTGAAGAACCACCTGAAGCTGAAGGAATTGCACTAACAGTTATTGATACACCTTATGTACCTATTAATATAACCCGGGTGCCAGTAAATCAGGGAAACACCACTTCAATTTTTTTAATTAAATCTTGCAGAAATTCGTTCAAAACTGGGGAATGAGGACTGGCTAGGTTTTATTAGAGGTTTTGATATCATTTGCCTCCAGGAAACATGGTCTAGACATAATATTTCTATAGATGGTTTTCAATCCTTCTGAGTTCCTGCGACCCCATCTCCTGCGGGAAGGGCCAAGAAAGGGATCGGGGTATTCATCTCTGTAAAATATGGCTCTGTAAGAGCCAACTGTATAAGTTCATCACCCTGGTACCAATTAATTATGTTTTCACTACTTAGCCAAAGACAAAGTACTACTGGTGAATTGGTGTTTTAACATTTTTGAATCAACTGTCACGTAATAAATTCTACCCTTGTAGGTAATGATTTATGCTTTTAAATAATGATGTCTGTAACTCTCCCCTGCAGTGCCCCACCTATGTTGGTGGTGGTAGGGCCAGCTTCATTAACTTTGTGGTAATATCTAGGAACTTCTCTACTCTTGTCTGTGATTATATGGTGAAGCCAAAATGTGCCAGTGATCACTATCCCCTCATTGTCTCCTTCAAATATAAAGACCGAGGTGGGAGAGGTAGATGATCCCCCGATTCAATATCACCCAATTTAAGGAGTTAGATTAAATTGGGGGCAGATAAACCCTCTTAAATTTGAGGAAGTTACCATCAAAGGAAATTACCATTCAATAGTTGGCTGCTTGCATTTAGACTCCTCCCCGGTCAACCTTGTTCGGGAGTTTGAGCTACTTTGCTTAGACATAACCAAAAGGCTGACCAGGAATGTCCTCCAAAAGAAATCCGTAGAGGCCCGTTGGTTTAACTTTGAATGCTCCAGGGCCCATAAGGATTAAAAAGGGCTCTTTGTAGTACTCCTCACGATAGAGATCTAATTAAATCTACAAGGCATAATTATAAAAATGCGATCGAAAATAGAAAGATGGAATTTAGGCAGATGGCTTGGGAAGATCTGGAAAGAGTGGGATCCCTAAAAGACTGGGAAATTATCAACCATCCTCTTTTTACCAAAGAAGTGAGACATGTGCACTTGCTGATTCTGGTGGAAGCATGGGAAGCTCACTTCACTGGCATTTTTAACCCGCAGCAAAAGATAATGGAGGAGAGCCCAAGGGATATGCCCATCGACTTAACTACAGCCACCCAACTCAGCATGTCCATCACAGTTGCTGAGGTGCAGCAGGCTTCAGTACAGGGAACCTGCCTGAAAGCCTTGGGCCCAGATGGGTTGCCACTTGACCTATTTAAAAGAACAAGAAACCCTAACCTATGGGCTCCACTGTTGATGAATATTTTTAAAGCAGCTGTATTGTTCCTGTGCCTATGACGTGGATGGTGGCACATTTGGTCCCAGTTTTCAAAAAGGGCAGTAGGAGTGACCCAGGCCAATCTCACTGATTGATGCCACAGCCAAGGCACTGGGTGGTGTCCTTCTTGCTCATCTAGAGGGCTGGGCATCCACCATAGGGACTATGTCCAACACATAATATAGCTTTAGGAGGGGGATTGGCACAACTGAACAATGTCTCAATTTGTCCTTAATTCTTAATAAGTGTGTGAGGGCCAGGAAGGGTTCCGTCCCTTAATGGTGGGCCATGATGGGAAGTGGGAAGTATGGGTGTCGAACAAGCACTATTAACCCTCCTCCGTAGGCTACACTCCAGTACCACAGTCCCCATAAGATATGGTGCTCAAGGGGAAAAAAAATCCTATCATCTCAACAGAGGGAATATGGCAAGCGTGTATCCTAGCCCCATTCCTGTTTTTAACTTATACAAACGGACTGAGAGGCATTTTTATTACTTGGGGAGCCTGATTTTCCCAAAATCTGCAAAAAATGTGTCCCTTTACTATCATATGCAGATGACACAGTCTTAATAGCAAGGACAGCTAATAGCCTCTAGAAATCTCTTGTTGCATTTACTGTTTTTATGTCTTCCCTTGATTTAAAAGTACATTTTATTAAGTCAAATATATAATGGTGTGCAGCCCGAAGACTGCAAAAAACAAAACTCTTGTTGTACAGGGCAAAAGAATGGAAAAGGTAGTTAATTTTTCATATTTGGCAACCTATTTAATAACCAGTTGAATTGGGAACCACTTTTAACCGCAAAAGCCCAATTGACAAGAAGGGCTGTGGACGCACTATTTTGTTTTGCTTGCAACTTAGGCCACAAACACATGAGGGAATGAATTACTCTCTATTGAGTCAAATGTCTCCCATTGCAACCTATGGGGCAGGAGTTTGGGACATCACAAAAGCCGACAGCTTCAAGTATTAAAAAATAAATTCATCAAAAGATTATTGATGAGCCCAAACAGTGCCCCTAACCTTTTGTGTCACAAGGAACTGGGATTAGATTTTATAAAGGAACCACCTAAGCAGTGCCCCCTGCTTTTATGGGCAATGATCTGGCTATCAGAAGACCTAACATTTTAAAGAGAAGTAATCAAAGACTGTCAAAACTTGGGCAATGCTTTAATGATGCCTTGGCTTCACTATCTGAGTGAAAAATACTACGAGATAGGATTGGGGCATTTTTACAAAACTCCTGAAAGTATCCTGCCAAACGCGAAGGTCATCATTAAAGAGGCGTATCATACTAGGGGCAATCTGTGCGATCCACAGCATGGGGACATGGGCTTATTAGAGGGGTTCCCTGCCCTACTGTAATACTATTTATCTTTCTCGACTAACCTGTAGATTTGATTTTACATAACTAGATTTTGTTTATGCACTGTGCACTTTTTTTTTGGCATTCCCACACCAAAGTTGGTGGGCCGATAATCTCATGCCTTGTCCGTGTGATAACTGTTTGAGTCAAAGCACTATGCACTTTGTTCTATTCTGCACTTTAAATAAAACCGCAAGAAGTAGATTTGTAATTTCATTATTAAGGAAGATTCGCCCCTGTACATATATTGATGGTTTTAATTTTCTGCACACATTGGCTTCCGCAGATATTTGTAACGCGGTGACCAATTTAGTAAAAGTCTCTATGGCTATTTGGAAGCATTATGAGTAAAAGATGCTCATAATGACTCGTATAATATCATGCTGTTTAAATTGATTAACATATGCAAAGAACCCTATATTGCCGGAATATAATGAATTGTTCTTTTTTACATTCTTTCATTGTTATTGTTTTATTAAATCTAAAAACATTTATTGTTAAACCTTTATGGTTCTTTTGAACTGAAATAAAGTTGCTCATGTCTGACTTATATTTATGTACAATTTATACAATAAAGTTTTCCTAACTACAACTAGGTTTTAACTATAGTTTATATATATATGTATATATATATATATATATATATATATATATATATATATTCACTGAAAAAACCATAGGTTATAGACCATATATAGTTAGGAATTAGCATTTAAAAAACCTTATTTTACTCACACAAAACCATTGAAATTCCATATATAGTTAGTTGCACTAACTATATATCGCGCACCCGCAATCCACTGCTGATGATGTCACATATTACATCATTCATGACATGGTCAGTGACATCACTGATGACATCACTGATGACATCTCAAATGACATCACTGATGACATCACTGATGACATCTCATTTGACATCAATGACCACATCACTGATGATATCATTCATGTGACAATACAATGCATCTCCTCACACTTTAATATAACCTCTGTTACACCCAGTGTTAAATACAGAGTATAATTTTTGAAACCATTGACACACCAATACTAGTTACTACATACGCACTCAGTGATTCCTATGTTTACACACACATTCACTCATTTACCCATACAATCATTCATACATACAATCACTCATCTTTACAACACTATCATATGCACTCATACACCTATACAGACTCTCACACTCTGTCACTCATCCATGGAGTTACTCACACACCTAGTCAGTCCTGTAAAGAATCAATCACAGTTCCATTTTCTAATCTATACAGTTAAACATAGAGCACCTTACATTTTGAAACATATACTAACACATAATTACTCTCTTATACAATCATTGATACAAGTACACATTGATCTGCACAGAGTCACACACCTCCCAGCCAGCCACACACACACTCAGTCTCCCATACAAATATTTGGGCAATCAATCAATAACCCATATAGTTACTCATATAGCTACTGATCAACACATGCAGCAGTTTACAGAACAACAGACATAATGATGCACAAATTAAGACAGTTTAGTCACTAACCCATGCACTCAGTGAGACACATTTAATCACTCACTCATACAGTCAGTCACGCACCTACTAAATCCTTCATCCAGACACTTCTACATCTACTCATTCTTCAATATGTAAAACATATTTAAACTTTACAGAAACACACAGTCACTGGATGATGTCATCAGTGATGTCATCAGTGATGTCATTTGAGATGTCATCAGTGATGTCATCAGTGATGTCACTGACCATGTCATGAATGATGTAATATGTGACATCATCAGCAGTGGATTGCGGGTGCGCGATATATAGTTAGTGCAACTAACTATATATGGAATTTCAATGGTTTTGTGTGAGTAAAATAAGGTTTTTTAAATGCTAATTCCTAACTATATATGGTCTATAACCTATGGTTTTTTCAGTGAATTTTCAAGGTTTTGTAAATGCTAATTCCTAACTATATATGGTCTATAACCTATGGTTTTTTCTGTGAATTTCATTGGTTTTTTAACAGCTAATATCTGTAGCTGTAAAATGTATTCTTCTTTAAATCCAAAAATATATTTTATATGTTTATGAATAATTTTTTTTTAAAATATTTTTTTTTCTTCGTTCCCGCTTCGCGAATCGGGAAGCTTCCCGTTAGCTGACCTTGATGCCGCGAAATAGACCGCGAGCCGGTAAACGTTTCTTTACCGCAAGTGCCGCGTTAGAAAACAACATCGTGACGCCTCCCGTCCGCATGACGTTTCACGTTGTCGCGTGATACGTCATATGACGTACAACGTTAGCGAACTGGTACGCGAAGCGAGTCGCAAAGCGCAGGTTTCTGGAAGCAAACCGGGAGGCCCTGCAAAGCGCTTAACGTAAACACAGCAAGTCATGTGACTTGGTAATAACACTTTTCATTGGTTCATTTCACTTTTGGTTTCCTAATGATGTAAGACTAGGTCATATAATCTAAAATGAACACTTTTGATTGGTTGAGAACTCTTGTTTTTCCCAAATGATGAAAATCCCTCCTTCTTTCCTCACTCTGACTTTCATCATTGTGAGAGAAAGACCCTTTGTGATCACTGAGCAATGGCTTCTTTAGTAGCTTCAGCTGGTGCTTCCCCACCACCTCCACCACATCCAAGGAAGAGTGGACCACCTGCTCAAGTTATAATTCAACAAGGAGAGGAAGAAGAGGAACAGGAGGACGAGCACGAAGAGAGGCAGTTTTTGCCTGAGCAGCCCAGGACGTCTCACCGGAAAGAAAACTTCATTTGGCAATTTTTTAAAATTCCCAAAGGTCAGAAAAAAGTAAATGCAAGATACGTAACTTGCCTTATATGTCAAGATAGACTGTCCAGAGGGACCGACAAAAAATACAGTTTCGGAAACTACACAATGCATCGCCATATGACTAGGTGGCATCCTAACAACTACAGTGCTGCACAGTTTCGGAACGACCTAGATAATCTCCCTATTATGGCCAGAAGATCTGTTGTACCGGAAGTAACGGGACCAGAGGGCAGGGAGATGGTGCCAAATATACAAATGAGATTTGGTGATGTAAAACACATCTGCGTATTTTGCGATGGATTCATTTCCTACGGAGAAAAAAGCATCACTCTGATCAACAGAGCTATTGACTATCATATGCAAGTTTGTACGAAACGCCCAAAATAATAAATACTTCTTTTTTTTGTTTTGTTGCTCCTGTTGAGCCCTTTACAATGAATCGTTTTCATTGCCCCCTCCAAGAAAAACCCAAAAAAATATAAAACTGTTCAGAAAAATTCAAAAAAAGTAAAAAAATGTTCTGAAAAATAAAAAAAAAAGTTCTTTTCAGAACTACCTCCCCGTTATTAAAAAATTGGTACAATATTTGGAACTGTGCCAACCTCTATTTCTCTTAGTTCGCTTCCCAGTTCGCTCCCCGGTACGCGAACCGGAAGCGAACCAAAAACAGTAAGTATAAGGGAAGGAAACAGACACTTATGTTAAAAGAAAGACAGCTATAGGGGAGTAAACTAGAGATACTATTACCCGTAATCCACTGCTGATGATGTCACATATTACATCATTCATGACATGCTCAGTGACATCATCAGCAGAGGATTGCGGGTTTTTTGGCAACGTGCCTTATCCACGGTTTAATAACGCTGCCGTTTGCTTTATATAAGTTTTCAAATTGTATGAAATATATACCAATAGGTCGTTATGAACCTTTAGGTAGTGCTTTTCTTCATGAGGTCTGGTCGCTTCCATACACATACAGATGTTTCAAAGATGATCAAGAAGTTTATCTGAATGGAGAGGAATGCACTGAGACGCCAGATCATTCACTAATGTGTAGGCACATACAGTTACACGGTTCATGCAACAAACACCGACCAAATATGGCTTGCGTGTTGCAAGGCACGCCAGTTCCTGCTATCATCCCCACGTTCAAGTTGTTGGAAAATGGTAGTTATTTGATGCTCAATAATGAAGATTGTTCTGAGTTAATTAAAAGTATTCCTTTTATCGTAACAGTAAGTGAACGGGTTATTTGCTGCAGAAATGTTCTATTTCCTCCCACACATGAACATAGGGAGTTTTCAATCTGGCCACAAATACCAACCTTGGGACAGATTTCAACGGCATGGCAAGAATAAGAGCTCTTTTGTCTCAGAGAGAGGTGGCCTTGAGTTCGGCCCGTGAAACTTTCGTGCTTCACATAGCGAACACCCGTACAGAGGTGCACACACTTTTCAATTCAGATTTGCCTTTCAAATTCAGCAAGATGGTTCCGACTATCTTTAACGCATCCTCCGCAAAGTCCCTGGCGCACTTTTTTAAAGTTGTTACCAGTGGTCTCGTGACTTCATTTGAGAAAATCTTTGGACTCATCCCTGCTTCCTTTCATTCTATTTTCTCCACTCTGGTTCGTGGATTGGCATTTTTACTTGCATTACCAGCGGACGCTCTTGTGCTTTTTTACATTTTTAAATATGGATGTCCCTCCTATGCAACCTCCCACCCTGCAGCTGCTGACACTGTTCCGCAATCGCATGCTAGAATATTATGGCACAATGCCGTTGGCGATATTAAGCACGGCATATGGATTATCTTTTCGATTCTCCTACTTCACCTGTGTCCAGCCTGTATTTCACTGCCTGACCTGTGATTTCGATTGGGCCATTGATTTGTGTCTCTGCGGACCGGTTTCTCCTGACGTCGACTTTAATCAGCTGATGACTCCTATCATTACTCACGAGTTGGTTTGTCCTGGCGAAAGGATTATGGCTGTGGCATTGATGCATGGACTACTTGGTCCCTGGAATTTACTGGCGGCAGCACAGTCTTTCTTGGAACAGAGCTTTCTTGAAAACCCACCGAGCTGTCCTCTGATGGTGATAGAGGATCCGGTGCTGGGAGAGCACGTATGTTCTTTTCCGCTTTTAAATTGGATGGCTGAACTGTTTTCGGATGAAGACGGTGACTTCCTATTGGAGGCTGTTGCAGCTTATTTTGCATACACAGTTATGTCATAGACCTTTTTCATGTTTGATATGCTGAGTACTAGCATTTCATTGACAATTCATTGACTTATTTGTCAAGTTTTTATTATTTACCTTGCCTATTGGCTTAAGACTCGATAAAGTACTTGGCTGTTTTATTTTTCTTTAGCATTAAATTTTCCTAGTTTTTAATGCTTTACCTTGCGGACCGTCCACATATAAACTTGCAATCTGCTCTCATGAGATGGCACTTCTATTATCTTATTCAGTTCGTTTCCGGATCATGGGGAGGTGTCATCTAGGTCCTGGATATCTTTACACCGTGTTAAGTTAGCATGGGCTCATTACCGGTTTAAACGCCATTTTTCCTTTTTTGCAACTTCTGCACACGACACTTAGTTGTTGCTTTAGCTTTCCACCTAGTAGTTCATCGTGGTTTACATGAGAATAATATGTTATTGCTCTACTATCTGCTTTGCTTGTTAAACTATATCTGTACAGCGAGTGCTAAAGTTTCAAGAACAACACGATACAGAATTGTTATGAGGTCTGATCTCCACGACTTCATACTCATAACATAAGTGCAACTTCTGCCAATTCTGGGCATGAGGCGGGTTTTATATTGCTTTGCCGAACACACATACACAACAGTTGATGCGGCTCACATGAAGAGAGAGCTGGTGTATGCTGATGTGATTCCTTCAAATCTAAGACACTAAAGTATGGGCACGCCCTAAACCAACACAAAGAGACCTTCTTAGCAAATAATATAATATGTGTATTAGGGAGGGTGAGATATAAGCAGCCGCGGGCCGTGGAGGGAGTTACGGTGAGGCAGGGAGGCGGGGAGGGGGAGAAGCAGGGTGGAGCCCTCTCTACCTTGCCCCTCCCCCTCCCCGCCTCCCTGCCCCACCGTAACTCCCTCCACGGCCCGCGGCTGCTTATAAGTGTTGCTAACTCTTATTCATTTACAGCATGTTAACATACTATCACCATTCGCTTTTTATGTACTAGTAACTATGCTGGTAATTTTGCTACTGATAATATGTGTACTTGTATTATCTAAGATACTACGCCTGTGAAGACGGCATTAGTAAATAAACATTTCAAATACACATGTGTTCTTCTTAACTCCATGTTCTGGTTTCTAAGAAATATATAACGACCGACTGTTCATGAGTTCCACGTATCCTGAGGTACTATAAGTTCATATTCTGGATTGTCTAAACATTGAGAGTTTGTTATATCCAATGTGACACTGTACCTAGCTTGCTAAGGAGTTTTTGATTACTAACGTGAGTTTTGGGACACCCTAATTCGCCGAGGTTCCAATCCTCTGTCCACAGTTCTGTGTGAGAACAGAAACCCTGCGACAGGGGCACCCCCGACCCTTGCTGGAGCTTCATCACACTTGCGATACAACTCCAGCAATGCGCCACCTTTACGGCACAGATACATCACGCATCTGTGCTGTTTTTGCCCCATGATGCGCCGCATTGTAAATGCAGCACACCATAGGTGACGGAACAGCGGCACAGAATGACTAACACATCCCTGGTGATGCGCCAGTCATCATAAATGTATCCCTATCCTTCTTATCTTGTTAGAGATGAACCGCCATATGTATCATCAAAGTTTTTTGCATTTCCTAAATAGCGAACTTTAAGGAATAAATAGCGATTCTTTACCATTCCTAGTTTGCGATGAGCTATTTGCTAATTACAAATTACCCATTCATTTCCTTCATTTCCATAGGGCGGTTGGACTCACTTTTAGCTCGAACGGCTGAATGGATTTCCACGAAACTTGGCAAAATTGTAGGGACTGGTAGCCCGATGTGCCTTTGCTATGTCTCAAGATATATGCTCCAGTGGTTTTTACGAAAATTAACTTTGAAAAATATATATTGGGCTACATTGGCCTATATATATGTTGGAGCCCAAATGTAGCCCAATGTAGCCCAATGTAGCCCAAAGATGGCCGCCAGACACACAAAAAAACAAATGTAGCCCAAATATCAGCCAGATGTAGCCCAACTATAGCCCAGTGACAGAATGACCAATCAGCTTCGCAAACCTCCGTTACGCGAAGCGGAGCGCTGTTACAGATATATATCTTTTTTTGAACGTTAATTTCTTAAAATCCACTGGAGCACATATATTGAGACCTAGCAAAGGCACATCGGGCTACCAGTCCCTAATATTTTGCCAAGTTTCGTGCAAATCCATTCAGCCGTTCGATTATTATTATTATTTTTTTTTTTTGCCCCGCGGGGCCCTTTTAAAACCTCCACATCAAACCTAGGGGGTCAGCGAGGATCTACTATGCCCCCTTATAGTTATTTCCCCCTTTGTTTTGACCTCCTCTTGTCTCTCGATCCTACCGAGAGACAAGATGGCGGCCGCTACGGACTGTTTGGAATGTTGACAGACGCCGGAGAACCAATCAGCTTCGCTTCACAAAGCTCCGTTGCGCGACAAGTACGCGTCCTGGGCCGCTGCCCAGTCCGCTGTTACAGATATATATCTTTTTTTAAACGTTAATTTCTCAAAATCCACTGGAGCACATATATTGAGACCTACAAAAGGCACATCGGGCTACCAGTCCCTACAATTTTGCCAAGTTTCGTGCAAATCCATTCAGCCGTTCGGGCTAAAAGTGAGGCCAACCGCCCTATGGAAATTAACATGGGAAAAATGCGTTTTGGGACCCCCCTTTTTTCTCGGCCCCCCCTTGACGAACCCCCCCAAAATTTTCAGGGGCTGCTCAGACACAATATGTGCCATTTTCCTGAAAATTTCAGCCAATTCCGTCCACAAACGCCAAAGTTATTAGACATAGAATTTTCAAAAATCCCATAGGGAAAAAATCCTAACTATATATACCTACTGGCGACCATATATATATATATATATATATATATATTACCTACTGGCATTCGCCAGTAGGTAGTTATAGTTAGGACCTAGTTTCCATAGGAAATCCGCAACATTCTATTGGGAATAACTTTGGCGTCGGTGGACGAATCTTCGCAAATTTCTCAAAGAAGATGGCCGCTACGTTCTGCTCCTTCCAATCCTCTGTCCACAGTTCTGTGTGAGAACAGAAACCCTGCGACAGGGGCACCCCCGACCCTTGCTGGAGCTTCATCACACTTGCGATACAACTCCAGCAATGCGCCACCTTTACGGCACAGATACATCACGCATCTGTGCTGTTTTTGCCCCATGATGCGCCGCATTGTAAATGCAGCACACCATAGGTGACGGAACAGTGGCACAGAATGACTAACACATCCCTGGTGATGCGCCAGTCATCATAAATGTATCCCTATGCTTCTTATCTTGTTAGAGATGAACCGCCATATGTATCATCAAAGTTTTTTGCATTTCCTAAATAGCGAACTTTAAGGAATAAATAGCGATTCTTTACCATTCCTAGTTTGCGATGAGCTATTTGCTAATTACAAATTACCCATTCATTTCCTTCATTTCCATAGGGCGGTTGGACTCACTTTTAGCCCGAACGGCTGAATGGATTTCCACCAAACTTGGCAAAATTGTAGGGACTGGTATCCCAATGTGCCTTTGCTATGTCTCAAGATATGTGCTCCAGTGGATTTTGAATAAATTAGATTCAAAAAAATATATATATCTATATGCGCGCCCCGGTACGCGCACCGGGGCGCGCTCCAGCGCGCTACGCGAGTTCGCGAGCGGAAAGCTGATTGGCCCTCGGGCGTCTGTTAACATTCCAAACAGTCCGGAGCGGCCGCCATCTTGTGTCTCGGTAGGATCGAGACACAAGAGGTGGCAAAAACAAAGGGGGAAATGACCAAAAGGGGGCAGGGTAGACCCCCCTGACCCTCTAGGTTTGATGTGGGGGCCATAAAAGGGCCCCGCAGGGCAAAAAAAAAAAATGTTGTTTTTCGATTTTGGCGGGGGGAGCGCACGGTACGCGCACCGGGGAGCGTACCATGGAGAAAAAAGAATGACAGTTTTTAAAAATTGTAGCATTTTTTTATAAATTGGAGGTAGTTCTGAAAAGAACTGTTTTTTTATTCTTTTTGTTGTTTTATATTTTTTTATACTTTTTTAGAACGATTTTATGTTTTTTTTGGATTTTTTTCAGGGGAAAAACAAAAACAGGGATTCCAAAACTGCTCAACAGGAGCAAAAAATTGTGAAAAATTAGGGACGGGGAGGGCAGCGGTGTTCCTGTCTCTTATAGCAATAAGTTCAACGCTTTGCTCCCCATAACAGAGCAGTTCATCACAGTCCACGCATAGAAATGTTATGCCTGCAAAGACCGGCTGCACATTAGGGACCATTCTTCCACGTGGTGTTCCTGAAGGTGTTGCTCCACCAGTGGAGGTGCTGCCGCCATCTCTTGTTAAGTTCCGTGCCAGGTCCCTGACACTCTCCCTGGCATAGTTATTTGGGTGTATTCTCTGGACATGCCTAATTAAAGTGGCATTTCCAAAGCTATATTTCCTATTAGGATTGCCTCTGGATAAAATAGTGCCACATATCTTGCAGGTTACCTTAGCAGCATTAACCTTTTTTTTTCCTTCAGGGATGTCAAAAAATTTCCAAATGAAGTGGTCCTTTGTTTTGTGGTGAGGAGGGTCCTCAGGCAAAAAACCATCAGAATCACTGCTGGATGACTCCCTTGCAGCCATTGCTGTAGATCAGGAAACTTTGAGAAGCAGATAATGCACAGAACACGTCTTGCTCTCTCCAAGTACAAAGCAATAGTGAGAGAAATGGGTGGGTTTCTCAATATTTGGAAAAAAAATGTTCTGAACCAATGAAAAGTGTTATTTTAAAGTCACATGGCTTGACGCGCTTACGCTACGCTCCCTGGGGCGCGTCCCGGGGCGCGTAGCTTAAGCACGTCGGGGCGCTTACGTTGCGCGATCGTATGCGCTCGGGCGCTTCCGGGTGCGCTTACGCCGTGCGTCATAAGACGCATCTCGCGGCTACGCGATACGTGTCTTATGACGCACTGCGTCGCGGCTACGCCATAGGTCACGATGTTGTTTTCGTTCGCGGCAATAGCGCTAACGGGACGCTCACCCGTACGCGCACCGGGAACGCCCCGTAACACTGCGCTTACCGTGCGCTCACCGGTAAGCGCACCGAGAGCGCTCCAGGGCAAAAAAAAAAGGGAAAAATATAGATAAAAAAATAGTATTACATAAATATACAATATAAAATTCATTATAAAAATATTATATTTCATAGCTATAGAGATTTGCTATTAATAAAACTTTGAAATTCACTGAAAAATATATAGGTTTGAGGCCCTATATATATTTAGGAATTAGCATTTAAAAAACCTATGAAATTCACTGAAAAAACCATAGGTTTCACACCAGTTATAGTTAGGAATTAGCATTTAAAAAACCTATTAAATTCACTGAAAAAAACCATAGGTTTCACACCAGTTATAGTTACCAGGAAATTTTACTTGCATAAAACCATTGAAATTCCCACGTTATAGTTAGTTGGACTCACTATAACTTGCGTGCAATGCACTGCTGATGACGTCACGTGGGGCCAACTAGCCTGGCGGGCGGGCTAGTTGGTCCCACGGGATCCCCAGCATTCAAGGGGAATTACTTCCCCCTCTGCAAAAGCGCCAAGGGGGCGTGTTTGCAGAGTGGTGCAGGGAGGGGGCGGGGCTTGAGGTGATGGATTGCACCACTCTGCAAACGCGCCCCCTGGCGCATTTGCAGAGGGGGAACTAATTCTCCCTGAATACTGGGGGTCCCCGGGGGCCAAATAGCCCGCCAGGAACCTCCAGTATGCACCAGGAGGCTGTGTTGCAGAGAGGTGTAAAAAGGGGAGTGGCCTCTGTACACGCCTCTGCAAGACAGCCCCCTGGCGCGTCTGCGGAGGGGCAACTAATTCCCCTTGAATACTGGGGGTCCCTGGGGGCAAACTAGCCCACCAGGAACCTCCAGTATGCGCCAGGGGGCTGTGTTGCAGAGAGGTGTAAAAAGGGGTGTGGGCTCTTTACACGTCTCTGCAAGGCAGCCCCCTGGCCCATACTGGAGGTTCCCGGTGGGCTACTTGCCCCCCAGGGACCCCCAGTATTCAAGGAGAATTATTTCCCCCCCTGCAAACGTACCAGGGGGCGCGTTTGCAGAGTGTTGCCGTAATTGTTTGGGGGGATCGGCAGGGTACGCGTACCATACGCGTATCCCACAATTTTTTTAAAAAACACCTTTTTTTTGGGGCCTTGGGGGTCCTTGTGGGACGCTCCAGGGTAAGATGTATAAAGGATATTAAGGGGCCGATATCAATTCGGTAAAATCCCTTACGAATAGCCGTACAGAGCATTTTTCCTGTATGAATCGTACATCTTCAATGTCCCCATACGTACGATGAAGTACGATCCGGACCCAAAGCAGATCTCCGTACGAATCGTACAAAGACCATACACCTAAAAATACGTACAAATCGCACTCAGAACACGCAGTACGCGACGTCCGTACGGATCAAAGCAGCTTTTTCCGACCTAGCAAGTACGATTCGTTACGACAACACTCCGTATGTATCTTTTTCTACGGGAGTTTAAAACGTCCGTAAAAGCATATTTCGACTCGAACCGCGTGCGAAACGGACCCCCCGGGTACGCGAGTACACCCCATGATTGCAGGGGTACGGTGCATAGGGGTACGGTGCAACAGAGTACGGTGCCTAGGGGTACAGAGCATAGGGGTTTGGTGCGTAGGGTTACAAAGCATAGGGGTACGGTGCGTACGGGTAAAGAGCATAGGGGTACGGTGCGTAACCCCTTGATTGCAGGGGTACGGTGCGTATGTGAATGTGTGGCTCTCTGTACGAATTGCACATACGATGTTTTCCGTACGAATCGCGTTCTCGGTCCCCGGTCCGGATCGTACTTGTCGGGTCGTACAGCATGTTAACGATTGGTATGGCTCACCGTGAGGGTCCTGTGTCGTACGGATTTTCCCTTGGTTTTCGTAGGGTTCGCAAAGATTTGGATGTATTTTTTTCCTACGGATCGTACTACACGATTTGGACGGATTTGGACGATTTGTACTGACACGGCTATGAATTCGAATCGTCGTACGGATTTGTTTCCCGAATCTGAATCGACCCCTAAATGTTACATGCCATAAGGTGCCTTATACTTCTTAAAACTGCATAGTGCCAAGTACTTACTACCTCAAGTAAGGGACAAAAAGTACAACGAGTGGAGGAGTTTCAAAACAGATTATACCCAATAAATGTGTAATCCGCAATAATGCTGGTATCTCTGTACTCTTTATATATAAAAAGAGGACAAAAAATGGTTTATATTTAGTCCAATCTCCAATAACTGATACTTGATAGACCGACAAACCTAACTATATAGTTCAGGCTCTCCAATATTCATCAAAGTGCTTTAGGCTTTCTAGCGTGTGTTTAAAGTGCTTTGTTCCTGTCTAAAAAAGCCTTGTTATATATTATATAATGTCAAATTTGCTCAAACCCATACGATAACAAACATTAATTACTATAAATTAATTTTACATTCCACCTCTTATACATACCTTCTAACCTTTATGAAATAAAATCCACCACCTCCAATGATTTATGTCAATGGGTACACTACATACTTAATGCATTTCCTAAAAATGTTTGCATAAAAATAATTAATAGCCTACTTACTCTCTATATCAAAAATATCCAATGTATTGATTTCCTTTTCACAATGGATGATTCAAAAAGGAGTATTTAAAATCACTAGTTAGGCCCAATTCATTTAACATTCCTATACACAACAGAATGAGACTTATTTCCAACAGAGGGAGAAAAATTATCAAAGAGAAAAATTATTTTTGAAAAGAGAAAAGACTTAGACAAAGTCTATTCTTTGCTAGAGAAAATTATTCATCAACAAACAGTCCCATGCAAAGTTATAAAACTCTCCACTACTCATTATAACAGATTCATATTGCTTTATCTCATTCTTCTAGAGGAGAAGATTTACAGAAAGGTGTATAGTTCTGCATCCATATTCAGGCCCCAGGGCATCTCTGTACCCAAATTGACAATACATCTAGATTCTGCACGTCTTAGAGTTAACTCTCTATCTCCTCCTCTGATATTGGCCGTTATATGTTCAATGCCACAATACCAGAGTGTATTCTAGTCTAGAATCCCTTCATGCTCTCTCCAGATGTGTTTAGCCATCACATATGTAAAGTCTTTATTTGATATGGCCCGCAAATGTTGGAGAATGCTCAATTTGAGTTTGTTTACCGTGCTGCAGATGTACCTTTGACCTCATCTACACTCTAACAAGTAGACCACGTTTGTAGATTCACATGTGATCCTCTCCTGGATTACTTTTTTTGATTCTTGAATTGTAGTTATTTCCGACATATTGCTGCCATAATTGCAGGCTTTACATTCTATGCATTTCACAAAGCCCTTCTGTGATAACCACGTTGTTTTTTGCTATACATTTTTACTAGAGAAGTAACTTTGTGTCAATAAGTCACCCAAAGATGGTACTTTTCTATAAGTGATGTTAGCATGTTCTTTAATAAAAGGTTTCAATTCCTGATCTCTTTTAAGAACACTCCAATGTTTATTGATTACCTGTTTCATCTTCTGATGTCAACTGTTAAAATCTGTGATAAATCTCATTAGTTCCCCATTCGACTCAGACATTCTAATATCCAGGTAACAATAAATCTTCTTTCTTGGCATTGGTGCCTCTTTCACGTGCATTTTCTAGGACTATCATTGGATATCCTCTCCTACGGAACTGCTCAAGCATTGTGGTCACCTGTTTTTCAAACTCCACAACCTCTGAGCAGTTCCGATGAGCCCACAGGAACTCTCCCTACGGGATGCTCCACTTCAGGGCTTTAGGGTGTGCACTGTTTGCTTGTAGAATGCTGTTCCATGACGTGGTTTTGCAGAAGAGGGTGGTGCAAATTTTGTCATTTTCAATATAGACTCTTATATTTAAATAGTCCACAGAGATTCTGCTATATGTGTAGGTGAAATGGAAGCTCACTAGAGAGTATTTCAGAAGCCAGTGACAACGTACTCTCTTGCACAAAACTGGCATTGAGGAAGGCAATCGCAGAAACGTGTCTGCCAGGTGTTTTAGACTGCGTGTACACAAGCTAATCTATTGTGCCAAGTGGTCGAATAAATATCACCTGGAGTTGAGTTAACCACAATGCCTGTCTGACCAAGACACGCCCACTGGGGGGCATTAAGGACTTTAAAACACCTGACATTTTGCATAGCTGTTCCTTTCACCAGGCCCTGCCAGAGAACAAGAGCAATCCTTCCCGAAACGCATACGGAGACCTAGGCTGAAGAAATCGCTGGGAGAAACGGATGTCAGTGTGCTGCTGCCGACCGTAATAAAGATGGTTTGAGAGTAACGTTGGGAGTGGTTCTTCAATTCTGTGAGCAAGTTCATCTGGAATATATGTGGCCTGCTCTGGCCACGAAGATACCCCACCGCAAGAAGAGCGGGTCCATGTGTTCTCGATTCATGGAACACACACAAGGAGCAAAGTACCTGTTCGGTTGGCAGAAGATAGCAGAGGACTGGTTCCGATTTGACTCAGCATCCTAACTGGAATTATAATATTGGAGGAATAGGGATGGCAGCTTCCACTATGGCAGAAATATGGACTACGGTAACCACAATGCCTGTCTGACCAAGACAGGCCCACTGGGCCGCATTAAGGACTTTAAAAACACCTGAACATTTTGCATAGCTGTTCCTTTCACCAAGCCCTGCTGTAGAACAAGGGAAATCCTTCCCGAAACACGTACGGCGACCTAGGCTGAAGAAATCGCTGGGAGACACGGATGTCAGTGTGCTGCTATAGACCGTACGAAGGTTGGTTTGAGAGTAATGTTGGGAGTGGTTCTTCAATTGTGTTTGAGCAAGTTTGTCTGGAATATATATATATATATATATATATATATATATATATATATATATATATATATATATATATATACATATATATATATATATATATATATATATATATATATTCTGCATTTCTCCACTCCCTTCTGCAACTTGTCACCAAAGACTGGAGCACGGACACCGAGTAAGTGCAAGAATTTCTTTTATTTTTCCTTTAGTAGCTAATTGCCATTATGCTTTTCATATAATCAATTTAAAGTACAACAACACTTGAAATCCTGAGTTTATTTAATGCATCTTTAATCTACATATAGTACCTTTCTTTATGCATCTATATAACTTCCATGTACTTATGGATCTATATATTTATTTCTTTTCTTCTCATTCAGCATATCCAATGCACTACCCTATTTCTCACCCTATACCGCTCTCAATATATCCTCTACCTCAACTCTCCAACTCATTCCAAACCTCATTCTATTACTCTTTCCAATGCACTACCCTATTTCTCACCCCATAATTCTATCAATATATCCTCTACCTCAACTCTCTCATTCATCCCAAATCCAATACCACTAATATGATCCCCCAAATATCCCTTTCTAGACTTTTCCCTACTCTACTATACCTTGCATCATCTCATACCTCTTTTACTATTCCAATCCCCCACAATAAGCCTTTCTAAACTCTTCCCTCGCTCTCCCCCTCCATCTCCCTTTTACTTATCCCAACCCTCCTCCTACTTCCCTCACCTATCCCTCCACTATCCTTTTCAATCCAAATAACAAACTTACATGTCCACCACTCAAATTAATTTCATATTTCACTACACTAATTCACCAGTAATCCTTTGTGGGTTCCGGAGTTGCATGATACTTGCCAAAAATCGCTTCAACACACCATCAGGGGTAGCAAGTGCTATATAAATGCAAACATTGTTTCCCTTTTCTATCCCTCCGCTTGCCTTCTCACTCCAAATAACTGACTAACATGTCCATCACTCAAATTACTTCCATATTTCACTATACTAATGCACAACTAATCATTTATGCATTCTGTAGTAGCCTGCTACTCACCAAAAAAGAGCTTTGACGCCTCGTCAGGGATCATAAGAGCTATATAAATGCAATTACAAAACAAAATAATACATGAGGCTTGCCCAGTGTAAAATGACACATTGCTGGGGTTGCGTCTGTTTCAGACAGACTCCAGCAATGCAGCATTTTTGCGCCGATGATACGTCAGGATTCCTAACGTATCCCAATCCTTGCGACATGGAGGCCTTACAGTAAATATGGCGGCCTTATTTATGAGGCCCTTACGCCACAATTGCGTCACTTTCTGTGACACTGTGGCAGCGTAAAAAATGCACCACACTGCGCCATATTTACAAAGTGACGCATCTAAGCAGATGGGTCACTTGTAAACCCCTGCGCTACATTTCACTACAACAGGTATAATGTATGCAGGGTGGAAGTTTCGACACAGAAAAGGGTTGTAGTGTAGAAGTGTTGCAGTGAAATCTATGAGATTTTACTGTGACACTTCTACGGCCTCACTGCGTCAAATCCTTCCGCTTGCTTGAAGGAGGCGTCAGGGGTGACACTGGCCTTATCACATGTGGCTTGCCACATGCGAAATGACACGTTGCTGGAGTTGCGTTTGTTTCCAGACATACTCCAGCAATGAGCCATTTTTGCGCAGACAGATATGTTAGGATTCCTGACGTATCTGTCAATCCTGCGACATGGAATTTTCCTAGCCGTAACAAAGGTTTATACTTTTTTTCCATTGACTATATGTGTGTGCATGTGTGTGTGTCGTCTGTCTTTGTGTGTGCATGTGTGTGTGTGTCTGTAAATAGCGAGAGAGAGGTAGAATAGATAACACGTAACTGGGTAAGACGGTCCTATATTGCAATCGAGAGACCTATATTGTCAGAATATGGCAGCTGGTTTAGGGTCATTTTTGCACCTGGAAGAATTTCCCCATCATCCTGTAAGGGAATATCAAAGGGGAGCACAGGGTTCAGGTATTTTTAAATGTCAGGGTTCTCAAAGGAGTTACCCACAATGGCTTTGATCTTATCATTTTAGATATCACCCAGTTGTTTGAAAGTACAATATTATGTGATCCATTTCCAGGGGAAATAACATGTAATATGTATCACAGCTTTTGGTAGGTAACCGAAAGTGTCACAGTTTCTGTTAAGTACCATAGGCACAAAACGATAAACATTTTCTACCAGGATGATAAAGTGTGAAATGGAGTAGCTAGAAATGTGGGTTCCTCGCCCACACTTCGAGCTGCTCATCTGCAACCAGGACTCGATGCTCCCTCCTCTCCAGAGCAGCAAGTGCATCCTTACCTTTCCTCATGAAAGGACTGATGCTATGGTCCAGGAATGCCTGTGGTAACGTAGAGTAGTTAGCCATTGGGTTGTCTTTCATGGACTTGAATGATGTTAGACGGATAATCTTTTCCAGAACTTCCTCCTCCAGGTCCTTTTTCAGGAACCGTGCCACTTTCCTGATTTCTCGTAGCGGGTCCTATCAGAAAACGAATAGAGACAAACTGATTGGTAGACATGGAAGTCAGACGTTCAGACCTCTGCCAGTAAGAGGATCAGAGGCAGCCCAGTCATTGGATTATTTCTAGAAGTTAGAAACCTATGGTAATTACACAAATGTTCTCACCTCCTTCATGTCCTCATAAAACAGGTACAGGACGCAAGGGTCATCTCGTTTCTCCCACCAGCCCTTCACGTGGTCGTGCCACAAACCACCCGACACTGTTAAAAAAGACAGAACCACTCTGATCATATAAAAACTCATTCACTACCTATTTCTGGGGACTGTGAATAGCAGCTTTCTAAGGTGGCTGCTTGTGGCAATGCTGCACTTGGGGAGGGTGGTCTTTTTTGGCTCCTGGTATGCAAGATGTGCCACGTGAATTGTTTTCTTCGGAAATTATCAACAACGTAAAACAGGATTTAAATACCTAGGTGTTGCCTCCTGGTGTATTAATGAGATGCATTAAAAATGTTGTGTACAATATTGGAGTTAGACAATCCATAAAAAAGAATGTTTTATGCTTGCTGCTTCTCATTTCTAAGGACTGGAAATAACTGATGCTACAGCTACTAAATGTAATGCTGCTCAGTTTAATTACCTGGGAAGCATAAAAGGCTGAACTGGTCTTGCAAGCTTGAAAGTCTTGGTCTGCAGGTCACAGCATAATTAATTATCAAGCACATAACCTCTGAAGCCATATTGTGGCACTGTGTACATCAGGTGTGTTCAAACTGTGTCCAGAAGAGCCTAAGCCATCCCAGGTTCTCCAGAAATCCACAAATGATACATTTACAAACCATCAAAGTTTCAGTAAATAAAAAGCGATGGGTAGGATACTTCATCTCAGCTGCTGGTAATTAGTCCGACAGCATTCCAGTCCGTTTTGTTTTCTGCCCACTGTGCCACTCTCGACAGAGACAGCGATAGGCAAACCAGGCTTGGTGCAGCCTGCACTGCCAGGCCAGGCCCTGCCTAAATGGCAACACAACAGCCCAGTCTGGTTCAGAGCAGCTGAAGCTCTGGCGGACGCGGCCCTTCTGCATGCAGGTTGGAGACCCTGGTGCGCAAGGAACTAGATCGATGAACGATAATGCCACGTGAATACTCAGGGCCTCATTTATGAAAAGTGACGCATCGCTGCGTGAAAACAGCGATGCGTCACTTTTCACTGCGCTCTCCCTGCGGCATGATTGATGCGTCATATTTATAATATGACGCATCATGTCGCAAGGAGTTACAGATACGTCAGTATTTCTGACATATCTGTAGGTGCAAAAGTGACGCATTGCTGGAGAGTGTCACAAAAGTGACGCAACTCCAGCAATGCTTCCTTTCACATGGGGAAAGCCCCATGTGAAAGGGCTTGCGTCAGTCTTACGCCTGCTGTGAGGCAGGCGCAAGATTTTGACGCAACAGCGTCCTAAAAGTGACGCAGTGAAATCTCATAGATTTCACTGCGTCACTATTACGAGGCTTTTTGCGGGTGAACGCCCCCTCTGCATACATTATACCTGACGCAGGTATAATGTAGCGCAGGGGTTTACAAAGTGACGCATCTGCTTAGATGTGTCACTTTTGTAAATAGTGCGCATCAGGAGTCATGTTTTACACCGCCGATGCGTCACAAAAAGTGACGCATCGGAAGCGCAAAACTCACGCAAGGCCTCATAAATGAGGCCCTCAATATTTTCACTGCGGTGACATTCAATCAATCATCATTCGACCCGTCTCTCTGCTAGAGAAAGAATCGAGCTGAATTGCAAGGACTTAATTGTGGAATATAATCCACTGCGACCCTCTGATAGGGGGCAGAGTTTAGTCTAGAGCCAGATCACGAGAAAGGAAGGGCATGTAGGGGAGAGATGAGGAAGCAGGAACACTTGATAAACGAAATTTGGACTGAGAAAGTTTGGATGGAAACGGATTTGCAGCATACCATGAACCTCACCATGGCTCTGCCACCACCCAAACCAAGCTCTACGAGGGAATACGGGATCCATTACATATGCAAGAGGAGGGGTGCCTGTAGAAGTGCAATGTTTGATGGACTCTTGAGGTGAAATGTACACACGTTCTACGCAATATTTGTCTGCCCCTCTGCTAGGTGAATAGCGAATGTGCAGAGCTTGGAACTAAGGGGCCCATTAGGAAGGCGGGCCGACTTCCGTCTGCCTGCCACCCTAGCGTTGCTGGGACCGGCCACCAGTGGTGCGGCGGTCCTGCACCGGTGATTAGGATGCCACTGCCACTGTGGCGGTGGCATCCTCCATTCCCTGCATTGTGGCAGGCATTGCTCACAGCACCGCCCTCCACAATGCTGGGAATGCACTGCATGCATTGTCATGAACAAGATGACAGGAACCGCGAGGTGCCTGCCACCATGTCAATGACAATGCAGGGGGTACCATAGGTACACCCCATGTGCACCCCCCAGCCCCCAATACCCTGGGGGTCCGCAACGGGTCCCCGTAAGAGAATTCCGCATGCCTTTCCGTGGCAGCAACACTGCCACGGAAAGGCATGTTTCCATCCCCATGCTAATATGGATGGCGATGTCTAGCAAACACCGTCACCATATTAAACCGATTTCCGCCGGCGGAAAAGCGGCGGACAGTCTTCCCGTCCACCGCGGTGCACCCCGCCATACTAATATGGCGGGGGTAAATGGGTGGTGGGTGGGGAAGAATGTAGGGCGACCCGCCCTACATCCTAATGGGCCCCTAAGTGTTAGATGCACCCACACCTAGGCTTACACACCACTCCGTTCAATACTGGAGTTAAAATGACGGGAAAACACATGCTGGTTGGCATGGGTCTAGAGTAGTCCACTGATCCGCAACACCAATGCATCAAATAAGGGCCAATTTCATCCAAGCTGAAAGCTGCCCACTTGCACCCCTTTCCGTCTTGCTGGCTGTTATCTCACCAGATGTCCCTTGTGCTTCTCATCTCTGATTATGACCCCTACTCTAATTCTTCATGGTGATGCAGCACCGTGCTCCCAAGGGGGCAGGGAGCACAGATATCCACTGCTGTTGTGGTGCTTCCTGGCAAGGTATTTGTGAATAGGCGAGCGCCAGTAGAGTGGGCAAAATTGCAATTTTTTTCACAGAAATTAAGTGAAGGTAAGCCTTTTGTGCTTAACCGCATGCGTGCGGTGGCTTTTCCCGCTGTACGCGGCGTTTTTTTAAAATGCGCGTTACATGACGAGCTCAGCTCGTCATCAGCATGTGAGCGGGGCAACTCATGACGAGCTGAGCTCGTCATCAGCGCCGAAGTGGTTAATGTACTTGCATGCTGTCTCTTGTCAAAATATCACACAAGAGCACACCTTGTCTAGAAAAGTCACACAAGATATTGGGAGGAAACTAGTTTGCAGCGAAAATGCATCCCTCAAGAGATGTTCTGCTCGAACCAGTCTCCCACACGCAAACATTTACATGTAACTGTGTGACCACAAAAATGGACAAACAAGTTTATGCAATTCACATTACTCGTAATTCCCAATTTTTGTGAACTGTTGTCAATGTAATAAAAAATGTCACCTGGGCATAGTATTCAGTACTGCATGATCAAACTTAGGACTGAATCTGAATAATTATTTCTCTCACCTTCCCCAGCCATGTACTTTTCCAGGAACTCCGCCCACATCTTTATGGGGGGGAGCAACTTCACTGCCATCTGGAAAAAGTAGAATGACACAGCCACGTCCTTGGCATTGCGGGCCATGTATAGAATCTGCATAGAAAAGAAGATAGGAATGTTAGGTCCAGCAGGCATTCTGTTAACCAAGGTGGACTTTCATGAATGCCTTAGAGGTCACGTGATCCACCTCAGCACCTATCACTTCAGCTGACCTCCTGCAGACAAAGCAGTGCAAACTCTGGGGTTTGGCCATTGCATGGTCCAGCTCTGAGTCCTACAGGTTTTGTCAGATGCCTAGCTCTGATATTGAACACTTATCTGTTTATGAGGTTCTTTCTGACCGCAGCGCGGAGACACACTAGTCAGTGTAACCAGGCGCTTTACAAACTCTTTATTATTATTATTATTATTATTATTATTATTATTATTATTATTATTATTATTATTAGTATTATTATTAGTATTATCATTAATAATAAACGTAGTGGCAAACAAGTTCCTGTTAACAACTGAATTGGCAATATTGGTTGTGTTTGTTCCATAGATACATCCCCCAAAAACTTTGTTTCAAGCAGCAGTCTTTCAGTTTGACATTATGGAAATGCTGTAAAATTGGTGGCCCCCAAAGACGATTATCCAAAAGTTACAGGTAGTCAGACAAACGGGTAACGTGTTTAAAGGTAGCAGGGAACTACTTTTGCTTTGCAACACCCATATGGCAGTGACTGATTGGTGCAGAGGGGTCATGTAAAGGTCAAAGAAGAGAAAGTTGTGGAATCAGCTTCCCTGGTTAGCTGTGCACATTAGAGTGACAAGTGTAGAGTGAGTGTCAGGACTCAGGGAATAAAGGGGCAAATTCAGTATGAGTCTGCAAATAAATTATCTGGAAGCAATGTCTGAGGATAGCAGTTTGGGGTCGTTAGGAAGGTGGCATCATTTGTAGCTTGGTCAGCTTGCCCCCAAAATGTAGAGTAGCTCCCTGCAAGCAATGCTAGTTGCCAAAAAAAGTAACCTCTGTCTGTATCACATTCATATGATCCTCTGTAATGCAGTTTTAGTAACTGCATGTGTGGTCCTGAATGTACCAACCATTCACTCAGTGATGGATGTTGTTCTATATTACCTTGATGTTTCCTGTGACACTGAATATATTTCATGCTTTTTGTGGGCTCAGAAGCCTAATGGCTCACGACTGTGCCTTGCACATTTCCCGACAGCATAACCTCATTTTTAAACCTGAAAGAAAAGTAGGGTTTTGTGATCATAATAAGGCTGGGGGAGAGGAGTTGGCCTAACGGCTAGGGCGCTCGACCTCGGACCTGGAGGAACGTTTGCGAAAGCAATTGACTAATTTGGAATGCATCATGCATTTCTCAATTTTAGGAATCGCAACCATGTTGCGATTTCTAAAATTGCGATTGCATTTAAGAAATCGCAAATAGAGATTTCTTAAATGCAATGCATGATTATTTTCAAATTGCGAATTCGCAGTTTGGAAGGGGTAAAATAGCATGAAATTGAACTTCATGCTAATTTACCTAAAACTATCAAATATGCACAAATTGCATTTTTTGAAGTTTAAATTTACATACACACATGCCCTTGGGGCATGTGTGTGTGTAAATTGCATTTAAAGTTACATTTCAGGGGTGCAGTGAGGGGTTCTTTGGATCCCCCTGCACCCTTGAAATTGCATTTACATTTTGCGAATCGCAATTTGAAATTCGCAAAATGTGATTGCCTTCCTATGGGCCTGCCCATAGGAATCAATGGGAAGGGTTTTCCTTAATTGCGATTCGCAAATTGTGAATCGCAGTTAAGGAAAAATACAGAATCGCAAAAATAAATGCGAATTGTTCATGCATTGCCGTTTGCGATTTCTAAATTGCGATTCCTTAATTTTCGCAATTTAGGAATCGCAAACGGCAACAATGATGTATCTAGGGGATAATCTCCCAGTGCCTAACAAAAATGAATGTGTGTCCTAATGTAACGTAACTGGTGCTATGTAAAGCACTCCGATACCCGATTCGGTTCGGGTCTAGTTCGCGCTATATAAAACTCTGCCAAAAAAAAAAAGCGTAGGTAGATGATATCTTCCCCTCAAGGACTTTTTGAGCTTCCTTGGGGAGAAGATCCAGCCACTTAAACATTAGATAAGCTTTAGGTGAGAGTAACAAGCTTCTTGAAGTATTCTTCATTGACTTGTACTAAGAGAAAATCTTTATATATTGGCTTACTTTTTTATGCTTTTAGCTTTTTGGCTCCAACTGACCTGTTCTAGCGAGGGCCATGGTCAGTTGAAGTGACACTTGTCTTTGATATTTTGCTGAGCTGCTTCTTATTTACCATTGAATGCTAGTTGTTCCTTAAACTTCCCAACAAGTTCTGTTTTAGTTTTAACACAGTGATCCAGCATATTGGTATGAAACTACTTGATTGTTTCTCTTGACTAATACCCAGAGTATTGTCTCTTCTTTTTTAAATTTTCTGCAACATCATGTTCTTTTGTTAACTTTGTGTATGTAATTCTCTTTTCGTTTATAGCCTATTTTGTGCTTACTGTAAAAATATTCATGCTCCAATATTTACATAGGATTAAAATCTTAATTAAAATTAAGAATTAGGGTCATTTCAATAATGCTTTTGAGAATAAAAATAATTTATGATTAACTGCCCTAATCTTTTGATGGAATGCCATAGTAGGTGAATTTTTATATAAAAATATATAGTGTGTTATATTCATGCTTGTATTTGGTTTGCAGTCTTTAAAGAAATCTTGTCATTTTAGAAGTCGAAGCGGGTTGACTGACTATGTACTATGGAAGATTTATTTGAATACATATGAACTGAAAAGAAGAAATCACTGAACGCATCTGAATGTAATGACTCAAATAAAAAAAACTACAGACCAATGTATTGCATGTCCTTGAATGGAAATAGACTAGACTTCTCCAATTTAAAAGGGCTCCATGGCCGTACCGCCACTTAAACTGTCGGAAAGTATCTTGCCGTTTTATCCCTGTAAGGGGCAGGAAATGACAAATTTTATTTAGCAAATGGAAGTGAACAAACGTGTTCATTATTGACAATACCAAACAGTGGTCTAGAATCTTTCAGAAATGTTCGGAAGGATCGTGGATACTTCTTTGGGCCAAAATGAGAACTTTAAATTTGTACTGTTTACTCTACATCACACGAGGTAATACGTTCTGTTTTGAAACTGGACTTTTCCTCGTTTTGATTTAATATTTAGATCCCCACTGCCTTCTTTCCTGTGTTCCTTTTAACTATGTAGCTGTCTAATGATCTCATTGGCTAGATCTGACACAGGCTACTGAGCTTTCTACTGTAAGAGTTATCAGACTCTTTCCCTCCCTCTCATCCCACTTTACAATCCAACCATCTAATTCTCCGGGTAGTTTAATCGGCAATAGGATTTTAGGCCTCCTGTTGTGGCCTGGGTTCATCTAAGGATCGAAAGTTCTCTTTCTTCTCCCTCTTTCTTCCATTTCTTCTGATTTATTGCCAACTGCCCTAATCCTTCAGTGTGCCGCTTGATTAAATTCTTTAACCCCCAAAGTGTGTTTTTATCATTCTTTGTGGGATGATGTTTGACGGTTTCAACCTGCTATTGATATGGGTTCCTTTAGATCTCCTGCACGCCCTTACTTCACGGTGTGGGTTTTTGGATGATGACTTTTGACACATCAAGGGTGTTTCGCTGATGCTAAATTTTGCTGTTTAGTCTCCCCAGATGTTGTTTGTGGGTTGGCTATGGTTTCGATCTCTGAATGTTGCGTGTTTAAGTGTGAGTGGGGTTAGGTTTTGGGTAGTGGACTACTTTTGGCATTGCCTGCGTCCCTCATTTATTTTCACTGGCACTTTTATTCCGTATAGTCCAATGGCACAATAACACTTAGGACATTTTTTTTATTGCAGGCCCACTGCAAGACCCCATTCGGGGGGTCACTGGGCAGATGGAGGGTGGGGGAGTGGGGGTTACTGGATCCTCGGACACTGGTTGAGGTTGTTTGGCACTGGTGACCTGGTTACACACCTACTATGGCTCTGCAAACTGGGTCATGTACACCCATTCTGTACAAAGACTCTCCGGGTAACGTGGGAGGAAAGTCAGAGGTTTCACAGAGAGGTAATGTGGGGGTCCATTACTCAGAACTCCACAGTCAAGCCCAGTGCTTAGCTTTGTAAGATAAAAGTGCTTTGATGACACAGCACATGTAATACTACACAATTCACTGGCGCTCAGCTATGGGGTTGTCATTCCAAATACAATTCCTACATAAGCATTTACACTTTCCAGTGCTTTGACCGGTCACTCTTTTGACAAGGGAAAGCCACAGCAGCTTTGCTCCGGACTTGGCCTGTAGCAAGTAAATAACATGGGTGCCAATCCTAGCAGATGTAGCTTCTAGGCTGCATCCTGGTAAAATGTTTTGCGAGCATTTTGGGCCTCCGGGCCAAGATCACAGGAAGTACACATCTGCAGGGAGAGCCTTCAGGCTAGGTTCCGGATTCTAGTTTGGCGGCGACAGCAGCTCCCCTACTGGATTCATTAGGAGTTGGGTAGCAGTAGTATCAGGCCTTCAGGCACTACAGGGGTGCTGGACAGATTTGAATTCTTCTCAGGCTTGATTTCTGTAGGCAGTACACTGCAGGAAGGCAATGGAAGACTTGGAGACCCCTCCCAATATTGGTTACCTCTGCCGTCGCTCATAAGGGCAGTCAGTAATTTCTGAGTGTTTCACATGCCAGGAACACAGTCGTTTTCTCTTCGTGGGCAGTCACACCTCCTGCAGAACCAGCATTCTCCTTCACTCCCTGAGCTGGAAGGCAGGTTTCTGGGTGCTAGGCACACCTTCAACATGACCCCACACCTCTTGGAAACTGGCTGCCATTAAGACTTCAGCCCTGGGCACATAGCAGCTCTGTGAGTACTCTGCAGAGCACTTCCTTTCTAGGTCGAGAAGAACCTGGAACTGGAACAAAGTGAGTGGTTTCCAGACAGGGATTGTGGATCCACTGTCTAAGATTTCAGAACCATGCTTGAGCTGGTTCTCTTTCTAACATAATTTTTGGGCTGCTTCTCAGACACAGCCTTTGTGGAAGGTGATCACTCTCACTGCAGGTAATGGACTGGAATAAGGGGACAGTGAAATGAGAGATCTCTGCACCTGGTGGTCATCAGCCTTCCTCAAGCAGTAATCAGAGACATGCAAAAGGCTAGGCCCTGTCTAGAAACATCTTGACCTTGAACAACAGAAATTACAGTCCTACCCCTCACCCTATCATCTATCAAATGACAGTGCTCAGGAAGAACGAATCAGTGGCCTTTTGGTAACAAGCCCCTAGCTAAAAATCCACAAGCAGCCCTGTTTCCATCCTTCTTTCCTCACTTCAGTGTCTGTATGTCCACCCTTCAGCCACAGGAATTCAATCAGTAATCTCTCTTAATGTGTGGAAGCAGCATCACTCTCCTATTTGTGCCATGCTAAACCAGGGGTCATGCAAAATGGGTCCCACTGGCCCCAGTACTCAGACTCATACCACTCAAAGAGTCGTACTATCATACATGTAATATAGGAGACGTGGCCAGGCAAGATGGCCAAGTAGATGTGCCGGCTGGCACTCCAGCCGACACAAATAGTATCCTGATATAATCCTGCGACCCCCTGTTAAGAATGGTTTCCAGATAACCTTCCGGCATCACCTGCGGTGTATCTGAGGGCTCTATCCTGTTTCCTGGAACTGGTTGGCTGTTATGGTGGGAGGAGATAAGCCAGCGCCATCTGTGTATGAGGTACAAACAACTCTGAGGCCTGGCGTAAGCAGCCAAGGAGGTGGCCTCACAGAGGTCTGGAGGGCTGGCTTGGGCATTCAGAGGACTGGGACCTCTGGAGGGCATCCCGTATGTGGTGGAGGTGAGGAGGATCACCCACTTGGACCCCGTGTCGAAGGGTCAGGGAGTAGACCTCCAGAGGTGCACTGGGGCCACTTCCTATACCTGGCCACTCAGTCGCAATGAAGGAGCGTTAATAGCTGGCCTATGAGTATGGTGGAGGCAGCCCTACTGGGCTGCAATACTCTGCTGGGGGGAAAGAGGAGAGGCCTGGTTACAGCTGCTCTAGATCGCTACCGAAGAGAGGAGCCTTTTTGTGGAGCCTGCAGATGATGTGCAGGGACCTGTGTGCTGCTCTTATGAGCCCCCAGAGGTGAGGTGCTTGCTGGGGGTGTAAGGAAACTCCAAACACCTACTCAATAAAAGACTTCACAACAGTTAATGCCCTGACCACCCTGATGGTGATGGCCCCTACAAGAGCAGGGGTCAATGATTACTAGACTTGTAAGATGACCGCAGGCCTTGTGGGCTGGGAGATTTTGGGCATTGTTACTGGGGTATATACCAACAAGAAAATGTCCTGCTGAGGAACATTGCCATACTGATTGAGAGGCCAGCTAAGCTTAGGAGAGAGTGCCTGCCTGGGGGAACGTAGGACTTGTGATACTCGGACAGTACTTTGCATGGCCCCCTTGTCCTGAACCTTGGGCTTGGAGTCTAGCGACGCAGACACCCCTAGCCCTGAGGGACCTGTATTAAGCACACAGCTGTGAAAGGATTCCTGGGCAAAACCCATGCGCATATCAGGACTAATAGTGCCTAAGTAGCAGTTGCTGGGGTGGAAATCCTGATAGAGCTTATTGAGGCCTCTCTCATCTGCTTGTTGTGGGTGGCCGACGGTGGTTGGCTTGCGAGCTTAATGATGGTGAAGGAGAAGGAAAACTGGGCAACTCGAGCCAACAAAATTCTTAACTAGGCACAACCAGTGCTTCCGATCCCAGAGCCAAAAAGGTAACCTCGGATGGAAACATAGAAACAATCCTGCAAACGGCTCCCTCCCCGGGGATATGTTGGCAGTGATTCAGAATTCATGGGATGAGGTGGTACATAAAACTGACTGTTACAATTGATGTCAACTTGTTGCGATCTGTTCTCAATTAAGGTATCAGACCGAGTGACCACCATGGAACAAAATAGGACTGCTATGCAGGAGGAAGTTCGTATACTCTGTGACATTGTTATTGGTCTACAAAGACAAGTCATATGCTTGGATGATCGTATAGGGGATGCAGAGGGGAGATCCCATAAGAATAATTTGCCATTTGTGGGGTTCCTGGAAAGGGCAGGACAGTCCACCAAATGTTTGTAAGAAAAACACTGTTGAGTGAGTGCATAGGGCACTAGTACTTCCGCTTAGACCTGGTACACCACCTCGGGAAATTATAGCATAGTTGTTCAATTTTGAAGACAGAGCTGCAATCCTACAGAACACTGGAACCTGGGGGCCTCTGCTGTTTGAGGGACATCCCAACTGCATCCCAACTGCATCTATGCGGATTACACTCAAAGGACCCGATTCACAAAAGTAATCTGAGACAAAATCCTAACTTTGCAACTTTCGGTATTCCCAAAAGGCATTTAGGAGTAGTAAAGTTGGAATTCCTCACTTTACTACTCCTAAATGCCTTTTGTGAATACTTAAAGTCGTAGAATTAGGATTTTTCTCAGTTTAGGAGTAGTAAAGTTAGGAATCCTAACTTTACTATCCCTAAATGCCTTTTGTGAATACCCAAAGTCGTTAAGTTTGTCTCAGATTACTTTTGTGAATCGGGCCCAAAGAGTGCAGGACAAGAGGAAAATGCCATTTGTGGGGTTCCTGGAAAGGGCAGAAGGACAGTCCACAAAACTTTTCTGAGAAAAATGCATCACTCCCACTTTAGTTCCCAAGAGAACTCCCTAAGCTTTTCACTGTTGAGCGAGAGCATGGGGCCCTAGTACCTCTGCCTAGACCTGATGCACTGCATCGGGCAATTATAGCCCAGTTGTTCAATTTTAGAGACAGAGAGGCAATCCTACAGACCACCAGAACCCGGTGGCCTCTGCTGTTTGAGGGACATCCCATCTCCATCTATCCAGATTAAACTCAACGAGTGCACGACCAGAGGAAATGTTCCTTTCTGTGAAATTATACTCTTTGGGGCTTATTTACAAGCCCCTTGTGCTGCCTGTGCCTCACTTTTTGTGGTGCACCGGTGGCGCATTTTGCTACCCCATATCTACAAGGGCTGGTAAAGCCACCCGGTATGGCTTTTCCTATCCTTGTAAATACGGCCCTTTTACACAAATAACTTTGTGTGAAAGGGGTGTTCCATTGGAGTTGCCTCTGGATGGTCCCACGCAACACCCATGGAACCTGACACATTTCCAGATTTCTGAAAAATCATGAACCTGAAAATGCGTCTCAATGCTACGCCTCCCCTGCACATAAACAATCATCCCTGTGATGCAGGCATCCTTGCACCATGGCGCAAAGGTACCTTCATCGGCACATGGCAGCAAATTATATGCCAGAGCATAGGAGAGCAAAGGGATGATTGTAGATATGATGCTTCCCTGTGCTTTGAAAGTGCTGTAGCGTGGTGCAGCAGAAGGGCTTGCGGTGCTGCGCTGTGTCACTTTCTTGTAAATGAGGTCCTTAGTCTGAAATACAGCCTCCTTTTCCCTTCCAATTCGAGAGTGGAATACCAAGGGATAGTTATGGGTTTTTTTGGGCTAATGAGGCAAGTGACTGGTTGGATTTCTGGGGAAATTTGGGTCGCCTGGTGTCTCCGACAGGGTCGAACCAACCATCAGCATCGAGCTTATCTGGCCGTGGTCAATGACGACAGGGCCATTGGAGGACAAGAGACACCAATGCAGGATCGGGGAGGATCCAGGTTTGCCCAGATGCTATCTTACAGGCTACAGAGGTTGTCCCTGACTCGGACGTGGCCTCCCAGGAGCAACAGGGAGACAGAGATCAAAATGAAAACACTTCCCTCTTAATGTGTGGTTTAGACTTGTGATTGCCTATTGTTAGACCTGACATCATTGGTGTAGGCTTCCCTTGTATTTTTGCCGTTGCCTCCCGTTATTTTGCTGTGTGTTGGACTTTGTTTTGCTGGTCGAGATGCTTTGGGCATTTTGCCACTGCAGTTCAGTGCCAACGTGCAAGTACTCCCTGTAAATTGTTGTTATGGATTGGTGATTCCATGACTGGCATATTTTGATTTACTAGTCAGTCCCTAGTACAGTGCACTGTGTGTGCCCAGGGCCTGTAAATCAAATGCTGCTAGTGGGCCTGCAGCAGTGATTGCGCCACACACATAAGCAGCCTGTAAATGTAACTTAGACCTGCTACTGCAATGTCTGTGCTCAGTTTGGTACTGCCATGTCGACGTGGCAAGTGCACCCATTTGCCAAGCCCTAACCTTCCCTTTTATTACATGTGAGTCACCCCTAAGGTAGGACCAAGGCACCCCTGTGGGCAGGGTGTAGTATATGTGAAAAGTAGGACATGCCCTGATGTGTGTGACATGTCATGATAGTGAAATACTGCCAATTTCATTTTCCGCTATTGTAAGACTATCTGTCCCATAGGAAAGAATGGGAGTTATTTATAACATCTTATAAATATTACTTCCCATTGGGACAAGATAGGAAAGTAAACTTTATTATGCCTCAACTCAGAATGTTAAGATGCATCTTTGAGTGAGGGTGATTTTTACATGCTGGGTTTGAAAATACCATTACCTAATCATCCAGTGTGCCTCTGCTAGGTCGTGTTGACTGTCTGGCTTTGGAGTGACAGGGGCTGGGAATGTGCATTCTGTTCAGACAGCCACTTCAGGGGTTAGGTGAGTCTTGCCTTTCCAGGGTGAGTCAGGGCTGAACTGAACGGACCTGGGCTGGATTCAGAGCAGGGGGGAGGAGATTTATTTCACAACTGAATGGGCCTGGTCTGCCTTCCACAATGCTGTCTCCACCTCCTGCCAGGAAGCTGCACCACAGAGGACAAAACTGGTTTTGGCTAGGTAAAGAGCTTCTCTGCCACAGAGAACAAAGGATTTTGTATTTTTAAAAAAAGAGGTGCCAAGACTCCAGACTTTTAGTTCACTTCTGGGAATCAAGAGGAAGCTTTGTCAAGAAGAAGAGCTGGAGAAACTCTGTCTTGGGTTGGCCTGCAGTGGTTGTTTCTGCCAAGAAAAGGACAAGAGCTTTGCTGTGTGCAGTGACCCCTGCTTGAGGAAGATCTCCAAGGGCTTGAAATAGAGCTTGCCTCCCGGTCTGAAGTCCCAGGGACACAAAGATTCACCACCAGCTTTCCTGAACTTCCTTGCTGGGAGTTTTGACCTGCTAAGAGGTGCCTGCTGCTGTTTTGGAGCCTTGGAGGCTGTTTTCTGCTGGCAGCTGGGAAAGTAACGCAACTTTGAGAAGCACAACGCATCCGTACCTGTTTCCGACGCATCACCGAAGAAACCGATGCAGCACCTGCCCGTGTCTTGAGAAATCGCTGCACGCCGCATCGAGTGCACCGATCTACGATGGTCGAGATCACCACACCAATTCCGATGCAGCCATGCTGTGCGGCTGCAAGAACCAATGCATTGTGGGAGCATGGCTGAAGAAACCAATGCAAAAGTTGTTGCTGCCACCGCATTGAGAACCAAGGCATCCCCGATCCTCACGCATCTCATCTGGGCACCATGCCTGCAAGAACACTGGGGGTCGCAGAAAGAAACCAACGCATCATCTTCCCTGGGCATAAGGATCTGGCGCATCACCTTCCCTGCGACAGTTTCTGTTTTTGTGCACAACCCACAATCCGCACATATTAAAAAATCCTCCCATATTAAAAAATCCTCCCATATTAAAAATTCCTCTCCATATTAAAAAAATCCTACCCATATTAAAAAATCCTCTTGGCAAAACAAAGCTTGAAGATAAAAAATGGTCCAATATATTAAAGAGAGAGGACAGAAATGAGGTAAATGAAAAATGGATCATGACATCCTTGCATGGTAATAAAGAGTACTGACACACTTCATCACAAGTAATATTACAAGAACAGAGTATGGCCTCTTCTAAAATAAAGATATGCTCATGGAACATAAATGGGATCAATAAAAAAGTAATCGATGCCCAAATACAAGGACTATCGAATCATAACCAAATAGTACTACTGCAGGAAACATGGGCAACAAACCCATTTATGTTAAAACACTACAAAGGATATTTCGAACCTGCAATTAAATACCAAAAATGTGGTCGCCCCTGTGGTGGTCTAGCAATATTCGTATCAATTGAACTACATGCTAAACATGAGCAAATACCGACAAATAATCCAAATCTTCTTGCAGTGAAATTATGATATAAATCTTGCGAAAGTAGGTCACACAAAATTCTAATTCTAGTTAATATATACATACCACCAAAACAGTCCTCAAAGAAAGAGATGTGTATTTCTATAAACAATTTACTACTGGAGCAAATCTTGGAAGAGCCGTTGCTGACTATATTGTAACAGGTGACTTTAATATAAACTTGTTAACACCCTTTGAGCGGGGTGACTTTGTTCAGTCCAAAAATCAACAATGGGAAATCCTGGAACCAATAGTGAAACCTAGAACATCTAATAAACAAAATAGAATAGGGAGACATTTGTTAATGGACATGGAAGCGCTGGGTCTCAGAATATTAAATGGTAGATTTACAACGGACTGTTCACCTGCTTGTTCATTTCACTCAAGTAATGGAAACTCACGCATTGATTACACACCAACATCATTGTGTACTTTCAACAAAGTGACATCTTATCGCTTGAACAAAGATTCGGACAGCGACCATAGCCAACAAATTACTGTGATAAAGCTCTACTGCCCAAAATCAGAAAACTATTTGACAATCCAAGGCCAGACCTGTACCATCAACTACAGGAAACTTATATGGAAACCCGAAAATGCGGATGAGACTACGGCAAAGGCAAAAAATATAGTTAAGGAATGCTTTGAAGAAACAACGATTAAAACGGCAATGGACCAATGGGAAAAATGTCCACAGAAAGTAGTGAATTACAATAAAAAAACAACCGGTGTACAAAGGAAAAAAATGGCCCAGAGTGAAACAAGTGAAGCTAACATCTTTCTTCCGCATATAGTAAGGAAAATTAGATGTTCGCGAAATAGACTTAGGAAACAGATAACCAAGTCTCCGTTCAAAGAGGAAATACGGGTATTATTAAGAAATACAAAAGACACGCTAAGGAAATTAATTTGGAATGAAAAAAACAAAGCCAGACAAGAGTTGTGGACAAAAATCTTTCAGGCAAGTACTTCAACAAACTCAAGGGAGTTCTGGAGAATAATTAATGGTCTGAACAACAAGGATAGGTAGTAGTGTTCCCGTAGGGAAACGTCCGCACAACTCTCCAAGGAATAATATTATTCAATCTGCAATTTGTACACACTTACAGTATGGTTCACAAAAGAGGAAGTTTGTAAGAAAAGGGTGCTAAAGAAACTCTAAGCACCTACTACCACAAGGTGCTGTTGACACACACAAAAGTATGTGTCGCAAAGCTACAGGGGGATGAGAATCTAATTACAGCACTCCCAATGATTAGTATTATAGCAGTCTGGGCATAGCGTACATGAAGCCCTCGATATACCACACTCTAATTATCATAGAGGATATTATAAAGTACAGAGAACAAAATTCTATTCCATGGGGGTACCAAAAAGAAAAATTAGAGTTCAAATACAATCCAGTTTTTGATTTCTTCAGTCTTTTCTTTATTGATATTCAAATTTCTTAAAACATATTCTCCCAGCACGTAAATCGCCAACACGTGTTTCGTCCTACACAAGGACTTCACCAAGGCATAAATGTGGTGAAGTGAGGCTTTGTTTGTTCATCAATATGAAAGACGCAAGCTGTAGTGTGTTTTTGAAGCAGAATACCGTTCATTTAGAAAATAGAGTAGATGCTTGCAGTGTAGTTATAGAAGTGAGTTCACATGTGTCAAACAATCGTAACACCAGTCAGGTGCAATAAGGCTGATGTATAGCTCACTAAGCACACAATAGTGAATCGTTAATGCATTTCCTGTGCCGTGGAAGTCTAAACGGTAAGTCAGTAGCTCAGCCAAAAGTACAAATGTTCCGGTTTTCGCAACCTTGATAAGTTGCTTCGCAGTAACTGGAAATACCGTATTTCCACACAAGTCCGTCCACGTCGCAGGAGAGTCCTGCGACATGGACGGACTTGTGTGGAAATACTGTATTTCCAGTTACTGCGAAGCAACTTATCAAGGTTGCGAAAACCGGAACGTTTGTACTTTTGGCTGAGCTACTGACCTACCGTTTAGACTTCCCCGGCACAGGAAATGCATTAACGATTCACTATTGTGTGCTTAGTGAGCTATACATCAGCCTTATTGCACCTGACTGGTGTTACGATTGTTTGACAGATGTGAACTCACTTCTATAACTACACTGCAAGCATCTACTCTATTTTCTAAATGAACGGTATTCTGCTTCAAAAACACACTACAGCTTGCGTCTTTCATATTGATGAACAAACAAAGCCTCACTTCACCACATTTATGCCTTGATGAAGTCCTTGTGTAGGTCGAAACACGTGTTGGCGATTTACGTGCTGGGAGAATATGTTTTAAGAAATTTGAATATCAATAAAGAAAAGACTGAAGAAATCAAAAACTGGATTGTATTTGAACTCTAATTTTTCTTTTTGGAACCCCCATGGAATAGAATTTTGTTCTCTGTACTTTATAATATCCTCTATGATAATTAGAGTGTGGTATATCGAGGGCTTCATGTACGCTATGCCCAGACTGCTATAATACTAATCATTGGGAGTGCTGTAATTAGATTCTCATCCCCCTGTAATAATTAATGGTCTAGCCAGACCAATTAAATCTGCTATAGGATCTAGCCTATCTGAAGAAGAATGGGTGACGTTTCTTAAAAAACATCTAAATCCTGAACCCACACCAAATAATCAATGTAGAAATCACGAGCACAATACAAAAGCTGACCTGGAAGGCGATTATGAATTTTATATAACCAACTCGCAGGTGGCCAGATTGATAAAGAAACAACAAGATGGGACCCCCGGTCCGAAAGGTATCCCTTTTGCATTATACAAGGAAGCACCAGATTTTTGGTCCACCTATCTAGCCGATGTTTTCAGTGAAGTGGTCCAGAGTGGACATATCCCGAAGTCATGGAAATGGTCACTAATTACACCTATCTTTAAGAAAGGAAATTGGCAATTGCCGGAAAACCATCACCTAATTACCTTGCAAGATACGGATGCAAAATTGTTTGCTGGGATTGATGAATTTAACGGATTGGGCAAAGGAAAAGCAGGTATTGCCCCCGAACTAAACAAGTTTTATCAAAGGCCTTGGAACATCTACAAATATTTTAACATTATCGGTATTAATTGATAAGGCAATTTTACTAAAACAACCCTTATACCTGTGTTTTGTAGATTTTAAATCCGCTTTTGACTGTGTTGACAGAGAGCTTCTATGGGAAAAACGTAACAAACAAGGAATTCCGGACACTTTGTTAAAGATGCTTAGGCTTCTGCAGTCCGAAACTTGGGTGAGGGTGAGGATGGGTGATGGAAACACACTAACTAATGAAATTCCTACATCTAGTGGTCTTAAACAAGGGTGCGTCTTGGCCCCGTTGCTTTTTAATTTATTTTTAGCTGATCTCTCTACTGAGTTAAATCAAATCAATACACACCTTCCAAGGTTAGCACATACACAGATATCTAACTTGTTTTATGCAGACGACGTCATACTCCTAAGTCATACCAAAGTTGGAATGCAACAATTAATTGATGGCATTTTTAAGTATTCAAAAGAAAACGGTATGCTAATAAACAAAGCTAAGACCAAAGTAATGGTTATTACAAAAAATGTGCGACTTAAATTTAAACATAAATGGTTTTTGGATGACAATGAATTGGAACAAGTAGCTGTCTACAAATACTTGGGTGTCATTTTTAATGATAATGGCAACTTTTTGCCACTAAAACTGGATATTACAAGGAAAGCAAACTCCCTCGTCGGGGCATTCAGAACTATCCAGAAAACCATAGGAGACCTATCTTATCACCCTTTATTAAAAAAAATTGCTGCTTAACTACTGCCTACTTTAACATACGGTAGTGAGGTAATTAATGGGAAAGATGCCGAGATCATTGATATCGCTGTCGCTAAAACGTACAGAATCTTATTCTCTCTCCCAAAGAATGCCTCACAAGCCCAGGTGAGGTTGGAGTTTGGGCTAACCAACCAATGCTATGCAAGGAAAGGGCATATACTGAAAGTATGGAATAGAATAAAAAACGATCAGGATAACGAATTGTCCCGTTTACTGATTGCATGTTTTAACTCAGAAGATTTATTAATTAATTCAGCTTTTGTTAAATTCCTTTGTGCTGTACGCAATAAGTTGGAGGCTCTTGCTTGATTAACTAAGGGACTGTGCTAAAATGTATAATATATAATCACTTCTTTAAACATAATCACAAATGACTGATTATTTTATTACATAATGTGTATGATATATAATCAAGGTTTAGGACACTAATTGTAGTCATGGATTGTTTTATAATTTTAAATTGTTGATATTTTAGCTACTTTTTGTAAGATTTTAATTAATCAAACAAATAAAAAAATAAACTTGAAACTTGTGCACAACGCAACCAAGCTACTTTGCCGTAAAAAGTATTGCATCTGCAATTTGCTTTGAACAAAACTATTTTTACCTTTTGAAAGTCATATTTTATTGCTGTACTGTGGATTTTTGTCATTTTGGTCTTGTTTGGTTTAGATAAAGATTATGTGTTTTTCTAAATTGGTGCGGTGACAATTTGTAGTGTTTTCACTGTATTACTGTATGTGTTTACAAATGCTTCACACACTGCCTCTGAGATTAGCCTGTCTGCCCGTGCCAAGCTACCAAGGGGGTGAGCAGGGGCTATTTTAGAAGTGCATCCTCCTTACCCTGACTAGAAAGAAAGGGTCCCTACTCGGACAACGGTGCAAACCATTGCCACCTAGAGACCCCCATTTCTAATACCTATGATGACTGGGGCATGTCTATTGCACTTACATCATTAGTGCTGCTGTGTGGGGTAAAGAGATTGTTGAGGGCTTGCAATGGTCATATGGACCTACGCATTAGAAACATTGTACACAGTGTTCTCTCTGAGTGCATGGCAGGTGTGTACCTGAAATATATGTATGTTTGGGACAGTCAGGGGGTCCTACCCTTAATGGTTGTGGGATGTGTGACAGTGGGAGGTGCTTAGCACCAAACCGGCAGAGACCGCATGGGGAAGCTGGAGTGTGTGTGCCTCGGACTCTCCCAGCTGATTGTCCTCTTGTCTAGCACAAGTTTGTATGGGTGTAGGAAGGGGGTAAATAGTTTTAAGTGTTTTTCTAGTGCTTTTTCTATTCTACGTTGAGATAGGGAGCAGCATTTGCTAATTTCATACTTGCCTATTTACAGAAAGGGTGGGATTGCGGTACTTCCCATGAGGAGGAAGGAGTTTGGGGTAGGTACGATTTGATGACTAAGGTTTGGTTTGGGTTGTTAAAGCTGCTTTCGTGTCAAGAAACCATGTGTGGTGTATTGATTAAGTCCCTTTCTTGCTGGTGTGTGAACGTATTTGTTATGTATCTGAGGGGAGGCGAATGACAGCTCTGTGAAGTATGGCTGTCCCATAAATAAATTGATTACCTGGAATGTCCATGGCATAGCCACTCTTGAGAAGCGAAGACGAGTGTTTTGTGTATCTGAAATGCTATGAGGTGGCAATAGCATGCCTGCAAGAGACATGTGTATGGGTTGACTGATTCCCCTGTCTAAGGAAGCAATGGAGAGGGCAGGTTTATGCCACCTCCTACTCTGGATATGCATGAGGAATGCTCATCTGGGTGGCTCTAGGGACCCCTTCAAGCATTTAAATCATGATGTGGACCTGGAGGGTGTCAATTTCACCACCTGATTATGCCCAGCACTGCAGAAACGAGGATATTCCCATTCAGCTACCACTACTCCAGCAACCAACACTGAAGTATGCACACAGTGTACTTGCTACCGGAGCACCGGGAGAGGGGGGATAAATGAGAGAGAGAAGGTAGAAAACAAAATGACACCAGTTCTGGGCTCCGCCTGTTCTGTTCTTATTGGCGTGTAACTGAGTCTGCACCTGGAGCGAAAGATAAGCAACAATCATCGGTCATTCAATATATATACATGTATTTCTATGGACATGCATATACAAGCCCTGTGCCATATGTATAAGTAATTCCCTTACCAATTCACAAATCCTGCAAGCTTGTTATGTAATCCAGGCTCCAATATCCATAAGTTGTGTTCAGGAAAATACAAACGAAAATATCTCTCTACAAGAATAAATAAATGTTTTAGTTAAGGGGGAAAAAGTCCGTAGACAGAACCCCCCCCCCGCTTCGGTAATTACACAAAATGCCCGAAAATATTACACAGTGGCCACCACACGAGAAAAAGGAAAAAACGCTAAAGAAACAGCATTGCTCGTGTATCCATCCAAACTCCACATAACGACTTGGAGGGGATACAAAAATCCAGGAAGTAAAAATCTCCACCGGGAACCTAATACGCAGCAGCGTATTAGTAAGGCAATCCACACTGCTCAGACATGAAAATACTCAAGGAACATCACAGGGAATCCCACGCCGGCCAACAACAGCTACCAAGCTATCTAAGAAATGCTGCAATAAAGATGTCCGCAAGCCTGCAGGCACCAAATCCAATACGCAAAAAGTAAATGAGGCTACGACGATCCCAGGACCAACAGGAAGACGCTGGAACACCATACACAGTCCTTCCGGATGAAAATGACGAGGCAAAGAAACCAAGCAAGGTAGGAAGGCTACAGGCTTCCTTTTAAAGCGTGCTGCACGTAATGCGCTGCGCCTGCTGACCAGGTGACCTGTACATGCATAGCCATAGACATAGGACTGCGTGGATGCCAACTAATCCCCAACAGTACCTTCCCCAAAGGCATCCCCACAGGACAAGGTTTTGAGGGATGACGTACATGAAACAACCGCACCAATCGGAGAGCATGAACACCACCCGCAGGCTCCCATGTACGATCCTTTGGAGAATAGCCCTTCCAGTCCACTAAATAGTACAACCTCCCTCTCTTTCTTCTAGAATCCAGAATAGCATTCACCTCAAACTCCTCATGCCCATCTACCACTAAAGGGGGTGGGGGAGGCAACTTCTGGGTAGTCCTGGTGTATGGCTTAAAAAGGGACGTTTGAAACACAGGATGGACACGATACTCATCAGGTAACTCCAATTTCATAGCCACAGGATTCACCACCTTGATGATAGAAAAGGGACCCACATAACAAGGCTGTAACTTTCTAGACCCACCTAAGAGTAAGTTCCTAGTGGCCAGCCACACCTGATCGCCTACAGCATAAGAGGGAGCAGGAGCCCTATGTTGATCTGCCTGCTTCTTCATGGCGAGCGTAGCTTTCTGTAACTGTTCTTGTGCCTTTTCCCATATTTGAGTCAAAGACAAACTCAGAGTATCTACCTCTGGTACATGCCCCGTGGGTTGGATGGATATGGCTTTAGGATGATAACCCATAGAGCAAAAAAAATGAGTCATCCCCAAAGCCGGATGCACGCTGTTATTATATGCAAATTCCGCAAAAGGGAGGGCCTCAACCCAACTACATGTCAATGATGTTGATAAACAGCGAAGATACTGTTCCATGGTTTGATTGGTACGTTCCATCTGACCATCCATTTACGGGTGATATGCAGACGACAGGCGCACCTCCATTTGCAACGAAGAGCATAATTCAGTCCAAAAATGGGACACGAACTGAGCCCCCCTGTCTGTCACTATGGCTGAAGGCAAACCATGTAACTTTACCACCAAGCCCACAAAAATTGAAGCCAACTCTCTTGCCATTGGAATCTTCGGCAGCGGAATGAAATGCGCCATTTTCATGAACAAATCTATATATAGCAGTAAACCCAGACTCTATGGGAAAATCTGTTACAAAATCCATACTAATAGTATGCCATGGTGCAGGAGGGACTGGCAATGGCCGCAGTAGACCGGAAGGGCTTATGTGTGAGGGTTTGCTAATAGCACAAACAGGACAAGAGCCAACAAACACCTGAACATCATGTGCTAACGTGTCCCACCAAAACCATTGCAAACAAAAGTCCTTGGTTTGATTTATTCCAGGATGTGCTACCAAGGAAGACGAATGACACCACTGAAGAACTGAATCCCTTAATTCAGGAGGTATGAACAAACGGTCATCATGATATAGCAATCCATCCTGAACAAAGAATTGCGATTTAGACAACCAAGGAGTAAGATCCACATTATTCATTCTCATCTTAACAGATGACATAAGTCTTCTGCAGAAACGCTTCCCACAATTCTCTCACTCGCTATCATGGGTCTTATCTCCTTCTCTGGCCCAGCTTCAACCTGATCCACTTGTGTGCGTGACAAGGCATCTGATTTCACTTGTTGGGCTGCAGGTCTGTACGTAATAACGAAATCATATTAATTAAAAAACAATACCCAACACATCTGTCTTGGGGTTAATGCTCTAGCAGAACAAAAGAATTCTAAGTTCTTGTGATCCGTATAAATTGTAACAGAATGCCGAGCCCCCCAAAGATGATGTCTCCATTCCTCAAAGGACAACTTAATGGCCAACAATTCCCTCTCAGCCACCGTATAATTGCGCTCAGCCGGTAACAAGGTATTAGAAAAGAACGCAATCGGGTGCATAAACCCAGTATCCACATCCCTCTGTGAGAGCACCCCTCCTACTTCACATAAAGAGGCGTTAGCCTCCACATAAAAAGGTAAAGCGGGATTGGGATGCACTAAAACAGGAGCCGAGGTAAATTTGTCAATCAATTGATGAAAAGCAGCTTGCGTACTGGAAGACCAAACTAAAGGAGCCCCCTTTCTCAACAAGGCAGTCATTGGGGCCACCACATCAGAAAAAATGAGAGATGAACCACCGATAAAAATGGGCAAATCCAAGAAGGACCGGTTTGTACTTAACACATGTTGGCATTGGCCAAGTAACAATGACCTCTGTCTTCCGTGGGTCCATCTTAATACCATCAGCGGTGACAATGAAACCCTAAAACTCCGCACTCAACGTATGAAATTGACATTTCTCCAACTTTACATACAACCTATGTTCCTTCAATTTCTGCAGTACTTGGAAAACGTGCAACTCATGCTCGACAACAGATTTAGAAAAAATCAAAATGTCGTCAATATAAACTATTACACTCAAATCCAAAAACTCTCTCAAAACCTATTAACAAAGAACTGAAAAGCAGCCAGAGCGTTACATAAACCAAAAGGCATAACGCAATATTCAAACAAACCAAACTTTGTTTAAAAAGCTGTTTTCCATTCGTCTCCTTCACGGGCACAAATTAGATGGTACGCACCCCTAAGATCTAACTTGGTAAAAACAGTAGCATGCTTCAGTTGATCTAGCAATACAGGGATCAAAGGAAGAGGATATTTGTTCTTTATTGCAACCTTGTTGAGTGCCCTGTAATCCACACACACACGCAAACTACCCTCCTTCTCGGGTATAAAAAAGATAGCAGAAGATACAGGTGAAGAAGACGGACAAATAAAACCATTAGCCAACATCTCCTCCAGATAATCTTTCAGATGCTGTTCCTCAGGCCCAGACAGTGTATATATTTGCCTACAAGGCAATGTAGCACCAGGCAATAAGTCAATACGACAATCAAAAGATCGATGTGGCGGAAGACTATTAGCCCTGCCCTTATCAAATACATCACTAAACATAGCATAGGGGGCTGGTATATCCCTCACTTCTCCACCAACACCCACAGCACAAGTCAATGGCAAAACCAAATCAGTTGCAACCTGATAACAACATTGTAAACAATGAGTAGAATCCAAAGTTACTATGCGCCTCACCGAATCTATCCGAGGATTGTGCCTCTGCAGCCAAGGTACCCCAAGGACGACACCAAAGGAAGGAGCATTAACCAAACCAGTGGCTCCGGTTATGGCTATTTATCAAGGAAAGGTCAAACCCTCAATAATTTATGGAGCTGAACTCTGGGGATTCGAAAAGCTATTTCCTTTAGTCCAAGCACAGAATACATTTACACCAACTACATTTACACCAACTAGACCGTTATTGATGGATCTTGGGTGTGTTTCCTTTGAGGAGGCAGCGGGTTTTAGACCTCTTGCCTATTGGCGACGGCTTTGGACCACCCCGGAGCTGTCTGCCTATGCGCAAGCACTTAAGCATATTAGAGAAGCTGATAAATCCAATAAAATGTCATGGCTACATAGGATTAAGGTTACCTTATTGGATATGGGCCTCAACCATTTATGGCTGGACCCAGAAGGGAATTCTTTCCCCTCAAAAATGGAATTTAAAACCTTATATAGGGAGATGGTATGGCAGAAATTATTTTCTCAGGTGAATTGTGACTCCTTAACAGGCCTCTTTCTGGGTCATAAAATCGAGTACAGAATGGAGGCCTACTGGGATACCATTACCAGTTTTGGGGATAGGAAGCTCTAACACCAATTTAGAGTGGGAAGCCTCCCCCTAAAATCGTTCACCAAAAACTGGGGGACTGACCTAGATTTACACTGCCACTCTTGTCCATGTGTGGAAGAGACCTTGACGCACATCCTCTTTGTTTGCCCTGCATATAAGGCGCCTCGCCAAAAATGGTTTAAGCCAGTTTGTGCCAAAATGGGAACAAGATCCTGCCAAGCGGCTTTGCGTATTCTAAAATCTGACACCAGCGAAGTCATAGTTGTTGCTATGGCCAAATTTTGGAGCTGGACGTGGGCCATAAGAAGGATCAGGATGCAGGGCACTATGTAATTATGTAATTATCTTAATACCTGACTTGTCATCTTGTGATAGATGTTTTGAGTTTTGGTGTTTTAGCATTCTCTAACTTAAATCCGCTTATATATGCTTATATGTTTGCGAACCTCTTGCTACATCTAATTATGGTTCTACCCTTTCGTTATGATTTTATTTATCTTTAATGATAAAAGTTATACTATATGTATTAGAAATTAGATATGTATATGGATTTTATTTAGTTTTTATATGTTGTATTAAGCCAATTCTGTTTTTATTGTTTTTTTGTACATGCGTCTTTTATGATTGTTTATAATTGAATAAAGACTAACTTAACTGAACTGAACTGAACTGATGGGTTACCAGCTGAATTTTATCATATGTTTAGTGCATTAATGGCAGACAAACTCTTGGAGGTATATAATGAGGCGCTTAATACCAATTCTCTACCGAACTCCATGCGCGAAGCCCTGGTGGTCATGATATCAAGCCTGACAGTGACCCTTCACTTGCTACCTCGTATTGGCCTATATCCTTCTTGAATCTCGATGTAAAAAATCCTGAGTGGTGGTCTCCCTCACACGCCCCTTCTTATACACCCAGAGCAAGTGGATTTTATTCAGAAGTGCAGTACTGCACATCATTTATGGCAGTTGGTGCATATGTGGCATGCTTTGGCACTCCTCGAAATAAAGCAAGCTTTTGATTCTGTTAACTGGACTTATATATGGCATGTACTCCATCATATTGGTCTGGGTTCTTATCTTATCCAATGGGTCCGCTTGTTCTAATCTGCCCCATCTTCTAGGATACGTTCCAGGGGAATGGTCTCCACTTCATTTAAGATATACAGGGGCACCCGCCAGGAGGTCCTGTCTCAATGCTTTTGTTTGCCATTACTATGGTACTGTTGGCGGAGAACCTACACTGTAAGATGCGACCTATGGAATATCTTTTGGTGGAACCAATCATGTAGTCTCCCTCTATGCCGATGACACGCTGATGTATTTTTGACAACCAGCTTCTTCGGCATCTATCTTGCTTATGGTCTTTCAGGCATTTGGTGATATCTAGGGCCTCCGAATTAACCCAAATAAATCTAAGCTGATTCCATTGGGGAAACTGGTGGGAATACCCAAGGACACATTACCTGAAGCGGTTTCCCTGGGTGTTCTCAGGGGCTCGTTATTTGGGGGCCCGCTTGGCCCATAGGGCGCTTGTATATTTAGAACTGAACATCAGAAGGGTAGTGAAAGGAATATAGGATTCGATCAGGTTCTTGGGAGACCTACCTCTGTCTCTTATAGGTAGGATTATGATAACAAAAATTATAATCTTACTGTGTTTGCTCTGGGCCCTATAGCATGCCTTTTATGTGTACCCCAGACATTACTTTCACACATTGGACAGACTGATGGTGCACCTCCTGTGGGGCTCCAAGCATAGGAGAGTGGGATTTACTACCTTACAGAGAATGTGGAGTTGGGGGGGGGGCTTGAGGTCCCCTGCTTAGAATTATACTATATGGCAGCTCAGCTATGACATGCTGTTCATTAGATGGATGATAGTGACAACTAGGAGAAACACCTTTTAGCAGGCTCATATGATGGACAGTGTTAGCCGACCCTCTTCATGCTTGGCTCCAGGGTCCCCTCATCACTCCCTTATATTATACTGCATGTATCGATCATATGGGAGGGAGCTGTTAGGCGGGTGGTTCGTCAAGCTCCATTTGACTGCGATATGCCTCAATGCAGTAGGAGTCAATTTTATTCACATGGTGTGGACATGTCCGTTTCTAGCTTCCTACTAGAATGAAATATTCACCCGTCTTGCGGAGGCTTTGGGGTGGGAGGTACCATGGTGATACGACAGGTGTGGCTTGGATTGCTCCACTCTCAGGCCTTGTGTTGGTAAGGCAGTGGATCACTATTTCATGTCTTAGGCCCACACCTCCAACTTGCACGGCATGTTTTTTTTTTTTTATTTAATTTTTTCAGCAAAGATGAACAACATAATCCCCCCCAAAATTGGCATCATTAGAAAGAAAATATATGTGTACACAGTTCATTGTCCCATTACGGCTCCAGCAGGTGCAGATATAACAATAGATACAAGAGTCAAATCCTCGGGATGCAAAGTAAATCATAGAAACTGACATTCAGGAACCTTGTGCGTAGTCATCAGGGCATTACCCCAACACCATCTCTCTCTCCTCGCCTCCAGCCTCCCCGTCCTCAGACCCCGACTCCCCAGAGGAGAACAATTCAGCACTGGTTGCATCCGAATCGCTGCCAACTGACCCCACAGCGCACATCATACGCCAGGCGAGCAAGTCCTCTTGCAGCCGCTCATCCTTACGCGTACGCTGCATGTGTGTCTCCTCAGCCAATGTCCATTCCTAAACATCCCGAAGCCACAATGACATGACTGGGGCCCTCTGTCCCATCCAGGTGATAGCCACTCGTCGCCTAGCCAGCACCAAGAGCAGCTGTAACATTTTGTAGGATAGGTTCCTCTTACTAGGTTTGGGGACCAGGGCCAGCTTTACAGTGAAGCGGGGTCAGGGCAATATGCAGGCTCGTGACCTTCCGGATGTGGACAGCCACTGCCTTCCAGAAGTCTCCGACCAGCGGGCACTCCCAAGCCAGATGGATAAATCCGGCTCTGACCGTACCTCATCTAGGACAGGCATCCGTTTTATCCGCGGCGATGCGGTGTAAAGCAACTGGGGTCATGTAAGTGCGGTGTATAAATTGAAATGGATCAGTTTGAATCGTGCATTACACGACACCTTCCTGGTAAGTGTCCCTATTCATTTACATTGTCCCGGGTCTAAGGCGACCCCCAGAACCGCTTCCCATGCCGCCCAAGACGGGGACATTGGAGGAGCCGAATCACACCTCATAGCCGTATATAACAGCGTTATCAGTCGCCGTCCCCTGCCGCAAAACAATAGGATATTCAAAGTATGGACACCTGGGGTGCCTCCGGATATTGTGGCCAGGTCGCCCTCGCCATTTCCTGAAGGCCTCTATAATGGAGATACTGTCCCCCAGTGAGCCCAAAGGCCTCCGTAGCCCTCTCTAGGGTCACGAAAGAGTCGTCCGGGTATAGGTCTGCCAAAGTCTCACAGCCGCCCTCACGCCATTCCCGGAACAACATGTGTTCCTCCATCAGCGTCACTGGTGCCAATATCCACAACGGTAGCTCCCTATGAAATGGGGCCCGCCTCAACACCCTCTCCACAACTCGCTGCCAGAGTCCCGCAGTGTGTCGAACCACATACGGCAGGGATTCATCCGCTCCCCTACCCCGCATCAGAGGCACCGGTAGTGTCCTCTCATCCGCTCTACCCGCCAGGAGTTGCAACTCCCAGTTGTCTGTACCCGCGAACCAGCGCGTGGCTGGCAGAAGTTGGGTCGCATAATAGTACAGATCGAACCTCGGGGCCTCTAGACCCCCCTCTTCCCAGCGTCTAACCACCGTGCGCAATGCAACCCTGCTGCGCCTGCCCGCCTAAAGCAAGGAGGTGAGCAGCGTATTAAGCTTGTTGAATATACGAGGGAGGAGTGGGCACAGGGTATTCTGCAGGATGTACAACACTCTCGGCAACATCACCATCTTTGAGACGGCTAACCTCCCCATGAGAGAGAGTGGGAGCGTATTCCAAAAGGACACGGACTGCTGCAGGGAACTGAGCACTCGTTCGGCGTTCCGGGCCAGCAACTGCTCATTGGACACGGCCACTTGGATTCCCAGGTATCGGAAGGCCTCCAGTTCCCACCTCAGTCCCAGGTACGGGAAACCCACTCTGGGGTCCTCGCCACAGCCCGCCAGGGGGAAGATCAAGGACTTCTCAGGATTAAGGCGCAGCCCAGAAGCTGCACCAAAACGATCTAGGTGCTGCAGCAGGAGCGGCAGCGATTCCCGGGGGGAGGTCAGGTAGAACAACGCGCCATCGGTGTACAGCGAGACCAAGTGCACAGTATCCCCCACTTGTATCCCCCAGGGGACCATCTCCGCTCGGAGTGACACCGCCAGGGGCTCAATCGCCAGGGCGAATAGGAGCGGCGACAGGGGGCACCCCTGACGGGTGCCCCTGCCCAGTTGTCACTCCTCCGATCGGGCCGCCCCGAGTCTGACCCTGGCTGTAGGTGCACTGTAGAGAATCCGGATCCAGGCGCAGAAGCGGGGCCCCACCCCAGCCACCCGAAGCACCTCCAAAAGGTACCCCCAGCTGACAGTATCAAAAGCTTTAGCCAGGTCTATCGACACCAGGACCTGAGGATCATCCTTATCACGCACCTCATGGAGAACGTGGTTTAAGCGCCGAAGGTTCATGGCGGTGTTGCGGCCAGGGATGAACCCACATTGATCTTGATGGACTAAGTGCCCTAATCCCTCGACCCCTCACAGTCTGGCTTCCGAGCGAACCACAGCACCGAGACCGCCCTCATCGCTGCCACCGATGACATTCGAACCCTGATGGACAACGGAGAAACAGAGGCCCTCATCCTCCTGGACCTCTCCGCGGCTTTCGACACTGTCTGCCACCGCACCCTAGTACAGCGCCTCGGCAACATCGGAATCCAGGATAAGGCACTGGAATGGATCACCTCCTTCCTCGACGGAAGAACACAGAGAGTCCGCCTACCACCGTACAAGTCAGAGGCCACCAAAGTCATCTGCGGCGTCCCTCAAGGATCCTCACTGAGCCCCACCCTCTTCAACGTCTACATGAGCCCCCTCGCGGCCATCGCACGCCAACACAACCTCAACATAATCTCCTACGCCGACGACACCCAGCTGATCCTCTCCCTGACCAACGACCCCGCCATCGCCAGAGCCAACCTGCACGAAGGGATGAGAGATGTAGCCGAATGGATGACAACCAGCCGCCTGAAACTGAACTCAGACAAGACGGAGGTCCTCATCCTGGGCTCCTCGCCCTCCGCCAGGGACGACTCCTGGTGGCCCCCCGCCCTGGGCACCGCACCCAAACCGACGGACCACGCACGCAACCTGGGCTTCATCCTGGACTCCTCCCTCTCCATGACCAGACAAGTCAACGCCGTCTCCTCGTCATGCTTCAACATCCTGCGCATGCTACGTAAGATCTTCCGGTGGATCCCCACCGAGACGAGGAAGACGGTCACCCAGGCCCTCGTCACCAGCCGACTGGACTACGGCAACGCCCTCTACGCTGGAACCACCGCCAAGCTCCAGAAGAGACTCCAGCGGATCCAGAACGCCTCGGCCAGACTCATCCTCGACATCCCCCGACGCAGCCACATCTCCGGACACCTGAGAGATCTGCATTGGCTCCCGGTCAACAAGAGAATCACCTTCCGTCTCCTCACCCACGCGCACAAAGCCCTACACGACCAAGGCCCGAGCTACTTCAACAACCGGATCAACTTCTACACTCCCAAGCGCCTCCTCAGATCAACCAGCCACGCCCTCGCCGCCGTCCCCCGCATCCGAAGAGCGACAACAGGAGGAAGGTCCTTCTCCTACCTGGCCGCCAAGACCTGGAACTCACTCCCGACCGACCTGCGCCTGACCCAAGACCACCTCTCCTTCAGGAAGAAGCTCAAGACCTGGCTGTTCGAGCAGTAACGGCACCCCCCCCCCCCCACCTAGCGCCTTGAGACCCTACGGGTGAGTAGTGCGCTCTACAAATGACCTGATTGATTGATTGATTGAGTGCGCCATATGTGGCGCCAGCCGGGTGGCTAAAATCTTAGTGAGGATTTTTACATCGGTGTTGATTAGAGTGATAGGCCGGTATGACGCGGGATCACATCCATCCCCTCCCGGCTTCAGAAGCATGCAAACCTCACCCTGTTTCATGGTGGGTGGGAGTGTGCCACGCTCCAGCGCCTCATGGGAAACCTGCAGGAGAAGAGGGGCGAGAGTGTCCGCAAACGCCTGATAAAACTCCGGTGGAAAACCGTCTCCACCCGGAGCCTTAGCCATCGGCAGGGTGGCCAATGCCACTCTGACCTCCTGAAACGTCAAGGCAACGTCCAGTTCCTCTGCATCCTCCCCAGAGAGTTTCTGGAGGGTCAAACCCCGAAGGTATGGCTGATATGATGCCTCCGTCACTAGGGGGTCCGCGGTATACACCGCCTGCAGATGAGTGCGAAGCACCGCGAGGAGGTCCGACTCCGAGTGTACCATGTCCCCAGCGGGGTTTCTCAACGCCACTATCCGTGCCAGTGCCGATTCCCTCCGAAGAATCCAGGCCAACAGGCGGCCCGACTTGTCCCCTTCATGGTGGAGTCGCTGGCGATATTGGCCGAGGGTAAACCTATCCAGCCGGGTAAGGATATCATGAACGCCCTCACGCTCAGAGTCCAGGTCCGACCCATCCGGTTCCGACAGGGATTGACAGCGGAAGAGGCGATCCTCAGCACACTGGAGCTCTCGGAGCAGCTGTCTCCGGACCCCATAAGTCAGGCCCATACATGCGCCCCGCACAACAGCCTTGAGAGCGCCCCATTTGGTCGCATAAGGCATGTTGCCATCTCCCCAATTTAAGTCCAAGTAGGTCCGCAGGGCCATCTCCACATGTTCCCTACCCACCGGATCCCGCAGGAGGTCCCCCGGCATCCTCCAGGTCCGCGGGCGGGAGGACTGGTCCACCCATTGTACTACGCACGTTACGGGCGAATGATCAGACAAAAACGGAGCCTGATGAGTGTGACAAGGGATGCCCCGAGATTAGCAGCAAGGACTCTATCGAGCCTACTATGTGTATTGTGCGTGGGGGTGTAACAAGTGTATAGTTTCAGTCCCGGATTACTGAGGCACCACACATTGACAGCCCCCAGGTTATACATCACCTCCCGGAGACGCGCAGTCATCCGCGGTTACGTGCCCGTGCGGGGAGGATGCCTGTCCAGCAGTGGATCTAGTACACAATTAAAATCCCCAAACCAGAGGAGGGGAGCATCTAAATCTGAAACAATAAGCTCCTGTAGGTTGGAAAAGAAGCTTGGGTCATCCACATTGGGTGCATAGGAATTCAACAGCAGGAAATCCCTCCCATCCAGCTTCACCCGTAAAAGTATATATCTGCCCTCAATATCTGCCTCGGCAAACTGAACCGCCAGGGGAACCCCGGGTGCTACCCAGATCAGGACCCCCCTAGCATAGATAGAGAAGGAGGAATGGAACACCTGACCCCTCCACTTCTTTGCTAGCTTAAGAGCACCCTCCTCATTCAGATGTGTTTCCTGCAAACACGCCACAGAGACTCCATGGCAGCGAAGAAAGGACAGTACCCTGTGTCTCTTAGTGCAGGTGCCCAGTCCACGCACATTCCAAGTTAAGAATGTGTATCCCATAAGCACTGGCCATGCCCATCCGGGCATCCAAATCTAGCATCTGCAAGCAGCCTCCCAGGGGCTCGAACAACGGTACACTTGATGCCAAAAACAGTTCCCCCCCATAACTCCCTCCAATCCCCCATTCCCCCAACCACTCAAACTCTGAAAAAACCTCCTCAGAAACACTCCCCCCTCCCCCACCCACGAGCAAATAGACAGCAACAACCAAAAATGCTACCCCGCCCTTCCCCTGCCAGTGCAAGGACGTACACAGCCACCCCATCCAACCCAATCAACACACACTCACACACAACCAACCCAATTCCACCCCCTCCCCCCTCCCAGCTCCCCTTGGGACCCAGCTTTCCAGGACAATCCTCGGGCATGTCCATTAGTAGCAGCCCCAGGACGGGGCGGTCACCCATCCAGGATATATGGACCCCACCCCGCATACCTCTGTCCAATGAGATGCAAGTCCTCCGTTCCACCCAGCCATCCAGGGACTCCCAGCAGAGGTTAGGAGCATCGGTGAGCCAGCAATAGTCTACCAAAATGTCCCTCAAAGCGAAGACGATCAAACCCTAAATAAAACAGTACCTCAGGCCGGAGCTTCCTCCAATAGTGGCTCGGAAAGGCCAGTTTCTGGGATCACTGGAGCCGTGGAGTCCGTATCCAGCATAGTATCTTGCAGGGTATCCGGGACCAAAACTTCCCCAGGGCGGATGCCCTAGGGGACTCCGAGGCGGCCCCCGGCGACGACGATCCCATAAGGAGAGCCCCATCAGCTCCCACTGTGACTCGAGGCTCCTCGGAACCCCGTGATCCGGATCTACGTCTCCCTCTAGGTCGACGTCGTCGATGAGGACGGGTCCCCCACGTCTCGTGGGGAGCATCACGCTCTCCGGGGGGTAGGTTGTCCCCCCGTATCGCTAGCCACTCCCACACCTCTGCCGGGGATTCAAAGAAGTGCGCGTGGCCTTGTGAGAGCACCTTGAGCTTGGCCGGGTATAAAAGCATGTATTGGAGCTTCATCTCTCGGAGTTTTTGCTTAACTCGCAGGTAGGACTTCCTCTGCTCCTGTACTTGTTGGGTGTAATCAGGGTAGATGGACACTCCGCTGTTCTCTATTTCAAGAGACTCCGCTTCCCTTGCAGCCTTCAAGATACAATCACGGTCCGTATAGTTCAGGATCTTTGCGATCAAAGCTCTAGGGGGGTCACCCAGGCGCGGTGGGGGGACCAGGGCTCTGTGCGCCCGCTCGATGACAAATACGCTGGAGAGGCCGCGTGGGCATAGCTGGGTGCGGATTCAGGTCTCTAGGAAGCGCTCAGCGTTTTCCGCCTCCAGTCGTTCCGGCACTCACAGGACCTTGATGTTGCTGCGACGGGCCCTACCTTACGCGTCTTCAGCTCTTCTTTCCAAAGCTCGGGTAGTAGCCGTAAGATGTGTGACCGTCTTCTGTAAGGAAGCCACCTCGCCCTGCAGTTGGGTAATATTGCCCTCAGCGTCCGAGACCTTGTCCGCCACCTGTCCGCGCTGTCGTGCATTATTAGCTTGTGGCAACATGAGCATCAATGCACTCAACCTTGCATATGAACACCATGATTGCCCTAACCGCCCCCAGTAATTTTTTTTTGCTCCTGTTGAGCCCTTTTCAACGCCTGTTTTTTGTTGTTTCCCCCCCCCCAAAAAAAACCAAAAAAAATATAAAATCGTTCAAAAAATACAAAAAAAACAAAAAATGTTCAAAAAATACAAAAAAAATATAAAACAACAAAAATATAAAAAAAAAAGTTCTTTTCAGAACTACCTTCCCTTTTAAAAAAAATTGCTACAATGTTTAGCACTCTGGCAAGCTCTATTTCTTTTGGTTCGCTCCCGGGTTAGCTTCCCGGTACGCGGACCGGGAGCTAACCCCAAAAATTAAAAAAAAAAAAAAAAAGTGTAAGTATAAGGAAAGTAAACAGAGAGTGATGTTAAAAGAAAGACAGCTATAGGGAGTAAAGAAGAGATACTGTTTAATAGATCTATTTACCGAAAAAAAGACAGAAGAGGGTATAATTGTGAAAAACAAAATAGATAACGAAGTGAAAGAAAAACAAGCATTGGCATAGCCAATAGGTCTCGCCTTTGGGACCTTCTAAGTATTTAGTTATGCAGCATAATATCCTTGGTGCAGCAACATCAACTGTTGCATGTCTAAACACGTATAAGGTCCCAAAAGCGAGACCTATTGTCTATGCCAATGCTTGTTTCTTAAGTAGAATTGCAATATGTCTGACTCTTCCATGTGAAAAGATCTTATCTTGTGCTCTAAAGATTGCTAAAGTCTCGACAGAGAACAGGCTAGGCTGTAAGTAGGGTAAATTGCGCTTGGTGATCTGTTTGAGGGAGCGTCTGCTTTGCCTGGTGTCTTTGGAGAGCAATTTTGATTGTTATACTGGACAATATAGCCCTAATGTAAATAACATAGGGGCATATTATCAACATAGGCAATAAAAGTTTTGCAGCTTTTATCGGCAGAAATGTGTCGCTAAAGCTGCTTTTGCAAACTGTCGCTCCCTGGGAAGATAAAGAAAATAAAAAATAATCAACAAATCCAACAATCAATTAACATACAGCATTTGAAAAGTCTATCATTCATTTTTCATTGTAGTACGCTCCCCAGAACGCTTCCCGGTTCGCGTACCGGGCGCTACCCACGCAAAAAAACAAAAAAAAAATATTTTTTTTTTGCCCCGCGGGGCCCTTTTAAAACCTCCACATTAAACCTAGGGGGTCAGCGAGGATCTACTATGCCCCCTTATGGTTATTTCCCCCTTTGTTTTGGCCTCCTCTTGTCTCTCGATCCTACCGAGAGACAAGATGGCGGCCGCTCCGGACTGTTTAGAATGTTGACAGACACCGGAGAGCCAATCAGCTTCGCTACGCGAAGTTTTGGTACGCTTAAGGTCCGCGAACCGGGGCGCTGCCTGGTCCGCGCTTACAGATATATATCTTTTTTTGAACGTTAATTTCTCAAAATCCACTGCAGCACATATATTGAGACCTACAAAAGGCACATCGGGCTACCAGTCTGTAATAATCCAAGGGAGGCGGTTCAGTTGATGGAGATAGATTTATTAGATGGCATAACAGACACAGCCAACCAGTTCAATCATAGTCTTAGGTAGAGTGATTCCCTAGTGGAATGCACCCAATCATCATAGCAAGGTTCTAAGAATACATAGATGTCACATTTAAAGGGACAAGGTATTAATATGCAGTAATAGATGAAATAAAACAAACCTAGAATATTACATCATCTCCTTTTCTTAAAAGAATGAATTATCATGAAAGAAAGAAAATACAAGAGAAAAGAAAAGAAAGCAGAAGGAAACACAGCTTGATTCTCAACATCCATTTGTAATTTTACTCTCTAAATCTCAATTCCTGGTATCAGTGTCAGCGGAGGAAGACTTATAGAGTACAGATGTATTGGAGGAATTTCCAGAAACATGTGAGGAAGTACTAGCTTTAGAGGGAACGTCAGAGTCACGGATAATTTTTGCAACTCTATTAAGATTCCACCAGAAACCACCTTCAACTTGTATGGCATTACCTGTAACTTTAACAACTTTTACAGGAGGTCCAAACTTGCTTTCCCCTTTGCTGATATGCCCAGACTTTCGAATCCGCACACAATCACCAACTTCCAATACACTTTCTTTCGTTCCTTTCCTTACATCGAAATATTCCTTTTGTTTGGACTGGGCAAGCAAGACATTACTTTTAACAATGGACATGAGACTTGAAACATCTGAACTTGACTTAATCCATTTGGACATCCACTCAGGACAAAATGAAGTGTTAGGCTTCCGACCTCTCATTAACTCAAAAGGAGAGATCTTAGTGGAGGAGTGAGGAGTGGTCCTGTAAAACCAAATCATGCTTTTCAAAGCTTTACTGACCTCAACGTTGCTACTCCTAGCCCACTTTACACAATCGCCAACAACTCTGTTCATCCTCTCAACGAGACCATTCCCTTGAGGATGATAAAGGGAACTTTTGACATGCTTGACACCAGACTTGAAGAGAAATTCGGTAAACTCATGGCTCACAAATTGTTTCCCATTGTCGGAAACTAACACTTCAGGAAAACCCTCCCTGCTCCACACATCACAAAGAAATTCAATTACACTCTTGGTATCAGCGTCTTTGGTTAGTTTATACTCAGGCCATTTGGAAGCATAATCAACTAAAACCAGAATGAACCTGAAACACCCACTGAGCATAGAGTAAGGGCCCATTATATCAATACCCAGTTTAGCCCAAGGACGATCTGGGCATTCAACTGGCATAAGAGGGGGAACCCAAGTCTTGAGACTTTTATCAGAAGATTTACATATACAACATTCCGCAACAAAATTATCAATGTCTGAATCCATGGCAGGCCACCAGAACATCTCGCGAATCCTTCGTTTAGTGAGAGAACAACCTAAATGGCCGTCATGAGCTTTGACAATGATGTCTTTTCTAAAAGCAAAAGGAGGGATAATTTTATCGTTGCGCAATAAAATACCGTCCTCAACGGAAATCTCATGTCCAACTTTAGAATAGGGTTGAAGAGAAGCAGACAACACTTTTTCACGTGGCCAACCTATTTTAACAAAGTTGCAAACATCTTGAAGAATACTATCTTTCTCAAAAGCCTTTCTCCACTCAACTTCAGAACAAACTTGTAACTCAGGAATATCTACGCAAGCAACTAAGCAATCATCACAATCCTCATCAATAAGATTTGAAAATGGGATGTCGACATCGTCATCACACACAGCAGGAGGAAATCGGGACAAAAAATCAGCCCTTACGTTTTTTCCTCCGGCAATATGCACAACATCAAAATTGTATTGTAAGAGTCTGGTGACCATTCTTAAAATCCTGGGTGTACAACACTTAGTAAGGCCACTCCCTAAGATGTTAACCAAAGGTTTGTGGTCGGTTTGAAGTAAAAAACGCCTACCCCAAATGAACGGTCTGAACTTCTCAATGGCCCAGGTGCAAGCCAAAAGCTCCTTCTCTATTACAGAGTATTGAATCTCGGCTGATCTCAACACTCTGGAAGCAAAACTGATGGTTCTTTCCACACCATCTTCGCTTTGCGTTAAAGTGGCACCAAGACCGACACAACTTGCATCAACGGTAAGACAACAAGGTAAAGTAGGGTCAAAGGGCTTAAGTACAGAATCAGACGTTAGGGAAACTTTCACTTCTTCAAAAGCTTTGACACAATCTTCACACCAAACAAATTTTGCCCCTTTTTTCAACAGATTACTAATGGGACGTACAATGGTCGCATAATGGGGAATAAACCTAGAGTAGTATTCGCAAATACCCAGAAGAGATTTAACTCCAGTTTTATCAGATGGAGTGGGAGCTTTAGAGATGGCGTCTAAAAGTCCAGGTCTAGGTTTAATTCCGTCTTGTGTCAAAATATGGCCGAGATACTCGACTTCAGTACACATAAATTTGCATTTTTCAAGTTTCAAAACAACACCATGATCCTGAAATAAACTAAGAACGTTATCTAAAACACAATCATGAGAACCTACATCTTTGCCAAAGATCAAAACATCGTCTTGGAAGACTGTCACACCCTTAACACCTTGCAAAATATTACCTATAACTCTCTGAAAGACCGAAGCGGCCGACGCTAAACCAAAAGGCATCCGTCTATACTGAAACGTACCTAAAGGGGAAATGAAAGCAGTGATGTGGCGGGAATCGGGATGTAGCTCAACCTGGTGGTAGGCACTGGCTAAATCAAGTTTGCTGAAAAACTTTGCTCCTTTGGTAGCTGCAAAAAGATCATTAATTCGGGGAAGAGGATGGGAGTCTACCCAAATCTCTTTGTTGACTGAGCGAAGGTCAATACAGACCCTAAGTTTCCCATCCCTCTTACGGGCTACGACCAAAGGCGAAAGCCAAAGAGAGGATTCAGTAGGTTCAATCACACCATTCTCACATAACATCTCCAGTTCTTTCTTTAAGTCATCTCTGACGCTGAAAGGCACACCCCTAAGTTTGTGTTTAACAGGTGTTGATCCTTCTTTAACAATGATCTTGTGCTTGAAACCTTTTATTTTGCCCAACTTTGAACTAAAAACAGAGGGAAATTTGCATTTGAGCATTTCTAAATAATCAGAACATGTAGCAATAAAAACTTGTTCCCTCGCACCAGGTTTAAGTGTCATTCCGAAAAGACCCTGATGGAACCAGCCCAATATATTGAGTCCTTTAATTGCAACATAAATTTTCCCTCTAATCTTCCTTCCCTGAAAACATAAGATGTCTTCAAAGAAGCCAAGGAGATTAATCTTCCTTCCTTCGTAAGACACAGGAGCACGGTCTGGAGGAAGAAGAGGACGAGTGTTATTCCATGTAATGTCAAATAGACCCTTATCAATCATGGTGATTTTAGCACCAGAGTCTACAAGCAGTTTCAAAATTTTGTCACCAACAGCCACATCAATAATGGGGTCAACACAGGAATCAGGATCACCTTCGATTATTGATTCATCAGGAAAATCAGAGACAACACCAATTGTTATCTCAGAATCTGAAGAAGAATCAGAATCCACAACACCTACAACAGGTTTATCGAAACTTTTCTTGTTTTTCAACTTAAGGCAGACCTTAGCAAAATGTCCCAACTTTTTACAATAGTTGCATACAACGTTGGATGCAGGACAAGAAGAGCCTTTAAGGTGTTGGGAGTTGCCACACCTCATGCACATTTGAGAGGAAATAGCTTTATTCCAAACTTTAACTTTAGTGAGATTAGATAAGGATTTTCTTTTATTGAACCTAGAAGAAGGATTTAAACTTAAGGCGTTTATAGGTTCAATAACTTTGTCCTCGAGTTCTTTGAGAGAAACCATGGATGTCTCTACACTTTTAGCTAATTTAATAGTGTCGTCAAGAGACGGGTCACTCAACGCTAATAACTTTTGTCTGATGTTTTTATCCTTGCAATGACACACAAACTGATCCCTTATAAGTTGTTCATTGAAGTTCTCAAATTTACATTCAGATGCTAATCTACGTAAAATGGAGATATAAGTATCAATATCTTCGGAATCATTTTGTTTTCTCTTAAAGAAAGTGTGTCTACGAACCATAAGATTAGGTTGTTTATCAAAACGTATTCGAAGTTTCTGAATGGTGTCACTATATTCATCAGAAACAGCACCTTCTGTAATAGGTAGATCAGGGAGATGTTTGTAAACTGACCTGCCCTCAAAGCCTAGGGAGTGTAGTAGAAGACATTTTTTTCTTTCAGGGCGAAATCTAGATGCTCCAATAGCTCCTAGATAATTCTCAAAAGCATCATGCCAAATTTCCCACCTTATAGAAGGTTCGCCAGGAGTTTCCAGAAAAGCTGGAGGTGGATTGACTGACTGTAGAGTAGACATAACTAGAAAATTATTTGACCAATAGAATCAATAGTATCAGTAAAGTAATGCAAATGGTATGAACAACAAAATATGTACCATTAAACCAAAATTGTGTACAAGGACAAGGAGGCTGTATAGACGTCACAGGACTGGAAACAGAACGCAGAAGATCAGAACTTCAGTCACAGAAGGGCTCGAGGTATGAAATGTAATTTTTTTTGAAATGGCAACGGTCAAAGCCAAAGTAGAGCACGAATATCAGGGAAAAAGAAAATAAATAAAGTAGAAGTCCGAGTAACCACAAGTAATGAGACAGATAAATAGACAAAAATAGTCTTACAGTTTTGAAGCAGTCTTTGTTTGATGTCGGTCAGTTCAGTCCAACGAAGGACGTGGTTCTCGAGACTCCCTCCTGATATGTCCGCATGTGTAGGAATTCAGTGCTTGATAATGTACCTCCGTATCTGCAGAGAGTCCGCTTGTGACAACTCTGTGTTGAAGTAGAAAATGCCGACTTGATCCTCGAAGTGACGGGTGGTCAACGACAAACAGGAACGAAGTTCTATCTCTTGATGGCCAGGCCCAAGGAGATTACACAGCACGCATCGTCGCCAATATTTTTATGTAATAATCCAAGGGAGGCGGTTCAGTTGATGGAGATAGATTTATTAGATGGCATAACAGACACAGCCAACCAGTTCAATCATAGTCTTAGGTAGAGTGATTCCCTAGTGGAATGCACCCAATCATCATAGCAAGGTTCTAAGAATACATAGATGTCACATTTAAAGGGACAAGGTATTAATATGCAGTAATAGATGAAATAAAACAAACCTAGAATATTACACAGTCCCTACAATTTAGCCAAGTTTCGTGCAAATCCATTCAGCCGTTCGGGCTAAAAGTGAGGCTAACCGCCCTATGGAAAACTCAATGTTAAAAACACGTTTTGGGACCCCCCTTTTTTCTCGGCCCCCCCTGGACGAACCCCCCCCAAATTTTCAGGGGCTGCTCAGAAACAAAATGTTCCATTTTCCAGAAAATTTCAGCCAATTCCGTCCACAAACGCCAAAGTTATTAGACATAGAATTTTCAAAAATCCCATAGGGAAAAAATCCTAACTATATATACCTACTGGCGACCGCCAGTAGGTAATGTTTAATTTATTTTTATATTATGGGGTCGTTTCCGATCCGGTAAAAAAAACGTCAGTACGAATCGTATCCGGAACCCTCTCCGTACAGTGCGTACACCCCATGATCGCAGGGGTATGCACCGTACCCCTGCGATCATGGGTGGTATGCACCGTACCCAGGGGGGGCGTTCCGTACCTGTTTTGGCACGAACTCTGCTTTTACGGCTGTTTTCAGCTCCCGTAAAAAAGGGTCATACGGTGCGTACCTGACACGTATCGTACTTGCTGGGTCGTATAAACCAGCAGTGAGCCGTACAGATGTTGCGTACAGCGGGTTCCAACGGAGACTCGTACGGGGATTCGAGTCGTACGGTCTCTGTACGATTTGTACGGAGTCCGGCTCCTGGTACGAATCGTACTTCGACGTACGTAAACGGGACGTTGCAGGGTACGATTCGTACGGGAAAAACGCTCTGAACGGCTATTCGGAGCGGTTTTTCCCGAATCTGAATCGACCCCTATATGTATTATAATTTTAAACATTTTAAAATATTTTCAACTATGTTTCTTTTAATTATGTGTATTATTTACTTTATTTTACATTATTTTGTAAATATTTAAAAAAAACGATATTTTTAACAACAATATTTTTGACGATATTTTTTTTCCTGATATTTTTGTACTTACCATAAATTAGATAGGACTTCGCTACTTTTTTACATCGATATTTCGTCTCCGATATTTTTGACGTCGATATTTCTGTAGTCCATATTCTGTCAGTGATTCATATACGTTATCTCTGTAATATCTTCCTTTGCCAATAAAGTTACGTTTGAAAAAATCATACATGTGGTACACATTCTCCTCACATACATGCAGTAAAATTGCGCACGGACTGCCGAAGATTGGCTCTAGGATTTACATAACAATGAAAATGTACAGCAGCGGGATCAGTAGATTCTCCTCTCCATTACACTGTCCCGACATAGGGGTCGATAATGATGGCGGTGAATCCGCATTTACCGGGCCGGTGGAAGCCACCGCCGGTCCGGAGGATGCGGATTCACCACCGCGGTGACAGAAAACACCCACCAGCGCAAGTTGAAGGGCTTGCAAGACAGGGTGGATGACGCGGAAGGAAGGTTCCGATATAATAATGTCAGAATTCTTGGTATCCTAGAGCGAAGCGAGGGAACTAATCCCACCCAATTCGTGGAACATTGGCAATGGGAACACGTGGCAAAGGAAGGGTTGACAGCCCTCTATAGTGTGGAGAGAGCGCATAGAGTTCCGCCAAAACCGCATCAGCCGGGTGCACTGCCATGACCACTGATTGCACGCATCCTGAACTATAAAGATTGAGACACAATCCTGAGAGTGGCTAGAGAAAATGCCCCTATACGCTTCGAGAACAAAACGATCTCTCTACCCAGATTTTACTTTGGCGGTACAGAAAGCCAGGGCCACCTTCCAGAAGGTAAAGAGAGCCCGTAACCTGAAATACGCACTGCTCTTTCCTGCCCGGCTGAAGGTTATCTATGGAGAAAAATCTATTTTCTTCGACAGCTCAGAGGAAGTGGCGGATTGGCTGGAAATAACATTTACACCAGCGGCATCACAGATCTCGCTCCCGTCGGGCCACTGCGCCGGATGTTCACACCACGGGATTCTGGTAGTTACATGGTTGAAAACAGAAGAGACATGGAAACTGCGGACAATAGCCCAACTCCAGAACAAATTACAAACAGTCAAATTGATGCTCTTTTGACAGCGGCGGCGCTGGCAGCGCATGATGCCCAGAATACAGCTGCTTTGTCGCAGTCATCAGATGCACCGACAATGCGCTCTGAATCTGAAACGAGCCTGACACTGTTTCCTTCCATCACTGCACAAATGGCCAGGGACTACTAGAACTGTGGTTCGGGGATGGTCGGGAGTGGTAACGTATATGATATTCCGGATTTCGCTTTGCTTTATTATTCACGAAAGCTAAATTTGAAGGTCCAGATATTGGAGCTGTAGGGGGAATATATGGGATTAATAAATTCATTCTTTGGTTGTGCGGTGTAATGCCCGACCGGAATGGGGCAGTTGGTACCTTCTCCCCCTAGCGAATGCACTCTGGTATTTCTTATTTGGAGTCCATGTTGGACTTATGTTTGAAGTTTGGTCCTCTGTTGTTTTTTTGGGGGAACCTAGTATTGGGGAATGTAGTTGGTTATGCATGCTCGCCCCTCACATCCATGACATCTCACTGGCTTAGAAATTCACATGTTGCAGGGACACCACACCTTCTGTTTCAAAATGACATCACATAATAAGTATACATATTGCACCTGGAATGTAAGGGGCATGGGCTCGGTCCATAAGAGGCATCGTATTCTGGCACAGCTGAATAGGAGAAGGATAAACATAGCTTTCCTTCAGGAAACTCACCTGAATCACGATGAAGCGTCAAAATTGCGGAAGAAATGGAGGGGACAATTGTTTTTCACTGCTTATTCCGCATTTGGTCGGGGGTGGCGATCTGGGTGCGAAATACTGTACCCTTTAAGTTACTAGAGCAAAGTGTGGACCTGCACGGCAGATATGTACTGCTGCATGGCTTACTAGATGGGGCACACATTATCCTTGGGAGTATATATGCCCAGAACACCGACCAAGATAGATAACTGGATACCCTTAGCGTGGCTCTGACGGACTGGTCCGATTACCACTGAGTACTAGGGGGTAACTTTAATGCCATGCTGGATATTGATTTGAATAGGGCGCACCCCCCGCTACATGCGGCGGAGAGTCGAAAACAAGCGGAAGCACTCAGGGGATGGACCGGGGGTTGGGGACTGCACAACACCTGGCGAGTGAAAAACCCGAGACACCCAGAATAGACAGATGTTTTTGCTCTGAAGCACTGCTTGGTTCTATTGATGGCATGCTACACATGGGCAAGACATCGTCGGATCATAATCCAGGGGAGTTATCCCTACAGTGGGGTAGGATCCGACCCCGATACCGACCTGGAGATTGCAGCCCTTACTGTTGGAAGACCAGGTCCTCCGTAGCAAGATATTAGAGGCGATTGTTAATTATTTGTCAGAGAATGCAGGGTCTGCTAGTACACGTCAACTAGAATGTGACGCCTTCAAAATAGTTATAAGGAGAGTGGCAATTGGTACAAAGTCAGGAGTCAGGCTCACACTCATAGACCGGCTAATGGAAATGGAAGGCACACTGAGCACACTTGAAGGGGAGGCAGCGGGGACAAATGAGCAACTAACACAGCTGCAGGAAGCCAACATACAGTATGCGGAGCTCTTAGAGGAGCTGCGAATACTAGATTTTCGACTCTACACGCAGAAGCAACACGCACATGCAGACAGAGCCGGCCCCCTACTGGCAAAACTGATTAAAAACGCTCCCACACCATCCCCCATTTTAGAGGTCCGGACTGCTGAAGGTGGTATCGTCAACACGCAACTGGAAATCAACACTGCATTTAAAGATTATTAAGAGCACCTCCATAGACGATCAGTAGGTCACAATGACGCAGGCGATTAAAGCTTTACCACGTAATAAAACCCCTGGTAACGACCTCCTGCCTGTCGAATTTTATGCGATATACACTGATTTACTGGTACCACACCTGCAATGCCTATATCAGGAATCACTGAAGGCGGGGGTGCTCCCCCTCACAACGTTACAGGCGACCATGGTCTCATTATTAAAGCCTGGGAGAGGCGGTTCTGATATGTCATGATACAGACCCTTATCGCTAGTCAACTCGGATATATAAAATTCTGAGTAAACTGTTGTCCAACAGGCTCTGTCAATTTATCCCGAATTTGATAAGGCGCTTAATATTAGACACCTGAATCAAATTATGACAGGTATACTTGGCTCGGGGACAGCAGAGGGATGCGTATCACTTGACCTATGGCAGGCATTCGATTTGTTACACTGGGACTACATGCTCTACCAGGTTTGACATACCAGCCGAAAATATTGCCTGGGTGCGGCTATTATACACGAACCCCACAGCACGCGCACGCACAGGACAACATATATCACAACAATACACAGTGGCTAGGGGCACCAGGCAAGGATGCCCATTCTGGCCTTTATTGTTCATTTCGGCTTTGGAACCCCTATTGCATAGGATCCGCTCCCTATCCGGGTGTAAAGGAATAGCGAGAAGTTGTCTGGCCTCACGATCAACGCCGCCAAATCTTAGGTTTACTTTTTTGACGGCCCCACACGTAGTGGGCCGTTGCATTTTGGTCAACAGGAATTCAGTATAGCACCCAACACCTTCAGGTATCTGGGTATACAGGTCTATCGAGATACAACAGACCTGCTAGAAGGCAATCTTACTCCCGCGGTCACTGCTCTCAGAGCTCAGGTTAAGTTTTGGAGCTCACACCCCCTGTCGGTGGCTGGAAGAGTTGCCATAACTAAAATGGTGCTCTTACCAAGGCTGCTTTATTACTTCACCAACCTGCCTGTGCTGGTGCCGGGGGGGACTTTTAAATTATTGAACTCTCTAATGACAGAACTGATTTGGGGTACAGGTCGCAGACGAATTGGCCTAATGAAACTACAACTGAGTACAGGTCAGGGTGGACTGGGAGTGCCAGATTTAAAGGCGTACTGCTACGCTAGCCAACTGCAGTTGCTGGCGTATTGGTTAGCGGGACGCAACTTGCAGGAAATAGGTGTATCACATCGAGACTGGGACCAAGGTGATATCCACAGACTCCTACTACCCAAGGCCCAGATCCCAACAAGTAGCAACAAGGGTTTTGGCTGAAGCACAGTAAGGCTGCGCCAATATAGTAATAAACAAACAAAATGCCAGTACTGTGCACTAGTTGAACATTTTTTACAAGGGTAATGGGCTAAAAATAACCCATTCCCACAGACCACTCTTTCAGTCGAGAATTTGTTATCAAAATTCAATGAATTTATTTTAATTAGATTCTTTCTTTTTAAAGAAGAGCAAGAAGTTTTTTTTAATGAAAACAACACAATAAAAGATTATGACATCAATCAAATACATTCATTGTAAATGACAAAGGGGAGAATATCGGTCTTAATTTTGGGGAAAATTCAGGGAAAGGGTTGGGGCAAAAACTCCCAAAAAGTGAAGACAGAGCTTCTACACATTTAACACAAAACACTCAGGGACGTGGAATGACGACAGAAAACACAAATTGATCGTGGGGAAGGGACGGGAGAAAGAATTATTTTATATTATGGGCCCTGCAGCACGTTTCTTTAAATAGGCAGGTGAAACCTAATACATTCAATGAAACGATACACTAATTCCTTAGTATTCATAAACCAGACCATCACTGGCAATGCATTTTATAATCGATTGGTCTGGACAAACAAAGTTGTCCAGACCAATCGATTATAAAATGCATTGCTAACTGAAAAATTACTGATGGTCTGGTTTATGAATACTAAGGAATTAGTGTATCGTTTCATTGAATGTATTAGGTTTCACCTGCCAATTTAAAGAAACGTGCTGCAGGGCCCATAATATAAAATAATTCTTTCTCCCATCCCAACAACGGCACCCCACCTGTTATGAATAGCGCTGACATACTGGAAACATGCACTGAGATATACAAAGCGAACATCACCATATGCTCCCACCATCCTGCTGCTGGGTATTCTCCTACAGACAGGGGTGGTGACTAATTGTGCTCTGCAGGCGTGGTCCGAAACGGGAATTAATATAGTGGGGGCCTTCTTCTCGGAAAGGGTTCTAATGTCACATGAGGCATTTGTACATGAGCATGGAACCTCGGATAGACTGTTCCTTTTACATGCCAGTATTTCGAGATTTATTAGAGACACATGGGCCCAAGTGGGTACCGAACCCGCTACAAACACATTCATCACTATGCAGTACTTAATGGGACATGGGGATGTGGTACATTTGACCAAATGGTTATCATGGGGGATCCGCACCACAGCGGCCATCTCGTTGCAGCCACTCCGGGACAGATGGGCAATAGAAATGGGTAGTGATTTTACAGATAAAGAATGGGACACCATATTAGGCTACCCCAAGAAGGTGTCTCGCAATCCCAAATTCAAATTCATTTAATTGATGCTGTTACTCAGAGCATATTTGACCCCACGCAGGCTGAGCACCATATTCCCAGGAGCAGAAGACTCCTACTCCCGTTGTCATGCACCCAACGCAGGACTGGAACACATGGTGTGGGACTGCCCAAGATTAAGACACTACTGGATGTCAGTGTGTCAGATACTGATGACCATCGCCCCCATACGCAACAATGACACAATGGAATATTGTATACTAGGCCTGGGACCCCGTGGGAAGAAGGGTAATCCAACTCATAAATTTGCTAACCTTGCACTGCTCCTAGCAAAAAGAAACATCACAATACGGTGGAAAGCCACTAGGGCTCCATCCTTACAGGAGTGGCATGCGGAACTGATCAAATGGAGTAAAGCAGAGGGGTCTGAACTACAAAGGGAAGAATACAGGGGCCTATGTAAAACATCGATATCTATGGCTTGGAATATGATGATGGAAGAATATATAGCGATAGAAATACTATCATACTGAGAACGCATAGATGCTCCTTACCTGAACCCCCAAGGAATAGGGAGGACTGCAAATGTCTGTGATGGCACTGTTCTCACATCACGGAAGGGGTGGGAAACATGTATAGTGTATTACAGAGGAAATGGGTGCACAGGAGATGGATTAAGCATGTGACTATGCTATTACTCGGGAAGCGGGCGAGCACCAGGGGGTGGGAGGGATAGGGGAGTTTGTTATTGTAGCTTCGATGTAAAATGTGAAGATATGACTGCAAATTTCAATGTCATAATGTGGCTGTGTTTAGATCAGAAGAACTCGTATGATGGGAATGTACATTGTTTCGAAACTATGGATCTAATTATTTGTACCAAAAAATGTCATAATGTTTTTCACAGCTTGTATAGACTCCCTAAGAACTCTGTTGAGACCTGATGTATAACTACTGTAAACACAAATTACATAAACTCTACAAATAGACAGTCTATATGTTGCCTTACACTATATTGATATCTGTTGAGCAAAATCAATAAAAATATGTTCTAAAAAAAGAAGATTTCCCACTCTCCTAACTGAAGAACACAGACTGGGAGACATTGGTGAAGCTATCTCACTTGAAGAGTTTCAATGCAAGCAGGGACCTACTGAGAGGTAAGGCACTTGAGTCAGATGGATTTACCACTGAGCTCTATAGGAAGCATTATGACATTTTGTCTCCTGTTTTTTAGCCATGTTTGAGGATGCTGTTTTGACAGGCCTGTTTCCGCCAACTCTCCGTATCATTAGAGACCTCTGCCTCTTGCTAATCTGATAATAAGATTTTAGATAGGATTATCTCCATTAGATTGTTTTCTTATGTGAAAGATACTGGCTCTGCTGTTGTGGTTTTATGAAAGGACACTCTCCCTTCAATAATTTGCACATATTGTTTGCCCTCATGCACCAACTCCACCCAGAGATTAGTGTAGTTGCTGCCTTCTTGGAAACCGTGAAGGCTTTTGACTCTTCAGAGTGGGTCGTCTTCTATGGAACATTTCAGAGTTGGCTAGGGATCTTCATCTCACTTTTTTATTGTATTGTATTTATAGAGCATAACACTCATCCCAAGGGACGTCACAGAGCTAGGACAGCTGAGAACCTGTAATGTAGATGATTAGATGCCAGAGACTTCAGCAGGTGGAACCTGAGTGATAGACTGAGAGGCGTCAGTAATTCTATCCTAGGAAATAGCTGTGTTTTCAGCTTCTTCCTAAATATCATATAGTCGTCAGTTGACGAAGGTCTAAAGGAAGTTCATTCCAATGAGCGGCCGCCAGATAAGCGAAGGAGCGACCCCCTCCCTCTGACTTTATTTATGCGTCTGGTTTTAACCAGAGTGTAATATGAACACCGTAGATTTCATTTGGGAACATAAAATTCTACTATGTCCTGCAGGATACGGGGACCAAGTTTGTGTAAGGCTCTATGTGCATGGCACAGGAGCTTAAACTTAGCCTTTTGGTGCACAGGCAGCCAGGGAAGCGCCTTGGCAGCTGCATTGTGAATCACCTGCAGTCAAGAGAATAAGAAATGTGCCATGCCAACATAGAGCGCATTCATTTAATCCAGTTTGCTGGTCAATAAGGCCTGAGTAATGGTTTTCCTACAGCTCAAAGGAATCCATAAGAAAAGTCTCCTTAGTAACTTTAGCATGGCAAAGCATTTCGCACACAGAACTCGGACTTGATCTTGCATGGTTAATGCACTGTCCACCAGGATGCCCAGATTTTTTAAAACCCGTTTGGACTCTGGAGCAGATCCTAGTGACTGTGGCCCCAGGTTGCATCCCAACAAGGTGAGCTCCTTCAAAAAGCAGTATCTCTGACTTCTCAGCATTTAGCTTCATACAGTGATCTGTCATCTAATTTGCCGTTTCTGAAAGATAGTTAATCAAGTTTCTCCTTGTGTCCTCATACCTTTCTTCAATGGCTATAAGTAGCTGCCTGTTGTCTGCATAAGAGCAGATATTAAAGCCCCATTTCTTGCCGATCTTAGCCAAAGAGGAAGCATAAGCATTGAAAAGGGTTGGACTCAGGGAGGCTCCTTGTGGGACACTGCAATTGATTGTTCTTGGGTTAGAGGAGACAATTTTTACTCTTTGAGTTCTGTTACATAAAAAGGAACTAAATCATTGTAGAGCTTTGCGGTGCAGTCCTTTTTCGTGGAAAATGCTCAACAGGAGGCCTTGAGATACGGTATTGAAGGCCGTCGACACGACCAAGAGGATCAGGGCGGCGGCTTTGCCCTGGTCCACCAGGAGTCTGATATTATCTAATACCACTGGTAAGGTAGCCTCCGTGCTGTTCATAGCTCTCCAGTCTGTGAAGGATCCAAGAGCTCATTAGTCTCTAAAAAGTCAACTAATTGTTTGTTGACCAACCGCTCTAGCACTTTGGACAGATACTGGATTTGAGAGACTGGTCGATAGCTCACAGGATTAAAGACTTCCGCGCACAATCTTTTTAACAGTGGGGATACAATAGCTTGTTTCCAAGAATCCGGAAACACAGCAGAGTCTAGGGACTTATTAAAGATTTGAGTTACATAAGGGCATATAACCGATATTGGATGAGAAATTATAAAATGTGGGAATGGGTCAAGCGCGGACCCATATTGACCTCTGTCACCGCCTTTGCTACTTGCTCTTCTGTGAACGGAACAAGATTACTTAAGTGAGAACGCGCTTTGGGGCGGAGAGCCAAGGTTTCCCAGTCTGTATCCTCTACGGTAGACTGGTTTTTGAATGTGGAATAGATTTTGGATATTTTATCGACAAAGACGTTGCTGACTTCCTCATAATTGACTGCCAAGGTGGTCAGAGTTTGGGACATACTGTCTGGTTTACAAAGTTTATTCACTAATTTATATAGCTCTTTAGTTGATTTACAGTTTACATCAATTTGTTTCACGAAATAAGATTTCTTAGCGCATTTAAGGACATTATGATGAATCTTGAGCTCTGCTTTCTATATTAGCCTTTCATTATTTTCTATGGTCAATCTCCACTTGTGTTCCAATGATTTACATTTTCTTTTTAATAATCTAAAATCAAGCAAATATCATTTGTTTTTCCGTTTGATTTGCTTCCTATCCTGGTGTCACATCGATGCAATGGGTTAGTAATTTATGAATGTAATGTTTCAACCTCTACTGGTTCAGGGAGTAACCTTGAGGCAGTTGGATCTCTTAAAGAGTAGTGGGAAGCAAGCAAATCAGGGGTAATAAGATTGCACGCCCTTTTCACCACTGTTGAAGGTGTGATTAGGCTGGTTATCTTAGCCGGCAGAATAAAAGAAAAGTAGATTAAAGAGTGGTCAGTTCAGGAAAGGGGCATAATCCCAGAGATATTTATGGATTCTATGTCAAAAAATAGGAGATCAAGTGTATGCCCAGAGATGTGAGTGGGTCCTTCGATCCATTGTTAAAGCTGAAGGATCTGCATATCGCTTTTCAGATGTTTAACCACAGGATCTTCCGTATTTTCAAAATGGACATTGAAATCACTTATTACCAGGAAGTACTAATGTTACAGGCAACCTGGGAACAGTTTGGCACTGAATTCAGACTTTGATGCTTCACACTGGACTGTGAGGTGTAGACCGCTGGCATGCTTACTGCTACAAAATGTTCACTGCATCAGCTTTCTTGAGGAAACGATCAATCTTGTGGACCACCGGCTTATTCTGAATCACATCTTTTCCATCCCTGATTCTTTACCAGTAGAATGCGAGAGTATCATGTCTGCACGGACCAACTAGGGACCCTCTGTTTCCCTCTTCTCTAGCTATTTCCATTCTCATGGAATGACATCTTTTTTCAGCTGGTGAATTGGAACACTAGGGGCCCCATTAGGATGGCGGGCGGGCACCTTGCGGAAAATGGGACTGCCCGCCTTAAGGCCGGGGGTCCCGATGTCTGCATTAGGATGCACCCTCCACAGTGGCGGGCGCATCCCCCATTTCTAACATTGTGGCGGGCGGTGCTCACTGCACCGCCCGCCACAATGTTAAAAATGAATGCGTGCATTTGCATAAACAAAGTGGTAGGCACCGCGCGGTGCCTGCCGCTTTGTTCATGCAAATGCTGGGGGGTACCTCAGGTATACCCCCCGTGTGCACCCCCCACCCCTCCTTCACTCTGGGGGCCCGCAGGGGGCCCCCAGAGTGAAGACCGCATGCCTTTCCGTGGCAGCATCGCCACCATGGAAAGGCATCCGATTTGGCCCATACTAATATGGCTGGCGGTGTCTATGAGACACCGCCACCATATTAACCCTTTTCCGCCCGGCCGTAAGGCGACCGGGGCGGAAAAGCGGCGGACGGTCTTTCCGTCCGCCACGGTCCCCCCGCAATGCAAATATGGTGGGGGGGCATTCGGGAGTAGATGTCGGGCGGATTGCCCCCGCCAGGCCGGCGGTGGCTACCGCCAGCCTGGCGGGGGCAATCCGCCCGACATCGTAATGGACCCCTAAGTGTTGAATCTGGAGCAGCATAATTTTGGCATTCCCTTTCATGTTTGACCAGGCCAAATATATATATTTCTTCACATATGGCGTCATTTACTCATGTGATGTAACATTATGAATGTAATGTGGTGCACTAACAGTACAGAAAGTACATTCATCGATAATCTATATATATATATATACCTCTCTGCAACGCAGCTCTGTGGTGCTTACTGGAGGTACATGATGGGCTAGTTGGCCCCCAGGGACCCTCATGATTCAAGTGGAATTCATACCCCAACTTAAAACCCGCGAGGGAGTGCGTTTGTACAGTGGTGAAGGGAGGGGGCGGAACCTGATGTGACATGTGTGTACTTATGCAATCACTCCGCCAAAACTCAAGCACTTACAAATTCACCATGCACTCTCCTTGTAGCACTCTAATCATCCAGTCACTACCCATGCACTCACGCAATGACCCATGCACTAACTCATGCACTGCTATAATACCCTGAGCAGTACCCATGCAGTCCAGCCATCACCCTGTCACTGCCCATGTACTCCTCCAATCACCAAGCCAGCTCAATGTACTTATCCAATCACTTCGCTAAAACCCAAGCACTTATAAATTCACCATGCACTCTCCTTGCAGTACTCTAATCATCCACTCAATACCCATGTACTTATGCAATGACCTAGGCACTAACTCATGGCAAATACAGAGGAGGTCATGCTAATCGCAGGGGTACCCCAACACATAGTGTTCCTTACTGTATGTAGGTGTTTTCACTGTATTTTAAGTGTCTTTTAGCATAGCACTAGCTCCGGTCCTGGTTAGTCAGAGTCAGTTACCACCAGTACCCTTCTTAAAAAGTTGGGGGCACAGGAGGACTTTTCTGCTCCTCTGCTGGTTCTTTCTGCACATCTCTTGCTTCTTCCTGCACTTGTCTTTGTCTTTCTGAACTTCTGTTGACTCTCTCTGCACTTTTCTTCCTCTTTTCCTCTTCCTCTTTCTTCACATGTCCTAACTTTGTAGGCAAATTAGCAATTATAAAACCATTGAAATTCACTGAAAAAACCATGGGTTTCAGGCACGATATAGTTTGAAATTAACATTTAAAAAGCCATTGAAATTCACTTAAAAAACCATACGTTTGAGGCATGTTATAGTTAGAAATTAGCATTAAAAAAACCTTTGAAATTCACTGAAAAAACATAGGTTTCAGGGACGTTATAGTTAGTTGGACATTTCACTCGTACAAAACCATAGAAATTCCACCATTATAGTTAGTTCAGCTAACTATAACTCGCGCCCCCGCAATGCACTGCTGATGATGTCACATATTACATCCTTCATGACATGGTCAGTGACATCACTGATGACATCACTGATGACATCTCATATGACATCATTGATGACATTATCCACATCAAAATCTGATGCACCGCCTCACACTCTAATATAACCTTTGATACACCCACTGTAAAATATAGACTACCATTTTCGAAACGATCGACACAACAATACCAGTTACTACATACTCACTCACTGACTCCTAGGTCTACACACACATCTCATTCACCCATACAATCACTCATACAAACAGTCACTCATCAATACAACACTATCATATACACTCATACACCTGTACAAACACTGCCACACTGCCACTCATCCATGGAGTTACTCACACACCTAGTCAGTCATGCAAAGAATCAATTACACTCCCATTTCCACAGCTCTACAGTTATACACACACCACCTCACTTATTCAAACATATACTAACACATATACTTTTACAATCACTGAGACAAGTACACACTCATCCATACAGCTACTCTCACAATCACTGACTCTCAAGTATAGTCATTTATATTCTCCAACTCTCACATACACTGCCTTTTACTTATATAGTTACTTGGACATGTACCACTGAGACATCCAATCTCTCACCAACACACCCATACACACACTCACCCGCCCGTACAGCTGTTTCCACATGCAATTTTGAACCCATACATCCAGTGAATCAACCACTCACACATCTATGCACAGTAACACATCTCTTACCCACCCACACACACACTCAGTCTCCCATACAAATACTCAGTCAACCAATCAATAACCCATATAGACACTCATGTGGTTATTGACCAACACATGCAACAGCTTACACAACAGACATACTGACACACACATTCAGACAGTTTAGTAACTAACCCATGCATTCAGTAAAACACATTTAATCACTCACTTATACAGTCAGTTACACACCTACTAAATCCTTCATCCAGGTACTTATACACCCGCTCATTCTTCAATACACCTTGACATATATATAAAACATATTCAAATTTTACAGAACACACAGTCACTGGATGATGTCATCAGTGATGTCATTTGAGATGTCATCAGTGATGTCATCAGTGATGTCGCTGACCATGTCATAAATGATGTAATAAGTGACATCATCAGCAGTGCATTGTGGGGGCGCGAGTTATAGTTAGCTGAACTAACTATAACAGGGGAATTTCAATGGTTTTGTCCGAGTGAAATGTCCAACTAACTATAACATCCCTGAAACCTATGGTTTTTTCAGTGAATTTTTAAGGTTTTTTAAATGCTAATTTCTAACTATAACGTGCCTGAAACCTATGTTTTTTTCTGTGAAAAAAAAAAAATATAAATACATATATATATATATATATATATATATATAAATACATATATATATATATATATGTACACATGCATATATATATATATATATATATATATATACAGGGGTGGGGAATTTGTATCGCCCGACGCCCTGGACATGAGGATTCTTGTTGCGGACAAGAAGTTTTATTGTCTGCTTAGTCCTCCGGACAAGTAGACATTCTCTTTAACCCTTGTGCCTCTAATATAATCACAAAGCAGTTATTATCCGATTGGAATATGCAATCTTAGTGAATGCGCCTTTTTTAGGTAATTACGGTAACTAAAAGCCTGGCTGCAGCTGTGAGAAAGTTTGTGCTGTTGTTTTAATCTCCCCTCCGTTATTTTAATCTCCCCATCGGGATGATCTTCCCTTCGCATCTGCACGTGTATTTAACCCTGCAAGTGCATTTGCAAAAATAAACTTTTGGCATGTCTTTCTGAGCTCCCCAGCCGGTCCTGCCAAAAAGCCAAAAAATACCGTTATTGCTCACAAGGTCCGTCAGGGCTGGCTCTAGGGCGGTGCGATCAGTGCCACCGCAAATATATTATGGCTTAAAAACCACCTGCTGCCTCGTTCCTTCCCTCCAGCAATTTTCAGATATCAATAAAAATGTCAAGATTACTCCGGTGATTAATGTTCTTCCTGGAGAGAGAAGGAGTTTTGTCTAGTGGAAGTTTGACTACTCGTAAGTTAGCTCAGAGGGTTACTATGCCTGCTGCTAAAAACGTGTTCCATGCAGATTGCAAAATGCATGTAATATTATTAGGTAAATAGGTTACTGCTATTGTCAGAGAGATATTTGTTATTTTGAAGTTTAAATTGTAAAATGTAAATTGATACGTGTATAGCGCACTACTCACCCGCAAGGGTCTCAAGGCGCTTGTACGAATACCGCTGTGGAACCCATCCTGGCTTTCCCTGTGAGGTGTCCACTCCTGGGCAACCCCAAGGTGGAGGCCAGGCATCCTTAGCGTTGTGGGGGCTGTTGTGGAGATTAAGCAAGCTATTGCCCAGAGTTGCAGAGTGGGACTCCATGATTGGAATAGGCACCGAGGTGAGAATTATCAGGTCCGTGGAATTTTTTAGCCCAAGACCCGCCGAGGCAAGGAATTGAACCCTGGTCCCGGGCTAGACCTCTGCATCAGGGTCTGCCGCTCTAACCATTGAGCCACACTTCTCCACTCCAGTTTATAAGTTAGAATCCTAATAGAGAACAATGAGGTATTAACTGTCATCAAAGGTCTGCATGCAAACTGCAGGGTTTATATTAGACCTACATGTCCTTTTTTGCCTGGCTTTTCCTTAACCTGATCTAGCTAAAAAGGTTCATTTGGGTAAAAATGAATTATTACTATTGAAGAAAACCCCTAACAATTAGTGTTATGTTTTAAATTCTAAATTTGTGCTTTTCCAGACCAAGGACTATATCTGCCTATCAGTAAAGTATGGATGACATGTGACTCTTACATCTTGTAATCCTCTGTCTTATTTAACGTGTTTCTTATACACTGATTTACACGCGTGATTGTCTCTGTTAAATGTGTGTATGATGTAAAGTGCTCTGACACCTCACACTGGTATGAGTGGTGCTATAAAACGAAATAAATCTGAGAGACTGGTTATGGAGATTTGAGGGGCACTGTTAACTGGTGGTAGTGAGGGAATAGGAATCTGTGGTGGAGATGGTCACTCGAGGGCGCCAACAAACATTGTCACACAGGGCGCCGCCAATGCTAAAGCCGGCCCAGAGGTCTGTGTTAGAACACCGGCTCCCATATTAGTTATGCTTTCGGGTGCTAAAAGTTGCTGCACATGCGCTCTTAGTTAAACAATAAAGATATGCCAATAGTGGTGCTGGGTGGATTCCCCTGCAGTGGTAGATGCCTACGTGAGCGGGGTCAGGGAAGGTGCATGTCGTACATTACAATTCCTTGAGAGTGTACAGGAATGCTGTGTATGCAAATTCTCGAAAAGAGTAAGAAGTCAGAGGAGCCCTGCGAGCTGAAGTTGAAGGCAAGGAAGCTGAACAAGGAGGATGTGGTGCCACTGGACGCCCTCAATTACATAAAGGGTTATGGATATAAGATGTACTTGTTTGATAAACTTATACAGATTTTTCACTGCTTAAAAGCCCCTGAAGTCAGCTGTGTGTGAACACCAGAGAGCGTTAAAACCAGTAATGCAGGAAATATTTGATGCACTTGTAGAGAGTTCTGAAGTCCCCGATTCAAGGAACTGCTGGGACATTCCTCTATTTACTGTGCAGAAAGATGCATGCTGCCATTTGTGATGCCATTTTCCACAGGAAAGCAGTTTTTGTCCAGGGGAATAGATCGTCTCATTTGCATAGGCTCAGTGTCAAGGTTGATAAATATGAAATGCAGGAGCTTCCAGGAGGCACTTACCGAAAGCGCAAAAAACTCAACTAGTGGGAACAAAATCCCAACCAAGAGGCAGGCAGCAAGCAACGGAGTGGGACATTGGGCGTGTTTCAAAATGCTCAATCCTTCTTTTACTACATTGTCTTAAAGGCATATGTTTCCCAATGGAGGTGGTACTGACCTTTCTTCACTGGGAGCTCGCTGTTGGTGGTTAATGCACCCTCTGTGTCCCCTAAGGTGCCCATTCCTCCTTCTCCCTGTCTTCCCCAGTTTTCTAACTTCACTGTTTTCTGTTCCCGTTCAAGTAACCTATCTGATCAGCTGCTACAATTTGTGTTTCACCATACGTGGCTCACTTACCCTGAGCCCGAGCCTAGACTCTCATGGGGATGATCAGGCTCCCCGGGCGAAACGCTAGTAGTCTGACCCGCTCTGCGCGCTCTCCCCCACTTTCCTCCGGTATTTGGATCCTTTTCTCTAAATACCTCCTTTGTTTAATGCCACACCATAATCATAAATGCCCACCTCAAGCTGTTCTCTAGTGCCCACATATCTGCTTTGAATCCTTCAGTTGCTTGTGCCCAGCCTGTCTCTTCCTCCCACCACATTCTCTGAACTTTTAGCACCACATTCTAGTGCTATATCTCAGTCGTTCACAAGTTCTCCCCTACTAGCCAGTACTTGTTGTTGATATTATAGTGCTTCACACTTCACTCGTGTTCTTTTCAAGCACTATAAAAACAGACTTTACCACTACTTCATCAGATGATAATCAGTGACCTTAGAAGGCTGAATGACGGAGGCTGCCCTGCCAGGGTTTTAGTAATCTTCTCTTCCAGCTCGAGCCCAAAACTAAGAGAACATTTAAAGTGCCCTCATCCCTCCTTCTGTTCGAGTATAATCCTGGGTGGAAGCTATCTAGATCCTAACACCTAAATGCCACAGTAATGGGGGAAACAAAGGCACACAGCTTGTTATCACTTAAGTAAAAACAGCTAAGATTTGGAGGCTCGTTTTTGATTTTCTGTAGCTCCTATATGTAAGACATATGCATGCACTGTAAAAATTTCAGCTGTATAAGTACGTATGAGTATTTATAGGAATGACAAAATAAATAGCAATTCCTAACTTTTTTAATTTAATACTTTCATAGCGGTACTTATCCCACTGTAAGGTGCCAGAGCGCTTTACATCTCACACACATTATACACTGACTATTAATCATACAAGTGTGTAGTGTCATAAACAGTCTTTACTGGTAGGGATTATATGCCACGATTGTTTGGCTGGTAGAAATTGAAAAGTTGGGGTTTAAAATATGACACTGCCTGGATGGTCTATTAATAATGCTCAAAAAACTATTTAGCAGCCTTATAATAACAGATTGAAAACAAACAAGGTTCTAAACCCATGTCTTGCAGTTTACATGCAGGTGCTTGATGCCAGTGTATAGCTCACTGAATATTGCCTGGTGATTTTTTTCAATAATTCACAGCTTGGGTGTCTGTTCTCTCCACCTCAATCCAGCCTGGTCCCCTTGAGGTCTACCTCCGTGCCATCTGTGAGTCTCATAACATTCCCTTCATTGATTCGGGTATTATGCTATTGAAATATCCACTCTCAGAGCTGTATTGTGCAGGCTTCTCAATTTTGACTATTTCCTCTGTTTCTGTGGAGGCAGTTGGCAGGGTTGATGGAAGGCAGGAAGCAAAGTGAGCTGGTTAAGGTAAAAGGGTTGCTCAGAGCGCTTAGATAAGATCGCAGAGGGGGTAAAGAAGACTGAGCAGCCTGTGATAAGTGGAGGCAAGGTAGCAACAGTAGACAAGAGAGGGTTTTGGAAGGGATGAAGCCTATGGTGAAACTGGAGATGGAATAAAACCTCTTATGAGGAGAGGAGAACTTGTAGTGAAATGTGCAAGGGGTACAGAGCCTGTGATGAGGGAGTGGAGAGAAGGTCATGGGATGGGTAGTGAGAGGGATATCCATTCCAATGTATATAGTGTGAAGGTGTATTTGTAGTAAGGGAGCGGTGTAATTTAACAGTAAGTGTGTGAAACCCTTGTTGTGAGAAAAGAGAACAGGCGGGTTATGAACCCTATGATGAAGATGTGGAATTGGTATGGGCCCTATGGCAAGTTAGTGGAAAGGCAAATGATTACTGCTAATAGCAAGAAAACAGTGTGGAAGGTAATACTTTATAATAAAAGAGTTTGCAAGGGCAAAGAGGCAGAGATGGTCATGTATACTTTGGGTTTTATAGTTGACTAGTAATAAGTCCTTGCTAGTCTGTATAGCTTTTGGTTTTATAGAGTGCGTGGGACTAGTGGATTTCTTTACAGGGCTAGAAGATTAATGTATCCATTTGTCCCTTGGACAAGTACAGTTTTTCAAAAATTCCACACCCCTGATATATATATATATATATATATATATATAGAGAGAGAGAGAGAGACGCATACGTATTTGAGCATAACTAATGTTTTCATTACAGTAACATCGAATTGCAGTTCCTATGCATCTCAATATATGTATGGTTTGAATAATGATGATTAACTCGTACAAACTCATGCAATCATTTGAATACTACTCAGCATCTATATTTTACTGCATACATATCTATAGTCATGCATTTAAACATGTATTGAAGGGCTTGCCACATAAACTTGACAAAAGGCCCAAAGCATTTAGATTATTTAATGTATAACCTTCAATGTGAATGCTTGCTTTTCATGCAATACTTGTCTCACCTCTGCAGCTGCACCTGTGTGATCCTACAAATGGAAAAAGGCACATTGTGCATGAGAGATACAGAGGTTCAGGAGGAGTACTTTTGGCAAGGACGAGAAGCCTTAATTAACAAAGAGAGGACTACTGTTTGTATGGAATTGAGAGGTGAGAGGAATCCCATGACTTTCTCATGTGCAGACCAAAGGAAAGGAGTTTTAAGAGTAGTTCCCAAGTTTTACTGTGTGAAGGTGGAAAATATTGAGACACATTTTATGGGATTCTCGAATGCTCGTTTGGGGGGTTTAATTGGAGATCACACTTCAGCTAGATTCAGATTCCCTGTTAGACTTTGAGAGGTACAGACCTCTTTGCCACATATCTGATGTTTGGCATTATGCTATACAACATTCCTTTCCTTTAGAGAACTTCTACAGAGATTCTGCTATGCTGGCACCTTTCTCCTTTAATGGATCTAACTAGGGTTTCCTCATACAGTATTATGTAGACTTGATTTCGATTAGGAGATTTAGATTTTCCTCATGCATAACAGGTAAGAGGACTGCAAATCGTATTCTGATCATCAAATTCTTTTTTTAATACTATGTATCACAATTACTGAATTCCTTGTTTGTTTTATGTTGCTAAGACTAAACTTCATTTGTCATTTTGGCCTGCCTGTAGTTATCCTGCATTTTTACAATATATGCCTGAGAGTTTTGTTTAATAATCTGGCTTTGAATTTGTTATAAATCCATACTTAGTCCCATCTTTCGACTCAGACATTTACTGTGTGGCCATATGGGTTACATTGTAATTGTTAATTTGTAGTTGATCCTAACTCCTATTAATACTCAGGCACCTAGAAAGTTCCATTGCATACAGCAAAGAAGGAGCCCAAATACTGTGTTTTAGCAAGTCTCTATGAGTAACCCTCCACTGGAATTTGGGGTAACGCTGTGCTTGAGAAGACTTATCTTCTCCCTCTTCTAGCTCGACCTTTGCTGAGATTTTCCTTACTTAAGTACTTAAAATCCAAAGAAACTTTAAATGTTTCTTCGTCTTCCTTCATGAACTTTCAGAGAGAAGATCCAGGATTCTATTCATCTTGGCCTTGAGATCAATCTGCAGCATATCGATTTTCTGGGATGCTGATAAATATCAGGGTTACTGACAATGTGAGCTGTGTTTAATATCTGAGTAGAGTCTCACTAGTGAAAAACCCATGTCTCTTTGTAGCACTTTTCTTTATGTTGCCCTTCCTATCCCTGGCTTGGAGCATGGCTGTCTCTTTGCAGCACTTGGACTACGAAGCTACTGCTTCATGTTATTTACCAACGACAAATTACTTGTTTGGGCCTGTCCAGTGGCTCACCCTTGCAACACAAGGATACTAGAGGAACAACACCCATTATGACGTCCTCAAATTCCCTGAGAAGAATTCCCTGAGAAGAAAGATGGCATAACTCTATATTATGGTCAATGACAGAAATACGAGTGAGTTGCCAGGCCCACTCAGTTGCTAATTTGCAATGGAGTGACGGTGCCCAAAAATCTGCTCAGAAACACACTGCTGGGGCTTTTTAAGGACAAACACCAATGCTGCATAGTCTTGAACTGACCACATGGTTCTTCCATTAAATATCAGGCCCTCCCTGTCCCTTTATCTCGTTCAAATAGTTTCCTTTTCCTGCTTCCTCTCTTGGTGACGGTTTTTCCATCTTTTTCTTCCTGCTTCTTCCCTCTTTATGTCTTTTTCCCTCTCTTGGGATACAGATATAAAAAGATCCTGCCTAGCTCTAGAAGCTGTTGTGTCTGCAGATATGGACATCAAAAGCTGTAAGCTGCTTCTAGAAAGTTGTTCAGCCTTGCCTCCAGAGCTAATGAAAGCTTTTATTTATTTATTATAAAATGTAGAATATTAGAATTTTTTATTTCATTCATTTAATATGTATTGTATTTATTTGTTCTGCAATGTTTTCAACTATGGGGATGCTTGTGGCACCACAAGTGCTTATTAGCTATTAGCGTGCTTGTTGAGCCCATTAAATTAGCAAATATCACAAGTACTGAACAGCAAAGATTAACGCACATCTGATGTGGGATGGCATGAGATGTCTGTAACCAGATTCTCACATGGAGTAGATACAGGTCAGGTTAACAGATGGGGTCCCAAGGGGTGGTGTCCGAGATCATACCTGGGATGGACGCATAGGGAAGAGAAGTCTCCCAGGTACCATACAAAGTTCAAAAGTAGCACCCGACACATCTCCATCCTGGAGCGGGACACCGATTTGATACCCCGCAGCTGGGGCTCTGAGGCTCAAGTTGTATCCTGCTGTAAGCCCTGGGTGCTGGGAACTACACACTCAGAGATTCCAAAGAGCCCGCTACCTGCATGGAGCCGCCGGAGCCCAGGTGGAAACCTGCCTGCTGCTGCGGCCCACAGCAGGACCTCGGGAATCACAACAGAAAGGAAGTACGGGGAGCGAACAGCCCCGTCCGAGAAGCATCCTGAGGCCGAACACTCTGGCGATTGGACCACGCCTTGCCCCATACTGCAGTGATTTGAATGACACAGCCAAGTATCGCAGGACCATCCGTGCTGAAGGGAGTGGCTCCCCTGCAGGGGCCTGTTGGCCTTCACCCTCACTCTACTGGCAGTGCGTTTACTGCAACGGTTGGCTTGTAGGACGGTCCAATTACTCTGGATGTGCCACCCTTCTGAGCCAGGACCAGTGGAATATACTATGCCCCGGCTAAGCTGTGAACACTCTGCATCCCAGAGTGGATTTCCTGTTGGCACCCGCCTGCTATTCACAGGCCCTGGGCAGGTGAGCAGCAGGTCTTGGGAAATAGGTCTTCAGCCCAACGCAATGCATCTTGCCCTGACTCCACCGACATCTCCTGTCCAACTTACGTGAGGTGATACCGGACACCACACTATTAATACAATGGTGAAAACAAAGACCGACAAGGCCCTGGCGACTGCCAGCTGTGTCCACGGGAGCAAGGAACACACAAATGCTAATGAACCTGCGGTTATGTCACTGGCAGCCATTTCCACTGCTTTGATGAACTTTTAACAGCTATAGTATACATGAAAATTTGCTTTTGAACCTAAACTAGATTCCCTATGCATTGACAGGGGCGGGGCTTCCTGTGGGAGAACCATAAAAAACTGAAAGACCGAGTTGAAAACATGGAATCAGCACTGGCTGCCTTGCGCTTAACGGTGGCAGACTCGGATAAACACCCCTCTGCTATGCAGGAGGAAATTGAATATCTGATGGGGGAATGAAGGACCAGGAAGGTAGATCAAGATGGAACATTGTGAGGATCGTGGGCCTCCCAGAACAGGCAAGGACTCACATAGGAGGCTATATCTTGAAGACTGGTTTGTGAACACGGTTCTCCAGGGTAAACAGTACACCTTTTTTTCTGTCTGTCGAGAAGGCCCCCAAGGTGCCTGGGAGACCTCCCCATCAGGGTGCCCCTGTGCGGTCAGTGGCTGCATACCTCTTTAATGATAGGGACGGGGAACATATTCTACAGGTGACACGAGCCAAGGGCGTGTCAAGAATGCTCAAGTGCATATCTATCCTAATTACACCTTGGAAGTTCAACGGTGCAGGTCTTCTTTCATAGAAGTAAAGAAGTGCTTCCGTGAACATGGCATCATATAAATCTTATAGTTCACTGCTACACTTCAGCTAGCATGCAAGGGCACCAATTCTTTTTGTGCGACACCAGAAGATGCCTGGTCCACGCTAGAACACAGAGGCCTCACATTCTCATCAGGGGGTAAAACAGACCTCCTTCTTTATGGAAAACGCAAAGACAACGCAAGCCACCAAATAGACCTTGACCACAGGGCCCAAATAAAGAGCAAGCAGCCAAGGAGAAGGCTTGTTTGGTGGAAGACGTGGGGGGGTGGCAGCTGCCTCTGCCCCACCCTCAGGTTTGGAAACTGAGAAGTAGCAAGCTGATTCTCTGAAGGGGTCTGCTTTGCCAATTGCTGCATTGCTGGGTGGCGGCCCGATTGTCACACCTCAGACGGCTGAGGACTTGATATGAACTGCATCTCTTAGGTTTGGTGGGGTTGAGCACGAGTCATGTCTGCGGTAGCTGCAAGATGTTGAGTACAATATTAATGCTGAGCAGAAGGCTGAGTGTTGCGGTCAATTGACACAGGCCTGCCACAGTCATAATGTGGCTGCCCCCACACTTATAAAGTCCCACTGGTAAAGACTGTTACTTAGTGTTGTTAGTATTGCATTACAGTGCCAATGGCTGGTCACCCAATGGCGAACCAGCCTGGTAATGAGAGTTGGAAATTTCTTATGTTATCTTTTTTTATTCCTAGTGTGGATTTTCCTTTTATTTTAGTGGTAGATGTGACATGCAGCATTTCCTTGGGGATTCAGGGGGAGGGATCCGGGGCGACTATGGGGGATTTCCTTACATACAATATAATGGCCCTTAACATTAATACAGTGGGCTCCTAACTTCTGTTGCTGACCTGGAATGTATGTGGCCTGGCAGAATACACAAAGTGGTACCATGTCTATCACTATCTCCGTAGACGTAAGATTCAGATTGCGCTCCTTCTGGAGATGAATCTAACGTGATCAGAACTGGAATATATGTGCAGGTGTTGGAGGGGCATATTCATAGGGATCACATATTCCAGATATGCTCGGGAAGCACTAATCTGGGTGGCTCCAGTGGTACTCCAAGAGGTACTGTGTACACAAATTGAGCTAGACAGCTGATACGCTGATACTTTGGAAGGTTTATTGGATGATCTCCCACTCTCACTAATATTGCTTTATGCACCTAATACTAACCAAGCTCCCTTCTTGCAATCTTTGACCCCAACACTGTTACGTTATGCACTAGCACCGAGTTACTGAGGAGGGGATTATAATTGCATCACGGACCTAATTGACAACCACTCCTGCTCCCCAATGCTAGGAGCACAATCAATAGCTCTCTCATATCCCTTACAGAGATGGGTCACTAATACACAGGTGAAGGATGCATGGCACAGTCTGAAACCAGAGACTAGGGAGTTCTCATACTACTCTGGTTTACACAACCTACATACCAGGATTGATCTTGTTTATTGCTCTTAGGACGTCCTTGCCAGTGTGCTACGGGCTGTATATATTGGACATACTCTCTCATTGCCCTCTACAATTGCAACTGAGCTGGGGGACAAGCAGGCCCAAAATACCAATTTGGCGCCTTCCTTTGGAGGCACTCCGCGATGCCTCATTCAGATCTATTCTTTCAGGGTATTTTACCTCTAATTTTCAGGAAAACAAGAGGCCGTTCTCCATGGTTACATAATTAAGGTGGTTTATGGTACTAAACTAATCCTTCGTGGACCCAGCCCATCCTGGGGGAGGAGGCATGACAACTCTGCACAGAATGGGCTTTTTCTCTGGACCCAGCGAGCGGAGGCTTTCTACCTAGGAGTCCAGATATCTGTCTGGAGGTGGAAAATGGCGGGAATTCGTTCAGAAACCACACAAGGGCTGGTCGTTTTTCAGGGGGCATCTCTAAGATGGCCTTTGAATGCATTTTACATTAAAACCCACACTGGCACCAGTGTGGATTTAATGTGCTGAGAGGTTTGCTATCAAATTTCCCAGGTTTCAGTAAAGCCATTATGGAGCTGTGGAGTTTGTAATGACCAACTCTCAGAGCACATACTCTTTATGGCTTTACTTCACTTACCATGTTTAAGAATGGACTTAGGCACCGTAGGGGTACAGTGTCCATACAAATTTACCCTCACCTATGGTGTAGTGCACCCTGCTTGAAGGGTGGCTTACCGAGGCTATAGGCAGTGGACTGCAGACATGGTACATAGGGATGTGTTCCGTGTCGACTCTTCACTTTCTGTGCAGCAAAACTCGCAGCCTGCAATGGTAGTGTGCTGGTGTTAGGGTACAGGGCCCCTATGGGTAGCACAGTAGGTTCTGCAGCCCTTAGAGGGCTTCTCTGGTCACAGTGCCATTGGTAACCATGGTACCTTTTACAAGGGGCTTACCTGCGGCCAGAGATGTGCCAATTGTGGGTCCAAAGGAACAGTTTTTGGAAAGTACACAGGCCCTGGGAACCTGATTGGCAGGGACCCAGGGCACATCAAGTCAAGTTGCGTCACATGTCAGGCATAAAGTCAGGGATAACCATGCAAACAGGGACACTTTTCTATAGTAACCCATTGTACATAGATTTTTAAAAAGCCTTTTATTTATGTACTTTCCTGTCCCTTTCATTATGCTTCAGTGGGACCTTAAGTTAGTTCTCGCTTTCCTAATATGCGCTTCTTAGGAGCCTCTTCATAATTGCCCCCTCCAGCTGCTCACCATCAAAACAGCCTTCTTGGTGGCAATTACATCTGCCAGGAGGTTGAGCGAGCTGCAGGCTCTATTGTCAAAGCCCACATTTCTAGAAATATTCCCAGACAAATTGGTGGTTTGTGTTCAGGCCACTTTCCTCCCGAAAGTGGTAACTCCATTTCATGTGGAGCAATCTGTTACCGGGCTAACTTTCTACGCTCCTCATTTTCTGCTGTTCTGTCACTTTCTTTCACTTCTGCACTTTTCCACTTTTTCCTCTTTTCCCCCTTTTTCTCATTGTGTCCCCACTGCTACTCGTCCCCGAGGAAACCGCCGCTTTCCAACTTCCTGCTTTTCCCGCCTCCCAGCTGTCACGGACTCCCACATAATGGCGGCTGATGCGCGGTGAAAAAGCGATCTTACTGACCTTGTCAGTACGTAGCTTTCCCTCGCCGCACAGCTACGCCTGGTAGCTGTTGCACCTGACCCTTCCAAATCCTGAGTTTGAGGTCCTCCTCCACCCACAGGCACTCGCCTGCGCCTCATCCTTGATGCTGCAGTGGGGAGCATCTCTGCCTTGCTGATGCCCTGCCCTCCGTCTCTCTGCTTTCTGCCTTCTCTCTTGATCTCTTTTTCCTCCTTTCATCTTTTCTGCTCTCTATCACTTTCTGTATTTTTCTGCTCTTCTGTCACTTTCTTTTTGCATTGTTCTGGACCCTCTTCTGTGGATGAGGTGTGGCGCAGCGGCCAGGGTGTCTAACTCCGGACCACGGGGTTCATGGTTCAATCCCCAGTGCTGGCAGCAGGTTAGCCCAGCACCATGTGAATCTGGGCAATAGTCTTAATCTTAAGCGCCGGGACACCTCTCAGGAGGTATCTGTGCCCTTTACAAATGCTGGCATTATATTTCATTTCTGCTCTTCTGTCACATTCTGCATTTTTCTTCTCTTCTGTCACTTTCATTCACTTGTGCACTTTTCCACTTACCACTTTTGTGCCTTTTCTTCACTGTGTCCCCACCGCTACTTGTCCCCTGCAGCCTGCCCCCCTCCAGTGCCCTTTTCCCACTTCCGGCTTTTACCACCTCCCAGTCATCCAGCCCTCCCCATCATGCTACTTAATGGTGGCCGCCCCGTGACTGCACAGTGGGTGCATTGAGTGAGCGTGCTTCGGCGTACCAGAGGCAAGTCTGTCTGCACCCATCCGTGCCCCGGACCATGCCCAGGGCCCTGGTCCGTGGACCACCCACGGATATTACGCCAGCACCCTCCACACCGGAAACCACACCGCCTGCCACTGCACATCGCCAAATGACACCCAGGGCTCTTTTTCTTGCCGTAACTGCAGCTGCACCATCGCCAGCCACTGCACACCAGCCACACCCATCGCTCGACCGACAAAGACCCTATCCGACTGCCTCAGCTGTATCCTGCTCAACACACACTCCCTCTGCAAACAAGCCATGGATATCTGGGAGCTACTCGACTCTGTCCACCCCAACATCGACTTCCTCACGGAAACCTGGATGAACTCCACCTCCGCCCCAGACATCACCACTGCCATCCTGTACAGCTAAAAGATTATTCACAAGGATTGCATAAACAAACCGGGTGGAGGCATCGCCATCGTACATAAAAGCACCCTCCACCTCACCACCCACTCAGACGTCCACTTGACCAACATGGAGTACCTCCACTTCCAGGTCCAGACCAACCTGAACACCACTCTCCGTGGCACCCTCATCTACAGACTCCCCTGGACCTCGTCCACTCTTCAGCAACTCCATCATCGACTTCATAGCACCCCATGCTCTTGTATCCACCGACTACATCCTCCTCAGCTACCTCGACTGTCACCTGGACAACCCCAACAACAAGAACACCTCGTCCCTGCTGGAGAACCTCGCCACCGTTGGACTCGAACAACTGGTCATATCCCCTACTCAGCAGGACAGACGCTCGACTCCCTCTTCTACACCAGCAACAACATCACCTTCAGCTACACCTCTGAGCTCCTTTGGACTGACCATTGCTGCGGCCACTTCTCCTTCACCAAACACACGTACACCTCCACGCAAACCGCTTCCCTCACAGATGTTGGACCAAGATCACCGTAGAACAGCTCACTGCATCCCTCAGCAAAACCCCACCACTGACATCCCCAGACCTTAATACACTGGCTCCCCTTAAGAAAGTCCCAGGCAAGTGACACTCCAATAATGCCAGCTCGTTCTCCCCCACCCTTCATGAGTTCAGACGCATCTGTAGATGGCTCAAGACAAAATGGAGGTGCAGCAAGACCCTGTAAGACCACTCAGCGTTCAAAAACGCTTTCACCGCATACCACCACCTTATTAGAACAACAAAGAAAGAGGCCCTACAAGAAAGGGTCAACACCAATGCACTCAATAGCAGAGGCATTTTCGCCATGGTCAAAGAATGTACCAAACCCAGCTCAGAGACAGCAAACATCCCACCCTTCCAAGACCTCTGCAACAACCTCACAACTTCCTCCACCGCAAGATTAAGGAGATCTACAACAGCTTTGACAGCTTCGAACCTGAAGACACTCTTACCCCACCCACAATCACCACACCCAATGACACCGGAACTCAGCAGATCCCACTCAGCGGGACTTTCTTCACCGCTGACAACACCCTCAGGATCATGAAGAGCATCCACTCCGGAGTACTCTCAGACCCCTACCCGCAGCACATATTCAACAGAGATGGCACGTCCTTCACCCCATACTCTGCTGCACCGTCAACTGCTCCATCAACCCTGCCTCCATCCCGGAAGACTGGAAACATGCAGAGATCAATCCCTTGCTAAAGAAACCCTCTGCCGACCCAATGGACCTCAAGAACTTCAGACCCATCTCTGCTCCTCATCCCAGCCAGGTTCATTGAGATGGCCATCAACAGCCAACTTTCCGAGTTCATCGAAGCGCTCCACATCCTGGACCTCACCCAATCCAGCTTCCAAAGCAACCACAGCACCGAGACTGCCCTCCTCGCAGCCACAGGCGACAACCGCATCCTCTTCAATGGAGACAAACTGCAGCCCTCCTCCTAGACCTCTCGGCCGCCTTCAATATTATCTCCCACCGCACCCTACGCACAAGAATCCTTGACACCGGCATCTGTGACAAAGCCCTGGAATGAATCTGCTCCTTCCTCACCAGCTGAACACAGAGAGTAAGACTTCCACTGTTCTACTCAGATCTCACAGAGATCCGCTGCAAAGGGCCTCAGGGCTCCTCCCTGAGCCCCACTCTCTTCAACATCTACATGGCCCAGCTCACAGCCATCATCAGGAACCATGGACTCAACATCGTCTCCGATGCAGACTACACCCAGCTGATTTTCTCCCTCACCAATGAACCCACAGTCGCCAAGAACAACTTCCACGATGGGATGAAGACTGTCTCCACCTGGATGAAGGACAGCTGCCTCAAGCCATATACTTCATCCTGGGCTCCAACCCCTCCACCTGGGACAACTCTTGGTGGAACGCAGCACTTGTAACCACCCACACCCACAGACCACGCACGAAAACTCAGCGGCATTCTGGACTCCTTCCTCACCATGAACCGCAAGATCAATAGCATCTCATCATCCTGCTTTACCATGCTACACCTATGCTATGCCAAATATCTTCAAGTGGATCCCCACTGAGTCCAGAAAGATGGTCACCCAGGCACTCATCAGCAGTAGACTAGACTATGGCAGCTCATTCTACGCAGGCATCACCCAGAAACTCCTCAAGAAACAGCAGAACACTCACAACGCCTCCGCCAGACTCATCCTCAATTTATCCCCCGGAACCACATCACCAGCCACCTGAAGGACCTCCACTGGCTCCCAGTCAACAAAAGAATCCTTCAAGCTCCTCACATACGCCTACAAAGCCCTGCATGATGTGGGACCTGAGTACATTAACCACCACTTGCATTCCAAGCACCCACCAGAGACCTCCGCTCTGCCCAACTAGCTCTCGCCACCATCCCACATATCCCCAAGACCACAGCCGCAGGAAGGTTCTTCTCCTATCTACCAGCAAAGACCTGAAACACCATGCCTCTCCACTTTAGGCAATCTCAGTCACTGCCTCAATTCAGGAAGGACATGAAGACCTGGTTCTTCGACTGAACCACAGTGCCTTTGATGGATCAGCAGCACGCACCTCAGTGCCTTGAGACCCTTATGGGTGAGTAGTCCTGCTTTACAAGACATGTGATTGACTGGTTGATCGATTGAAGGGTTTGTTACTGGGTCCAGTTTTGTAGCAGTGGTGCAATATCGCCCTCCAGTGGCAAAAAGCAGCAAGCACGTGTTTCCAGACTCCTGGGGCCAGGCAGCACTTCCCCAGGGGCTGACCACAGAAAATTGCCAGGGCTGCCTTGGGTCCTTAGTCCGGCCCTGCCGCTGGGTTCCTTCATCCTTTACACCTCGCTTACCTGACATCTGCATAGGGTCTGGCATGAAACACACAACGAGCCAGATATGTCTAGACTTTTCCAAACCATTCTTACACATGAGACTGGCTGTCGCTCTATAATATTGTTATTCAACTCCCTACACGGGGACGGGGATGTGCCCTTTGCTGCTCTCCTGGCTTACTGGGACAAGACACTATCCACTATGCTCACCAATAAGAAGTGCTACAAAAGGGGGTGGTGATGGACGGAGCACCTGAACCAATCAAACACTCACACCCAGTCAACAGACCTGGGTTTAATCCATCACCGTTCTTTAGCCCACTATGCCACCCCAGTTCAGACATGGCCATATGCAAATCAGTCTGAGCCTGTGCCTCATGGGAACAGTCCAGCCCGAACTGCCAAGCCATGCCTTCCCTGGACCGGAAACAAGCTTCCTAGGACAGGTTTCTGGCATTCCAGCAGTCTTCAGCCAGGCTTGCTTGAATCCAGGGGCAAAGTGAGCAAGGACTCATGTCTGAGCATACCCTGCCAACTTATGGCGAACAAAGCGGTACAAAAGGGGGCCAATAAGAAGTGGGCGTAATGCCTGGGGGTACCAAAATGCATGTCCTTGAACGCTAGACGTAAATACACCCAACTCAATTACCTTCACCACACGCATCTTATGCCACACAGACTCCCGCGTATGTACCAGGGGACTCCGGACTCCTGACCACACTCTCAAGATCCTAAAGCAAATTTTATTCACATGGTATGGTCATGCCCTCAACTAACTCCTTATTGGGCGGCGGCAGAAGCAGTGAAGTTGCAGTTTCACAGTGCATATAGCCAGCCTTTATTATCTCTTAGGGATTACTTCCCGTACAGCAGCACATAAAGCCACTAACACATTTCTAGACCTTGCTTTGGTTTTGGCCAAGCATAGGATAGCAATGTGTTGGAAGTTGGCGGCGTCACCGCCATCAAGCTGAGGCTCTGCTATTTATGCACTGGCATTATAGCAGAACAGGAGGTGTCACATTTCGCTGAACGTTCCGCTCGGTTGCATCTAACCCCCCAAATTGGCAGAGATATTTAGACGTGGCTAAATCTGGACAAGCAGGTGTTTATTCCTGAATGTGTGTGTGGAAGCGAGGGCTCTGACCCTGCTGGGCCTGTGCCCCGAGGCAGCCTTGCCACTCACTTCTCACCCACCCCCTCTGCCAGATTTGATGGTCTTACTTAATGACCCGGCAGACACCAACCTCCCTCTCCACGTACCCCATTTATCATTGCACCACATGGCAGCCTCTAGTCGTTTCTTCCACATGTTAATTGCTGTGGGTTACTTTTCACAATGTTTACTATACAGCACCTCTCCAAGACTACAAATACACGTATGCACGAAACTGTGATGCAGTGTTCAATCTATGTATATTTTAAACTGTGATAGTCTTACAGTGGACAAATAGTGTGCATTTTAGTGGTATTGTTTAAACCAGACAACTGTACCTAATGCTATTAATCCTATTGTTGTCAAATTATCAATAAATATATATATTTTATTGTTGTAAACAGATGGGGTCCCAAGAGAGCAGTTGGATTATGAAAACAAGCAGAAATTAGGCCTGGCCATATCTCCTCTAGATGGTACATAGTCAAGCTGTGGGATATCACCATAAGGCCTTCCAAGATGTAAACAAAACTCAGTCTCCATTTTAAGGCTGAGAACAGAAGATGCAACAAAAGCTAAATGAGATTGAGCCTGTTGCTACTAAAACCTGCAGATATCTCCCACCTCCATGGTTGTATTCATCTTTTCCATGCGTCCCTTCACCCTCCTTTTCTCATGATCCAGCCAGCCTTGGTTACCTTGCAGTTGTTTTTCCAGAAGGACTCAGGGATGAGATGGACAGGAAGGTGGGTCTTGATCAGTCGAGGAGACGGTAAGGCAGCTAACTGTTCGACCCCTGAAACAAAAGATCCAGGCATCAAATCGGACCAGCACAGTGGAGTGTTGGACTACCAGTTTTTTACACTGACTAATGGTGGGCAAAATTGTCATACCAAAAGGAGGAATGTTGAATTTCAAGCATTCCTGAAAAACTTGCTCTCCTTCCCCAGTCAGGTGGGAGAGTAAGACACAGATGCTATCAAAGCAAAAAACTAGGGCATTCAGGGACCCTAATCTAGGTCAGAACTTGTAGATCCCATTGCTGATCCTGGGGTCCTTTTGTAATGCTCCCAAGCTCTATAGACCTCTGGCTTTTGTGCCCAACAACCTGTTGCATCTAGTGGCTGTGGAAGTGTTTGAATCTTAAAACCCGGTTATGGCAATTCTTTTTTCTGTTGAATAACCACCTTGCCAGTCACTGTGATTGCAATCTGTGAAGAAATGATGGCTACTCCCAATGCTACTCTCCTACTCCCATGGGTGGCTGGCGACATTTTAAAGTGGAGTGGTGTAAATGTCTGTCTTCAGTACCATCTGGGAGTGAGCGCAATTCTTACAATTCTGGAGACCGAAGAATGATCATTGCAGCAGGGACAGTAACCAACTTAACTACCTTACCAAAAAGACTAAGTCTCAAACGCAAACATTTCTGAAAGTAACAAACTACAGATATTTGTACCTGGCAGACAAAACAAATGTCAAGACTTACTGTCATCCATCAACCACTAAGAGTGGTGAGCAGCAAAGAAAACTGATTCAAACGTTTACAAGCCGAATTTACATGTTTTTATCTAACACAAAAGAGATCCTTAGATACAAACTTTAATTCAAAATTCCAGACGTCTGAAAGAGAGTTGAGTGTCATTGAGCAGTACTAGCGGTGGGATACCTCTCGGAAAAGTGTGTAAACCCTCACATCGGTTACTTTTTTTAGAGAGCTTAATGAAGTTATTGGGGAAAGAAAAATAACTCCAAATGTGTGCAGCTTGTTTAGGAGGTAGGGATGCACAAACCTGATTCAATGTAATATCAAGTGAGTGGCCACAGATATGTGGAGCAGCTTAGTTTGGCTCCACCCTTACACGTCAACAATTTACGTTGATTTGTGCAGATTGGTGCTTATTTTGTTTCGTGTGGTCTAACATTATAATAAATAATGGAGTTTCAATGTCTTTCTGAAATATTTCATGATAAACCATGAAAGAATCATTTAAGGTGTGCATACCAATGTTGAAGATTTCTATGAACATGCGGTTCTTGTTCATAGAGATACAAATGTTTTAAGATGTAACACACAGTTATATGTAATCATGATTTTAGTCCACATAATATTCATTATATGTACTAATTATGGATGTGCGTGCACCTATATTCAAAAGTCAAGTGCACTTAACTGCTATGCTAACTTAGAGTAATTAGAGGACTTACGTTCTCGAGTTCCAATGTTTAAATGTTCACGTGAGAATTGTTTTGCTTGCATGTTCTTTCCTCTGCAGGTGCAGCTGCAAGGCTTTGTTAGTTAGTGAAAAAGCATTATTTATTTGTAGCGATAGTAAGGTATGGGAGGAAACCTTTGTTATGGAGAAGACATCAAACTATGTGGGAGACAAATTCTCATGGTGGAGAAGGGATGGGCAAGGTCAATTGACTGTACCCAATTGAAGGTGTGGGAGAAGAGATGAATATTGCAATTTCTACAACGGGGAAATGGAAATTCACTTGAGATGATGACGTTGATTATCTTGAATACTGTGGAGCATATTTAAAAACCCCTATCACCACCAGAACATCACTTTTTTGATGCTGTGATGGTGATACGGGCTTTGTCCTATTTACAAGGCAATGTTAAACCACTTAATGTGGCTTAACGCTGCCCTGTAAATAAGGCACCCTTTCACGCTATACTTAGAGTGAAAAGGGTGGGCAATGGGTGTTGCAGTGGGCGTTCTGCAGCATCACCCATTGATTTTGATGCTGCCTCACATTAACAAGAGTGGCATAAATATAGGGCAGCGTCAAAATTAAGACAATAGATACTGGTCTTAACATGGTGCAAGAAGGAGAAATGCTTTATTTCTCCTTGTTATTTGCTGTTTCTCTGTGTGCTGCAACCGCAAAACGCTACGCATGATTTTTTATGTGCAGGAAGGTAATTTTATATGAGAAGAAACCGTTACATAGACCTCCACACTTTGAAGCGCTAAATGCATAGGAGCGAGCGCAACATTCTAGAGTAAAGGAGAGATATCAGGGTAAAGCCAGAAAGGTAGTGCGTACATACGCTGATGCTAGATGAGACGGTTGTATGATTTTACAATGCATTCCGTTGTAACGCATGCCTTTACCACGCATGCGTTACAACGGAATGCAGTCACCACGCACATCCTTTACCACGAAAATACCTTTTACACGCATACTTTTACAACGATTTTCGTTGTAAAAGTATGCATGTAAATGGTATTTTCATGTTAACGGATTTTCACCCTAAACATTTTCTTTTTTCTTTTTACTCTCCGCTACACCACCCGCTCATTCCTCCTTACCTCTCCTCTCCTTGTTTTGCCGTGGTGACGTTGTACGTCATTAAGAGGAAGCGGAAGTGTTTTTCCGTTTCCTCTTAAGACGCCGTTCTCCTTCACATCTTTTTCTTTCACAAACAGGTGCATCTTTCTCTTTTTAAACTTTTTTTTTACTTTAGCACACATGCCTTTACTACGTTTTTTGTAGTAAAGGTATGCGTGGTAAAGGCTTCTCGTTGTAACCATGCATGCGTTGTAATGCAGGCGTGGTTATGGTGTGCGTGGAAATGGCCGCGTTGTAGTGCCCGTTTCCCAGATGAGACACATAACAGAAAAGGTGGAGAATAGATATGATAGAGAGAGCGAAGTTGTACCCTGCATTGACTGACAAAAAAAGGGGACAGGGAGAAAGAAGGAGAAGAGACAAAGGTATAAAGGAGCAGGCAAGAGGAAAGAGGATAGCGATACGAGTGATAGTCTTTTCGATGTGTTGGTTTCAGAATGCCCACCTTCATACAATGAGCCTTACATGATGAGTGGGGGATGCACTAATGTGAGTGGTCAGACGGGAGTGGCTACCGCCCCAGTAAATGTGAATTCTAATGCGATGTGGGTTACTCCTGGGAATGTGAATCAAAAAATGAGGGGAGGGGCTCAAGAATGTGAGTACCTAGCTCTTCCACAGGTCTAAATGCTCCAGATGTCCTTAATGTTCCTGTTCCTACCGGTCCAGTGGCTCCTGTATACAATCCTAACTCAGCAGGGAATGTAAGACATAATTTGACTCTTCCAGCTAAATCACAAGTTTCAGGGAATGCCCCTATGAGTTCAGGTCCCTTTAGTTCCAATAAATGCGAGTTCTCCTTGTGGGGTGAGTGCAGACCCATTGAGAAATCAAACAACATTTCAACCTTAAAGGACATTCCAGGGATTACCAGACATTGATACGATTACATGGGAGCCACTTCTAAATGCAAATAGTAGTACACTTAGAGAGGGAGGAGTGCCCGAAGCTCCTGAGGGCCAGTCTAATCTGGGCATCCAAGAATCAGATGAGTGGTTACAAGCTTTTAATGAAGAATCAAATGGAAGTGGAAGTACAGAGTTGAGTCAGGGAACAATCAGGTCAACCCTGAAGGTAAATGAGGTGGATGTAGTCAAATTGAAACTGGATTTGGATGAAATGATTAGTGGAAGTCTTGAATTTACCCGAAAAGATGTTTTACAGCCAAATTAACTTTTTGTTATGAGCAAGGACATTACGAGACGAACAAGGCAAGCTCATGATAAGCTCATCAACCTAGCCAAAGAGTATGGAGTAGATTTGGAGCAGACGAAGGCCTTACAAAAGAGCCATTGACTTGCTTTCTCTGATCAGGATATAGAGAATTTGAGAGTACCAGGGTTGAAAATGCAAATTTGAGAGTTGATCTAGAGCATTAGGATATGATTTGGAATACATTAGATAAATGGGAGGACAAGTGGTGAAGGAACTAGGGTCCCATAAGATATATGGGGGAAGCCCACCTTTAGGAGAAAGGGAATACACGTCACAATGTTTTCCTTACTGGAATTACCTAGCAGAGGGCATGTCATTGTGTCTTGGAGTAGAAGTGATTTTATGGTATTCACAAATGATTTCCTACAATTGAGAGAGAAGCCTGTGGAGTGGTACGAACAGATTGATCAGTTTGTAAAAATTTCATAGGTACTGTGGACTGATTTGAATAACTTGTTTGACATTGTTGTTCTAAGCGATTTGTAGTCTGTATGCAAAATAGCAACAGAATGGCCTGAAAGGGAGCCAGAAAGAGATGTATAAACACAAGGCCCATCAGCTATTGTAATGAAAAAATATGATCAGGTGATGACTTGGTTGAAACCTAAGCTGCTACAACAGGTTATTGATTGGGTTAAGATTGATAGGACGGCCCCAGAACCTAAACAGACAGTTCATACATTATATGAGAGATTCTTACAGGCAGTATAGCATAATGGAGACATAGAAACCTAAAGATATAGAACACTTTGTGTTGCGGTTTGTGACAGGATTGAGATCTGAAAATATTATGATGATTCAACAGCATTTAATATGTTGGCAGAATAAATCCATTGAAGAGATTTTACATTATGACAAATACTGTCATGATGCAATTGAGATGAAAGAGAAGAGGCTCAAGGAGAAGCTGATGATTGTGGAGATGAAAACAGCACAGAGGGGCAACCAGAGTCAGCCCTTTACGGTAAATGTGGCCCCTATGCCGGGTGTTTCTCAGCAGGGAGCTTCTTTGATGCAAGGTGGAGGAGGTTTTCAGTTGCAGGGTAGAGGTCGAAGTATTCCTCGTGACCCGAGTACTGGAATTGATGTCCTTGGAAAAGTCTAATCTATGCCACTACTGTAACAGGTTGGGGCATTGGAAGCGTAAATGCTGTCTTAATCTAGCTAATCAAGGACAGAATTTAGGGTTCGCACAGCCTTAGAATAGTAACCCCATGCAATCCCAAAAAAGACTGAGACCGAGGCCCCAGAATTTTAATGCACCCCAAGGTCCAATGATGCAAGTCCCACAACCCTGGACCCACTGCAGACTGGTAATAACCTTAGATTTAATTCAAATCCAAATCCAAATATGAACCCATATTCTTTCCAGAACCAAAATATAGCCCAACAGTTTCCGGTATTTGATACATCAGAAGAATATGATGGTGCCTGAGGAGGAAGACTGTGCACTTTAAGCAGTCTTAGAGGTAGACCTGATTGGCCCATTTGTAGATGCTGAAGTAGATGGCCACCCTGTGACATTTTTTAGTGACACTGGTGCTACCTGCTCTACTGTAAGAACAGTGAGGTTCCAAACCTACCCCTCTCAGCAAGAATAATCCAAGTAGTAGGAGTGGCGAATAAGCCATTGCCAAGTCTGTTGACAGAAGAGGTTCCTGTAAAAAGTGGATCCTTTGCTGCAAATCATCAGTTTGTGGTGTGCGATTCGAGCCCTGTGTTTCTTTTGAGATGTTACTTTTTGTGCAGGTTAAATTGAATAATCTACTGAACACTCAGAGGCATAGAATTTCAGACTTATGATGAGGACATTGCATTCAAGGTAGCAAATCAGAATTTAGCTGTTACGATGTTCCCCATGGTGACAGTTGATGAGTTGACCTTAGATCTCAGAAATACTCTGAAGATGGATGTCTGGGATTTTTCAGGAAAGGACATCAGACTCATTAAAGGAGTTGAGCCTGTCCATATACAAGTAAGGCCTAATGCTGAGTACCCAAGAACCTACAGTGCAATTTAACCCCTGAAGTGATTGCTGATATTACTCCGATGATTAAGAACATGATCCAACTAGGGTTTTTAAAAGAAATCCTTGGTATTCATTGTAACTCACCTATTCTGGGCCTGCAGAAGCCAAGCAGTAAATACCGCATTGTGCAAGAACTGAGGAAAATCAACAGTATCGTAGCTTGAGGTTGTCCTGTGGTACTGAATCTAGCTGTGATATTATTTCAAATTCTATGTGAAGCTGCTACCTCCATGCCGCTGCACGAGGAAAGCCAGCTTCTGTTTGCATTCAGGCTCGGCAGTCGAAGTTTGGCATGGTGCTGAGTTCCTCAAGGGTATACAACTAGTTCTTGAAAAATAATCTGGAGTTTTTGATCATGTTCTGCAAATCAGTGTTGATCCAATACATTGATGGCCTACTGATTGTGTCAAACACTTGAGAAGCTTGCAAAGTTGATAGTATTTCCTTGCTGAACCACTTTGCCGAGAACATACTTAAAGTGTCCCCGAATAAGTTGAGTTCTGTTTCACAGAGATCCTGTATATAGGACATCACATTGTGAGAGGTGCAAGGAAGGTGTCGCAGCAAAGAATCTTGCCAATCAAGCAGCTGAATCTGCTAACGACCTAAAAAAAAGTCAGGATCTTTTTGGGAATAGTGGGTTACTGTCATCACTGGATATTCAACTTTTCCCTAGTGACCAAGCCTTTACAGAGGCTGACATACAAGGATGTTTCGGTTCTTGTGCCTAGGGACAATCACTGTTGGGTGGCATTCCTGGAGCTGAAAGAAAGGTATCTTTATGTGATTTGAATACAAAAATCTTGAGTAAAAACTCTGAAAGACCACTGTCCGGCTGGACATGCCTTTCTAAAAATATAGATTGACTCTGTCTATATTTTATCCGTGTGTTGAAATTTCTCAATGTTGGGGACCGATGTTGTTGTGTAAAAAGAAAGAAAGACCCTAGCATGCCCTGGCACTAGGAATGCCTGATTACAACAAAGCATTTTTGCTTTCCTGCAGACCGAGGGAGAGTTACACTGTCTCAGAGCTAACACAAAATCACAGAAGTACATTATTTTTTGGCTACATTAGATCCCATAGCCACAGGTGTGCCTGGATGTCTGAAATCCATAGCAGCCACATGTTTCAGTATTGAGAGGTGCTAGAATATTGTGATGGATCACCCGTTGATTATTTCTGTTCCACATTCTGTCAAAATTCTGTTTACTAGGGGGGGCGTGGCCAGCCAGCAAACATGGCGGACGTGACTTACTAGAGCTCCATCCTTAGACCCCCAGTTCTCCTGCAGTTATCCTCTAGAGGTACCTCTTCGTGCCCACGCTGAGTGGAGATGGTGTGGGGGGCGCGGTGAGGAGTCCCCGGGACTCAGCGGCTCCCAGCTTGAGGCGGCGAGATAGCAGACGGTCTGTGGCAGCGCTGCCCTGCAGGGCAAAGGCGCGAAAAGCGCCCTGACGTCCGGTGCCCGTTGGCGAGCCCCTCGCTGCTGCAGTGGCCCTGCCAGGAGGCGTTAGGCGTTGCTCTGGGCCCGGATGCCCCGCAGACCAGGCTGAGTGCTGCCCTCCGGAAGGATTGACAGACCCTGTGGCTACTGAGGTGGGCGGAGAGCTGAGGTGAGGCCCTGGTGGCATCGGCGGATGGCAGGCGGCACCTGGGAGGCTCAGGCAGGGCCTGTACTCGTGGCCCGGGCGGGCGGTCGTGCTTCATGTGGCAGAGGCAGCCGCACCTATGTCTGGGACGGAGCAGCACTGGAGGAGATCGCGGTGACCCTTGCGGCCTACGAAGCCGTGGCCTTGCATCCCCCTCGGGGCCTGGGCCTGTGGAGCTGCGTGACCCCACCGGCCTGCAGTGAAGCGCACATTGCCGGAGGCACAGGAGCGAATAGGAGACATGAACTTTATATGGTGAGGAGCGGGGCCAGGGAATGGACTCGGACACTTGCGTGGAGGTGCTACAACACGGCAGAGGGTGCCCACTTGTCGCCTGGAGCAGTTGTGGCGGTGCCTTGAGGCCCTTAACGGTGCTTTGGAAGCTGCGGAGATAGGGCCCGGAACGCAAGGAAATCGGGCTGCAGTGGTGTGTTGGAGGCTGAGGGCCGAGACTCTAGTCCCTGTGCAGGCCTGCTGGGTGGAGGTCCGGGCCTTGGGCTCAGAACTTTGGTTGCAAAGTGTTGCCTTGAGGGTGCTGCTGGCGCTGGGGGCCATTGGGAACGACTGAGTCGGCGGCTAGGGACAGCTGCCCACATGATATGGATAAGACCCGGGGAACTCCTGGATATTGAGATGGCGAGACGCCACACCGTGTCAAGTGCGACGACGGAGGGAGCAGCCCACTAGTGGAGACGTCTGCGACTGGGCCATGTGGCTGCTACATTGGAACACTGCGGTGAGCCTCGCTGGTGCGGGCAGAACTGTTGCGACCAGACACACCGGGGTCTGGGCGCCATTTTCAGTGAAGCGCCATCTTAGGTGCCATCATAGCCAGTGGGCCCTGCTTCTACGGCAACCTCTGCGTCCCGCACAGGCATCAGGAGTTTGGGGCTGTGCTGGGCGCGCTGGACCCATTCCCCTGTGCTATTGAGGCCCCTGCAGCCTGGGGCACAGGTCAGGAGCGAGAGCTGCTTACTGCTGAGGGGACACACGCAAGAGAACCCCTGGAGTCGGGGCGGACGGCAGACTCTCCCTGGGCCACGGGGTGATGGTGGGCTGTCACCCGGGCCGCCCCCAGAGCCGACATTGACCACCTGGCGACACGGCTCCTGGCAGCGACAGCCCATTTTATTTGGACAACTCCCTCCCGCCACTGCCGGTGCTGCAAGTGGTCTGGTGAAGCGTTTCTTCCTCTAACTTCAGAGAGTCTGACATCAAGCGTGGATGCCTACGGCGCAGAAGCTGGTGATGGGCAGATTTAGGAATAAATCCCAACCTAAAAAGCAGACGACGGGAGATCTGGGCTCCGCGCAAAGGCATCAGAGTGACAGTATGGAGCGGGTGGCATCCCTAGCAACCAAGATGGACTCTGTGTTGGCGGGGGTGGAGCGCATCAGCACCACTTTGGAGCAAATTACAGTGTCCCTAGAAGCCCGGATAGGTAAGGTCACCTCTGACTTCACCCTCCTACAAGCGGACCACCGTAAGCTGTTGGAGTCTGTCGCCGCGCAACGTCAGTCGGTTCAAGAACTGCAGCATGTGGTGCAAAATCACGCTGCAGCACTACAAGATATAATCGACAGGGTGCAGGTACTGGAGGACCGCATTGAAGACGCGGAAGGGCGCTCTCGGCGCAATAACGTTCGGGTGGTTGGACTGCCGGAGGGGGAAGAAGGGAAAGACCCGCAGCTGTATGCCGAGAATTGGTTGCGGGAACTCTTACCCCGGGGGGACGCTGTCTCCACACTTTGTGGTAGAAAGAACACACAGAGTGCCATCGCAGATGCGGCGACCTGGAGCCCGGCCTCGCCCATTCCTCTTCAAGCTTCTCAATCATCGTGACCGGGATGTGGTGCTCTGTGAAACCAGGAAGTTGGGCGATCTCAAAGTGGGGAACAGCCGAGTGATGTTTTTTCCAGATTATACGGCAGCAGTGCAGACGAGTAGAAGCACATACATGGCCGTGAAGGGACAGCTGAGGGAACTAGAGATGCCCTATTCTTTACTGTTCCCCTCTCGGGTCTGAGTGGTCTCCAAGGAAGGTGCCTGCTTCTTCGATGCCCCATCGGACGTCTGGGACTGGCAGGAAGAGACGGGACAATGGACAGGAACGAGACCTGCAGGCCCGGAGGAGAGCGGGTGGCAGGCTCGTCGGGGTGCAGGCCTGGGCCTGGTCGCACCCAGCCCGGAGAAGATGCGGCTGGAATGGCAAGAAGCACTTGAAGCGGTTGCGACCTTGGGAGTGGTGAGCAGCCTGGATGCCCAACCGCACAGTGACCTGGACATGAGTGGCTCGTCCTCCCCATCTACTGTGCTTTCAGAAGACATGGGCATGCCGGTGGTGATGCCCCAAACGGCTGACCAGATTGTGTGACTGAACAATGGACTAAGGCGACCAGGCAGGAGCTCCTGTCTCTGAATGTTCTCTTTTCTATAGCCTTCTAATACTGTTGTTCTGCGCGCTGCTGCTATGTGTCTTCAGCCAAATGTGTTTGCGCTGCCTTGCGAGCATGCACAGCTTAGTGTATGCAGGTGCGTTTACAGGCCCGCAGCTGGACAGTGCTGAGCGATTACTGCATGCAGCGGCTCCTCTATTGGTGACTCCCATCGGCTCTGCCTGTTTAATCTTCCAAACTTCCTCATGCATCTCTTGAGCACCTGGGGGTCCGAGGCAGGGGTGTAACATAACTTGATTGTTGGCTACACACTCACCCAAATAGGCACTGTGCTGGGCTAACACCTCTCCAAGTGGTAGATCTAGTTTAGGTTTGGACGTATGCCCCTTTGGGAACTCGCCCATTTAGTTACACTGTTTGTCATTGTTCTCACGTTTCAGATGCGGCACATTGATTCCCCCTTCCATGATGGCACCCGTAGGCCCCCCTTTGAGGCGTTCCCCTGACCCCGTGCGGGTGCGCAGCATCCCGACACATGACACACACTCATATAATAACCTGGGAACGCCGCGGTATACACACCCCATCACGCCGCTACTCTGTCTTCTCGACATGCGACACGAGGTGGGGATTGCCCTCCTCCAGGAGACGCACATGACTCAGGTGGTACTCGACAGGCTCCGCAGGCGCTTGAGGGGCAAATTTATGGTACGACCTTTTCTGTGCATGCGCGCGGCACGCTGATTTGGGTGAGGGCGGGTGTCCCCTTCGTCTGTGAAGACGCTCAGGTGGACCAAGAGGGGAGGTACTCCCTAGTGCGGGGGCGGCTGAATGGTCAGGAAGTTCTGCTGGGATCTCTATATATGCCTAATACGGACCAGCCCTCCTTCCTGGCGAGCTTGAATCAAGTCCTTCACCCACATGCTTGCCTCCCCTGGTTGCTTGGCGGGGACTTCAACATGGTGCTGGATGTACACCTAGACCGATCTTTTCCTCCCCTCCGGGCCGCAGCGGTAATGTCGAATGCGCAAGCGTTCCGGGACTGGCTCTCACACTGGAAGGTATATGATCTATGGCGCACGCAGCACCCTGTAGATAGAATATACTCCTACTACTCATCAGTTCACGACTTGCATGTCCGGTTAGACCGAATAATTGGCTCCCAGTCACTGCTCCCGCTCCTGGCCAAGTCAGAATACCTGGGTAGAACGCATTACGATCATAACCCCCTATGGTTCCAAATTAGCTGGGAGGTGGACCATCCGCCTGTGCCCACATGGAGGCTACAGCCTGCCGCGCTCGAAGATGCTGAGTTCCGCTCTTCACTGGGCACAGCCCTCCTAGCCTACTTTGAGGACAATGCAGGGACGGCGAGCGAAACCATGGTGGAATGGGATGCACACAAAGTAGCCATTAGTGGGCATTGCATGGGGGCTACGTGGAACATCCGTAAAACATTGTCCGCTTCCCTGACACGCCTGGAGTCTGAGCTCCTGCGATACGAGAAGGAGGGTGAGGGGACTGGTGAGCACTCACGCACGCTGATTGACCTCCATGGTAAGCATGCAGTTCTCATGGAGCAGCTAAGGTGCCACAACTACGCGCCGCACACGGCTAGAATGCAGGCCAAGGCGGACAGAGCTGGTCGGCTGTTGGCCTGGTTAGTACAGAGAGTAGGACGCGGTGCCCTGATAGGAGCCATTTGTGAAGGGGGAGGAGAGATGGTCTACATGCAACGTGAAATACATCGAGCCATGACTGACCATTACAAGCAGCTATACACAGCCCGCGACATTGGCCCCAGACACGTGCTAGACGAGTTCCTAGACTCTGTTACCCTGCCTACGGCCTCTGAGGAATACAGAGAGGCGCTTAATGCCCCCCTCATGCTGGAGGAAGTGGGAGACGCGATTCAGGCTATGGCAACTGGGAAAACCCCAGGCCCGGATGGCCTGCCTGCCGAATACTATAAGGTGAACAGGGAAATCCTAGCGCCCCTACTCCTTCAGTTGTACAATACAGCGATCGACGCAGGCTCGTTTCCCCCATCCCTGTGAGAGGCATTCCTGGTATCACTGCCCAAGCCCGATAGAGACCCCCACAGCTCTGGGTTCCTACCAGCCACTGGCAATGCTTAAAGTTGACTATAAAGTCTTCGCAAAAATACTTGCAGAACGCCTGGCGCCAGTGGTCCCCTACTTAATACACCCGGATCAGAATGGATTTGTGCCAGCGAGGTCCAGCTCCCTGAACCTCAGGAGGTACTTCAGGGTAGCGGCTGAGGCAACGAGGAAATGGCCTAAGGCAGGGTGCCTGATATTAGATCTGGAAAAGGCCTTTGAATGTCTGGAGTGGGGTTGCCTGTCGGCGGTGCTAGCGAGATACGAGCTGGGCATAGATTTCTTACAGATGGTTGACGTCCTTTTTCGAAATCCAGTACTCCGCGTACGACTGGGGCCCTATGTCTCGGAGGCTTTGGCGGTGGGCCAGGGCACCCGGCAAGGATGTCCCCTGTCCCCACTGCTGTTCGCGCTGGCCATGGAACCTCTGGCGGCGGCCATGAGGCAGACCCTGGGAGACGGCATTCCCTTGGGTGATGCTACCCATCAGGTATCACTATATGCCGACCATCTGTTGGTGTTTGTGAGGGATGTGGGATGCATACCGGAACAACGGACCCGATTGCTGCGTCAGTTCGCAGATGTCTCGGGGCTTTGGGTGAATGCAGACAAGTCCAGACTCTATGCATTTGGCGGTGGGGTAGAAGACCAAAAGGTACTGCCTTGATGGCACGAGAGTCCAATGGAAGGCTGACACCTTTAAGTACGTGGGGATCCAGATCTACCGTCAACCGTCAGACTTATTTGATGGAAACCTGGGTCGGGCGGTGGCAGCGCTTAGGTCTCAGATATGCTTTTGGTCTGGTCCACGCTCCCGCTGACACCCACGGGCGGAGTGGCCCTTGCCAAAATGGTCATGCTCCCCCACCTCCTGTACTACTTTGTTAATTTGCCTTTCTTTATACTGGCCTCCTTTTTCTCCACACTCAACACGGTCCTGCGGGACTTCATCTGGGGTACGTCCCGACACCTACTGGTGCTGGGGAAATTACTCCTACCCACGGACAGGGGAGGATTGGCCGCTCCCTGCTTCGAGCATTACTATCTGGCTGCGCAGCTCCAATGGATTGCCCGCTAGTTGGCGGATAAAGGGAGAGATGATACAGCCACGGGCGAGCCGCCATACACTCTGGAGCATGTCACTAAACTCTTTCACCCACTGGCGTCGACCAAGCGACCCACCCTGCTGCTGCTGGCGGTGGTGTATCAATGCTTCCGCAGAGCTTTGGAAGTCCACTGTCTTGAAGTGGGTGAGGACGGTTAGATTGAACCTGGGAGAAGAGGGCATTGTGGAAGGCACCAGTAGCACCTGTGAGAGATAAGGGCTGGTGCAGATTCAGGTGTTGACACACTGCCAGCAGGCACAGGAGGAGAGATCAATTCCAGAAATATCTGGTGGATACCAATTTGATTGGGATCAATTCAGACCTCTACAGCTTAACAGGCTGGTAAAAGGGGATGGGAGATGACGATAACAGTAAGCCAGCTGTCGTACACTATATTAAAAAAGCTTGAAAACATTGAAAAATCGTTAATCTGTGGCTGCTTAGGTACAATTTGAATGTGTTGAACCTCAAATGAATGGAATGAATACCAAAATGAAGGATATGAGAATGAAAACAGAGCAAAGAGAGGGGCAGAAGGACAGGCTAGAGGCACACATGGCCTGTAGTATTAGTTTGAAGTGGGTGACTGGGGCGATGTTGATGGTAGAAGAAAGAATTAAGGCACTGGAAAATCACAGACACCAATCTAACATTAGGGTATTGGGATATCATGTTGGAGGGTCTGTGATAGAAATGATAGGAGCACAGTTTTCTGAGTACCTTTGCCATCCTGGGTACACTGATCAAGAAAGTGTACAGACTCCCCTCTGGGCGAGAGGGCTTCCCATAAGAAAGTGGTGGCAGTACTGTCATTGTGTTCCAGTGTGACCTGGACGTTCTTGACCTTTTTATTAAAAAAAGGGGTGCTTCTGATTAATGCTTTGCAAATGGAAGGTAGGAGGATCCTCTTGTTCCAAGATATCAGCTAGATGCTAAATTCCAATACAAGGGCACTCCAGACTGTGGCACTAAAACTGCTTGCTTAGGGGTCACATGCTTTGTAATGTGACGGGGAAGACGGATGGTCGTTAACGAGAGCATCAAGAAAAGTACTGGAGTGGTGAACTCAGACTGATATTTTGCAGTAGAGGTTCTGCTATTGAGTTAGACAATACCACGTTATTCGCCTTCTAGGCATATGTGGTTATTGGGGAGGAATGTGGGTTTATAGCACTGATAAATTGGTAAAATATTAATGTGGTTTCTCCATCCTCTTATACTCCCTGATTGACAGCGCCTTTTATTCCTTCTTTCCAGCCTTTTCCCTTACTCTCTTGGATTTTGTGTTCTCCCTTCCTCCCTTTTGTTGCCTTTTGTTCCCATTCCAGCATGTATTGGTGGGCATGTTGGTAATGGGGTCACCACGTTGAGCACTGTGTAATTACTCACCTGCTTTAGTGCTGGGTTTGTTAAAAACACAACTGCTGTGCCAGGCTATGAGAGAAATATATCTGGGGTACATCTTAGTGATTGTTGTATATTGTCTTTCTCTATTCTAACTTTAAATAAAACTGACTTGACACTAAACATCTTTTCTGTAGTCCTTCGCCTCTCCTTCGAGTTGACTTTATAATGTATAAAATGCATACCATAAAAAACAGAGCTTTATATTCAAGATACTCAAATCTATGCAGAGTGTGCATTAACCCACCAAATGCCATTGCTGTTACTGTAATCTGTTGTTAGAACTGGCACCATTGGCGTGGGTCTCCCGTCCATTTTTGCTGTTGCCTCATGTATTTTTGCTGGTGTTAGATGCTTTGGGCACTGTGCCACTGCTGTCCAGTGCCACAGTGTGAGTGCTCCCTATTGTAAAGGAAAGTATTTATTGGTGATTCCATAATTGACTGTTTGGTTTACTTGTCAGACCCTAGTACAGTGCACTGAGTGTGCCCAGAGCGGGTAAATCCAAATGCTGCTGGTGGGCTTGCAGCACTGGTTGTGCCACCCAAAGAAGCAGCCTAGTAAAATGTGTCTAGGATCTGCCATTGCAGAGCCTGCATGCAGTCTGGTACTGTCATGCTGACTGGGCAAGTGCACTCACTTGCCAGTCCCTAAACCTTCCCTTTTCTTCATATCAGACACCCCTATGGTAGGCCCAAGGGCAGGGTGCATTGTAAGTATAAGGTAGGACAAGCCCTGATGTGTGTGGCATGTCCTAATAGTGAATTACAGCCATTTTCATTTTTCACTATTGCAAGGCTACCTGTTCTCCATAGGCTAGAATGGGCTGGTAGATTATTACATTTTACAATCCTACCTGACTCAGAGAACATGGTAGAAATTCGAGTTTAGTATGCCTGGAGTCAGAATGATAAAATACATCTTTTAGTGACGTTGGTTTTAACATTCTGTGTTTGAAAATACCACTTTTAGAAAGTAGGTATTTTCTTGACTAACTATCCAAAGCCTTCCTCTGCTAGGTTGTGTATTCCTTTGTCTGGTTTTGTGAGTGACAGGGCTGGGGGATTCCAAGAGACATGATGAGTCAGCTGAGTGGTGAATAGAGAGATCTGCATCTAGATGGGAGGAAGGAGTTGCACCAGAACCTTGAATAGGGCTGTGCCTGCCTTCCACAATGCTGGCTCCACCTCCTGGGGTGTGGCTGATGTCTCTGCCCTGCACACTGAAAGAAGAGAAGGAGTCCTGTCAACAAAGTGCTCCAGGGCTGGACTTGGCTTCCACAATGCTGTCTCCACCTCCTGTGGGGCGACTGATGTTTCTGCTCTGCACTGTGAAAGAAAAGGGGAAGTCTGGTAAACAGAGTGCTTCAGAACTGGTTTGGACTGGGCAAAGGCCCCTCTCCCCTCAGAGAACAAATGATTTTTGGGTATAAATATTGGGACCCTGATCCCATGAAATTAGATCACTTTTGGACTACAAGAAGAAACCTTCACTGAGGAGAGGAACCTGAAGAAACTGAGGAGAAACTATTCCTAAGCTGAAGTGCTGCTTAGGGGATTGGCCTGCAGTGGTTGTCTTACTGCCAAAGGAAGGAGAAAGGAACTTTGTGTACTTTGCTTTCAAGTTGTGAAGGATCTCCAAGGGCTTGGAAAAGAGCTTACCTCCTGCTGAAGTCTCAGGGGCAACAGACTTCAACCCCCAGCTCCCCAGAGTTATTTTGGAAGTGCCTGCTGCTGTTTTGGGCCTTCTGAGGGACTGCGTGTCACAAGGAGCTGGACGCGCGACTCAACGAGAACAAAGCCTGTCGCCGTCGCTGCTGCTGCCGTCGCACTTCTGAACAAGGGTGTCGCCGCTGGAGTTGTCGCACTGCACCGCATCGAGAGAAGCAGCTCGCAACAAAGAGGAAGCGTGTCGCCATCGCTGCTGCCTGCCGTCACACTTCTGAACAAGGGTGTCGCCGCTGGAACTGTCGCATTGCACCTCATCGAGAAAGCGCCTCGCATCCCCAATGAAACGCGCCGCCGTCGGAGCTGCTGCCATCGCATTTCTGAACAAGGATGTTGCCGCTGTAGTTGTTGAACCGTGCGGAAGCTTCATGCAAATGATGGAGAAGAGTGTCGCAGCTGAAGCTGTTGCCGTCGCACTTCTGAACAAGAGTGTTGCCGCTGCAGTCCACGCATCGAACAGAGAACTTCTCGCATCCCCGGAGAAGCGTGCTGCATCTGGAAGAACGTCACGTCTTTATTTCTTTACACCTGAACTTTGCCGCATTTCCCTCGCTGCGACATTGCTTGTCGTGGAAGCGCAACACATCCATCGTAAGGTACATTGACGCAAAGTGTCGCATCTTAAGAACTGAACTTAACTAAGCTAAAACTACCATCTTAAAGTAACAGTAGTGTGTATTTTTGTCGTTTATGGTAAAACTATATAAAGTATACTTATTTTTTATATAAAAACCTCGTGTGGTGTCCATCTGCAGTGTTGTCACTAGGTTTCTGTATGTGGTCACAAATGCTTTACACACTGCCTCTGAGATAAGCCTGTCTGCTCGTGCCAAGCTACCAAGGGGGTGAGCAGGGGTTATTTTATGAGTGTAATCCCCTTATCCTGACTAGAGGCAAGGGTCCCTATTTGTCACATGTACCTACCTGTGCCAACTAGAGACCCCCAAATCTAACATTGGTGGTCAGCGGCGAGGATTCTGGACTTGCATTTGTGACTTATGTACAGTGATTGGTGAACACTACTTAGTGAGTGCAGACCATAACGCAACCACATACTTTTTGGGAGTTACCTTTTTGGATTTTCTATTTTTGAAAGATGCCTGATTCAATTATCATGGGAGATACAGAATCCATAGCCTCCATTGATTGTGAATGGGAAGAAGAGAGGCTAGAAAGCTACAAAGTAAGGCAGCTGAAGTACTTCTGCAAGAAATTCAAGGTTTCCACTTCTGGATTTAAAGTAAAAGAAGAATTCTACAAGGCGCTGAGGGCCTGGGTAGAAGCAAGGGAAATCCCTGAAATTGAGGATGGGGATGACCAAGCAGAGGTACAACATGAAGAGCCATTGGGCACAGGAGGAAGGAAAGCACCTTCCCCTGCAGGTAGCAGTGCTTCTGTCAAGAGTCTGTCTCCAGAGGAGTTGGAGGATAGAGAGAGATCTAGGAGGCATGAAATGGAGTTGACCAAGTTCAAGGTGAATAGGTAACTGGAAATAGAAAACAGGAGATTAGATATAGAGGAAAAGAAAATATGTGCCAAGCTACCAAGGGGGTGAGCAGGGGTTATTTTAGGAGTGTAATCCCCTTATCCTGACTAGAGGCAAGTGTCCCTATTTGTCACAAGTACCTACCTGTGCCAACTAGAGACCCCCAAGTCTAACATCTATGATCTGTATGTTAGTCACAGATTACAGCAGCAGACACTCAGCCTCCTAAACTTCCTCATTGAAACAGGTGTTTGAATAGTTAATGTTAAGGTTTCCATGACATTTGTTAAAGACATTGATTTAATAGGATGCATTTGTCTTTTTTGTAACATAGTACTTCTTTAGATAGATACAAAGGGCTTTCACAATGTTTTGTATTTTTAACTTTACATAATTTCTTCCTGCCACTGATGGCACCCCACCAATCACCCTACAAAACATTCCTTTCACGCTAAAACCAGCCCCTCATTCACCACACCGACTATTCGTTGCATTATACGACAATGCTAGTTGAGAATTATTCTTGCTTTTTCATTTTCCCTCAAGTGTAACTGACTCACATTTTCATACCTTTCTGTGAGCGTTCTGGACAGAGATCGCTATTAGGATAGGTTTCAGCCCCAAATTTACTCCGACTTTCATAAAATACTGCTGCCATGGTCAAGAAAAACAAGATAATAAGGCAAACCAACTAGCACGAGCACAGCGCTCCACAGCTACACTGTGCTTCTGCCTTCTTCGTGCACTTTTGAGGAAGTTGGAGACTGTGAGCTGATTGCTACTAGCACAAAGCCTCACTAAACAGAGAGCCTCACCCTTATTGCCTAAGAAAAGGCGTGGCGTGATAGATTCTGGTGGTTACTGTAACACTAAAGGGCCAAGGACACCAAGTGTAAGAATTACTCTCTAAAAAGAAATGTAAGCAGCAAACAGACACCTACTTAAATCCCATAAAGACTTACCAACATTCTGGCCTCAGAGTTGGGAGGGCCGGACACAAATATAGCGGTGCAGGGCCCCTCTGGGCCCCCCCGTGGCTACGGCCCTGCAGGCACGCCCTGTTGGGGTGCAGGAGTTTTAATAACCACAAAATAGTTGGAAGGATGGGGATTTTCTTTACGAAATGCATGATTGCACGTTTTACAATTGGCTCCTTTGTATGCTTGATACCCCTGCTCCATGGCGCTCTCAAGCACTGTGTGCTTCAGTGCACCCCACGCTCCACATGACAGTTTCCCGTGTGTCCTGCTGCTTCGGCCCCCATGACTGCACTTCGCATTTTGGATAATGTGCAAGACAAGGGAGCCCACCAACGCACCTACAGCTCTAGGGCTGTCCCCTGACTTTGCCTTCACTTCCAGACACAGGAGGCAGTGTATCTTTACATCGTCTCCCCCTTCTTTATGCCCTAAGAGCACTCCAACCCCACCACTCTTCCCTCGACTGCCTGCGGCCCCATGCCCGGAGCAGGATGACTTTTATGGTGCCGGTGTCTGTTTTTCTTAGGTATCTATAAATTATGAATCTGGACAGTCATTTAGGACTATCCATTTCCTTTTCTCAAACAAGCATTGGCATAGCCAAAAGGTCTCGCTTTTTGGACCTTATGTGTTTAGGATTTTTTTTGGGCTATGTTGTATAGCATTGTGGCTGCTGTGCATTTTGTAGAAAAGTTATAATAAAAAGTGTTAATTTTTATTGTAACATTTATACAAGCAAGATGACCTTATATACAACTGAACAACCTGATTAAAAGTTTTCTACATTAAAAATGTTTACTTTTTTCTTTACATTTGCACTTGTCACTGAGTGTTATTATGTGGAGTTGTTTTATGTTGCATGTCGTATAATGTAATTATGTGGCGTATAACTATGTTGCACTGAGTGGTATTATGTGGAGTGTATGTATGTTGCCTTGATTATAGTGTAATTATGTGGTGTGTAATTATGTGGCACAGTGTTATTATCTGGAGTGAATTTATATTGCATTGAATAAAGTGTAAGTAAGTGATGTGTAATAATGTTGTAATGATTGACATTATGTTGAGTGTATTTATGTTTCATTGAGTAGAGTGTAAATATATGTTGTGTAATTATGTGGCATTGAGTGTTAACTGATGGACTGCATTTATGTTGCATTGAGTAGAGTTTAATTATGTGGCGTGTAATTATGTGGCACTGATTGGTAGTATGTGGTGTGTGTTTATGTTGCATTGAGTAGAGTGCAATTATGTGTCCTGTAATTATGTGATAGTGACTGGTATGTGTGGTATATTTATGCTCTACTGAGTATAGTGTAAGTACATTGTTATTATGTTGAGTGTATTTATGTTGCATTGAGTATTGTGTAAATATGTTTTATGTAATCATGTTGCAATTAGTGATATATGGGGTGTGTTTATGTTACATTGAGTAGAGTGTAATTATGTAGTGTGTAAATATGTGTCACTGAGTGGTATTATGTGGAGTGTTTTTATGTTGCATTGAGAAGAGTGTAAATATGTGGTGTGTAATTTTCTTGTACTGAGTGCTATTTTATGTGTTGCTTTTATGTTGTATTGAGTGTAATTATGTGTAGTGTAATTATGTGGCACTGAGTTGTTTTATGTGTGGTGTGTTTTGGTTGCATTGAGTAGAGTGTAAATATGTGATTTGTAATTATGTGTTAGCGAGGGGTATGTGTGGTATTTTTATGTTGCAGTGACTAGAGTGTAATAATGTGGTGTGTAATTATGTGCCACAGGGTTATTATGTGGAGTGTATTTTAGTTTTATTGAGTAGTGTGTTAATATGTCACGGGTGCAAAGCAAGCCTTCACATCCCATGTGCTTTAAAGCTGCTTTAAGGCAAGCAACCAATAAACGTCACATGTTTTTCGAAGCAAATACTGAAAAGTAATACTAGTGTAGTCAGCATTTTTTTTCAACGTTGTCTCACCGTTGGAAAAAAATGTGGACTACAATTTTGAAACTTTAATGGCGGTGAAATAAAGCCGAAGTGTCTTCAGCTTTTACAGTTCTTTGCGCGCGTCTTTTTTTCTTTAATGGGCACAGTTATTCCGACGCTTGCTTTGTATGTTGTGGCACAGGTACAAAGCAAGCCCCAGAATAACTGTACCCACAAAAGAAAAGAAACACGCGCGCAAAGAACTGTAAAAGCTGAATTTACTTTGGCTTCATTTCACCGCCATTAAAGTTTAAAAATTGTAGTCAGTATTTTTTTTCAACGTTGTGTCATCGTTGGAAAAAAATGCGGACTACAATTTTGAAACTTTAATAGCAGTGAAATAAAGCCAAAGGGGCAGAATTACGACTTCTGGCGCATCTCTGCTAATCAGCAGAGATGCGCCAGAAGACTTGCGACGCATCTGCCCACCCGTGCGCCACCACTGATGTGCCACAGTAACAATGCAGCGCACCGTGGCGCTTGGATAGGCAGATGCGTGACGCATCCCCGGCGGAAATTTTGAAACTTTAATAGCGGTGAAATAAAGCCGAAGGGGCAGATTTACGACTTCTGGCGCATCTCTGCTAATCAGCAGAGATGCGCCAGAAGACTTGCGATGCATCTGCCCACCCGTGCGCCACCACTGATGCGCCACAGTAACAATGCGGCGCACCATGGCGCTTGGATGGGCCGATGAGTGACGCATCCCCGGCGGAAATTCGGCGCATTGCTGGAGTTGCGTCGCAAGTGCGACGCAGCTCCAGCAAGGCTCGGGGGTGCACTATCTGTAACATGCTGCATCAATCCTTACGCCTGCTTCAAGCAGGCGCAGGGTTTTGATGCAGCATGGCCCTAAAAGTGACTTAGTGAAATATTGTAGATTTCACTCAGCCACTTTTAGGAGGCGTTCCTGCACCAGAACAACCCCCCCCCCCGCACCAGAATGTCCACATGTGGTATGTGGTGCAGGGCTTTACAACATGACGCATCTCCCAGGTGCGTCACGTTCTAAATACCCCGCAGCATTGCTCTGGCTTTGCGCCGCCGCTGCGTCACAAAACAACAGCGGCATAAAAGAAGTGCAAAGGGCTTGTAAATCTCGTGCGAAGTGTCTTCAGCTTTTACAGTTCTTTGCACGTGTTTTTTTTCTTTAATGGGACATACTTGGAATTGTGAATAGATCACCATTGACAATTAGGATATATCAACAGACGGCTCCTAGGTGTCGTTACTCATGCAATTGCATAAGTGGCCTTCTATTCCAGCATGCTTGTAGTATATGGTCTGGTTGGTTGGTACCTTGTGTCAATTTGAGACCTACATAGGGAGCGGTGACTGTGACATCTTTGTCAGCTGAATTACATACAAGTGCATTCAGTCTCTACGTATACTACAGCCTCTTATCCTATCCTAGCCTGTACCTAAAACTCCAGCACCTTGACGCTATTATTTCCTGTTACTTAAATTGGCCTTTTGTGTCTGGCTGCTCTGCTTCTTCCTGATTAGGCTCACAGAGGCAACATCTGTGAAATAAGTGCAGTGTAGGTCTGTGGTTTGCCTTTACCGGACCGCTGACTCGACTAGCATGGATGGCTTCACTAACAACCCAATTCAGTCGCTGCAGGTTTCAGTAGTTGCCTTGGGCATTTGCCAGACAAGCAGCCAAGGACTGCACCTATGATCTGCGGCTGCGTAAAAACACCATCCACTTTTGGTGAGCAGAATGTATGCAGGAAGGTTGAAGGAGCCTTGGTCCTTGTTTGCTGGACAGTCCCCCTCATAAGGATTGCAACAGCCAGCATGAGCTTGCAGTGTCTTTGAGGGCTTTGCTAGAACCCGTTGCTTCCCTCCCCAAACAATGCTGCAGTACACTTCACACCTTCCCAATTTATGGTGCTGAATTTAAACTGTAGCGTTTTTAAATCTAACAATTTACTAAATATCAATAATACCCTCATTTTTTCTTTTTTGAGATTGTAAACTGGTTTATGTGTGTGGGGGCTTGCAATTGGAAAAGAGATATTTAAGTCGAGAGAACACAATACTTTCACCCACAAAAAGTAATGTGAGTTGTATTTGATTTAAGTGTTTTAAATGCTAGAAAAATAAAACACTCATCCCATCACCCTTTGGGCAATTGTAAGAAGGTATAAGAGGTTGTATTCAAAGATGGTAGGATTTCCTGGTAAGTAAAGTAAAAAGTTAAAGATTTCTCTTTTCAAGTAAGTGCTACATGATGAAATGAAATCCAGTATTTGTAAAGCACACAATTACCATAGGAACTTATTGGCCGGAAACATGGCGGCCGTAGGCTAATGCGGCTCGCACGTCGGCAGTCTCCTGAGACCTTCGTTGTTACCCGGGCGTTGGCTGTAACTGGCCGTAACTGAGCGTGGTTTTGTCTCTTTTCCTGCTGTTTGGGTGCCGCTCTCTCTGCATTTATTTATCGTGTAACGCCGAATAACGCCGAAAACGCCGAAACGCCAGGAACGCTGCGCTCCTGTGAATGTGCCCACCATACACGAGATCGATCTCCGCCTCTCTCCCACTCTGGGGGCGGGCAGCCGTGGAGATCAGGCGCGGCCGGGCGGCCGATGCTCGGAGCACGCACACAGCAGCTGCAGTACTCGACGGGCGGAGAGGGGAAGACTCTTTGAAAGCGCTATCATTTGCTGAGGAAAAGCGTGATACAACAAGAGCTGCAACAGAGAGTGCTGCAACGGAGAAGGAGAGCTACGAGCTAAGTGTACAGAGCTTGGAGGGTCATGATACAAGTAAGGTCTTTAACTTATTTAAAAAGGGTGCAGAGGCAGAGGTGAACAGTTTGCTGTGTAAATCCCCGCCATATTCACAAACAAGAGTAACTAGAAGTAAAACCAACAATAAGGGGAAAGTGGTAGGTTTGGAGGGGGATAAACTACCGATCCCAGAAGGCACTTGGGTGAGCTTCAAAAGAAGGTACAGACAAAAAAAGACACAACAAAAGAAATATATACCACCCAAAAGCAACCCCAAAGCAAGAATAAGAACAAAAAAGCAAAAGCAAAAGCCCCTGGGGATATAACCCCCTCCTTGCGAACATACTTTAAGGCCCTACCACAAGTGCTGCAGATTACGCAGGATATGGCTGCTGCTTTGGAAAACACTAATTTAATGCAGAGCGAGCATGAACAGCCGGAAAATCAACAAAATGAATCTGCCTCAGGTTTAAGTGCATCTTTTGTTACCTCATTAGAAGAGGTGACACTGGAAACAGTTGAAACATCTATTAGGCCCGAAGTGACCGATGCGCCTTTAATAGGAACACACACAGTGAGTCCTAGCGACAACCCTTTCCCTGACCAATCAAAGGAAACCACAGGAAAAGAGGTCCTGGGAGTTGTAACAGGGAAGGAGAAAATAGTAACTCCCCATAATTCAGACCCGGCTTTTGGCAACGCACTTGAGGCAATAGTATCCTCTATTGCAGCAATGAGGGAAGAGATAAGGCAAGACTTTGTGGTCTCCAAAACTAATCAAGCTGAGATAAGGGTAACATGTGAGGAGTTGAGTCAAAAAGTTGATAGTCTTGGTGGAAGAACGGAAAGGTTGGAAAACTCGGTAAGCGTTTTGACCGCAAACCTGGAGTCAGTAAGCTCTAAAGTACGTACTCTCCAAGGGGAGGGTGAAAATATGAGAGAAAAGATCGAAGTCTTGGAGAATTATTCCAGACGTAATAACATCCGTCTCCTAAAAATACCAGAGGGGAAAGAAGGAAGCGATCTTAAATCTTTTATAGTACAGCTACTGAAAAGTTCTCTCACATTGGAAGAATCAGTTGAGGTGCTTGATAGAGATATCCAGCGAATTCACAGAGATCCGTTTCGTCTAAACCCAGCAAGGACCAAACCAAGGAAAATTCTAGTTAATTTTTTGACCTACACCCTCAAAGAAAAATTGTTAAACCTTGCCTTGAAAGCAGGCACTATGAAGGGCCCTGATTTCTCGTTTGAAATACGATCGGATCTATCCAAAACCACGCTGGATAGGCAGTGGGAGCTCGGAAGGCGCATGGACTCCTTTAGATCACTCGGAGCAACAGTACAGATGAGATTCCCTGCATTTCTCAGAGTCATGTATAACAATAAGATGCACAATGTTAGGACTATACATGACGCTGATGATTTGTTAAATTCCATAAAAGACCACGCTCAAGCTCAGGCTCTGGCTCATAAATAAATAAGTTAACACAGCTAATCTCAAAACAAACAGACACAAAAAAAAAAAGGAAATCAAGTTAAATAAACTAAAACTAATAAATCACTAAATAATTTAAACTGGATGTACTTCATCTAATTGCACAATAGGTTATGTAGGGGATATTAGAGGGGGAAATGCACATAAAAAAAAAATATATATATATAAATATATATATATATATATATATATATATATATATATATATATATATATTACCTACTGGCGGTCGCCAGTAGGTATATATAGTTAGGATTTTTTCTCTATGGGATTTTTGAAAATTCTATGTCTAATAACTTTGGCGTTTGTGGACGGAATTGGCTTTGGGGGGGTTCGTCAAGGGGGGGCCGAGAAAAAAGGGGGGTCCCAAAACGCGTTTTTCCAATGTTAATTTCCATAGGGCGGTTGGCCTCACTTTTAGCCCGAACGGCTGAATGGATTTGCACGAAACTTGGCAAAATTGTAGGGACTGGTAGCCCGATGTGCCTTTGCTAGGTCTCAATATATGTGCTCCAGTGGATTTTGAGAAATTAACGTTCAAAAAAAGATATATATCTGTAACAGCGGACCAGGCATCGCTCCAGTTCGCGTACTTTTCGCGTTACGGAGCTTTGTGAAGCGAAGCTGATTGGTTCTCCGGCGTCTGTAAACATTCCAAAAAGACAAGAGGAGGCCAAAGCGAAGGGGCAAATGACCATAAGGGGGCATAGTAGATCCTCCCTGACCCCCTAGGTTTGATGTGGAGGTTTTAAAAGGGCCCCGCGGGGCAAAAAAAAAAAATAATAATAATCGAACGGCTGAATGGATTTGCACGAAACTTGGCAAAATTGTAGGGACTGGTAGCCCGATGTGCCTTTGCTAGGTCTCAATATATGTGCTCCAGTGGATTTTGAGAAATTAACGTTAAAAAAAAGATATATATCTGTAACAGCGCTCCGCTTCGCGTACTTTTCGCGTTACGGAGCTTTGCGAAGCTGATTGGTTCTCCGGCGTCTGTAAACATTCCAAACAGTCCGTAGCGGCTGCCATCTTGTCTCTCGGTAGGATCGAGAGACAAGAGGAGGCCAAAGCGAAGGGGCAAATGACCATAAGGGGGCATAGTAGATCCTCCCTGACCTCTTTGAAACATTATTCATTATTATTTTTAATTTATGAGGTTGTAGCGAAGTGATTGTAGTATAAAAAAAGAGTTATAGTATAGAGTGCAAAAATTGGTTCTTTTTGGAGGGGCAAAAAAAAATTCGTTTTTTTGGTGGGGTGCGCCCGGTTAGCGTAACGGGAAGCGGACTGGGGAGCGTACTACAAGGAAAGAAGAATGATTGACTTTTAACTTATTGTATGTTTATAGACTTGTTTTTCTGCTGAGTGACGTCTCAGCCTATCTCCACGGGATGCAGTCCCTACCATCTCGGCGTTTAAGCCCAGGGGGACCGGTAGTGGGGGAGAGATAACGGGGCATATTATCAAGGGGGTTTATCTCCGCTTTTTTGGCTTTAAAAGCCAAGAAAGCGGAGATAAAATTATCTCTGTATTACCTAGCTGTTGCTAACACCAGTTAGCGACCGCTAGTAGGAGATAGCGACCATCTTGAGCTCCACTTTGCATGTCAGTGATATTTATCACTAATGATATGCAAAGTGGGCATGCCAAGATGTTTTTTTTTTTTTTTTTTTTTTTTTTTAATATTTTTTTATTTTCTCCCACATTTTTTCCGTAAATTACATTACAGTATATACAGTACAGAATTTTCTTACAATTATACAGTCATACAATCAAAGCCAAGGAAAAAGAAAAAACAAACGAGACCTAAAGAAGAACAGTACAATAATTCCGAACAAAGAGAGTTCCTAGAGAAGATGAACACGGAAACCCAATTCACGTCTTACTATTCTTCCACTCTTCTATAGGGCGCCATATCTTCCCCCCCAGTATTCTTGCCCTTTTGCCTTTCCTATCATAAATGGCTTTCTCCAGATTGTATATATACAGTAGCCTAGCCATCCAGATATGAAATAGTGGTGCAGATTTATCTTTCCAGGCTTTCGCAATAATTAATCTGTACACTGCTGTGGCCAAAAATACGAATTCGGGATAGTTGTTATTATCACCTATACTAATTCCTAATATTATCAGCTCGTCTGTGAGTTTTACCTTCAAGCTTAGAGACTTCACCAAGAACTCCTCTATTGCAGTTTTTAGTGTGCATAACTGAGGGCACTGGCTGAACATATGCGTAATATTAGCATTCGTTGCGTCACACCGTGGACAAGTTATACCAGTGTTACCCCCCCATTGTGCTATTCTGGCTGGTGTGTGATATAACGAAAAAATAGTTTTATAATGTTGTGTTTGCAATGTAGCAGAACAAAGTATAGTTCTTCCAAAGTCTAAAGAGGCTTGCAAAGCTTCCGGATGAGCCCCAACTTGCTCGATCCATTTCTTACTAAATTTCTCCCTGTCATCAGTTTTATATTCCTGTAATTCTATGTACAATTGTCTGATTGAACCCCGTAGACCGCTCCCTAGGTATTCCATAATCCTACAACTTAACATACCTACTGGTCCCCCCTTTTTTAAATGAAAGTAGCTTCTTATTTGTAGGTATTTAAAGAAATTATTTCCAGGTATTTCAAATCTATGTTGTATATCTTGAAATAACAAAAAATCCCCTTCCCCATCCATCAAATCGCCTATTTTCTTAACCCCTTTGTCATTCCAGGTTTTCATTGTGTTATCCCCGAAAATTTCTGTTGGTAGATCAGCATTTAGGTATAGCCTCAGATATCTGTTAAATCTGCCTAGCCCTACTCTTTTCATAATAACCTTCCAGATTTTATATACTGCCTCCAGGGTTTTGAATCTAGTATGCTTAAAGTATGTAAACTCTACTGTATTAACCAGGGCATTCACAGCCCTTTCTCCTAATAGTGCTTTATAAGTATTCTCTATACCTATCCCTTCCTCGTAAAAAGATCCACCACCCAGTAGCGCTTTAGAATACTGCAATACTGCAGCCCAATAATAAAATCTAAAATCCGGTGCCCCCCAACCTCCCTTTTCCCGTGGTAGTGTCAGAAATCTGTATGCTCTTCGTGTCTTGCCTTGTGCCCATATTAACCTATTCAGTGTTGCTTCTATTTTATTAAACCATATCCCATCAAACAATAAAGGAATCGCCCTAAAGAAATATAGAAATTTGGGGAATGTGACCATTTTAATAAAGTTAATGCGCCCCATTAAAGTCAGATGTAGATTATTGACCCTCTCCAAATTTCTCCTAACTTTCCCTAATAATGGCCCCATGTTTATTTCCACCAGCTTCCCTAGATCGGCCGTCACCTTAACTCCCAAGTATGTAGCTTCTTGAACTACTCTACTATCACTAAAGGTGGTATACTTATTCTGCACTATCTGAGTTTTCCCTTTGTTTATTAGGTATCCTGAGAATATACCAAATTTCCTTGCCTCATCTTCAATTTCGATCAGTGCTTGCGCTGGCTCTGGAGTGACAATCGCTACATCGTCTGCGTAGGCAAATAATTTATAATCTTCCCCATGCAGTGTAACAGGTCTAATCCTACAATTCGCTATTAACCTTCTCAAATAGGGGTCCAAATAGATGGCAAACAGCAACGGAGAAGCTGGACACCCCTGTCTTGTCCCCCTCCCAATCTGTACCGTTTTCGAAAACGATTTATTTATTCTTATTCTGGCTGTAGGTTGTCTGTATAAAGCCTGGATTGCTGCCTTAAATCCTTTACCTATTCCCACCCAGTCCATCGCTTTCCATAGATAGGCCCAGGAGACCCTGTCGAACGCCTTCTCGGCATCTAAAAAAATTGCTGCAACTGGGTCTCCCAAGGCCTCTGCTGCATCCAGGACAGTGATCATCTGTCTGGTATGTTGGGTAGTCCCTTTACCAGGTATGAACCCATGTTGTTCCGGGCACACCATTTTCTCAATAATCTTACTCAATCTATTAGCGAGGGCCTTAGCGTATATTTTCACATCGGCATTAAGTAGAGTGATTGGTCTATATGACCCTGGCTCTGTTGGTGGTTTATCCTTTTTTAATAACACAATGATGTCTGCACCCGACCATGACTTTGGAACAATCCTACCACCCTGTGCCAGACAGCATATCGCCCACAAATCTATACCTATGACGTCCCAGAAGATCTTATAAAACTCAACGGGTATCTGATCCTGTCCTGTTGCTTTACCTGCAGGAAGGTCGGAGACAGCGTCCCCGATTTCCTGAAGAGTTAACACCGCGTCTAATTTATCTCTCTGCTCTATACTAAATTCTGTCTGTGGTCTTGGAGTTAAATAGGCCATACTTTCTTCCTCACACTCAGACTCGCTCGTATTTTCATCTTTCTCGTATAATACCTCGTAGTACCTCCTAAATACCTCCTGTACCTCCTCAACCTTATTCACGATTACCCCAGTGTTATCCCTAATTTCTTTTATTTCCCCAGCTGCCATCGTTTGTCTTGTTCTTATAGCCAGGAGGTGCCCTACTCTTTCATTATATTCATAGCACAACTCTTTTTTTGCTAAGTAATTCCTAGCTAGCTTCTGCGCTAGCGAGACCCCTGTTTCTGCTTTTAGAATTTCCAGTTCGAGTAATATTGATTCAAAAGGATCCCTCTTACTAATTGCCTCTACCAAAGCCTCTTCAGTTGTTGCAAGGATTCTAATCTCTTCCTCTGTTTTCTCCTTCTCCCTTCTATTTCTAGCAATTGAGTAGCTTAGTGTCTCCCCCCTTATACCTGCCTTGAAGCTATCCCATACTACATCTGCCGATGTGGAGTATCTATTAATGTCCCAAAAATTCCTTATCCAAACTTTCATGCTTATAATGTATTCCTCCTCCTTTAATAGCCCTCTTTCAAACGTCCAGGTAGAGTTTAATCCCTCTTTAATTTGAGCAGTTCTTATACTTAAAACCAGGGGGTTGTGATCCGACACAATCCTAGGGAGACGATCTATACTTGAGATACCGACAAGAGAGCTAGAAATAAGGAAATAATCCAGTCTAGCTATCGACTTATGTGGTGCAGAATAAAATGTGCTACCTGAGCCCATTGGGTTTTTTTCCGCCCACATATCACTTAGTGCGTTGTGTCTAGCAAGATTTTGTAATGATCTGTATACCTTTTTCTTCCTCCCCTTGTAACTCTCCCCATGCTCAAACAAACCATTTAACCCGTTGATGTTAAAATCACCACAACATATCACAGGCTCTGGCCACATTGCTAGTTCTCTATCTGCAAATTCAAAAACATCCGGATCGTCCTCGTTTGAGCCGTACACAGAGATGATTGTAAATCGAGATGTATTCATTTCCATTTCAATCATCACCCACCTCCCTTCGCTGTCCTCCTTTTTCCTTTTGACTATTGCGCAGCCTTTCCTTGCCAGCACTGCAACCCCCCTACACCTTTCTATCTGGCCTGTATAAGCTAAAACATCATACCCCATTTGCTCCAGCAGATAGATCTCATTAACAGCTATGTGTGTTTCTTGCAGACAGACAATGTCAATTTTCCAGAATCGCAATAAAGCTCCCAATTTTTGTCTTTTTTCTCTGTTGTTCAGACCACATATATTCAGCGTGATTATCTTAGTCTCCATCTACCATGTTTTTTTTTTTTCCCCCCTTCCTTTTTTCCAGCTTTCCACTCTCATTACTTCCGCATTTCCCTCTTGAAAGCGTGATGACTTTTATTACTCTGTACTGTATTTTTATTCCAAACACAAAACGTGCCCCCCCTCCACCCCCCCCTTCTGTACCCCCCCTCCCCTGCAGCACCCCCCCCCCCCCTGTGACAGGCAAATAGGTCAGAGCTGACCTATGCGTGCCCACTGCGCGTTGTAGCGTCGCCCCCTCTCCTCCCCTACCCTGCCGGCAAAGAAAAATCCAATCCCAAAACAATCCCAAAACAACTCCTATTCTTCCTAGTCTTCACATTGTTTACCAATTTACCCGTTTTATTTAGACAATGCTGTTTTCTCCCTAGTTTCATTTCCACTGCATTTCTTTTCTTTATAACCTTTTCACCTTTTCACCCCTCTACCCCACCCTATTCTCATATGTCTACTTGGTAATACCATCTACTACTACTATCTCCTAGCTCCACCTTTACCCTTTACCCTTCATCTCTTTCAACTCTTCTAGATATTCTCCAGCCTTGATCTCTGAAAAGAACATCCTGACTCTGCCCCCAGCAATGACTTTTAATTTTGCCGGAAACATTAAATAGGCTTCAGCGCCTTGACTCTGAAATGCTGCAATCATTTGCCTAAGTCTCCACCTCCTTTCCACCGTGACGTGGCAAAAGTCCGGTCTTGCAAAAAATGTAGTTCCATCCACCGTCTTTTTGGAGTCAGGTCTGGCCTTATCCATCAGTTCTTGTCTCGCCAGAAAGTTCCCAAAGAACACTAACATCGCTCTTGGAAGTGAGCCATCCCCTCTTTTTTTCCCCTTTGTCGTGAGTGGAAACCTATGTGCTCTTTGCACCTCTTGTTCCCATTGCCATGGGGTCTCCGGGAAGGCCCCTTTTAGCAGCTTTATCACAAAACCTCTGGGATCTTGTCCCTCTGTCCCTTCTTCTATTCCAAGAAGGCGTGCGTTATTTCGCCTCTGGCGATTCTCCAAATCCTCAACCTTCCATTGCAGATCCTCCATCACCTTTGATTGCTCTTCTCTGCTAGTCTGCCAGTCCGTCACTTCCTCCTCAATCCTGCCAGTTCTTTCTTCCACTTCGGTAACTCTTTCGCTCACTTCCTCATATTTTTTATTTATTCTCCTAATGGAGGCTTGAATTTTCTTCGTATCATGCCTGGCTCTTCTACTCTCTGCTCTGGCTTCCATTTGGATTTGTTTTAAAGTTGAAAATATTAAGTCTAGTTTCCCATCCTCACTCTGGGGGTCTTGCCCATCCTCCTTGTAAAGATTTGAGGTAGCAGAATAATCCCACATCAGTTTTTTATGCGTTATTGTGGGGGATCCTGTTCTCCTACTAGTCGGTCTGCGTTTTTTCAATGTGCCTTTTTCTTTGGAGCCCCCTGTATCATCCGTACTGGAGAATGAGTCTCCCGTTTCACCCTCCTCCTCACTGCTGGTGATAACGGAGTCTGAACCTTCAGGAACAGAGAAGAATTCTCTTTCCCCCTCCGCTCCCTCTGTGCTTTCTGTGCTCTCCGTATATCCACCACCCAGCTGCTCCTTTTGCCCTTGCCCTTGCAGTAATCCTGCCTCCACCGCTTGAAGCGCATCTAGTAGCGGGTCCGTGGTTAACGCTTCAACTTCAATCACCTTTTTTGAAACTCTCACCTCTTTTTCCCCGAACGTCCGCCCAGCCTCCTCTCCGGCAGCAGCTGACTCCTTTGCAGCTTGTCCCGCAGTAAGCGTAAGCTCCGCCTGCTCCGCTCGCGTCGGCTGCCTAACAACGCCTATGCTTGCGTCCACGAGGACGCTGCCTCCAAGTCCGCCTGCCAGAGAGTTCTCCGAGCCCAAGGCTGTCTCTGCATCCTCCGTTAGGGGCGGCGGGGGTACCTTACTACTGAAGACCTCGATTACTGAGGGCTGACGGAAAGAGGGATCGCCCTTCTTTCTCTCCGTGGTGAGTTTTCCCGCTTGGCCAGGCTGCACGCTGTGACTACCGCTGCGCGTGTCAATCAGATTCTTGCCTCTGTCTTTCTCGGCAGCCTTCTCTATTTTGCGCTGCTGTGCTTTGGCCGCCGTCGAGATTGTAGGTGTGGAGCGTTTGCTGGGTGGGGGCATCTTGGTCTTCGGTATCGTGCCAGTCCTTCCCGAGTCCTTCAGGGCTATCTCTTTTGCCGGTCCGATACTTAGAGCCATTGCTTGTTTGTCTTTTGCCCGGTTTGCCATATTAGGAGGGCAGGCCTTTCGGAGCTCCTTAAAAAGTAATTTCCAATGCAGTAACCTTTTTTTAAGGTAATGAAATACACCGCTATTCCCTTCCCGCATCTGTCGGCGTAACCACCACTGCATGCTTTTTTTTTAGCAGCCGATCAGGGTCCTATTATCTCCATGGGTCAGAGAGGGGTCTGGATGCGACTTGCACCTACAGCGCTACAGCGGCCATCTTGCCTCTGTGTCCTGGGCATGCCAAGATGTTAGCGACTGGAAACAGTCGCTAACATCGCTATCTCCTATTTCCAACTTTTGGAGATATTCGCGCTAAGCGCGAATATCTCCAAAAAGTAACACCTGCCCTGAGCAGTTCTTAGCCATGTTATCCAATGGGAGGTGGATAACATGGCTAAGAGCATTAGCTCGGTAATGCATGAATATCGCTGACTTTTCAGCGATATTAATGCATTGCGGCCGTTTTTTATCGCATTTGCGATAAACCTTGATAATAGCAAGGTTTATCTGCGATAATTTCTGACGATGCTTAGCGGTAAAAAATTTGTTGCTAAGCATCGTTAGGGATAAATATCGCTTAACTTTGGTAATATGCCCCAACATCTGTTAACGTTCGATTCGAAGGAAATCAGGAAGTGTTGAAAAACATTGTCTGCGCCATCTTGCCTTTTTTCAAATGCCACACATTTGTCGTGCACGGCAGCCATTTTAGATGCCTTGACCAGACCCACTCTCTGCACGCTGTCGATCCTTAGCATGGCTCCCCACCCTCGCAAGCATCTCCCCCAGGCACTGGTCACCCCCGCTCTCTGTCTTATGCATGGGCAATAAACCTCCCCCCATCTGCGCTGCTCTTCCCTGAGAATCACACCCTGTGCCCGCCCAACACCTCCCTTTCGCCCTATTCACTACCACACCCTCTGACACTCCTTTTCCTCTGTGTCCGATTGTCCAGGCCGGTCCTAGGCTATCAGCTAGCCCTGCAGATGTAGTTTATGGCCCCAGCTGTAAAGAATCACCCCTCTTCAAAGGAGTTATAGTAGATCAAGGCCCACACCCGATGAGATCCGTGACAGCACACGCGTTCCTACTATCTGAAAACCATCCTGTATTGTGATTGGGGAGGGGACCGAGCCTGAAGCGGAAGATTCCAGGGATGACTCTTTGTACATCAAAGTTTTTACAATTATGTGTCACATTAAAAATATATAGCACTCCAACAAAGTAGTAGGATTATCAAACTTTAATAACTTATAAATATATACAACAAAACAAAAACAGTAAAAACATTTAAACATTTTTAGGGAAAAAGAAGGAAGTAGCGGTCGGTTGTGCGAATAGTCCCAACGCAGCACAACGTCCAGATTTCTGGACGGCACCCAGGTGATGTTGCCTGGGTGCCGCACTGATTTCGGTATCCGGCGTGAGGCGTCGCGGGGGTGGGTCATCAGTAGCGGTCTGTTGTGCGAATAGTTCCAAGGCAGCAGAACGATGGCACCAAGGTGATGTCCAGTAAGTTGCCGCCCTCCGAATAACGCCGTGGGGCGCCCCGGGGAAGGGGGGGGGGGAGGCGGCGTGAACGGGCTTCTCCAGGTGGAGTCTCGTCTGCTGTAGTGGGGCGCCCCTTTACCGTTTCAGTTGCCATTCCGTCCGCTTTTGGTCCACTGTGTCAAAAGCCGCAATTCAGCTGAGTTGCGCCCACTCTTGCGGTGCAGCGATAAGCGGCTGTCACAGGACTCTCAAAATGGCGGCAGGCTCTTTCCTTTTTGGGCCTGGTCCACTGAAATGGCCCTGGGACACCTTGGAAATCGGACGCTTGTCTGCTAGGTCTTGGACCCCATTCTCGAAAGCGTCCCCTCCGCCTTGAGGATTCTACAAAAGTTTTGGGGGCCCCCGACTCCTGCAGGCTTCTGGTGGGGAGCGGCTGCCATGATTGCTCGCGGAATGACCACGACGGAGCCACGAGATGGTGGTGCTTTCATGCTGACGCCAGCTTCAGTCTGAAACATCCAGAAACAAGGTGGGGCTTTCATCGTTTGGGAAAAAAAAAGTTTTCATCCAATGAAAAGTGTTATTTTTAGGTCATATGATCAAACCTTCCATCATTAGGAAACCAAAAGTAAAATGAACCAATGAAAAGTTTTATAAACAAGTCACATGACCTGTTATGCGGCATAGGGTATAAAATGCGGAGAAAATACGTTGGCACGTGAGGCGGCGTCAGTAGCGGACCGATGTGCGAATAGGCCGAAGGCAGCACAACGCGCCAAGATCCGGATGGCACCGAGGTGGTGTCCAGCAAGTTGCCGCACTGGTGTGGCCATCCTACAATGGTAAAAGTCGGCGTGGGGCGCCCCGTTGGCCTGTGAGATGGCATCAGTAGCGGACCGATGTGCGAATGGGGCCAAAGGCAGCGCAACAATATTTTCTGAATAGAAGACACCACAAGGCGCTGAGATGCCAAGATCCGGATGGCACCGAGGGGGTGTCTAGCAAGTTGCCGCACTGGTGTGGCCATCCTACAATGCTGAAAGTCGGCGTGGGGCGCCCCGTTGGCCTGTGAGATGGCGTCAGTAGCGGACCGATGTGCGAATGGGGCCAAAGGCAGCGCAATAATATTTTCTGAATAGAAGACACCACTAGGCGCTGAGATGCCAAGATCCGGATGGCACTGAGGTGGTGTCTAGCAAGTTGCCGCACTGGTGTGGCCATCCTACAATGCTGAAAGTCGGCGTGGGGCGCCCCATTAGCCTGTGAGATGGCGTCAGTAGCGGACCGATGTGCGAATGGGGCCAAAGGCAGCGCAACAATATTTTCTGAATAGAAGACACCACAAGGCGCTGAGATGCCAAGATCCGGATGGCACCGAGGTGGTGTCTAGCAAGTTGCCGTACTGGTGTGGCCATCCTACAATGCTGAAAGTAGGCGTGGGGCGCCCCGTTGGCCTGTGAGGTGGCGTCAGTAGCCGACCGATGTGCGAATGGGGCCAAAGGCAGCGCAACAATATTTTCTGAATAGAAGACACCACAAGGCGCTGAGATTCGGTTACCACCGAGGTGGTGTCTAGCAAGTTGCCGCACTGGTGTGGCCATCCTACAATACTGCTCCGAATAACGGCGTGGGGTGCCCGAAGGGGGGGGGGGCGGCGTGAATGGGCCTTCCTAGGTGGAGGCTCGTCTGCTGTAGTGGGGCGCCCCTTTACCGTTTCAGTTGCCATTTAGCTGAGTTTCGGCCGCTCTTGATGCTACAGCGACAGGCGGCTGCAACAGGACTCTCAAAATGGCGGCCTGTTCTTTGGATTTGGGCCTGGTCCACTAAAATGGCCCTGGGACACCTTAGAACTCGGACGCTCGAATTTTTTTTCCTTTCCTCTACACGCAAAAAAAGGTAAATGCCCGGTACGTTACACGCTTCATCTGCCACGATGTACTCTCCAGAGGAACCGAAAAAAAATATAGTTATGGTAACTATACCATGCATCGTCATATGGAGAGGTGGCACCGATTAATTATAGTGCTGCATAAAAGAGAGATTTGGAGGAGAACCCCCGACCTGCCAGTACATTCATCAAAGAAGTGGCACTGACAGCATCAGAGGCAAGGGAAATGGTCCCAAATATTTAGAAGAACTTTGGAAAGATTAAAATGACATGTTTAGATTGTGGCAAATTAATTTCATGTGGACAGATGAGTGTTACTCTAATAAATACAGCATATGAACATCATCATAGTCGATGGTTGGTAGAGACATTTTGACTATATCGTGGACCTGCACGTCCTCGTCCAAAATGGCGCCGGAATAAATGGGACTCGTAACTCCTTGTTGTGTACTGGTTGCACAACCTTGATATCACGAGATACGTATGCAGTTTTGAAGCACATGGCGGGCGGGGACGAGAATAGATTGAATATTTCGACATCCCTATTGATATTAGGTTCTGATGTGTTATTGATTACTGTACTATTGAAAGTTCGAATTAACGTCACCCATGGTACTTGCCCGCAAATGTATATCTAGATAATTTTATTGTAACTGGCCCTGTCGTATTTTAATTATAAAATGTACGTCCACCGATTCCGCAACTGTTAGACACCTTAGTTCTTGCAACCTAATGGCCCGCCCGTTATGTTCCTCTACAGTGTAAATGTCTACTCATCATATACGATTACAGTTTGCTCCGTGGCCGGCCCACGTGGTTATAGGCTCGTATTTGTATAATGACATTTTCACAATAAAGGTTTTTAAAAGAAAACATGGTAGTAGTATATACATTGGTAAAGTTTTTAATAATAGTCACTGTTTTAGAATCAGTAAAAGGCAAGTGAAATAAAGCAGACCAATTACATGAAGGGTAAAAGGTATAATACGCAGGAACGCAGTAAAGATAAATGGTCAAGGGCTGTTGTGTTTTCTACTCCTGCAACATAAAGTGATCGATAAGAATCTCATATTCAGGCGTATCGGCGACTAAGACAGCAGGTCGACCCTCTTTTGCTCAACGGCTCCGTCATGGGACGAAGAAACGCCCTTTTTCTCGAAAAAAGAATATATTTTACTTGCAGGACAGTTGTAAATTTTCCGGGAAAGTACATTAGCCTGGAACATTATAACATATATTTAAGAAAAAATAATGTTCGGAAGTAATAAAAAGCGTAATTTTTAGGTCATATGACCAAGCCTTTCATCATTAGAATAAGAAAAGTAAAATGAACCAATGAAAAGTTTTATTAACAAGTCACATGACCTGTTATGCTTACGTTACGCGCTGCGCGTCGCACCCTGGATCACTTCCGGATGCGCTAACGCGGCGCGTCATATGACGCATTACGCGACAACGCAGGTCCAGAATATAGTCAAAATGTCTCCACCAACCAGCGGTCGGAACACAACCCCTTTCAGCAGGCTAAATAGTTCTGTTAAATGACAACAGAAGGGACAGGCAACAAGAACCATCAGTCAAAGAGGGGAGGGCTAGTTCTTCTCTACCGGGTCACGTTGGGGCGCTACCGGAACTGATCGAATTGGTAGTCTACAGTGTTTCTGGATGTTTCAGACTGAAGCTGGCGTTAGCATGAGAGCACCACCATTTCGTAGCTCCGTCGTGGCCATTCCACGAGCAATAATGCTAGCCGCTCCCCACCAGAAGCCTGCGGGAGTCGGGGGCCCCCAAGAGTTTTGTAGAATCTTCAAGGGTGAGGGGACGCTTTCGAGAATGGAGCCCAATCTCTAGCAGACAAGCGTCCGAGTTCCAAGGTGTCGCAGGGCAATTTTAGTGGACCACGCTCAAATCTGAAGAGCCGGCCGCCATTTTGAGAGTCCTGTGGCAGCCGCCTATCGCTGCACCGCAAGAGCGGGAGTAACTCAACTACATGGTGAGCGAGACGCTGTAGTCGAAAGAGCGAGCGGTAAAAAGCTGAATAGCGGAAGAGGCACAGTGTAGCAAAAGCGGGCGGAATGGCAACTGAAACGGTAAAGGGGCGCCCCACTACAGCGTGTCTTTAGGTGAAACGGATTGTGGGACAAGGTCAAGAATGGAAGAGTTACCAAAAGGCAAAAAGTTCCGCTTGATCCCGGGAGCCGGCCACTTATGTCGGGGGCGATCTCAGGCCACACCAGGAGAACACGACTTGGGGAGGGGGCCGGAGCCAAGCGCCCCCTCCGAGTCCGCGCCATCACACCGTCCCTCGGGGGCCTCCGTCAAGCGGTTCAGGGTGGCACCGCATCACATTGTTTTCAAATGCAGTCACGTCCTCAAACAGCCCCCACTTTACTTTGAGAATAGTGAAGCTGAAGCAAGTGCAAATAGGCTTCAGACAGTGTTACAAGCACTCCTCAAAACTTTGAACCATCAGAGTGCATGAGTTTCATGCTGGATCGATTGAGCTAGCCGGATCGGGCAACAAAAAGTATAAAATAGTTATGTAAATAGTTGTTTAATAAAATGTTTTACCCTGTTACTTTGCTGGTGTGTAGTATATATTTGTAATATTTGTATAGAGTTTATCGTTATTTTGGGCGGGGTGGGTGGCGGAGCCGAGTTGTATTGCAGCCATCATGGTGTGGAGTTCAGTTCATCTCATTAGTTTCGTATTTGTCATGAGGGGTTGTTCCTAATGTTTCTATTTTAGCGAGGTCAAAAAGAGATCCCATTAGTGGCCTACTGATTTTGCTCGATTCCTTTTGTTTTTTTACACGATTTTTCGTTATCTGCAAAGACTAAACAGAGTATTGCGACTCTGTGTTTGTTTGTAAATAGAGAATGAACCAAAGAGAACCAATTCTAAAACAGTAAATGCTTGGATAACAATCAATCAAATGGAGAGAGAAGCAGGCACGACGTATTACAACGGGGGCAAAGGCCTGCGTTAACTACCTTTCACTATCTGCAAAAAGAGAGTACTCCTAATAGAAATGAGGGGGGGGGCAGCATTCAAAGCAGATCAGTGTGCATAAACACGAAAATGTTTTTTCTTACCATGTACTTGACATTCGACAGCTTATGATATTTGCTATTAAAAAAACATTGAAATTCACTGAAAAAACCATAGGTTATAGACCATATATAGTTAGGAATTAGCATTTACAAAACCTTGAAAATTCACTGAAAAAACCATAGGTTATAGACCATATATAGTTAGGAATTAGCATTTACAAAACCTTATTTTACTCACACAAAACCATTGAAATTCCATATATAGTTAGTAGTACTAACTATATATCGCGCACCCGCAATCCACTGCTGATCATGTCACATATTACATCATTCATGACATGGTCAGTGACATCACTGATGACATCACTGATGACATCTCAAATGACATCACTGATGACATCACTGATGACCTCATCCAGTGACTGTGTGTTTCTGTAAAGTTTAAATATGTTTGATATATTGAAGAATGAGTGGATGTATAAGTGTCTGGATGAAGGATTTAGTAGGTGCGTGACTGACTGTAAGAGTGAGTGAATAAATGTGTCGTACTAAATGCATGGGTTAGTGACTAAACTGTCTGAATGTGTGCATCAGTATGTCTGTTGTGATGTAAACTGCTGCATGTGTTGATCATTAGCTATACGAGAGGCTATATGTGTTATTGATTGGTTGCCCAAGTATTTGTATGGGAGATTGAGTTTGTGTGGGGGTGGCTGGGAGGTGTGTGACTCTGTGCATAGATGTGTGAGCAGTTGATTCACTAGGTGTATGAGTTCAAGAGTGCATGTGGAAACAGCTACATGGGCGGTTGACTGTGTGCATGAGTGTATTGATGAGTGAATGGATATCTCAATGCTACATGTCATAGTAAGTACATATGTAAAACACAGTACATCTGAGAGTTGACATATATAAATAACTGTGCATGAGAGCCAGTGAATGTGTGAGTGGCTGTATGTATCATTGTGAACTTGTATCAGGGATTGTATAAGAGAGTAAATATGTGTTAGTATATGTTTGAATAAGTAAGGTGTGTATAACTGTATAGTTGAGGAAATTGAGGTGTGATTGATACTTTGCATGACTGACTAGGTGTGTAAGTAACTCCATGGATGAGTGACAGTCTGTGAGTGTCTGTTTACACTGAGTGTATCTAAGGTTATATTAGAGTCTGAAGAGGTTCATCGTATTATCACATGAATGATGTCATCAGTGATGTGATCAGTAATGTCAAATGAGATGTCATCAGTGATGTCATTTGAGATGTCATCAGTGATGTCATCAGTGATGTCATCAGTGATGTCATTTGAGATGTCATCAGTGATGTCATCAGTGATGTCATCAGTGATGTCATCAGTGATGTCATTTGAGATGTCATCAGTGATGTCATCAGTGATGTCACTGACCATGTCATGAATGATGTAATATGTGACATGATCAGCAGTGGATTGCGGGTGCGCGATATATAGTTAGTACTACTAACTATATATGGAATTTCAATGGTTTTGTGTGAGTAAAATAAGGTTTTGTAAATGCTAATTCCTAACTATATATGGTCTATAACCTATGGTTTTTTCAGTGAATATATATATATATATATATATATATATATATATATATATATATATATATGATATCGAAGTAATCTACAGACCAAACTTTGATCTAAACCCTATTGTACCAAACCACACCTTATCTTTATTAATAGAACTACAGCCTTTCATCGTTCTTGTCTCTTTCCGTTTACTTGAAGGGAGGTAGCAACGAAGAGTTAAAGGAGGCTGCGGAGTGGCGTATATCTGGCTCAACACCAAGCCAGAAAAAATAAGGGAGGGTTTCCAAGGGGGTGGGTGGGAGGGTTGAGTGGTAAAAAAATGAAAAGTCCTCATTTGAAAAATCATGTTGATATTCTAACCCTAATTTATACTCTCAATCAAAAATTTGACACGCTTAGAACAAAAAATAATAAACACAAAAAAATTTAAGAAATTAATGGCAGAACGATGCCAAAAAGGAACAAAAATAAAACATGACCACAGTTAATTATATGTCCTGGAACGTAAATGGCCTGCGCGTGAGAGGGAGAAGAGAACGCATTTTTCAATATCTAAGGGACTCACAGGCGCAGATCATTGTGTTGCAGGAAACACACCTTCTTAAGTCAGAGGCGGTTAATATAATGAAAAAACAAAGGTGGATAGACAAATTCTGTTCCACAGACCACAATGCAAGTATAAGAGGGGTAATATTTATATTCAAAAAATCAGCAAAAGCGCAAATACAAGATTATAAACAAGATAATACAGGGAGGTGGCTGATAGTTAGAGTCTCTCTCGATGGTCAAATGAGGATACTGATAGGATATTATGGTCCTAACTCAGATGATCCATCACACTTGGACACTGTGAGAGAGCAACTAATATCAGTTCAGGAACCAATAATCTGGATGGGAGACTTTAATATTGTTTTAGATCCTAAGTTAGACAAATCAACTAAATCTAGAATTTCCAGCTCTGTTAAATCTAGAGACACTCTTAAAAACATCATGACACACCTGGGCCTGGCGGATTTATGGAGAGAATGCGTCGGCAACAAACCGGGTGTGTCTTTGAGAAACAGTCGATTCAAACATAAATCTAGAATTGACTATGTTTTTTTTAGTTATTGTCTAAAGGACATATTGGAGTCGATTGATTATATACCATCACATCTCTCAGATCACTCTGCAATAAAATTTACTCTAAAATCTACTAATTTGGTCAACCACCCGTCCTGGTCTTTTGACCGGACATTGCTGCTTGAGGATGAAGAGGTCAATTTTCTGTCAATCGAATCTTTAGTCTTCTTTGATATTAATAAAGACTCTGCAGGTCCAACAGCTGTCTGGGAAACTTTTAAAGCCTTTCTAAGGGGGCAGATTACTAGCAGAGCCTCCTATAGGCGGAAAATATATATTCAAAAAATAAAAAACCTAGAACAGGAAATGAAACTTTTGGAATCTAAGATCGATCCGTCTCTAGCAACATCCAACGATCATGAGAAACTGGCTGAATTGAAATCTCAATTAGAAAACCTCCTACAGGAAAGAATAAATAAAAGATGGGAAGTGAGTAAATCCTCTCAATTTGAATTTGGAGAAGCTGCAGGGAAGGTACTGGCGTGGAAAATAAGAGCAGAAAAAAACCTCAATTACATCAGAGAAATCAAGGTACCTGGAGAACTAGAAACAAGATCCACTAGCTCAGAGATAGGGAGAGCTTTCTTTGATTTTTTTGAGGAGATTTATAAAGAGAACCTCCCTAACGATCAGCAAGCAAGGGACAGTTGGCTTTATCAATAAGTCAGAGCAACCTTTTGGAGGTTGAGATCACTGAAGACGAGGTCAAAAAAGAAATTCGCCACTCTAAAAAAGGAAAGGCGGCTGGTCCGGACGGGTTGCCTGGAGAAATCTATAGATCTCTTGAAGATATAGTAACCCCCGTGCTTACGACACTTTTCAATGGCATATTGATACACGGGAAGCAGCCCCCAAAAACTTGGGGAGAAGCTATAATCGTGCTCATCCCGAAACCGGGGAAATCAACATTGGACTGTGGGTCATACAGACCAATATCATTACTCAACAACGACTATAAACTTTTCACAACAATCATATCTACAAGACTGGCTAGTGTCATTGGAAAAATCGTTCATCCTGACCAAAAAGGTTTTATCAAGGGCAGACAACTAGCGGAGCTCACATATGAAGCTGTGGGAGCTATAAATATTGCTACGGCTTTCTCTCTACCATTGGCCACATTAACCCTGGACGCAACCAAAGCATTTGACAGGGTTAACTGGCTATATCTTAGCGATGTTTTGAAAAAATTCAAATTTGGGGAGAACTTTTGCAGGATAATCAAACAGCTATATAGCACTGCCTCTGCCAGGTTATTGGTTAATGGATCTCTAACCGAACCATTTGATATAACTAGAGGCACAAGACAGGGCTGCCCGCTTTCCCCTCTCCTATTTAATCTATACATCGAACCGTTCACTCAGCTTTTAAGGGACGAGGCTACTATTCCATCTTTTAGCTTTGGAGAGTGGGAAAGGCGGGTAGCAATGTATGCAGATGACATTATGATTTTTACATCTGACCCAGTTAGAGCATACCCAGTAGTCATTCATCGGGCAGAAGAATTTGGACGAATATCGGGATATGACATTAATTCCAGTAAAAGTGAGATAATGGTTTGGAATCTACCCAATATCCAGCTGGGGGCAAAAATATCCACATCGATGCGCTACTTGGGAATCAGAATAACTCAAGAAGTGGCGAGTATTGGGCAAACTAATTTGGAAAGGGTACACACTGAGACCAAAAAATCTTTTAAAATCTTGGTCACATCTACCACTCTCAACTATAGGCAGGGTGAACTTGGTTAAAATGTGTATCCTCCCAAAATTCACCTTTATTTTCAATTCTATTCCTATTGCCTTGGACCCAAAAATGATTGAAAAATCTCAAAGAGAAATAAACTCTTTCATATGGAACTAGAAAACCACAAGAATTGCGTGGAAAAAGTTAAGGAGAAGGAGAGAGAAAGGGGGCCTTGCATTGCCAGATCTATTGTACTATTCATGGGCATTCCAGTTAACACATTCAAGAATGCTTTTGAAGATGCCATCTAATCTGGCAACTGACTCCATGTATAAGGCTATGCTAATCGGGGCTAATCTAACATCGGATAGTTTCATGTTTAAATTTGGATGTCAGAAATTCTTTAAAAACATTAAATTAAAAATCGCACAATCATGGGCTAAAAATTGGTATAACATCAGAAAGAAACTGGGTCTCTCATATTATTCCTACTATGCTCCCATTTGGGATTCACCAGGATTGCCACTATGTCTGCGGGACAGTCTTTCCACTATAATAGAACAAACAGGCATTATAAGATGGGGTCAACTACTTAAAGAAGGCAACCTTACAGCATGGGATGAGCTACACGAACTGGTTGGTGTAGGGTTGTCAAGATTTAAATATATGCAACTAAACAGCTGGGTGAGATCTCAGACGCATACTGACGCCAACTTAGGGAAAATAAGTATAACAGAACAAAAATTGGTGGAAAGAGCTATGGGGGGAAAGGAGGTAACCATCTGGTATTGGCAGCTGTTGGAGGAAATTGATGGGGAATTCCAACTCCCAGATGATTTATGGGGAACGGCAATCGGTACCCCATGTGAGGAAAGATGGCAAAATTCTTTTTCTTTATTATACAAAACAGTAAAGCCTTCATGGCTAAGAGGTCCCCATCTATTCTCTGCACATCGTGCATATATAACCCCATTGAAACTATCTAAATTTTTACCAAATAAAAAATGCAACAAATGCAATTGGGCAGGGGCCTGTGACATACATATGTTTTTCGAATGTCCTGACATCCAAAAATTTTGGATTGACGTGAAGGAAACGTTAAATTCTATCCTAAATACATCTCTAGAAATAACCCTTTCTCTCGTCATTTTTGGATTGGAAGATAACATCAAAGGAATGGCAAGGTCCCTTCTCTTCTACGCAATTTTACTGGCGAGAAGACAAATTTGTATAAATTGGGTAGAGAAAACACCTCCATTACACTCTCGGTGGCTTTCCTCCTTATATGAAACATCTAAAATGGACCTTAAAAGAACAACTAGTAAGAGGCACTTGGCTTTTTGGAACCTTTTAATTAACTGGAGATGAACCCGGGTTTTTTTTTTTTTTTCCCGGGTCCAATGATTATGCCTCTTCTACTCCTGGACCAGGGTCAGTCAAGTCGCGTTAAAGGTCCTACAGGTTGAAATATGCCTAGATGGAGCAAAAAGCAACTACAATTCTTCTTATGGGACATCTCTACTACCAATATATCAAATCACGTCTACAAGCCGTGCAAGGTGGTTGGTATGCTCCTTATTGAAGAAAAGGCAAATGAGGACAAAAAAAAAAAAAAAAAGCACACAATTACCAGAGGGTGCCGTCGGGAAGATTAAGCAAGCTATTGTCACATGGTGCTGGGCTAACCTGCCGCCGGGACCAGGGATTGAACCGTGAACCCCGTGGTCCTGTGTCAGATATCCTGGCCGCTGCGCCACACCTCTTCCTTCTATATGCCAAGATAAAATTTGGAGGGCAGATGAATCCTCACATTGGCTCTGTTGAGATTGAAGTTTCTTATTCACTGATAGATATATTGAAGATCTTTAGGAATCAGTTTCTAAATGATTCGTCGTATGAAACCCCCAGCTTCAGCAACTGATACTTGCAATGCAAAGATCTTCATACTCTGCACCGCGACCCTCATTGCATTCTGTTCTATATATGTGCTAACCTCACCATACGATGCCCTATAACTGAAATAAGACGGCATCTGGTGATGGCAAGACTGCAGTCCACTTCTCCAGACCTGTAGGTCAGGTACCAGTGGCTCAGGCATCCACGAATATTCTTCCATGGCAGTTTCATTACTGTGGTAAAGATGCCACTGTTTTGCTATCACCTTTTTCAATGAGTGAGGGCTTGATACTTCGACTCGTGTCATTTTTGCTCCCACTGAACTTTGCAGTTTTTGTGAATGTGTTATAAATAGCGATGTGGTGGTGTGAGCGCTCTATTTAAAAACAATAAGTAAAATCATCGTGATCTTCCCTGTGCTCGGGGGCTTCACTGGGGTGCTCAAAGGAGCTGCGCTACTCTGAAATTTGTGGAAGTGGGCTGGACAGTCGCAGGGAAAACCAGCCCAAATCTTCAAGGAAATCTGACCACATTAACTTTCAGGAGAGAAGGGAGGACGCTCTGCTTCGCTTTTAAAAGGCATTGGACCTGGTTGATGAGATGGCACAGTAGTCGTGTGTTGTCTTGCGATAGTCTGTTTCTGATGTATTCTACTTGCGATTTGTGGATAAGATTTGGCAGGACCTTGTTCAGTCTGTTCCCCTTTCTTTTTCTTCTCTCCTCTCGGAGAACATAAAAGCGAAGCGTATCACATTATGTACTGTATATACAAATGCAAACATGTATATTCTTTTCTTTTTTTATATATTTTAATAAAAAGTTTTAAATAAAAAAAAGGCATTGGACCTAAATAGGCCTAGCAGAGTGGTGTACAAAGCAGTACAGAAAAAATAACATCTCGTTTCATAGTTGGAGCATACCTTGCAGCGCCGTCCCCTCGCACACAACGGGAAAGGGAGTCAACTTGGAGTCACAGACAGTTCTGCATCGAACCCTTGGGAAAAGCCAATAACATGGAAGATGGGCAACTCTCAAGGCCCCATCTGACACTGATCCAGGGCTCGCACGACAGGTTGTTCCAGCGTGTAACATGTATCAGCCGGAGCCCTTTTGATCAGCCCCTGTTCCACCATGAATGCCTCTCTAGGGCTGCTGATTGATCAGGAACAAGGATGTGCGTGTGTTGGCAATGGCCAAACGCGGCGCTGCAGATCAGGCGGCTTCACCAGTAGCAGCAAATCAAAGAGTACATCTCAGGTCAAAAAAGTCTGTAGGTCATACAAAGTTATTGCCTGACGAACGGTTGATGGTGCATTAACGGCGGCTCCACGCATTTGCGCCTAATCATATTTCTGTCTATTATATTTCATGCCTCCCTCACAGCCACCCGCTTTGATTAATCTGCGTCGCATTGTTTGCCGCTTGACTCAATTTGAGAGTTACTCACACACCCACCACAACAATTTTCCATGCGCGCCCTCAGCCTCCGCTGATTGAACCGCACATTTATAGACGTGCCGTGTGGAATTCGCAGACTTTCCAGATTCAGTCAGTTTCAGGCGCAGACGTGTTTTGTTCTTTCTTTTCTTCTCGTCCCGATGATAGTTTGTTTTCCCTTTGGGGACGCTTCGGTGACTGGGTTTCCTTCTATCATTCCGAAACCTAATGCTTTAACTACCATATAAAAGTGGAAAAAGTCGGCGTCCATAGAACCGCATTTCTGGAAAAACACGTGAATCCGCTGCCAGTAAAGACAAGCATTGGCCGTGCTGCAGTACAGCCGCGCGGCAGTGAAAGTGGCAGGAGTGGGCATGGGCGATTCCCTTTCGGGAGCGTGTGACCCTATGGCGCCACCATATGGCGCCGCGCGCTCCCGATAGGAAATCGCCTTTCGGGAGCGTTAACCATTTTTTTATGCATCTGAGTGTTGGATTTTATATTTCACCACCAGATTTTAGGATTTTAATGAACATGATTTTGATTGGTTTTATTTTTACTTTGTGATGAATTGTGTTTAGTGGTACAAAAGGGGGTGGTGATGGTTCAGATGCTCCGTCCATCACCACCCCCTTTTGTACCGCTTTGGCCGCCATAAGTGTGGCAGGGCATGCTCAGACGTGAGTCCCTTGCTCACTTTGCCACTGGATTCAAGCAAGCCGGGCTGAAGACGGCTGGAATGCCAGAAACCGGTCCTCGGAAGCTTGTTTCCGGTCCAGGGAAGGCATGGCTTGGCAGTTCGGGCTGGACTGTTCCCATGAGGCACAGGGTCAGACTGATTTGCATATAGCCATGTCTGAACTTGGGTGGCAGAGTGGGCTAAAGAACGGTGATGGATCAAATCCAGATCTTTTGACTGGGTGTGAGTGTTTGATTGGTTCAGATGCTCCGTCCATCATCACCCCCTTTTGTACCGCTTTGGCTGCCATAAGTGTGGCAGGGTATGCTCAGACGTGAGACCCTTGCTCAGTTTGCCACTGGATTCAAGCAAGCCGGGCTGAAGACGGCTGGAATGCCAGAAACCGGTCCTCGAAGCTTGTTTCCGGTCCAGGGAAGGCATGGCTTGGCAGTTCGGGCTGGACTGTTCCCATGAGGCACAGGGTCAGACTGATTTGCATATAGCCATGTATGAACTGGGGTGGCAGAGTGGGCTAAAGAACGGTGATGGATCAAACCCAGATCTTTTGACTGGGTGTGAGTGTTTGATTGGTTCAGATGCTCTGTCCATAACCACCCCCTTTTGTACCGCTTTGGCCACCATAAGTGTGGCAGGGAATGCTCAGACGTGAGTCCCTTGCTCACTTTGCCACTGGATTCAAGCAAGCCGGGCTGAAGACGGCTGGAATGCCAGAAACCGGTTCTCGGAAGCTTGTTTCCGGTCCAGGGAAGGCATGGCTTGGCAGTTCGGGCTGGACTGTTCCCATGAGGCACAGAGTCAGACTGATTTGCATATAGCCATGTCTGAACTGGGGTGGCAGAGTGGGCTAAAGAATGGTGATGGATCAAACCCAGATCTTTTGACTAGGTGTGAGTGTTTGATTGGTTCAGATGCTCCGTCCATCACCACCCCCTTTTGTACCTCTTTGGCCGCCGTAAGTGTGGCAGGGTATGCTCAGACGTGAGCCCCTTGCTCACTTTGCCACTGGATTCAAGCAAGCCGGGCTGAAGACGGGTGGAATGCCAGAAACCGGTCCTCGGAAGCTTGTTTCCGGTCCAGGGAAGGCATGGCTTGGCAGTTCGGGCTGGACTGTTCCCATGAGGCACAGAGTCAGACTGATTTGCATATAGCCATGTCTGAACTGGGGTGGCAGAGTGGGCTAAAGAATGGTGATGGATCAAACCCAGATCTTTTGACTAGGTGTGAGTGTTTGATTGGTTCAGATGCTCCGTCCATCACCACCCCCTTTTGTACCTCTTTGGCCGCCGTAAGTGTGGCAGGGTATGCTCAGACGTGAGTCTGTTGCTCACTTTGCCACTGGATTCAAGCAAGCCGGGCTGAAGACGGCTGGAATGCCAGAAACCGTCCTCGGAAGCTTGTTTACGGTCCAGGGAAGGCATCGCTTGGCAGTTCGGGCTGGACTGCTCCCATGAGGCACAGGGTCAGACTGATTTGCATATAGCCATGTCTGAACTGGGGTGGCAGAGTGGGCTAAAGAACGGGGATGGATCAAACCCAGATCTTTTGAATGGGTGTGAGTGTTTGATTGGTTCAGATGCTCCGTCCATCACCACCCCCTTTTGTACCGCTTTGGCCGCCATAAGTGTGGCAGGGTATGCTCAGATGTGAGTCCCTTGCTCACTTTGCCACTGGATTCAAGCAAGCCGGGCTGAAGACGGCTGGAATGCCAGAAACCGGTCCTCGGAAGCTTGTTTCCGGTCCAGGGAAGGCATGGCTTGGCAGTTCGGGCTGGACTGTTCCCATGAGGCACAGGGTCAGACTGATTTGCATATAGCCATGTCTGAACTGGGGTGGCAGAGTGGGCTAAAGAACGGTGATGGATCAAACCCAGATCTTTTGACTGGGTGTGAGTGTTTGATTGGTTCAGATGCTCCGTCCATCACCACTCCCTTTTGTACTGAATTGTGTTTAGTGGCGTTTTTCCGTGTGTGAAAGGCGATTTTGTTTACAGTAAAGCTGAAAGCACTTTACAATAAATCTAAATCTGAACTTTGAGAGGCAGGGGAGTATGTATGGTTGCTTCTCTCAGGCAGTGCACAATTGAGCGACATTTGTCTGCACTGCTAACTGGTCTCTGCTTTAGAGGGGCTATACTGTGCCAACTTCCAGCATTTCAAAGCACCTTGACCTGCAGTACAGTAGTCTGTGCATTTAATGCTCCCAGTACCCCAGTCCGGTTTAATTTGTCTCTTGAAGTGCTGCTGGTAACCATTGTGCATGTATCTGCTTTTCACTTGCTAGGTTTCATTTTATTTTCCTGTCCTTTACTTGATTACTCACCCCCTTCCTTCCTGAACATGTGAATGAGTGCAGCACCACCTCAGCACCAGTGCAGCACTACCTCAGCACCAGCACAGCACCAGCTCCAAATCAGTGCCCCACCTCACATCACTGCATTACCACCAGCCCAGCTCCAACTCCACACTAGCGCAGCCCCACTTCAGCAGCAAACTCAGCATCAATGCAGTATCGCTTCAGCATCGGCGCAGCATCACCTGAGCACCAGCGCAGCACCATCACTTCAGCATGACTCAGAATCACTCAGCACTGACATAGCATCACTCAGCGCCACCACAGCATCAATCAGCACCAGAGAAGCATTTCCTCAGCATCACTTAACACCACCACAGCACCACCTCAGCATCAGCACAGCACCACTCTGCATCAGTGCACCACCACCAATGCAGCACCAATTCAGAACCAGCACAGCACCACCTTAGCGCCACCTGAGCATCAATTCAGCAACAACGCAGCACCTCTTCAGCATTAGTGCTGCACCTCCTGAGCACTAGTGCAGCATCACCTCAGCACAAGCGCCGCACCACCTCAGTATCACTCAGCACCACCTGACCACCACCTACACAAAAGCACACCACCACCGCAGCACCAGCACAGCATAAGCACAGCACCACCTCAGCATCAGTGCAGCACCACTTCAGCACCAGCTCAGCACCACCTGAGCAGCACCACCTCAGCATCAGCACAGCACCATCTCAGCATCAACACAGCACCACCTCCTCATCAGTGCAGCACCACCTCCTCATCAGTGCAGCTCCAACAGAGCATCAGCGCAGCACCACCTCAGCACCAGTGCAGCACAACCTCAGCATCAGCACAGCACCATCTCAGAATCAGGACACCACCATCTCAGCATCAGCACAGCACCACCTCCTCATCAGTGCAGCACCACCTCCTCATCAGTGAAGCACCAACTGAGCATCAGTGCAGCACCACCTCAACACTAGCACAGCCCCACCTTGGCACCAGCGCAACCTCACCCCAGCAGCAGTTAAGCACCAACACAGCACCACTTCAGCATCAGCGCAGCACAATCTCAGATTTGAGTACAGCATCACTTCTGCACAGCACCAACTCAGAGTCACTGAGCACCACCTGAGCACCAGCGCAGACCTACCACCTCAGCATGACTCAGCACCACCGCAGCATAACTCAGCACCACCTCAGCATCACTCAGCACCACCTCAGAAACACCTGAAGACCACCACAGCACCATTTCTTCATCAGCACAGCATCATCTCAATATCAGCACACCACCCCATCCTCACAGTGCACCAACACCTGTGCAGCACCACCTCAACATCAGCACAGCACCATCTCAGCATCAGCACAGCACCTCCTCTGCATCAGTGCACCACCACCAGCACAGCTTCAACTCAACACCAGAGCAGCCCCATCTTTGCACCAGCACATCCCCACCTTAGCTGGAATTCAGCTCCAACGCAGCACCACTTCAACATCAGCTCAGCACCACCTCAGCATCAATGCCGCATCACCTCAGTACAGCACCAATTCAGCATGATGCAGCACCACCTGATTCCAGCTCAGCACCCCCATCAGTATCACTAAGCACCACCTCAGTATCGTTCACTACCACCTCAGTATCGCTCAGCATCACCTGAGCATCACCTCCACACAGCACATCACCACCTCAGCATCACTCAGCACCACCTGAGTATAATTCAGCATCACCTCTGCACCAGCGGATGTATGACGGTACAACGCGTACCGTTACAACGCGTACCGTTATGACGCAGGTTTTACAACGCAAGTCGTTACAACGACTTGCGTTGGGGGGCGCTGGATAGTGAATAGTTTAATTTACTATTCCAACTCCAGTCCCCGTGGATAGTAGGGAAGGTGTTGGATAGTGAATTAAACTATTCCCTATCCTAGAGCGCCCTCCAGCGAAAGTTGTTGTAACGACTTTCGTTGTAAATCCTGCGTTGTAACGGTACCGCGTCGTAACGGTTCCGTTGTAAAGGATGTTCCCCGCACCAGCACACCACCACCTCACACCACCTGAGCATCACTCACCACCATCTCACTTTGCCCTCCGTCCGCTTCTCATGATGTAATTCAGGTACTATTTTCCAACCTCCACCCTCCTGTTGTTTATGTCCCCCTCTAAAAAAAAACATATATCAAACAAGCATTAGAACAAGCAGGAAGAAGTTGTCACTATTGAAAGGACAAAAAAACGAGAAGATATTTTTTATGTTCATTTTTTTTTAATAGGGTTGTTCAATTGTACATAATGTCTTCTTGGTTATATATATGGTAACAAAAAAATTTCTAACACTTTTTTATTATAACTTTTGAACATGCTTCACAGCAGCCACACTGCTCTACAACATTGCTTAATGACATTGGCAAAGCCATTCGCTCTGGCTAAACACTTATAAGGTCCCAAAGGCGAGACCTTTTCCTGAGGTTCATTCACAAAAAAGTCTGCATTTCATGGTTCAATTGCTTACCAATTTTCTGATTCCTTCTTTCTGCTGTAGTTAAAGAGGAGGGGCGACTGTGTGTGGAGGCACTTTGACAAGAGAAACCCTGAATACTTTCACTACATTAAGATGTCCTTAGGAGAGAGGAAATACCTTGCAATGATCCTAAGGAGTTTTTAATCTCATATTGAAACAACCATAAATGATGACTATACCTGTTTATCGTTTGTATTTTATTTTAAATGGCAATACATTGTTTTAATAAAAAATACTCTTGTTCTTTTGTCCATCACTTTTACTGAAAGCTTGCTTCATGCCTCTTAAAACTCTCTTCAGCTTTACTTTGTCCTCCTTTATTCCTAACGTCCTTCAGTCTCACTTCTCTTGCGCTTCAGGTTCAAGTCAGCTCCCCATTCATCTTATTTCAGTATCGTTAACTCACTTTTCATTCTTGCTTCAGTCCTGCTTCAGTCTCACTAGGGTCTTTCTTTAGTCCTGACTCTCTTGCTCTTGTCTAGTTTCAAACCTGCCTTGTTCCATTCCTTGCCTTGTTTCCTCACTCCTCTGCCCTATTTCCATTCCGTTTTAGCTCTGTTTCTGTCAAATTTGTTCTTAGTTAAGCGAGGTTGGCAAATGAAACGGGCTCCAAGATTTAACTCTATCCCCTAGGCCCAGTTCTTCTTTTCTTTCCACTCTTCTCTTTCTGGTTTCCACACAGTGGACTGGCTTAAGGGCATGGTTAGGGGTGAGCTGTCACTCTCTGCATAATTAGCAGTATTAGCAATATTATGGTCTAGCAGTTGGAACTGGATTGGTCCTAATCGAGAAGGACCAAGACTGATTTGCATATTGCTGGTCTCTGTCTAGACTCTGGAGCGACATAGGCGGTTAAAAATAATAGTCTGACGACCCTGGGTGACGCCATGGCAGGCAGATGCCCCAGAAATCAAAATACACAAGCCAAGTTGGATAAATACGCCTACACAAAAGACTTTCCTCCGCTGCCTGGGGGAAAAACTCGTCGAGTGGTGCACCAGAAGATGGCACCCCCAAAAAAGTAACTCTGGAAGACATAATGACAGCACTCGCCAATGTACAGACCACGGTGGGTTCCATCTCCACACATGTGTCGTTACTTCGCGCGGACTTTAAAAAAATCCCCGCTAGGGTTGCAGAGGTGGAGCAGACCACAAAGACTCTGACCAGCAACACGGCAGCATTACAGAAAACAGTCTCACGACTCGAATCCGAGAATAAAATGCTGACCGAAAAGCTGGACGACCAGGAAGGGCGGTCACGCATAAACAACGTCCGCATTTTGGGCATTCCGGAGAGTGAAGGCACCCAGGCAACTGACTTGTATGTGGAAAAATTGATAAAAACCAGACTGCAGCCAAAGGGACTTTCTACTTTCTTTTCAGTGGAGTGGGCGCATAGGGTGCCGGGTGGACGGGCCAAACCGGGGGCGCCCCCCAAGCCGGTGCTGGCGCGCCTGTTCAATTTTCGTGACAGAGATGTCATTCTCCAGACTGCGCGAGTTTCCCCGCAAATTCGTCTGCAGAATTCCTCGATCTCCTTCTTCCCTGACTATACGGCGGCGGTTTCAAAACGCCGTCACAGTTTCCTGGAAGTCAAAAAAGTACTACGAGCCCGAGAGGTGGCCTACTCGATGCTGTTTCCAGCAAAAATGAGTCATGGCTGAGGGGAAGACATGGTTCTTCAAGACTACTGAGGAGGCCTACAACTGGCTTGAGGGATGGCGGAGGACGGACGGACCTCGACGCGGGAACAGAGGAAAACGCCGCTGGACCGATGACGAAGGAATTGGCAGCCAGGAACTCTTTCCGCCTGAAAAAGACAACTCGCAGAGAGTGGACGCGGATGACCTTGGCAATTGCTGAACCGGACCTCCGGAGAACAAACTGTAACTAGGACACCTATTGTCAAAGACATTGCACATAAGTCGGCTCTGGACACTGGGCAGATGCGGGCCCGGCCGGAAAGGAGGGGTTGCACTCTCACCGGACTTCGCACCCCCTACACACAAGTACACTGTTGTGGGTTGGGATGGAGCACTCTGCTATGTTGGGGTGGCGGGCAGTTAGAAGTCCGTCGGGCAGGGAGGCAGGGAGGAGGGCTGGATTCCGGGGTTGGGATGTGCAGATTTTTCACATTTTAGTTTTGGTTTACATCGGAACAGACACCATAGCATGGTATTTACGGCTTGTTAGATCCTCACATGACATGACTGGGTTACAATTCCCATATATCTCTCATCACTTTAATGGTGACAATCACGCCTCACGCTAGCGCCCGGGTAGAGGCCCCTGTAATCCCGGTAGCCCCGCTAACGCTGCTCACGTGGAACGTCCACGGACTAGGGGATAAAGTTAAAAGAGGGTTGGTACTGCGAGCTCTGAAACGCCAGGCTCCCACACTGGCACTTCTGCAGGAGACCCACCTCACGGGCGCGGCGTGTAGGGCGATGGACAGATGGGGGTTCAAAATGATGGTGCACTCCGAGTTTTCCACAGGGTCTAGAGGAACGGGTATCCTGCTATGAAAGAACTTACCCTTTATAGTTCTACAAACCAGGCATGACGATCAGGGAAGGTTCGCGGCACTGCATGGTCAGTGGGAGGGCAGACTTATTAATGTGGTATCAGTATATATCCCCCCTGCGTTGCAGGTGGTGGCGCTCCCTGCCCTCAGCGATTTTTTGTTGTCTCTGCCTATCGGGGAACTTCTCATTGGGGGAGATTTTAATGGAACGATGGATCCCAGCGTAGACAGGCACCCAGAGAGGGCCTTGACACCCGGACTCTCCCGGACGTATGGAGACATAAACACCCCGTAGCACAACAATACACTTTTCATTCGGCTGTACACAGCAGTTTATCTAGATTAGACTATTTCCTGGCCTCAGAGTCCAGTCTACCACACATAGATAACATTGATGTTGGTCCCAGGGGTATCTCTGATCATGCTCCAGTAGTTTTAACATACTCTTCCCAACACACTTCACGCAAAAGACTTTAACCAATTTATCCAGGTTATTTACGAAACCCGCAGATACGGAGGGAACTTTGCAAGACCACCAAATGTTTTTTGCTGAGAACGTAGCCTCGGTTAGCTCCCCAGCCATACTGTCGGAGGTCTACAAGACAGTCCTCAGGGGACAAGCTATAGCATCCGTCACAGGATACAAATGCACGAAACACCAAGATCTCGTAACGCTGGAACAGGAGTTACAAGCAGCAGACACTGTACATACGACTGACCCAACACCAGACTCAGCACACACCCTTCACCTAAAACAACAACAATACAGGGAACATCTTAGGCAAGAAACAATGTCCGCCCTTACTGCAACCAGACATAAAATTTATGGCGTAGGTGACAAGGCGGGGAAGTTACTGGCCTGGCTCGACAGGAGGGAACGTGGGGCCAAGACTATAGCACAACTACGTACGGTCGAGGGTCATCTCACATCGGATCCGGGTGACATAGTGCATGCCCTAGCTGAGCATTTCCGAGACATAGAGCTGCCTGGACTTGAGCCGAAGGCTTCCTTGGATTTTGAGGCAGGTCTTACCATTGAGGATGTGGACGCTGCTATTTAGTCGTTACAATCCGGTAAAGCTCTGGGACCCAACGGGATCCCGTTGTAGCTCTACAAACTTATGGCGCACACTCTCTGCCCCCACCTACTTGATATGTACAATGACAGTCTGGAGCAGGGACTACTGCCTCTGGAGCAGAGAGTGGCCACGATAGTGGCTATTGTGAAACCCCGGAATCCCCCATCGGAATGTCTCTCCTACTGCCCAATATTGCTACTCAACGTGGAGTCAAAAATATTGGCCAAAGTGCTCGCCAATAGATTGCAAGCGCACTTGCCCAACTTAATTCACCTGGACCAATCCGGCTTTATGCCAAACAGAAATACTGCGCTAAATCTCAGACGCCTACATAGTGCATTAGCGCGGGATCATGTCTTGTCTGGGCCGTCAGATGTCCTTTCCCTAGACGCCAGAGTGGCCTTTGACATGGTGGAATGGACCTACCTTTTTGCGGTTCTTCCATGCTTGGGCTCCGGCCCTAAATTTTGTGTGTGGATCCGGCTCCTTTACACAGAACCGGTGGCGTGCGTGGCGGTGAATGGACGTCTCTCCGACACTATACCGCTGACAAGAGGGACTCGGCAGGGTTGCACTCTATCGCCGCTTCTCTTTACGCTGGTATTAGAGCCCCTGGCGGCGCGGCTTAGAGAGAATCCTCTTTTACGAGGTATTAAATGGGCGGAGGGTTCGGAAGACCGCATATCCCTCTACTCGGACGATATTCTGGTGTATCTTACGGACCCAGAAGACGCTCTAGCGGTATTACTTGAGATCTGCGGCACTTTTGGGGCAGTTTCTGGCTACACCATAAATTGGTCCAAGTCAGTTCTATATCTACTTAAGGGACCTATACCATGACTCCCCCCTCACTGTCCACTGGCGGTGGCTCAAGATTTGTTCAAATATCTAGGTATACATATAACGAAGGACCCTGCAGCCTTCTTCTCCAAAAACCTGGCACCCCCCCTGGAGCGCTTGCGTAGAGATGTGACGCACTGGGAATCGCTACCCCTGACGCTGCTGGGGAAACCAGCCTTATTTAAAATGATGGCCCTGCCCCGATTTTTATATGTGCTGGAAAACACACCGTTTCCGGTACCCTTGAGATATTTAAAACAAACAGCAGCATTGGTGTCCACGCTCCTCTTGGGCAGCAAACTGGCACGCATTGCACAGGCTAAACTGTATCGCAGCTGGTATGACGGTGGCATAGCGCTCCCTAATATACGCCTCTATTATTGGGAGGCACACTTCAAAGTCATAAACCAGTGGATACACGCCCCTCAGACGGACCCAGCGTACAGGGCGGACAGGGCGCAGCTGGGAACAGACAATATGTTAGCGGCCCTGTATAACAGGAGACGGGCGCGGACACTGGAGGGCCCAACGAAGCACACAGTCATGCTGTGGTATACGGCACAAGCACATTTGGGGTGGAGGGAGACCATTACCAAACTCACCCCTCTTTGGGATGCGAAGCAGCTAGGGTCACTTAGGAACAGCTGGGGTTTCGCACATTGGGACAGCAATGGCATATCCACAGCGGCCAGCCGATGATCCCTTTTGATCAGCTTAGGCGGCAATACAAACTGGCACCTACCGAAACATTCCGATACATACAATTCAGACACACTCTCATGGCAGTCCTGCCACAGGACGTAGACGTACCCGAGGCTTCTCCCCTAGAAGATAGATTACTCACAGATTTTATGCCCAAACGTGCCACGTCATTGACATACCTCAAGTTGATTAATAACCAGTCGGATCCCGGAGCAATTTTAAAGGATAAGTGGGCCGCTGACATTGGAGCCATGGATGGAGCAGAATGGCAGGCGGCACTCGCTTCGCCCAGAGAGGTGGGAATTCCGGCCAGACTACGGCTTGTTCAGCTTAAAGTCTTACATCGCTCTTATCTCACCAGAAGTACGCTTCACAAAATAGGCAGGGCACAGCATCCATATTGTCTTAGGGGATGCGGGGACGAAGGCTCCTTTTTCCATACAATCTGGGACTGCCCACTAATAACTGACTATTGGCGCAAGGTCCTGCGAACGATATCCCAGACTCTGAGTGTTTCTTTATTACCTGAACCACGCAGGTGCCTCCTAAATATATGGGAACCTAACGACTTATCTCGCCATAGACAGACATTGGCGACGCTAGGCCTCATGGTAGCTAAACGGAATGGGGCGCAGAAGTGGGGAGCCAATGAGCTGCCCTCATTGGAGGCTTGGTGCAGGGACATGGACATTGCCATGATTACCGAGAGGACTGTCTATATGAATCGTAAATGCCCCCGAAAACGGACCAAAATATGGACTGCATGGAATACTTACAGGGGAGACATCTGCGACCCCATTCCTGAATCTGATGATGATAGCTCAGACGATGACTCTGGGGACGATTAATAGGGCAGGGTGGGTGGAGTATTTTTTGGATCACATTTTGGTTACCGTGGCAGGGATAGGAGATGATGAGAATCAATGTGTCAAATGCTTAATAATTAATGTGACCTTGAAACTTTTACACGCGAATTGTCTTACCGATGATTGTTATATAACCAATAAAAACATTAAAAAAAATAATAATAATAATAGTCAGGCCCAGAGCGATTGTCAGTGGCTAAGATTCATTCAAGCTTTTGCTCCATCACTTTGTTGTTGCAACAGACACATCAGTAAAGAGGCGTATATTGTGTTGCAGTAACAATTCCACTGCACTCCTCCAAACCCACCTACCCTTCCCCTTAAATCATTCATGTTTCTGTGTTTACATTTGACCCTTTCCAGCACTTTGCTGCCTCTCAGATAGGTTCAAGCTATATATAAAACATATACATATATGCACATATATAAGCCAGAAGAACAGGGGCCCCAGGGAAAAGAGAATCTCTAGCTGAGCCCCTTTTGTACATGACAGAGACAAAGCAGTGAGAAGAGACAAGAAGGCACATGTGTAAAGGCTTTTTGTGGTCACAAATGGACCTCTTCACAGAATCTGCCCATTTGCAAACGCATAAAAAACATTTTAACATGTACAAAGCCCTCATTGTGATTCAGTAACCAATTACCATATCAGAAATTGGGTTTGCAATTTGATATTAGGAGGGGCGTGTTTAGGGCATCCCTTCCTAATACTGAATCGCAGTGGTATGTCTGAATGTTTTGCGACCGAAATGCGGTCGCAAAAAAATTGCATTTTACTATCTACTTCAAGTAGGTAGTAATCCATTTGCAAATGGAAAGGGAATCCCCAAGGATCCCCTTCCCCTGTGAATGCTTGTAAAAATATTTTTAAGAGCAGGCAATGGTCCCATGGACCACTGTCTGCTCCTAAAAAAAGAGAACAAAACTTTTCATTTTCTTTTTAAAAAGCATCCCATCTTCCTTTAAGGAAAACAGGCTGCATTTAAAAAATAGATTGCTTCATTTAAAAGATTTGATTTAGGTTTTTGCAAAGCACTTGAATTCCCTGAGGCGTCTTGGCGCTGCTTCTGTCTTTAGGAGGGAGATGCTACCGTAATTGCTAAAAGCCAAGTTTTGAGAGATTTCCTGAAGGACATGGGGAGAGAGTTCCACAATATTGCAGTTGCCAAAATAAAACTTCTATCCCCCCATGAGGCTTGTTTAATCTTGGAAATCACCAGAAACTTAGCTGTGGATGATCTCTGATCTCATTTTCCTTGATAGGCTGTACCAGGTAAAACTGTGCCGCAGATAGTCTCGGCTACTATTATGTAATGCCTCAAAGGCTGTGCATTGTGCCTTCAATTCCACTCCTTTTTGTACAGGAAGCCAGTGCTGCTTGTCCAGGGTCCTAGGCACAGATTGATACTTGAGAATTCCCAAAAGAAGCTGTGCTTATGCATTTTGCAGCATCTGTAGTTTGTGGCGGATCTTTTTTTATTATTCAGAAATAGAGCATGGCCATAATCCAATTTGGACAAGGCCAATGCTGTGACAACAGTTTTTTGAAGGTCAGATGGAATGTAAAGACAGACCCATCTCATTATTCCCAGGATGAAGAATACAGACGGAACTACAGAATTGACCTGATCTTCAAAGATGAATTTACTGTCAAAGACAATACCAACATTTCTGACTTTCCTCACGGGCAAGGGCAATTAGCCCTTTTCATGAGGCCACCAGTTTGGTGACCAGAAATAGGTGTCATTGCCTAGAAGAAGGACCTCCGTTTTCCCAGAGTTAAGCTTTAAGCTTCCAGTTGTCTATCTGTCCCATACAGGAACTAAGTGCCTGATTAAAAATGTGGCGGTGTGGCAGCAGGCCGTCATGCCAACGCGCTGCTGCCACACTGCCAAAGCCGTCTGCGGACTGCCCGACAGCTTAGTTTTCTCCTTGTATGGCGATTAGTGCTTTGGCTGTCCCAGAGAGTAAGCCTTAGAAAGGCACCGTAAAAACAAATGCCAGCCCACCCACTCGCTTACCTGCTCTATCAGCTCTAAAAATCGAGTATTCTGCCAGGATCGTTTTAACCAGGTCAGGACAAGATGCTAGGTCTTCCCAGGTTTCAGTGACAAAGGTAAAATCTGGTTTCTATGCCCCTAAAAACTCAGCAAAATCCAATTTATGTTAAATTATCAACCTTTCATTGAGCAGGGTGTACGTGAATGACTTGTGTAGACTACTCGAGGGTCCCGTTCACGGCTCATAGAGTGTCTGTCTTGAATAGTGTCGTATGTGAGGGTCATCTTACAAGAAGCACAGTGAACTAAATCCGAACCAAGATGTGATTCAAACGTAGCACAGATAGCGTTTTTACCTGATGTATTGAGGGCCATAGGTTCCTCCCTTGAATATCTCAATGAAGGGGGCATTCCTGGAGAAAAACAGGCAGGGGGTACGGGCGCTTGCTGCTATCTGAGAGTGGACGGAGCAGACACTCAAAGTGTATGTTTAAATAGCCCGTCATCAAGGGGGTGTGTTCAGGAGTGAGGAGAACAGTGCAACTCAGCACACAACAATAAGGTGAGGGAAAATAATAGAGCAACTGGGGTTCAGTAACTCCTTTGTTGTTCCCAGGCTCCCCTGACGAACAAACAGTACTGGTAAAAACAAAACAAATCAAATTAAAGGGGTGAAATTCAACACATAAAATGATAAAAAACGAAGGCTGCAGCCTTCCCCATATGGTGTCAGCAGGGGCGGCCTTAGGTATGTGCAAGCTGTGCACCTGCACAGGGCCACCAAACCCCAGGGGCCACCACGCCAATATAGATCCTTAATATAATAATCCTCTGAGGATGGATACATATTTGCGTGGCGGCCCCTGGCAGGGATTTGGCGTCCTCCAACTCTGTTCCACTTCCAAATACCCTGACCCCCCCCTCTCTTCCATGGCCTCCGTGCTCCGCCCCGCCCGGACCCCCTTTTCCGGGGCCCCCTACCTACGCTCCCTGCCCAGGGCTGCCATGAGCCTAGAGCCGCCCCTGGTGTCCGGAGCCAGGCATCACCATTAAAAATGGCATACTAGTGCCTACAAGGAACACAAATCTGAGCACAATGAATAGCTGCAATTGAAGCATCCACCTAATGCCAGAAGCTCTGCGGACGCGCAGAGTTGCTATTTCAATAGCCCATCATCAGGGGGTGTGTGTCCAGGAGTGAGGAGTGCAGCGCTACTCAGCGCACAACAATAGGGTGAGGGTAAATAATAGAGCAACTGGGGTCCAGCAACCGCTCTGTTTCCTGGCTCCCCTGAAGAACAAACAGTTCTGATAATACAAAGCAACTCAAATTTAAAGGGTGAAACTCAACACATAAAGTGATTAACAATGGAGGCAGCAGCCTTCCCAATATAGCGCCAAGAGCCTGGCACCTCCTTTAAAACTGGCACACTGGTGATTACAAGGAACGCAAAGTGAGTGCAATGAATAGTTGCAATCGAAGCATTCGCATACTAGCTACGTGGACGCACAGAGTGGCTGTCATCGGGGGGGGGGGGGGTCCAGAAGTGAGGAGAACAGCGCTACTCAGTGCATGACGATAAGGTGAGGGCAACTAACAGAGCAACTGGGGTCCAGCAACCTCTCTGTCAATCAAAGCAATCACACACTTGGTGGTCTGCTGACCCCAGCAGGCCACCATCCCTGTGATTTTAGCGATTCCCAATGGGTCACAAACTGAGACCTACCTCATTAATATTCATGAGTTCGGTCTATTTTTGACTCACGGGGAATCACAAAATGTGTCAAAGACACATTTGTACATTGGTGTTTGCGATTACCAAATACCAAATCGCAATAATTCTCTAGTTGGTAATCGCAATTATCTTTGTACATGTGGCACAAAATGTCTTCAGGGACCATGATGCAAAGAACAGGGAAGAAAAAGCCAGCTCGGAACCCAGATGTTAAATACCCAGCAACTCTTCTGACCATAGGTTATTTTAGCAGTTTGCAGCATTTTAAATACATTGTCTCCTTTTGCAAGTATCAGCTAGCACATGAGTAGGTGTGATGTAAACAAGTAGTGACTAAACCACTAACCTGCCAACTCCTGATAACTTTTCTCCATGTGACAAGAGGGATGGGGCATTGTAGGATGTGGGGCTCTGTGCTGAGCACACACTAAAGCACTTGTACCCTCCCCTCCTCCAAAATTAAACAAAAAAACTTCGGAGGCTGCTGCTGATGTCCTGAGGAGGTTTCACACCCAGGAATGGACATCAGCTGTGGAAAGCCTCCAAACAAAATCTCATTGAACCATCTCTGCAGGGGTTTGTAGCTCACTTGGCATTTCACCATGTGTTATTGGCTCTTAACTGGAGACCATGTGAAGAGACCTGATGTGACACAAGGTGGGACCATATGAGTTGGAAAGTCTGAAACCAATAGTTTTGCCTTTTGTTTAGTTGCAGCATCTCTTCTCCCTTGCTAGGAGAGTCAGTGATCAACCTATTTACTTTTCTTTACATTAGTAATAAATGTCTGTACCTGGTGGCATTCCTGGAGAGCACATTTCCAGGTAGGGAACCCGGTTGAAAATTGTATCTCTGCTGCACTTCTTGGCATCTCCATCCTGGTAGATCATGTCCACAATTTCACTGAGCCAGGTGGTCCCTAAAAAAGTCAGAAAATCACTGATTAGACAGTGTGAAATCCAAAAGAAGGAGATGTGGGTGGGAGATCAGACGGATAGTCTGAAAGCTGCACTGGAGATGGGAAACGGATGACAGACTGGAGGCAGATAGAAAGTCCATTAGCTAAAAAGCTTTAAGCAAGTGCGGAATTAGTGGGGTGTGGGAGTGGTGGAGTAAAAAAATGCAGGAAGTGGACATTGTGAATGTGCCATGAGAGGAAACAAGGCATATAATGGGGTTTTATTCATTTCAGGTACAGTGACATGGAGAACAACATGCAGGCTACTTATACAGGAAATAGAAACAGAGGTGACAAGGTAAAAGAGAAATAGACATGGGTCCAGATCACAAAGCAGTTTTGACTAGTGCAAGAACATGGCCTTGGTGATAAAGAAGGCAGTGTTAAGAACAAATACCTTTTACCACCATTTCATAATAGCAGATTTGTGAAGGAAGTGATTCAGGAAAAGAATACTTGTTTGCAGTGTAACATTTAAAGACCAGTGCCTTCTTAACTGTTCATCAAACAAAATGTTGCTGCAACGGTCACTTGCCTATTTTTTGGGGGCTTTGTGTTATGCTACTGTACTGATATATCTAAGTAAACAACTGAATATAAATTAATAGACACAAACCAATATAAAAACACACTTAAAACAGAATCTGCCAGCGGCGAGGCAAGATGGCGGACGCTACTGTGGCCGTGTGAGGTGCTCCGCTGATGACCCCGATCAGATTCCCTGTCAGCGGTGATTGCCCTCCCGAGTAACAGCTTTGGAACGTTATTTGGCCAGCCTGTTACCGACCTGCTCCATACGTTTGAATGTCGCTGACTCCTGTCCGAGTTTGGGATCTGTATTGAGCCGAGTCAAAGGTGTTTCGTGTGCTCCGTGTGCTCCGGCAGCTGAAAGCTGAAGGCGGCTCGTTTCACCACTTTGGACGTTCCCCACGGCGTAAGGAGAGAGCGGTCCCAGCTGGGCGCATCTGACTGAATGAGCGCGGAGCCCCGAGGTAGTGACTGCCCGGGCTCCGGGTGATGGATTATTACCTATTTTCACTCTGCCTCTGTGTTGTTTGGAGGCTGTAAACTGCGCTCTGCTCATTTATCGAGCCGAAAGTCGGAAAGTGTTTGAAAAGCCCGCTTATCTTCGTGTTGCAATTATTCGAACAGCCTGGTAACCTACGGAACCCTACGGAACCCTGCTGAGAGGCGGAGAGCTTTGATGCCGTGGAAGAATTGAAGGTAAAAGGGGCAAAAAAAGAACATATCTATTATCCAATATACCCAATAATAAACTTTCTGCGTTGGGCTTAAACTCTGTTCTTAAAAGCCCTCGAAGCCCTTGAAAACTTGCGATAGACTTTTTTCTATACAAGGATGGCGCCGAAGGGAAGGGGCACTGCGAGGAACAAAGGTGGGGTAGCGGCTGAGACTCCAGCTGAGACCCCAATCAGCGGGGAGCAGAGCATTCCTGGCGATAGAACAAGCAATGACACCAAAACTAGAGGTGCTGCCAGCAAGCCGACTATAGCTTGCGCGGATGGTGTCTCTGGCAGTATGGTTAGAGGAGCAGGGGGAGGAAACGCCAATGGGCAAACTTTGAAAACACAGCTTGGATCTGCAGCTGCTCCACAAACGCAAGTTCAAGGGGGGCAAGGCGCACTAGGAGCTATACAGAATCACTACCGAGACTCAGCAGCCCACCAGACCCAAGAGACACCTATCAAGCCAAAAACTGCTGCAGCAATTTTTGATAAAAGGCGGGGTGCCAGGCCGAAAGAGAATGTGGAGCTGAGTCAGGAGTATACAGATAAAAACAACGCTATGGGAGCTGGTAGAAAAGAGGTCACTTCAGCGATAAAAGGCAATTTGGCTTCGACAGAGGCAATCACATCGGCAATGGTCGTAGTAGATTCTATCTCTCAGTCTGGCTCGATTATAGAACCATCTACTCTGGTCTTGGACAAGGGGCTCGAATCCGAGACAGATGGAAAATTCTACTCAATGTCAGACCTAACAACCTTGTCTGACAAGAAAAATGAAGTGGATAGTGCCAGCAATCTAGGGGACTGGGGGGATCTCCCTGATGACGAAGAAGGAGATGAACCTGAACAGTTTCTGTCCCAGGACACGGTGAAGAAAACAAAGGATATTAGTGAAGGAGTACAGCATGGTCGAGAACAGCCTCTAGCACAGATTAACCTGGATGAAGAGCTGGAAGAGGAGTCAATTACGCTTGGCTTGATTTATAAGACTGTCATGGTGCACCGAAGTGAAACAAAAATGGAGGGACAGCGAACGCAAGGCGCTGTAAGGAAACTACAGAATAATGTACGGCGGTTGATAAAAACTTGTGCTGAAGTAAAATCACGGGTGGTGGAAGTAGAGGAGAGAGTATCCTCTGCAGAAGACACCCTAGCGAAGCAACAAACTGTGGTAGAGTCCTTACAGAAGTTTACGGTCGATGTGGACTGGAAGCTCACAGACCTAGAGAATAGATCACGCCGTAATAATCTTCGCGTGTTAGGAATTGCAGAAAGAAGAGAGGGGGCAGATCCTCGTAAGTTTGTTGTCCAGTTGTTCAAGGAGGCATTTCCAGAATTGACTTCATGGAACTGGGAAAAAGAAGTAATCCGTGCCCATAGGATCCCGTTTGTGGTGCGACAGCGTGGGAGAGAAAGACAGGGTGACCAAGATCCATACCCAAGGACAATTTTAATTTGCTTAAATAATTATTTGTTGCAAGAAGCTCTCTATGATTTAGCAAGGCCGGGGAAAAAACGAATTGGTATGGGGTGCGAGTTTTTTGTTCGCCCGGACTTCTGACCGACGACTGTCAACGAACGATGGCAAATGCGGAAGTTATTCTCTCCTTTCCAAGCAATAGGAGCCCAGGTGTTTCTGCTCAACCCCTCCAAATTAAAAGTCATTATTAATGGTCAAACGAAGTTTTTTACATCCGGCAGGATGGTGCAGGACTATTTATCGGGTCTGGAGAAAAACGCAAACAAATCTTACAAATCCTAAAGACATTTATTATCGAATTTTGATATCTGGAACTTATAACCTGTTATCTTATGCACTGCATTGGGAATATCTGGTGGAGGTAGGGTCAATCACTGCATTAGTTATCTGTTGAAGTATCAATAAGGATATATCTCTATCTAAGGATATCTACTTCTCTACTTATGTCTTAATATATAATTGGGTACTCTGCTCTCTCTGCTAAGCTATTTGTTCATGAGATAATGAAGTCAATTGTAATTGTTTCGCATGCATAGGCAGAGTAGGACAAATTCTTTCTTTTTTCTTTTCTTTTTTTTTTCTTCTCCTTTTAGGGAAATGTTTAGGTCTTGTTTCTTTGTAGCTATGCAATGCAATGCAATGTATAGTTTTTATCGATTTCGGATCTAAAATTTGGTACCCAAAATTAACCTAATTCTGTTTAGAGGAGAAAACAATTGTGTTTAAGAGAGTGTTTAAGAGAGGGGATGGAGAGTGCCTTATGAGTGTGGTAGGGAATTTGATGGGGCGGGGGAACGGTTGTTGCACCTCAACATCGCTGAGGACTGTGTCCTTAAGCCTCACTCTGGGTGGTGGGGGTGTGGGGGGAGGGGGGAGGGCGACGTAGGTTGTGGCATGGGGTGGGGGTGGGAGAGTGAGGAGGCTATAAAATCAAAAAAATCTGAGACTCATTTTGCAGAATTGGCAGTACAGATTGTCTATATAATGTCAGGCAGGTACTACGGAACATTATTAAGGCTGAGGAAAGCTTATCTATGTTTGATTCTTCTATGTTTTGATGGCACAGGATAAACTTGCTATAGGCACTTGGAATATTTGTGGCCTCAACGATCCCAAAAAGCGGGCTCTTTTTTCTAAAATTGTCAACTCTATGCGGGTAGATATACTTTGTATACAGGAGACACATGTACCATGGGGGAAGCGGGACTGCCTAAGGTTGCCTGGGTTTGAGGTTTTAGTTTGTTCTAAACAGAGCTCTATGATTAGAGGGGTCGCCATATTTATGAAAAGGACATTGGGGGATAGAATGGGTAGGTGGGCCATTGTGGAATTGTGTATAGGTGGTAAACTGTTAACAATCTGCAATGTATATGGGTCGAATTTAGACGATCCGGATGTGTTCAAATATTTAGACGTTGAATTGGCAGCCTGGCCTAGCCCACTTCTTCTATGTGGAGATATGAATATCAATATTTTAAGTGATTTTGACCTTGTTAGCACTCATAATTATGTGGGGAGAAAGCCAAAAGTATTTAAAGCTCTGCAGGCTCTTCTTCTGGAACATGGGCTTGCAGATCTATGGTTTCTGCATAATAAAATAGAGGATGAATTTACGTTCTATTCTATACCTCACAAGAAAAATGTTGGCTAGACTATGTTTTTCTGTCAAAACAGGTGGCTGCTGCTTCTGTTATTTTCTGCCCACCACGGCTCCTTTCTGACCATAATCCACTGATTGCTGAATGTCCTTGGCCACGAATTAGGAAACCACCTAGGGATTGGACGTTTGAAAGGAAGCTATTATTAGAGGAGGGATACTACTTACACATTAAAAAATAGGTAGCTCACTTTTTGAATATTAACAGGGGATCAGCCACAGACCAAGTTGTTTGGGATACGCTGAAAACTGGACTACGGGGCGAGACTAAAAGCTTTTCCTCTTTTAAGTGGAATTCAGAACAAGAGCGGATGCGCACTGGGATTAAAGAGCTTAGGGAGGCAGAAATTGAACTTACTTTAAATATTAAGTATGGACATGATATAGTGCCCTGCCAACAAAAGGTAGCGATTCTCAAAGCCCGGAAAGCCCGGCTGCTGGAGTCTTTCGGTCAGGACCTAGCGACGAAGTATCTACAATATCGCACAGAGATGTTTGAGTTCGGCGAGAACTCGGGTCGGGTCCTGGCAAAAAGACTTCGCCAGCGAAGTATACAGAGTCAGGTTGTAAGGATCCAGGACGAACGTGGAATAATACGCGAAACTCAGGAAGAGGTTAACGAAGTGTTCCTGGATTTTTACTCCTCTATTATTGAGAAGATACGTCTGGGCTTAATACAGAGAGGGTCGTGGAAGATTTCTTAGCAGATGTTGAGACTGCTGTTATTTCTCCTGAACAAGCCGAATTTCTGGCCACCCCCATTCAATGGGAGGAGGTCGAGCTCGCTGTAAAATCTTTGGCTAATGGCAAGGCTAGTGGCCCAGATGCAGTCCCACTAGAATTCTACAAGGTTTTTATAGCTGAAATTGGACAGTTTTTTCTTGAGGTTTTAAGGGCAGCCCAGAGGGGGATAGTCCCGGAATCATGGCAAAATGCAACCATAGTGTTGTTTAAAAAAAGGGGTAAACCTGAGTTGTTACCATCTTCATTTAGGCCGATCTCCCTAATCAATAGCGACTCGAAAATGTATTAAAAAATTATGGCAGGCCGACTCGTGCAAGTGATCACTTCCCTGGTCTCTGTACATCAGCACGGATTCATACCGGGTCGGGATACAGCTGATCATGTTAGACGTTCCATTGCATTACTGGACTGGGCCCATGTTACGAACTCTCCCCTCGGGTTGATCCTGTTGGACGCCGAGAAGGCGTTCGACAGGGTCTCCTGGGGGTTCTTGTGGGCTGTCCTGAAGTGGATGAGATTTCCAAAAGAATTTATACAGGCTATTCGGGCGATGTATCTCTTTCCAAGAGCGCAACTTCGTATCTCTGGACAGCAGACTAGCTTCTTTTCCATCACTAAGGGAACGCGACAGGGGTGTCCTTGTTCACCCCTGCTGTTTGCCCTGTACATAGACCCCTTTCTTTCTAAAATCGAAGCTAATCAGAGCATAGTACCGATAAGAGCTGGTAATATGTCTTATAATCTGTTAGCGTATGCAGATGATATAGTCGTCATAACATCAGACGTCCCATCTGCATTTAGGGAACTCAAGGAACTAGCAGGGCACTTCGGGGTAGTATCGGGCTATAAACTCAATGTCTCAAAGACTCAGGTGATGCCAGTTGCCTGGCATGGTAATTTCTGATGCCCCAGTCGTTCCCGAAGCTATGTATTTAGGGGTGCGTATAACCTCCGTAGTGGATAGTATTCCGGATCTAAATATTCTACCGGTGATAGTTGAAGTAAACACTAAATTAGAGCGACTTGATAGCCTACATTTATCCTTATGTGGACGCCGCAGCATCATTAAAATGTTAGTCCTTCCTAAGTTTTTATATCTGTTTAGCGCCATTCCTCTTTTGTTTTCTCAAACAAGTTTGACAAAGGCAGATAGGGTCTGTCACAGGTTTTTGTGGGGCTATAGGCGCGCACGTCGGGCAGCCAAATGGATGTGTCTTCCCCGTGATCGAGGGGGCTGGTCGGTTCCCAGTCTTGTTATGTACTATTGGGCAGCAATGTTACAAGCAATAGGCGTGTTATTATGTGGAGATAAAGCGAACATACCAATATGTAATCGCCCTACTATTTTTGAAATTGGGGTGGGGTCTGGTACAAAGGGTATTCTACTCGAGGTCCTCGAACCTAGTTATGATAAGAGAACTCGTTTTAAAGTTTTGATTGCTGCATGCACTATTTGGTGATTGATAAGGAGGAAATTAGCTACCCCAAATATGAATTTATATACGCCTTTTGAAGCCACTCAAATGTTTCCTAGTATCTTTCAGGATTGCGTTATGCATAGTTGGCAAAGCAAGGGTGTCTATGGGCTGGGTGATATAGTGGAGGACGGAGTGGTTTTACCCTATAGCGATATTAGGAACAAAGTTAAGTTATCTCCACGTGACTTCTTTAAGTACTTACAGATTCAAAGCTTCATCCAAAAATACCTGAAGAAAACACCTGGTATGCTGGAGAAAGTACCAATTATCGAACTGATCAAGAAGAGAAGCAGAATAGGAAAGTTGTATCAATATATAGTTTCAACTCTTCCGGATGATTTGACAGTTCAAAGCGCTAAGTGGGAATCGAAACTTGGAAGGGCTGGTATTGACTTAACTTCGGTGTTAGAACTTGCCAGTCAGGTTATTGTGTCAGGCTCACTTAAGACTCAAAATTACATGGCAATGTTAGATTTATACTACACGCCCGCTAAGATTGCAAAGTGGGGTGCCACAAAGGGCAACGCCTGTGCACGATGTGGGCTGATGGCAGCCGATATAATACATATGTTTCATTCCTGTCCAACCCTTTGTGGGTTTCTAGAAGATATTGAGTGCATTATAAATGCTACACTTAAGATTAGATGTGCATTGACTCCGACACTCATGATATTTGGGGTTGAGGTCGGTAACATATTAGTAGGCAGTAATTCCCTATATGAATCAGCCCTTATATTTATTGCGATGTCGCAGGTCCGTCTGTGCATAACATCGCAGTGGTTTTCTCCGGAAGCCCCAACTTTTGTGCAGTGGCGAGCAAGATTGTTAGCTATACACCGGCTAGAATTTTACGTTTTTTCATGTAAAGGGGTGAGGAGGCGACAACTAGCAACCAGGATTTGGGTGCCGGTGGGGGAATGGGTTGGATAAAGGAATAGCAATTCGATTGTAGCATTTTCATCTTCTATGTTTTCCTTTCTGTTCTGCTTCCTTATTCTCAAATTCTAGGAATGTTTTGTTGCACCATTTGCCTAATTTGTTTAACGACTCTCTTTGTAATTCTGTATTAATAACCAACTCTGCTATGTAAGTAGGAATTTGTATCTCTAAATGTTTGGTCTCAAATAAACGGAAAAAATATTTTAAAAAAATAAAAAAAACAGAATCTGCCATATCACAACAAGATTGTCAAAACAGAAGGTAACACCAAGACTACAGGACAACACAGCAAACTTACATTGCAATAATGCAGCATAAAAATAAGGTAGTGTTAGAACACATGACCACCACAAGATGGCACACAATAAACATGCACAAACATTCTTGTTACACGTTGCTTCCTCCAGAATCCCAGTGTAATAATACAATGGTAAAACATATATGGGGCAAGCACTGGCTTAATTTACCACCAAGGAAATAAAATAGCACGATTGAAACATTTTTGTGATCTGGGCCTCTATGCGAAAGGGCCCATTAATGTCATCAGTGGAGGAAATAGGGGAGGTCAATATGGATTCTAGATCTAGCATCCATCATTGATCCGGATCTGGACTGGCCTCAATGAAATATGCCGAATTTGTCCCAGTGTGATTTACAGACACATGCTCAGCAGCACCTGCCTGCACATTGTCTTCTCTTCACTCGAAGAAGCAACCTGTAGGCAGTAGGAAGCTTTCAATTCCATCTGGGAACAAAAATGAAGGCCTCATTTAAAGGGCCATCAGCCTCTTTTTCTTGGAGTATTGTACATGCTGGAGCTATATGGAGCCTCTCACCTAAATGGCAATACAATTGAGCTACACAAAGGCACACGTCTGTTTATCAATTTTGAAAGGAAACTAGAGTACACAGCTTCTTATCAATTCACAAGTACTTAAGAGAAACTGTGATTTTGAGGTAGGTTTTTAATGTGGTTAAACCCCTCCCCCCCTGAGAAATTGCAAAACTGTACCACCTCAGTCAAGTGTCTGGGACACCAGATAGAAAGAGGGGTCAGACGAGTGCCATCTGAAAGAATCAGAATAACCCAAAACATAAAGCTACCCCAAACACAGAAAGAAATCAGGATATTTCTTGGAGTTGTAGGTTACTGCAGGCAGTGGATTGTGGGATTTGCAGTACTGTAGCATCCTGCTACAAGTAAACACAGACACTTCGTGTGGTGTAACTGGAGCTTTATTATCTACATCCAGTACCTTCCCTGTCCCTACTCTAACTGCCCTCATCCTGTCCCTGCTCCGCCTCTTCCTTTCCCTGACCACCTAGCTCCTCCCACCCAGCTACTAGACTGCTAACACATAACATCTCCCCCTTTCTTAACAAAACTAACGACATATTCAATCATATCTCTTCAATGAGTCTCTTTGGTCGCTGGACATTGCGGCGCGGCCTTGCGTTCACTTCATCAGTGTTCTCTTCAGTCTGAGGTACATCCAATTGGCCCAGATCCTCTAAAGCGTCCCGTTCAGGGGTCTCAGGATCTAGTGACGCAGTGTGGTCAAGCAACAATCCGGTCGAGTCTCAGGAGCACTTCTTAAAGTGAGACACGTTTCTCGTAACTCTACGGCGGTCAGACTCCGCCGTCAGCATAGTGCCTTTCTGCCGAGTGACCAGTAGTGGTTCATCGCGGAAACGACAGTCCGTTTTCTTCTGCTGGTTTTGTTTCACTAGTACATAGTCTCCTTCATGTACAGAGGGTGATCTTGCTCTTCGCTTGGCGTCTGCATACAACTTCATCTTGTCCTTGTTTCGCTTATCCGTATCTGCCATCTCTAGATGGTTGTGGGTGGGTGATATAGCACGCAGGGCTCCATCCCAGGTTGGAATTCGGTTCCTCATGGGGCGACCTAACATCAGCGTGGCAGGACACTTGCCGGTGGTCGAGTGGGGAGTTGTCCTGTAGGCTCTGAGGACCTCGTTGAGGGCGATCTGTAGGTCCTTCTTTTCGGCACAGGCCTGCTGAAATGTTTTCTTGATCGTGGCCATGAAGCGTTCAACGGTGCCGTTTGCTTGTGGCCAAAGGGGTGTGACTTTCCTATGATGGAAGTCCAAGTGTCGGGCATATGCATCAAACTCATGTCCGTTGAAGGGGGGACCATTGTCTGTCTTCACCTCTCTAGGGACAACCCAGGTTGCAAATAATTCCTCCAGCACCTTAAGAGTACTGGAGGCACCAGTGAAGGGCACAAACTGTGCAAATGGGAAACGAGAGTACTCGTTGATTATGACTATCACATACTTGCCGGAAGGTAATGGTCCATAGAAGTCCACGGCAATTTCTTGCCAAACTCCGGCAGGTAAGGGGGTCATTTGCAATGGGGCCGGGGGATCACCTTTGCTTGTCAGTTGGCACGGGTGGCAGTCTTTCAGGGTGGATTCCACCATTTGGTCGAGCAGGGGAAACCACACACGATCCCTGAGTTCTCGCTTTGTGGACACAACTCCCCGGTGGCCTTCATGGGCAAAATCAATAACACCTTGCTGTAGATTGCTGGGAATCACAATTCGCTGTCCCCACAGTATGATTCCGTCTGAGGTCACTGACAGTTCCTCATGGACGTGCCGGAATGCTTGTAGCTCTTGTTTGGTGTCTAGCTCACTATCTTCATCCTGAGGGTCATGTCTCCACCTGTTGGTTCGAATCTTGCGGAGTACCTTTTGTAGGTACTCCTGCACGGTGGCGTCTCGGATTACAACCATTGGAATGGCAGGAGGTAGCGCCTGGTCAACTACAAAATGGATATATTCCTCTGCAATTGAAGGATGGGAATTGGTTGATGCAGGCGGATGCCGAGACATGTAGTCTGCCGGGTTTTCAGACTTTCCCGGCTTGTGTACGATCGTGAAAGTATACTCCTGAAGCCTCAAGCCCCACCTCTCAATTCTGGGGGGCATTTTAGATCGGGGGTTGCCGTAGATGGTGACTAGCGCCTGGTGATCAGTGATCAAGGTAAAGTGCTTGCCGTAGAGGAAGACATGAAAATGTTCACATGCCCAGACCACTGCAAGGCTCTCCTTCTCGGGCTGAGAGTACGCCTTCTCGGGATCGGACAGGCTGCGGCTGGCATAGGCAACTATACGTCTCTGGTCAGAGTCATTGTCATATTGTGCCAGAATGGCCCCCAACACTACGGGGCTGGCATCAACGGTGACTTCAGTCATGCGTCTGGGGTTGAAGTAAGAAAGGTTATCGGCTGACTCCACGGCCCGCTTGATCTCTGTGAATGCTTGCTCACACTGAGGAGTCCATTCAAAGGGTTGACCTTGCTTGGTCAAGGTGCGGAGCGGGTGGCTGATGGTCGCGTAATCCCGGATATACCGGGCGCAATAGCTGGCCATTCCCAGGAAAGAACGTAGATCACTGACGTCCTGAGGACACTTGGCGTTGTTCAAGGATGCCACTTTTTCCGGGTCAGGTTTCATTCCTGCTCCTGAGAAGATATGACCGAAGAACTTTAATGTTGATTGATGAAATTCGCACGTGTCCTTGTTCAGGGTCAAGTTCGCATCAAGCAGGGCATGACAGACGCGGTTGAGTGCAATGTCGTGCTCACGGGTGTCGGAGCCATATACAAGGATGTCGTCGCTGTAATTGAGCGTATTGGGGATGTTTTGGATGATCTGTCGAATAGCCTCTTGGAAAATTTCGGCAGCTGAAGACACACCAAAGCTTAGTCTCTTATACCTGAAGAGTCCCAGGTGTGTGGCAAGAGTTGTGATGGGGCGTGATTGGGCATCCTGCTCCAGCTGGTGATAGCCCTTGTTGAGGTCCAATTTAGAGAATACCGTGGCTCCGTTCAAAGCCGAGATCATGTCACATAGAAGTGTCCCTGGATGGCGTTCACGTTCTATCGCGGTGTTGGGTATTCGCATGTCGACACATAGTCTTACTTTGCTGGTGGTGCCCTTTTTCGGTACAACGATCACTGGCGAAACCCATGGGGTCGGGCCGTCCGTGCGTTCAATGATGTCGGCAGACAGGAGGTCATTGATCTCTTCTTCGACAGCCTTTTGAAGGTGGAAAGGAACACGCCGGGGGTGCTGAGCAACAGGCCTGATCTGTTTGTTGACATGCAGGTGTATCTGACGATCCTTCAACTTCCCCAGCCCGATGAAAAGGCAAGGAAAACGGTCGACGATGTTCTGGTCATCACAGACTTTGAAGAGGATCTCCACAAGACGGAGACGTTCCGCAGTCGGCAGACTCAGCAGACAGTCAGCTTCGGGGCCCTTGATGACATGAATGACTGCATCAATAGTGACATTGTCATGTGCAAGTGTAGTCGGGAATTTGCCGAGACATTGCAGCGGCTTCCTTGACATCCAGGTGAAGACCCGTACAGGTGCATGAGTAAGCGTCGGCTTGGGGCGCATCCTCTCATACTCGGTGACGGGGATCCATTACAAATTTAGTGTCGTGATTCCCTACTTTAATGTGTAACCGAGGATACTTCTTCAACTGATCTGGGTCTGCGATCATGTATGCACGGTGGGTCGTGTATTCGGAGTCTCGAGATGAAGATCTGGAGCCTCGGGACGGAGATCTGCGCTCCCATGGCGATCTGTGTGACTCCCTGCTGGAATGTGTCGAGCTGGAGGACCCCGTGTCTTTGTCATGGACGGCTCTAATGTGGTGCTTTCTGGTGCTCGATCGAGACGACCTCCCAGTTCTACTTCGCCTCTCTTTGTTGTACTCGCCGCACATCGCCTCGAAATGGTTCGTCCGACCACATTTTCTGCACCGCTGGCCCATGGCTGGGCAGACGTCCACGTGAGGATAGTCATATCCGCACCTGTAGCACCTCCTTGCTCTCTCTGGTTTCTTCTCTCTCCGGCCGGTTTCCCGCCTCCTGTGGTCCGAGCGCCTCGAACGAGACGACGGTCGCGATGTCCAACGATTGTCTCTCGAGCGTCTGCGCCCGCTACCACGGTCTTGAACTCGATGTACTTGCTCATTGCTCACTTTGCGTCCAGATTCAATGGTGGCGGCATGCTCCTCAGCCTGATCGTAGACGCGAGTCAGTTCCTCAATGTCGTCCAGTTCTTGCGGCTTTCTCAGCAGTCGTCTCCTGAGGGATTCTGAGTGGCACCCCTCTATGATCTGCGACTTGATGGCGGCGTCGGTCGAAAAATTGTCGAAATCGCAGTGCCTCGATAGTCGCCGCAGGCGAGTGATGAATGTGCTCATTGCCTCGTCTTTCCCTTGACGTGCCTGATGAAAAGCATGGCGCTCATAGTCCACGTTCCTTTTATGGAGGAATCTCTTGTTTAGTGCGTCGCGCACTTTGTCATACGTTCCGGTATCTGTGGCAGGGAGATCCTTGATGAGTTTACTTATTTCACGCCCAGCCAGATTCCGAAGAGCTATCAGCTTGTCCTTGTCAACGGTCACTTTGGACCCTTCGAGGTACTCCTCGAAGTCTTCGAGCCATTCCTGCCACATGGGGCCCATGCTTCCACCTGTCGTCAGGGTGACTGGCTCTGGAGACCTCAAATGTGATCCCCCTGCAAAAAGGGGCTTGGCCTCATTTCGTCGCGGTGATGTTGACATTGTGGGACCGCACGATACTGTGCTAGATACTTCTGGTTGCTTTGGCACTGTTCGACCTCAAACCTCTGCGCAGTTTGCTTGTGTTACACTTTTATTGTGGTGTTGCACTTGTCAATGCTTGTTTGTTCCTTTCGCCAATGCTTGGTTATTTGCTTGTGCCAATGCTGGTTTATTTACTTTTATCACTACTTGATCATGTATTTTCGCCAAAGCTTGTATGTTTGCTTTTGTCAATGCTTGTCTGTTTCTTTCTGCCAATGCTTGTTTATTTGTACTTGTCAGTGTTTGTTGGAATGGCAGGGTGCCTGACTTCAAGATGGCCGCCCTGCTATGGCCAAGGGGTCTGTCTCACGGAGTGCCTGACTTCAAAATGGCCGCGGTCACTGCAGACACACGAGGCTTTCTCTCTCTTGGCTCATTCAGTCCCAACTTGCTCTGGACTCACCGGCAGTCAACTTCAGGCAACAGCGCAGGTCAGGATACACTTTTCTTTAATCACTACTGCCACCAGGTGAGGTTGGGGTGGGCTCCCGCCTTGTTCTGCAGGTTCCCGCGCTTACTCGCCGACAGCCTGCCACAACTCACGCATCGGGCGTGAGGTTTTTCACCGTCGGGGAACGCTCGAGCCCGGATTTCAGCGCTCTCAGCAGCGCTTGTCAGCAGCACTTCCCGGACGTCGCTCGCTGCTCTGGGGCGCTTCTTCCTCGGCCTTGAGCACCACACAGGGTCGGAGTGGGCTCCCGATCTCTGTATTCGCGTCACTCACTCGGGGCACACGCTTCCAGCGTGAGACGCGCTTTAGCGCGATGAGCTCCTTTCCTCTCGAGCGGTTCAGCGCTCGGTCATGCGGCCCCTCTCAGCTTCCTCCCGGTCTCTGGGGAGCAGGATCACCGGCTGCTGGCCTCGTCGTTCAGGCGGCAGCTGGGCTTCACTCGGCAGCGTTTTCTTCGACGCTGCCTAGGGACAGGTGATCACTCAGGGTGCTGCAGGCAGTGAATTCAGCATCCCACCCTCGTCGCTAGTTGTAGCATCCTGCTACAAGTAAACACAGACACTTCGTGTGGTGTAACTGGAGCTTTATTATCTACATCCAGTACCTTCCCTGTCCCTACTCTAACTGCCCTCATCCTGTCCCTGCTCCGCCTCTTCCTTTCCCTGACCACCTAGCTCCTCCCACCCAGCTACTAGACTGCTAACACATAACAAGTACTAGCCAAACCATTGATTCAAATGACAAGCAAAGAGCGAAAGACCAAAAGAGCAAACGACCCAGTCGAATGGCATGATGAAAGCATGACTGCTTTCTTAAAATTGTGTAACAATTGTGTGAAGCTCCATCATTAGGGATGCCTGATTACTCGAAAGAGTTTGCACTATTTTGTGACACAAGAGACAATTGTTCTCTCTCAGTCTTAACGCAGACCCATGGGTTAATGCGATGACCTGTAACGTATTTATTTGCCACATTGGACCCAGTGCCATCAGCACTGCCAGGTTGTTTGAAAGCCGTAGCTGCAACTTGTATGAGTCTTGAGAAAAGTGAATCAATTGTTATGGGACACCCTGTAACTGTGTACGTCCCACATTCAGTCACGATTCTATTAACAAGAACACGTACTTAGCATAGTAGGATGACTTATATGAAAGAATTATCGTTGGTTCAGAAAACGTGACAATTGTGAGGTGCACTGTTCTAAATCCAGCAACCTTCTTGCCAGATTCCCACTTTGAGGAAGTAAGAGAAGAAGTCGAACATGATTGTATCGACTTAACTGAGTTCAGTACTAAACCAAGAGCAGACATACAGGAAGAACCTTTAAAAGATCCTGAACATGAGTTATTTGTTGATGGCTCATGTATGCGACTTTGCAGAAGTCAAAGCATCCTATTTACCAGGAGTCAAGTGTGCACAAGTAGCCAAATTGATTGCTTTAATAAAAGCGTGCAAAATTGGGAAAAATTGGAGGGTAACCATTTACACTTGTAGCCAGTATGGTTACGGGGTTGTGCACGACTTTGGCCAGCTCTCGATGCAAAGGGAGTTCATGACTTCTTCAGGAACCCCTATTAAAAATGGACAATTTGTAAAATAATTACTTAAAGCAATTCAATTGCCAAAACAATTGGCCGTGGTCAAGTGTGCTGCTCACCAATCTGGAACTGACAAAGTGACAGCCGGTAATCGATATGCTGACCAAGTGGCCCAACATTGTGCCAAATATAAAATGGCAATAAACAAGAAAATAGAACCATGTGGAAACAGCTGCCAACTTATGTTATTGAAAGGTGTGAATACTTGGGAAGAAGTAAAAGACTTACAAAATGAGGCAGAACAAAAAGAAAAGGAAGACTGGCAGAAAATAGGGTGTCGAGTGTGACTTGATGACAGTGTGATAGTCTACCTAGATGGGAGGTCAGTACTACCTGACTGTATGCTTGCACCAATGGCTAGATGGTACCATGGGGATGCACACATAGGGCGAGATGCCATGATACGATTATACAGACAGGACTGGTTCAATGCGAAGTTCAGGAACATAGCAGAGAGTCTTTGTCAGATGCTTAACTTGTCAACGACTTAACCCTGGAAAGAAAACTGTAGTTTTCCCCTGGAAAATTGGGAATGCAGAAGGCCCTTTCATTAGATTACAAAGTGATTTCATTCAGTTACCTCCTTGTCGAGGATTAAAGTATGTCTTGGTCATTGTCTGTCTATTTTCAAAATGGGTAGTAGCATACCCCACACGCAGGAATGACAGCTTAACTGTAGCCAAACTCTTTTTAAGAGTGCTCCTTCCTTGGTTCGGTTTTCCAGTAACGATTGAGTCAGACCAAGGGAAACATTTTAATAATGAAATAATTTGATTGATTTGCGAAGCATTCAAAATTGAGCAAAAATTGCACTGTGCATACCGCCCAGAGGCTTCTGGAGTGGTAGAACAATTGAATGGCACAATCAAAGCAAGATTGGGAAAGATGTGCAAATCTACCCAATTAGAATGGCCTGATGCATTACCTCTTATCCTGATGGGGCTCAGAAGCATTCCAGACAATAAAACAGGCTTGAGTCCCCATGAAATACTCATGGGAAGGGCAATGAGGCAAGCATGTGGACCAGGACATCAGCTGTTCACTATATCTAATGATTTAGTGTTGGAGTCCTGCAAAGAATTGGCTGACCAAGTGTGTTCTATCTCTCACCAGGTTGGGGAAGACGCTGAAGCCAGACTTTCAACTCCAGCACATGATTTGAACCCTGGAGATTGGGTAGTGATAAAAAATCACACCCGGGAATCTTGCCTAGCACCAAGGTGGGGAAACCCACAACAAGTGATACTTGTTACCACCACAGCTGTAAAGTGCAAGGGAATCCCCAACTGGATCCATGCCAGCCATACGAAAAGGGTACCAGAACCTGACAAAGTTGTGCAGCTGAAGGGTCTCAAGAATTTGATCCTGAAGTAGTTGACAATGAACAACCGAGAACCAGTCAGGACGAATGGATTCCAGTAGTCGACAATCCTGAAATAAGAATAAGAACAAGAAGCCAAACATATCTAGATAGTCAGACTGACAGTGAGGATGAGATAGGAATAGAAGAACGTACTCAGATTACAAAAATCCAAGCTAATGGTAATCATGAGGAGGACCAGATAAGGAAAGAACATTATACTCAGACCAACGAAACCCCCACCAGAACACCTTTGTCTGAGGAGGGACAGATAGGTACTAGTCAAAACGCACAGGCAGAAGACAATAAATAATCAGCAAGACCTGTGCAGGACCAGACAGGATTAGCAAAACGGGTTCAGGACAAAGAAGAAACTCCAGGCCCAACAAAGTCATATCCTGAATCAGGTCAGATTAGTCTAGAAGACCCATCCAGGCAGAAACATCAACAATAATAAGCCCTGGACCAAGTCAGTTAGAGAGGATACCTGAAGTTGAGGAAAATCAAGTTGTGCCACAACTTAAAGAAAACAAAAGAACATTTGAAGAATTAGAAAGCACAGTGCCAGCTAAGAGACTCAGAAAAGGCGATAAATGGCTTGGTGTTGTTAAAAGACTGAAATATCGCCTAGCCACAATTGATGAAGAACCTGAGCAGGTGGATGAAGTGACAAGTCAAACTGAACCGTCTACAAGTAATCAAAGAAGGAGAAATCCACGCCTGAAAAAGCTGAATAATAAATTCAAAGGCCCTGAATGGCCGTATATCATTCTTGAGGATTTCGAGAATCTGGAAATCAGTGATGATAGTGATGAAGAATTGATTGCTGATCAAAATATTGAAGAAGTGAGGCCAACTTGATTCAAAATCACAGGTGTATTCTGTGTAAAATTCTCAAAGAGGGGTTAAACCTCCTTAGTCAAAATGGCTGATAAAAAAGTTATTGGAAACTCGAAAAGAAGTTGTATAAAGACATGTTGTAGAATATGCATGTGAAGTGTAGCAATAGTGCTCATAGTATGGCTAGGACTGACGATATTAATGCCTTACTTAATGGCTGCTAAGCAAAATGACAGTAGTATACATGGAAAGATAGCGCACCACACACAAGATAGAGTAGACTTAGAAGCACCAGATGAGTTAGATTTACACCACTTTAGGAATAGAAATGAGACAGATATGAATGTTTTCGCAAATCTGTTAGTACACTATGTGGAAACAATGCAAATTAGTGATTGCTATGTATGTATGAAACTACCAGCATCTGTAGCTGAAGATGTTACCTACCACCATTTACCTCTGACCTATGGCATTTTCTGTAGCATATTAACTAGTCTGTTTTATTAAAACTGGAAGATTACAGTATTATTATTCTAACATAGATGTAATTTTCTCTGAAATCCCTATCTGTAGAAAAATGAACCCTGTCCTTAGTAGTAAAGACTCACAATTCATGGGTGAATATTTTCTAACAATGAAATCAATAGATATAGCTGAAGCACACAAAGACAATCTAACTTGTAGATTACACGAGGAGGAGAAAATATTCCTGAATTTAGTAGAGAAAAGGAGACAGGATTTCCATAAGAAAGCCACCAAACCGAAATCTCAGACACCCAAATGGGCTGAAAGGGAGGAATTTATGGCAACTGACAAGACTCATGCTGCTATGTCACTTGATTTTGAAACAAAAGGGAAAATCTGTCTCCATAGAAAGAAAACTGAGTATACCAATGTATTCATCAGATCCAGTGAATGTGAACACAATTTCCTCATAATTGGGGGTTGGGGACTAAAAGGGGGAACTGATCCAGTATTTCCTGGAGTCTATTATATTTGTGGGGACAAAGCTGACTTTAAGCTGCCTGATCATTGGTATGGGAGTTGCTATTTCAGAATATTATTCCCAAAGGTATACCATGTAAAATGAATCATTGGAAGCAATGTACACAAAAATGAACTAACACGATACACAAGAGCTAGTTTTGCAGAAATTGTAGGAGATATATTTAGTGCATTGATACCTTCAGTGGGAGAAGTTCTGAATACCCAAAGAATTTGCAAATTGTCTACAGTGGTGGATCGCTTATCGACTGACACTGCTGGAGGATTTCTATTGCTCAATACCGAATTGGTTGCAATCAGTTCGATGGTTTTACAAAATCGGCTTGCTCTTGACATATTATTGGCAAAAGAGGGTGGAGTCTGTAGAATGTTGAAGGCACAACATTGTTGCACTTACATACCTGATAAAAGCATTGAAATTGGAAGATATGTGAGAAATATTACACATTTGGAAGAAGAACTGAAACCACTGGAAGTTGATAGTGCATGGAAGAGACTAACTGATGGGCTCTCCTCTATTGATAATTGGATTTCTAATGTAGGTAGAAGTATTGTAGGTAAAGTACTGATGCCAATAATGGGAATATTACTAGTAATTTTGGTGATAATGATTTGGTGCAAATGCTGCAGAAACAGAAAAAGGTATACTGTGAATGAGAAAACAAAAAAAAGAAAACTTAATGAAATTCAAATGGAAGAGTTGAAGGGCGAAATATACAAAAGAATTCAAGTTTATCAGAATAATGATAAAAAGAAAACTACTTAAATAATTGAAGAAATTGAATTGGGAGAGTGTTGAGTTGGCATATGGTTCCTTAATTTGTGATGATATAAAATATCATCAAAGAGGGGATTGATGGAGCAAGGTTTCACATATACCGAAACTTGCTTGTACTCAGCCCACTCTAAATAACTTGTAATATATTAACCAACATATTTCAATTACATGACATTTCTAGTATCTAGGGGAAGCTCGAGTGTATTAAAATGGCCGCCGAAAACGTGGGAACTGTATTGCGCATGCGTCTACCACACTGACGTGGTGTGACGTCTTTTGCTTGGTGGAAATTTCCTGCTTCTACGCACTAGTACCAAAATGGCCGCTTTAAACCTCACATGCTAACACTCATGCTGCTGCTTGTTCTGAAGCTTGTTCGTTCTGCTTAACTATTAATGCACAAGTTAAAATAAAGTAATGGGGTTAGAGTAGAGAAAGGTGGTATACAGTGCATTCATTTATTTTTGTATTCTAATGTGTCTCTCCTTTGATTTTGCTGCTAGCTCGTATTTTGGCCTGAATACTGTGATAAACCCTATCTTTGAGAAGCCGCGCATGTGCACTCTGACTCCGAAATTGCTGAAACATTGGCATTGAACAAGAGTCAGCACTCTTCTTACCTACGATGTTCATGAGAACCTGCTCATCTGACTTCTAGAGAGAAAGCTAAAGACTACATTGTATTCTTAATGTATACCGATATTGCTGGGTGGAATAAAAGTGCATGGGAAAATAAATTATGGGCGGTAACCGGAATCAATTGAAACCGATATTGAAATGATCTCATCTTAGTATGGTGTGATGACCTCTCCTCATTTTTCCAACCAATCACCGAAGGGGAACACATAGATTTGCAACATTTAGGGGTGGTACATTGCCCTAGAAATGGTATAACAAAGGTAGGTTTAGATAGAGAAATTGTCCGACTTGTCCGAGTAGCTGACCTGTCACTGACCCAACGACTGCTATAGGAGATCGAGAGCAGAGGTGCTGGCGGAGCACTCTGTCAGTAGAATCGAGGTGTGGGGGAAATTTTCGATTACCCGATCGGGGTATCTAATTGGCCTTAATAGAGAGAGAGGTGTGACGCTGGTGTTGCACTTAGCGGAGGTCACCTGTCCTGAATTGCATCTGTCTTGTTCCGTGGGCATCTGATTAGTCAGGTGCCTGGTCCTGATTTTGCCCCAGCCCGTTGCCAGGATTGATCATTGCACCATTCTAGGTAAATATAATCCATGTGGTATGTCCTTGTGCTATTTCCCTTTCTCACGCTTTCCAGGTACCAATGTCTAAAGGTGTTACTGTGATTTCTTGCAAACTTTACATTTTATTGATCATATTCTTGCTTATGAAATTCATGATCTCCGTAATTTGGTCGAGGACTCACTTAAATCTTGCATAGATAAAGCTTTTAAACTTTTCCCCGAGTCTATGGTTATTTCAGGAAGGATAAATGTTTAAAATACTACTTGTTTTATGCTAACACCCTATTCGATCCACAGGACTTATAGCTAAGGTGACAAGGATTGGTAAGTCTTGGTTTACAGGTATAAGTCCTAAAGGACTCAAGTACTGATAGGCTGTTAGTAGTAAGCCAGGCAGGACTACTAGTTCAATGTGTGAATGTTTATGGGCCCAGGTGAGTATGATAAAATTGAGCTAGTGGTCCCGCGCGCTCTTTCACATTATTATTACTCCTTAAAAATGCTACACATAGAACACTGCAACAGGTACCTTCACCCCATAAGATATTTTAAAATTCTACCTCATAAATGTATACATTTACTATCAGATTCTGCTTTTCCTAACTCCGTCCCTCCTGACCCCACCCCCTTTCTGCAGCTTCGCCTTAAACTCCAATTTATGGGCTACCGGGGGAAATTGTGTCCATTTTCGTCATTGGATGTCACAAAGGCTCTCTCATGTGTCAACTGTGAGGTGGCGAATAGAGAGAAGTGTTGGAAATTGCAGAATGTAAGGGGTGAGCAGTCAATTGCAGGATGAAATGGACAGACTTGGCGATTAAGGCTGCCAATGTGTTGCCATATTTTACCTGCTCATTTAAATCTTGATAGCTGATTACTAGCTTATTTTTAAAAACGGTTGTACATTTCTGAATGTTATGATTTTAACTGTTATTGTTGGCACCTCTTCGTGAGCGCTTCTCACCTGTTTTTCACCGCTCCAGGCCCCGTTCCGCCCCGGCTGAGTGCCGTTTGTGCGGAGGGTCGAATTGCAGAGCGCCATTTCCGCCTTCTCTCCACCACTTCCGCCCTGCCTTACCCAGCGCAGGTTAGCGGTCTAGTGGCCACTGATTAGAGAATCTATATCTCGCGCGCTATTGCTCCTACTCAGTTGACAGACGCGGCGATTAAGGCTGCCGATGTGTTGCCATATTTTACCTGCTCATTTAAACCTTGATAGCTGATTACTAGCTTATTTTTAAAAACGGTTGTACATTTCTGAATGTTATGATTTTAACTGTTATTGTTGGCACCTCTTCGTGAGCGCTTCTCACCTGTTTTTCACCGCTCCAGGCCCCGTTCCGCCCCAGCTGAGTGCCGTTTGTGCGGAGGGTCGAATTGCAGAGCGCCATTTCCGCCTTATCTCCACCACTTCCGCCCTGCCTTACCCAGCGCAGGTTAGCGGTCTAGTGGTTCACCTCAGCTTTGTATAAAATGACGATATGGCGGAAGCGCAGCGGACGAGCGCAGCGGGAGCGCCGACTTCGCGCCGAAGTCGCGCCTAAGTCCTGCCCGTCTGCGCCCATCCGCGGCCGGGCGCGTCCAGCGCCCATATACTCTGTCCATACCCGTACTTACTCGTCTGCCGATCTACACGCCTTACGGCTGACGGTGCCTCCACCGCCTTGTGCCATTAGGATGGCCCAGGAGTGTTGCATCATGACTGTCCCTACCTCAAGGACCCCCAATCCCTCCCTCTCCATTCATAATTCCGTACCCCCGCCTTCCACCTCCCTACTACCAGAGACGCGTCCCTTAACCATCCTTTACCTCAACACCCGATCTATGGTGAAACACCAGCTGGAAATCCATCGCCTGCTTGAAGACAGTGCCGTGGATATTCTTCTCCTTTCAGAGACCTGGCTTACTGATGACTCTGTTCCTGACATTCTTGCCGCCATCCCAAATGGTTACTATATTATGCAATCTAATCGCCCAGGGGGACAAGCTGGTGGTGGGGTCGCAGCCATCATTCGTAAAGAGCATATCTTCTCCACCTTGGCTTGTACTCCTATCCCCAACACCCAAACCCTTGTTATTAAACTTCATTCCACCAGGTCCTCCCTTACCTGTGTCCTTATGTATAGACCCCCCACTCACATGCCCTCCTTCCCTCAACAAGCTGGGGATCTTATCTCTCAAATAATTATCAATCATGCTAAAGTCATCATCATAGGCGACTTTAATTATTGGCCCTCCGACCCTTGGGAAAGTCGACTCTCCGAGCAGTTCTCAGAACTTCTAACCAGCATGAATTGCCGACGATTTATCTCTACGCCTACTCACTGCAAGGGCCACATACTGGACCAGGTCTGGACGGCAAACCTAGACATCTCGCCCCCATTGGTAACTCCCTGTTCATGGTCAGACCATTGTTTTATTTCCTTTTCAGTAGACCTTTCCATCCCCCACCGCCCCCCTCTTACAAACAACATTTCATCCCGTAACTGGAAGAAAGCCAATTTAACTGAACTACACTCTCTATTGGCAGTTTCAGCCCCTTTGCCCTCCGGCTCAGCCACTTATCAAGCTTCCACACTCGAGCAATGGCTGGCGGCGGCCTCTAATACAGTAGCCCCATTAAAAACCATAAAAGCTGTGCGCCCTCATGACGCCCAGCGATGGTTCACTGACCAGCTAAAACTCGATAAACTGGCTCTCCGCCAAGCTGAACGCCGATGGCGTCACAACTATGATCCCCTTCTTAAAATTGAATTTACGACTCTCCTAAAAAACTACAAATCCTCTATCTTAGAGACTAAAACATCTTATTTTTCCCGGAAAATCATGGAGTCGGCCTCCAAAGCAAAAGATATTTTTTCAATCGTTAATGAGCTTTCCCTTCCCGATCGTGTCACTCTTCCCTCTGTGCCCACTCAGGCTCTGTGTGATGAGCTTAACACCTACTTTCAGGATAACATTTCCACTATTAAAAATAATATTTCTTCACCCACTTCGTCCCACTCATTCTCACTACCCCTTAAAAACTCCCAGCAACTGGACGCTTTCCCACCTATCTCCATCACTGAGTTCCAGAGCCTCCTGCACAAAGTCAGTTCCGGGTCTCCCAACGATTGCTGCCCCCCCCCCCCCCATATCCCATATCCTCAAAGAAATTTTTTTGACCTGCCCTGACCCCGCCTTGGCTCTTCTTAACACCTCGTTAGCCACAGGAGTAGTTCCAGACTCCTTCAAACAGGCAGTGGTGTTGCCAATCTTAAAGAAAGCCAACGCAGACCCCTTGGTTCTGAGTAACTATAGGCCTATTTCTCTACTCCCATATCTGGGAAAGATCTTAGAGACCCATGTGACTCGGTGTTTGAGCACCTTCATTGAGAGTTCATCTTTTTTGGACCCTTAACAGGCTGGCTTCCGCCCCCTTCATTCCATTGAGGCAGTCATTGCGGCCGTCATGGATACTCTAAGAATGGGGGCGAATAATAACATCTCCCAAGCCCTCGTCCTGCTAGATCTGTCGGCGGCTTTTGACACGGTCGATCACTCTATATTGATCGACCGTGTCACTAACGCCGGCATTCAGGGTGTTGCCCTTGATTGGGTCCGATCTTTCCTCGACGGGCGCTCTCAAGCAGTTCACCTTTCCACCTTCTCTGCTCCTCTTTTTTCCCTCTCCTGCGGAGTCCCTCAGGGCTCGGCCCTATCCCCTCTTCTTTTTAATTTATATATGCAACCCCTTATGGTCTCTCTCCGGCACTCCTCTGCAACTATCTATAATTATGCAGATGATCTGCAGTTGATTTTCCCTCTTGATTCCTCTTCCTCTTCTCTCACCAACTTTCAAACCACCATGCTTTACATCTCTGATTGGATGGCCCACAGCCAGCTCAAGTTAAATCCTACTAAGACGGAACTTGTCCTGGTGGGTGGACCGGCCAATCCGTGGAATGACAACTACTGGCCCCTCTCTCTTGGCGCCTCCCCCCGCCCTGTCAGCTCTGTGAAAAGCCTCGGAGTAGTCATCTCTGGTGATCTGTCTATGAAATCGCAGATCTCGGCAGTTACATCATCCTGCATCTTCCATCTGCGCAGGATACGCAAGATCTGTCGATTTCTCACCAGAGAGGCACTCATTTTAGCCATCTTGGCTTTAGTCATCTCCAGGGTTGACTTTGCAAACATTCTATATGTGGGGATTCCCGCCTACCAGCTTCAGAGGCTCCAACTGATACAAAATCAGGCGGCCCGCCTGGTGTTCCACCAGCCCAAGCACCAGCACGTCTCTCCACTGCTGAGGAACCTTCACTGGCTTCCAGTAGCCAAACGGTGCACCTTTAAACTCGGATGCACTATTTTTAAAGCCCTTTACAATTTGGCACCTGCTTTTATCTCCTCCAGTCTAAAGCGGTATTTACCAACACGTAATTTACGCTCTTCTGCCGACAATCTTCTGTGCATCCCCCAAATCCACCGCAAAAAACACGGTGGTCTACGCTTCTCTTTCCTAGGCCCTTCCTTTTGGAATTCCCTCCCCCCCTCCTTCCGTCATTGCCCTTGCTATGAATGTTTCCGCAAGACATTAAAGACGTTCCTTTTCAAAGCTGCCTTCGAGTAACCATTGGCCCTTGCCCGCTGTGTTTGTTATGAGCGCCAAGAAACCGTTCCGGTGAACGTGCGCGGTATAAAAATGTTTTAACATAACATAACATAACAGCCCCCATTTCCCTTTTTTGTAATCTGAATTAACCTATGACCTGTGTGAGAAACTGCTCTACAGTTCACACTTTAGTTGGATATGAGCAACGGGTGTTGCTGAATGGAAGAAAAAAGTCCAAGAGGCATCTAAAATCTGGGAAGAAGGAGAGTAACTTCAGAAGATGATATAAGTAAGCGCCGAAAAAACGACAAGGTAGAGAAGTTGCATTAAGTGAGAGTGAGAGTGAAGGACTTGGTGAAATTGAAAACGCTGGGCACAGGTAGGAAGGAGAAACAGAAGACATGGGTACAGAGACAAAAGTCATAGGATAACTAACCCAAAGTAAAAATGCAGAGAAAGCACTGTGGTATACAGACTGGGACAATGGGTGAATCGGGGCAGCCGCAGTCTTTCCTCTGGCTTTCTAGGCTGTTTCGGGTTTACTTCTTTGGAGTACATTTCCACCACAGACCATCTCACTGCGTGTCACTTCATTGTTAATAATATAATGGAAAAATGTGTGAGTAATATTAGACATATAATATTTTTAGGATAGTGTTGGGTAGGTGTAGTGGGGCAAGGGTAAGGGTTTAATTGTAATGGCATAAAGGTTAAGTGTATGGCTTAAGGGCATATGGGAAAGGAGTCCAGGATAAGGGGTCAGGTATAAGGCTAATTGTTAAGGATTAGGGTAAGGTGCAGGTAACAAATGGTCAAGTATAAGGCGTAAAAGTAAGGATACTAGCAAAAGGGTAAGGGGGCAGAGGTAAGAGGATAAGAGTGCAAATATAAGGGGGATACAGTTTAGGGTGAGGAGCAAAAGGTTAGGGATGAGGTAAGGTGCTTCAGGTGATAGAGGTAAGCATAAGATGCAAGGGTAAGAATTAAATATAAGGGTAAGGTTCAGGTATAAGATTAAGGGGCATAAAAGGATAAGGGTGTAACAGTGCAGTGGTAAGATAGTGGATTTACTCATGTGTGTGCCTAAATGCATATATGTGTACCACTAAAACACCAATGCTCATGTGTGCCTTTAAAAGTATTGTTACATTATGTTGTTAATTTATGTCATTTTGATGCCAGCTTAAAGACCACTAAAGTCATAGTTTTGATGCACATTTATGCTCATTTTAAATGTACTACAGCCATATAATTTCATGTTGTACAATACTACGATTACTAAACCATGCTATTTACCCACAGCATCATTTTGAAGTCGACACAACGAAGCAAGGATTTGAGAAAGTAGTGGAGTCAGCTCCTGTTAATGGTAACTCTATTTCTCCCTCAAGGACTTCTCACAATCGTCCCCATAAGAAGAATGTGGCAGCTGCCCATTAGTAGCTTTCAGTTAGATTACGTTTTGTCACATGTTCCCGCTTCCATTCACTTGTATTGAGAATAAATTGTATGACTGAGATGGAAGAGGTCTTAAACACAAAAGGGTGACCCTGTATTCCAAGAAATGTCGGTCCTTAGATGTACATGTATAAATGCAATGTTCCACTAGGAATTGTTCATTAATCATTCTGCATTCAACAGGGAAACAGAGATCATGTCCACTAGCAATAAATGCAAAACAACAGATTGTTCTGTTGTGTGTCTTATTTTGTAAATAGACAAAATTATAGTCAAGACAGTTAAACAAATATATGAAGGTGCTCCAGCGCTGAACACATGATTCAGTGCACATGCACTATATACAGAAAGTCCCAAACACTAGGACATATTTATATCAAAAGCCAGAAACATAATAGTTCAGGATTTTATGAGGTCCATCAATAAATGAATGGTTACTTCTGAAAAGATGTCAATGTTGAGAACTCAGCAACATGATTGCAACAGGGTCTACCCCTGGACAGAAAAGCAGGTAGCAACCTAGAAGAAGTATGAGAACTATCAGCACACACCGTACATGGGGCTTCGAGTGAAGTCTGTAAGCCAAGAAGACTGCAGGAGCTCGCCTGGCTATAGAGTTCTGGTGCGAATTAAGCATGCATCCCAAAAACCAGTCATCATGACCTAAAAAATAGAGATTTTAATCTCGGAACATAGTAAAATAATATCTCTTGTGTAACCACCGAGTTAGGGCATACTTGAAGACTCACAAGAAAACAGAGGAGTAGGGCATTGAGGAATGACAAAGGAAAAAGGAAATGCTGAAAGACATCAGCATGGTTCTTAATCATGCATAATGGAGATGTATTTATTGAACAAAAAATTGCACATGGCAAATTATGTTAACCCATAGTTTGCCAATGTACTTTTGCACAATGCAGAAATCACATGCAGGCAGTCCCATAGACCATGCAAGTCTATTGTTATATAATTGAGAAATCCATGCAACAAAAAGGTGGTGAAATGGACCAGCACACCAGGCATATTGAACATATATTTGTAAATAATAGAGTGCCCAAAGGTCATTGTCAAACAATTATTTGTGATCAAATAATACATTATTAGAAGTCCCACGCACTTTCGTAGTAATGACCTAATAGGAACAGCGTGTGCCGGAGTACATAGGATTAGCCAGAATATGGGGACCAAAAGAAGGGTAGAAGCCGATTTTACTTTGAGTTCAATGAAAAAAATTAGCTCAGGTATCACTGTAAAAAAAAGTAACAAGTGAAGTAGAATAAGTTCAAATTCAGCGAGGAGAGACGTTCTCTCAGACGTGCGGCGACTACATGTCCTTACCTATGTGTGCCAGTGAATCGACTTGAACATTGCGGGAACTTGTGCAACAGATAAGTCAGCAGAGGCTAGATACCCTGCTGGGCGAAGAACTAGGGCATTAATCTCTGGGTGTGCATGCTCTTTTGTATTGTGGTTGGAGAGCGATCGGGTCAAGGGTGACCCTTGACCCGGTCACTCCACTACCGCACGGCCCCCGTGTGCCCGGATTCTGCTGCCGCTGCCTGCTTGGCCCTCTTGCTGCCGCCTCTCCTTAGGGCCCCTGCTCTCCAGGCTTGCCCTCGCTCTCCAGGCTTGCCCAGGCTTGCCCTTGCTCTCCCCGGCTCCGCTTTCCCGCTCTTTCCAACCCCCCTCTGCTCCCCGCCGCTGCTCTCCTGCGGCCCGCGCCCTTCTCCTGTCTCCCGCTCCCCATTCGCCGCCCCGCTCCCACCTCCCAGCTGCTCCTCCCTCCCACTTGGCCATAAATGGCGGGGACCACGCGGCAGTGAGCTGTGACCCTTGACCCGGTCACTCCACTACCGCATGGCCCCCGTGTGCCCGGATTCTGCTGCCGCTGCCTGCTTGGCCCTCTTGCTGCCGCCTCTCCTTAGGGCCCCTGCTCTCCAGGCTTGCCCTCGCTCTCCAGGCTTGCCCAGGCTTGCCCTCGCTCTCCAGGCTTGCCCAGGCTTGCCCTCGCTCTCCCCCGCTCCGCTTTCCCGCTCTCTCCAACCCCCCCTCTGCTCCCCGCCGCTGCTCTCCTGCGGCCCCGCCCCCTTCTCCTGTCTCCCGCTCCCCATTCGCCGCCCCGCTCCCGCCTCCCAGCTGCTCCTCCCTCCCACTTCGCCATAAATGGCGGGGACCGCACGTACGTGCAGCGGCCACGCGCAGCGGCCACGCGCAGCGGGCGTGCCGATTGCGCGCCAAAGGCAAGCCCGTCTGCGCCCATCTACACCCGTCCACGCCTGGACCGCGCCCAGCGCCAGAACCCCTGGACCCCGCCAGAGCCAGCCAACCCGACTGAGCTACGACGACGCCACCCTCCACACACTCAACACCGGCCGACATCCAGCCTGCTACCAAGCCACCCCGAAACGCACCCACGGAGCCTTCACCTGCCACGCCTGCTACTTCACCTGCACTCGGTCCTGCACCGCGCCAGCCAAAACAGCCGCCAACAACAACCACCTCAAGTGCATCCTGCTCAACACCCGCTCCATCCACTGGCACGCCGTTGAACTATGGGACCTCCTGGACAAAACGGCACCAGACGTCGCCTTCTTCACGGAAACCTGGATGAACGCCTCCTCAGCCCCCGACATCGCCATTGCCATCCCGGACGGCTACAAGATCATCCGGAGGGACCGCGTCAACCAGACTGGAGGAGGCATCGCCATCGCCCACAGAAACACTATCCGCATCACGACCAACACTGATGACACCCTCACCACCGCAGAGCACCTGCACTTCCAGATTCACACCTACCCCAAGACCACCCTCAGAGAAACCCTCATCTACAGACCCCCGGGACCATGCTCACACTTCAGCGAGGCCATCGCAGACTTCATCAGCCCGCTCGCCCTCGCCTCCCCCGACTACATTCTCCTAGGAGACCTCAACTTCCACCTGGAGAACGACCAGGACAACAACACCACCGCCCTACTAGACAAACTCGCCAACCTTGGATTCAAGCAACTGGTCACCACCCCCACCCATTATTCCGGCCACACGCTCGACCCCGTCTTCTCCTCCAGCAACCACATCTCCTTCAGCCACACCACAGAGCTCCACTGGACCTACCACAGCTGCGTACACTTCAACTTCAGGAACACAACGACCCACCACCGCCCTCAACAAACCCCCCGAAGATGCTGGAGCAAGATCACCACCGACCAACTCACCACCTCCTTGAGCCTAAACCCTCCCACCAACACCACGGACCCCAACGAAGGTTAGGCGCCTTGATGCCTTCGGGCTTAGTTGTGCGTTATAAGATTCTTTTGATTTCATTTCATTTTCAAGGAGCCCGCAACCTCACAGAGTGGATCATCGACTGCGCCGACACCCTTGCTCCACTGAAAAACCCTCCCAGCAACCTCAACAGCAAGAAAGCCGCGTGGTTCACCAACGATCTCAAAGACTCCAAGAAATCCTGGCGTGACCTCGAGAAAGCCTGGCGCCACAACCAGTCAACGGATAACATGACAGCCCTCAAGAACGCCACCCGCAAACACCACCAGCTGATCCGCACCACCAAAAGGTCATCCTTCAGAGAACGACTGGACAACAACACCCACAACAGCAAGGAACTCTTCAACGTCGTGAAAGAGCTCTCCAACCCCAACGCCAGCAACAACGACATCACGCCTTCTCAAGACCTCTGCAACTCTCTGACCACCTTTTTTCACCGTAATATCGTCGACATACACGAGAGCTTCGGCGCTCAGAACTCGTACCCCACCACCGAACCTACACCCCCCACCACCACCCTGTGCACCTGGACTCAGGTCAGCATGGAAGATACCACCCACACGATGAACACCATCCACTCGGGCCCCCCAGCCGATCCCTGTCCACACCACATCTTCAACAAAACCGACTCCGTCATCGCACCCAAACTTCGGGACATCATCAACAACTCCTTCATATCCGCCACCTTCCCAGAGAGCTGGAAGCACGCAGAGATCAGCGCCCTCCTGAAGAAACCCACCGCGGACCCCTCAGACCTCAAGAACTTCCGCCCCATCTCGCTCCTCCCCTTCCCTGCAAAAGTCATCGAGAAAACCATCAACAAACAGCTGACAGCCTTCCTGGAGACGAACGGCTCCCTCGACCCATCGCAGTCCGGATTCCGAGCGAACCACAGCACCGAGACCGCCCTCATCGCGGCCACCAACGACATCCGGACCCTGCAGGACAACAGAGAAACCGCCGCCCTCATCCTGCTCGACCTTTCGGCTGCGTTCGACACGGTCTGCCACCGCACCCTGACAACCCGCCTCCGCCACGCCGTAAGATCTTCCGCTGGATCCCCACTGGAACCAGGAAAACGGTCACCCAGACCCTCGTCACCAGCCGTCTGGACTACGGGAACGCCCTCTTCGCTGGGACCACCGCCAAACTACAGAAAAGACTCCAGCGCATCCAGAACGCCTCAGCACGACTCGTTTTGGACATCCCCAACACAGCCACATCTCCGCCCACCTGAGGGACCTGCAATGGCTCCCCGTCAGCAAGAGGATCACGTTCAGACTCCTCACCCGCGCACACAAGGCTCTCCACGACTTGTGCCCCGAATACCTCAACAACCGCCTCACGTTCTACACGCCAACCCGCCAGCTCCGCTCCGCCAGCCTTGCCCTCGCCACCATCCCACGGATCTGCAGAACCACCACCGGAGGAAGATCCTTCACCTACCTGGCGGCCAGACCTGGAACACCCTCCCCACCCACCTACGACTCACCCAGGACCATCTCTCCTTCAGGAAGCAACTCAAGACCTGGCTTTTCGAGCAGTAGCAGCCCCCCCCCCCCCCCCCAGCGCTTTGAGACCCTAGCGGGTGAGTAGCGCGCTTTACAAATACTCTTGATTGATTGATTGATTGATCTTGGGGGAGAGTAAAGGCTGGAGCACCAACCACTGTTTAAAGACGAGGCAGGGATACGCTTGAATGGTGTCTGCAAGAGAGATATTAAGGGAGAGATGTACTTGTGTGGTGTCTGCAAGAGGCAAAGGGAGACATGCTTCTGACATGCTTGTGAGAGATCTCATGGAAGTGGTCTACTATTTACAAAGGAGCACTGTCCGTCTGTGCATGATACACATAACAGATAAAAACAGCTCATCAGCATGATGCTCCATATCATAACAAAATCAGGAATGGCACATGGGGGGAAAAATGTAACAAAAATCCGAAATTGTATAAATAACTATTACATGGGTATAGAAAAAATGTATTGTAAAAGATACAATCATGGATCATCAGTTACAGGGTCATGGACAGTAAACAATGCTTTCAAAGGTGTCTTTCAAACATTGAGAACACAAGAACCTCTAAAAGGTGTATGAAAACCAAAGTCTGACAAGCAATCAAACGATCATCATTGTGATAAGTTGGCTTTCAAATAGCCGCAAATTAATCTGCAATTGACTTCGGAAAGGGGCAGTGAGTCGTGCCTGACACTGAGCTGCATCACGGGGGACTACATTTCCCACTACCCTCCAGGAGACTTCACACATAAAAATGTGACGCAGACCTATGGTCTGTGTATCCACAACAAACCTGCAATTGACTTTGGAACGTGGCAGTGAGCCATGCCTCCGTCCATCACCACCCCCTTTTGTACCGCTTCATGCCTGATACTGAGCCACGTCACGGGGGACTACACTTCCCACCACCCTCCAGGAGCCTTCATGCATAAAAACGTGACACAACCCCATGGTGAGGGCAAAGCCTGGGCCAAGGGCGGGCCCGTCCCGCCCGTCGGAGCCAGAAGGAGGCCTGGCTGAGCACCACCCTCTGACCTGTGTAAATGGAGGGGGTCCACAGCTACAGTCGGAAGGCACCTGCCAAGAATGTGTAAGCGAAAGGCAACGAGTGAACAACTGGGGAAAGGGGGTGATGGTTAACACCCTCAATGCTTTTTTATCAAGAGCTGCAAATGCTCTCTCCCAAGAGATAGAGCTCACTGAGCACCGTCTCTCTTTGGAAGAGGGTATGTGAATTATGGGTCCAACTTTACCCATACCCGAGGCTCCCTATGTTCCACCTAATAGTTCCCCCATGACTTTGCTCAAATATGAGTCCCTCTCCCTATCTGAATTACATATTCAACCAGGGGCCAAGAGGAAAAGGAGTGGAAGGAATTCAAAGTCTAAACCTTCAAAAGTTTCAATAGTTAAGAGAGTGGCGACACCCATAGAAGTAGTAAAGAGTACAAATCAGACATTATTTGACCTGAGGGTCAATGAATCTAAGTCTTTTGTCTTCATAACAGGGGTAGCTCCCTCTGAGAGAGTACCACACTTTTCTATAGGGTCTCGAAGACTAGAGGTGGTAGATTCCTTCACTTACTTAGGGGTTTCGTTTGATAAAAGTCAGTTCTGGTCAAATATGGTGGATAACAGGGTCCTAGTGATGGAGAGAAATATGGCAGTCCATCTGCAGCTTCATCTAGAAACTGGGTACAAAACCATTCAAACCCATAAAAAAGATATATGGGGTGAAGACAATACCTACTGCAACCTACAGGGCAGGGGTGTGAGGTACAGCTCCCATAGCTTGGCTCCCAAAACTTGAGGATAGGTTTTTTAAAAGACTTGTGTTCCTCCCCAGTTCATGTTCTAATTGTATCTGCCACCTAAAATTGGGATTAATACATGTAGGAGAGTAGGGTCTGCTTCCTATGGTTACCCCCACTTTTTGCTGTGATACTTTGGTCTTTCGACTTTAGTATGGCTGTAGTCCTGCTAATCAGGCCCACAGCCTAGCTGTTCTCTCTCTAAATTGAAACCAGGTGCTTTAGGTACATGTCAGATTGGCTCCTCAGTCACCCTTGTGAGCCCCTGTATAGTGTACCCTAGGTACCCAGGACATAGGTGCACCCTAGGCCTACCAGGGGCTGCAGCATGTATTGTGCCACCCCTGGTTTGCCTTCCAAACTGACACCAGAGGTCTGTTCTTACAGCCTGGGTAAGGTGGTGTAAACACCCCTTACTTAGATATAGTATACCTATATCTATATACCTATATAGACACATATTCACCTATAAGCCACTTCTAAGGCAGACCTCGACAATCCTGGAGGTAGAGTGCTTTGTTTTATGTGAAAGGGTGCCCTAGCATAGCTGAGCCACTCTGCAGCTTTCGGAACCATCTCCTTATAGCTGTTCTATGATATAGCCATACCATATACTCTTAAGTGCATTATAATCCTCGTGGTTAATGCTAACTTTGGTTTGGCTTTATCAAAACATGTCGTGTAAGGTGTCAAACACTTTGGAATACTACCCCCCCCCCCCCACCAGTCCTGGCAACGGGGGTAGCATTCCACCCTTCTAGAGGGAGAAGACATGTAGTTACTGTTAAACCCGGTTAAAGTTAAACAGAGCCTCAGCATCACAAAATGGATGCTGCTGCCACAGACACGAGTCTGCTCTCCTGCTGCTGAACGAAACTCTGGCAGGGGAGGCCTGGACAATAGGTTTTCTGTCCAGGGAGGTGCTGGCACCTCCCCAGACATGCTTTTGTGTATTGGGGCAGGCAGGGCTGCATTCAGTGAATGCTTTCCAGACACTGCCTGGGGCACACAAGGTGCTCCATGCATTTCTCAGTTCAAACCGGTTGCTGGGGCAACTCTGTCCCAGCTCTGGCGTGAAACTGGACAAACGGATAGGGGTGTAACCACCCCCTCCCCAGGTCCACCCTTAGGAGGGACCTTAAAATTAGTCCAACCCCTTAACTTAGTATAAGTATAGGATCCCAGTCCCTAGGACTTTAGATTACCCTGGACGAAACTCTGAAGCACATATCCTGGACCTTCGACATTCCATTTCGACTGGAAGATGGAAGACATCTCCCTTGTGGTCAAGGAGTGACCACCCTGTTCAAACAGGCACCAACAGCAACTTTGCCGGTCTGCATTTTCGAGGCTCCCGCCGGATCCCGAAGAATCTGCGGCACAGCACACGGACTTCCAGACATCTCTGACACCGACCTTTGCTCACAGCAAAGCTGAGACATGTGGCGGAAACTAGAGACGTGGGAACGGAACTCCTGGACATCCTGCATTTTGCTACCTGTACCAACTTCCCGAGGTATCCCGAAGTTGTGCATTGGGGTGCTTGAAACCCGAGCAGCATTTGCATTGAAGCTCAGAGGCCCACACTCCACAAGTGTCCCGTGGGCCCCACTTTTGCATTTCAGCTTGACGTGTCTTCCCAGATCCTAGTCCATTGGCTAGTGAGCCCCCCGAAGTCTTACTGTCGAATCTAACTTTCTTTCCTGGTTGCTCCAGGCTTGCTCAAGCTTCCCTACAAAGGAGAAGCGCCCCAGACCTTGCTGGTCTGCAACTAAGCCAATCTCGACATCTTGCGTGGATTGCGTTTGCCAAGGCTTGTTGGGTCCAATCCGGATACCGACACCGCAGTCTACTAGATCCTTTATGGGGCAGCTTAAATCCAGCTTCTGGTTGTCATCGACACCTCTTGGACCTCGTGTCTGAAGAGACAAACTTTACCTTTTCATCTGAAATCACCCGACTATGGCTGGCAGCTTTCCATCGCCATCCTGGTCACTGGCAAGTGACCCAGACTCTGTCCCTTCTGCTTTCAGGTTCTTCAGATCCTCGATCCACCCTTGGATCCACCCGGACACTTTTCCTCTGGACGCATGCAGCACTATTTTGCAGCTCTCCAGTGAAATCAACGACGAAACCCGACACCAAAAGACCCCTATGCACCCAGCTTCCGTGGGTGAGGTAACACGAGTACTCTGGTAGTCTCGAGGGTATTGGCCCTCATAGTGTCTAAGTCTAAAAGGGTTCCATCGTAGTTCATTTAGTAGAAGTGTCCTTAAATTGTAAAATTGTAACTTGTTTGTTTCCCATAGAAAGTCAATAGTGACCCGCGGCTGTGTTTAGACACTGCACACGTCTCCCGTGGGCCTCCTACTTTCTAACCCTAGGTTGTTCCTAGAAGCCCCAGCGATTCCACAGGCCCTAGGCCTGCTTTCTATCTCAGACGTGGTTCTTATACCACTATTTTAGTATATGGTTTGTGAGGCCCCAAGGGCATAACGTATACTGTGCAACTTATCATATGCTAATTAAGTTCCTTGTATTGTACTTTTACCTCTGACCTCATAAAGAGTGCAGAGGGGTTGTGTTTAGAATAAATACATATATATTTGATATATTCCTTGTGTGGTGTGCTTTCATTTGGCACTCAAGGGATTATAATTGGTAACACAACTAGCTTAATTCGCTCTCTGAAGTCTTAGCCTGAAGACTGCTCGCCATTGCTACCCCTAGGAAAGCTTTCTATAAGGTTGACTTTACAACCATCTTCAATAAGGGTCGATTAGACTGGTGCAAGGTGCCCACTAGAACTAGTGGATATCATATGCCAGGCTAACTTCTCACATTGGTGTGCAGCGGATGGGATAAGAGCTTTCATTGTTTTACAAAATAATCTTGAGAATATCATTTGAAAAATCACTTCAAGGTACCTGTAGGTACATATGAATCAAGTCTTATAATACATAGGTTCTACTGAACTTAGCAGTTGTAGGTGGTAAGGGCTTAGCACACCCTGACTACAACTTCTATAGAGGTTCTAGTAGGTAACAAGTAGTGTAGGTAGGTGCACACACCACACCACACTAGTCATGGCTTTAAAGGCAGGGCCTAGTGTGCCTCTGCAACAAGACAGCCCAGGGCTGCCTTCTAAATATGACACTTTCACTTTTCAAAAACTGAGAAGCTTGTGTGCCATAAGAAAATTAAAGCAAGGACAGAGTCCAACCTTTCAACACCTGGTAGATATCTTAGTGATAGATGACGTAGCTAAAGCATCAGATCCAGAAACCCATGGTAGTGGGGAGGGGGCCATCCTTCATCAGAGGAAGATCCTAGTGGGGCAGCCCCACTGGTATCAGAGGATGATGAGGATGTAGGCCAGGAAGAGGTTAATGAACCTGACCTGGAAAACACAGGACTACCTGAGGGTGACGATGGCCTAGGAAGGCCTCCCTCCATTCCTCCTCGTAGGCATAATGGTGTGCCCAGAAGACACACATCTCTTTCAAATGAATCTGGACATTCTGACTCATCAGTAGGGCCTCAGCTCAAAGGAGAAGAACTTCCCCTCAGAGAAGAGAGCATAAAGCTAGAATGAAAGAAGTCAAGCTTAGGATCAGGAGGCAAGAAGTTGCCCTTGCCAAAGAGACCCTAGCTCTTGAAAGAGAGAGAGAATTGGTGGACTAGAGCCCACTGGTGGCAGCAATATCCCTTGTGGTAGGGATAGGTCTCATGACCATGGGCACCTGAACAAGATTGTCCCTCCTTATCAGATTGGGGATGACATCCACAAGTGGATAACTGCTTTGGAAAGGGACTGCAAAATTAAGCAGGTACCCCAGAGTCAGTGGGCAGCAATCTTGTGGCTCTCCTTTGCAGACGAAGGTAGAGACCTATCCCTTGTGGTAGGGATAGGTCTCATGACCATGGACACCTGAACAAGTTTGTCCCTCCTTATCAGATTGGGGATGACATCCACAAGTGGATAACTGCTTTGGAAAGGGACTGCAAAGTTAAGCAGGTACCCCAGAGTCAGTGGGCAGCAATCTTGTGGCTCTCCTTTGCAGACGAAGGTAGAGACAAGCTCCTCACTGTTAGAGAAGAGGATGTTGACAATTACTATGTCCTGAAGAGTGCTAACCACTGAGAAGTACAGGTTGCTGTTCAGAGACACCCAGAAGATACAGACTCAGGACTGGACAGACTTTGTAGATTGTGCTACTAAGGCTCTGGAAGGCGGGTTACTGGGCAGTAAAGTAAGTGACTATACAGGATTGTATAACCTTATAACGAAAGAACAGATTCTTAATAATTGTCAGAACCAGTTATTGCATCAGCACTTGGTTGACTCTGATTTGACCTCTCCCCAAGAATTGGGTAAGAAGGCAGACAAATGGGTCAGAACCAGGGTGAAGCAGACGGTACAGAACCAAGGTGGTGACCAGAAGAAGCACGACCAAAAGGGTGGGGAGAAAGCAAAAGACCAGAAGTCTTCTCAAGGTCCCCAAAAAGCTTCTATTGGTGGGGGTTCCCAACAATCCAAAAAGAAAGAAGGTCCAAAGAAACCTTGGTGCAAGATTTATAAAGTAAATACTCACTGGACCAGTGAATGCACCAAGAAGGAGACAGCTCTAACCACCATTGCCCCTAAGGCAACGGTTCCCCCTAGTTCAACTCCCAAGCGGTGGTTCTCAACAGTAGGGTGTAGTAGGGTTAACCCCAGGAACTGAGATGGACTCTGGCTTAGTCAGAGTATCAACTCAAGCTGTTTTGATCAGTGATGGAGGCATGGATATGTCCTTCCTTGTGAGTCCCAATACCTTGGGCAAGTACAGACAAATTCCTTTAGTCAATGAAAAAGAGGCTCAGGCCTACAGGGACACAGGGGCTAGTGTCACCATGGTGATACCTGACTTTGTGGACCCTGGACAGATCATACTAGGTGAAACGTACCTAGTGACCAATGCTAGCAATGTCACTACCACACATGATATGGCAGTTGTTAATTTCTCCTGGGGAGGGGTAACTGGCCTTAAGAAGGTTGTTGTTAGCTCAGACCTCCCTGTAGAATGGTTGCTTGGCAATGACCTAGAGACTTCAGTCTGGTCTGAAGTGGAGTTTAGGACACATGCAGAAATGTTGGGCATCTCAGCACATGTTCTTGCTGCGACTAGGTCACAGGTCAAAAATTGCAACACTGAACAGGCACTGGATTCTGGAATAATGGACCAGTTGCCTATCAGGAAAAGGAGCAGGAGGGTTAAAGCTGTGCCTTCCCCCTGCCTCAGGATGAGGATTAGCCTTCTGAGGAAGCTGATTGTGAGCCTGAAGAAGGAACTGTCCTAGAAGAGCTTGAGCCTGATCAGGTTGAGTTTCTTGGGACAGGTGGACCTTCCAGGGCAGATCTGCGGCAGGCGCAGTTGGACTGCCCTTCTCTTGATCCCCTCAGACAGCAAGCTGCTGCTGAGGCTGCAGGGAATGCTAGTGGAACCCATAGAGTCTATTGGGATGAAGGGCTCCTGTATTCAGGGGCTATAGACCCCAAGCCTGGTGCTTCCAGGAGGTTGGTTATACCTTTGGCATTCAGGGGATTCCTTTTGACACTAGCCCATGATATTCCCCTTGCAGGACATCTTGGCAAGAACAAAATTTGGGACAGACTTGTACCTCACTTTCACTGGCCTCACGTGTCAGAAGACACCATGGAGTTTTGTCGCTCCTGTGTTACCTGCCAAGCCAGTGGCAAAGCAGGCAGCACTACAAAGGCCCCCCTTATACCACTACCTGTGGTGGGGATTCCCTTTTGAACGTGCATGGATTGACATTGTTGGACCAATGGATCCCCAAACAGCCTCTGGGCACAGGCTTATTCTGGTGGTAGTGGATCATGCCACCAGATACCCAGAAGCTATCTCCCTTAGGACCACTACAGCACCTGTTGTGGCAAGAGCCCTCTTGGGAGTTTTCTCCAGGGTGGGTTTCCATAAGGAGGTTGTATCAGACAGAGGTGCAAACTTCTTGTCTAGTTACCTGACTGCAATGTGGAAGGAGTGTGGAGTGAACTATAAGTTCACCACACCCTATCACCCACAATGCAATGGTCTAGTTGAAAGGCTCACCAAGACCTTAAAGGGCATGATTAAGGGTCTCCCTGAAAAGCTCAGGCGGAGTTGGGACATCCTACTGCCCTGCCTTTTGTTTGCTTACAGAGAAGTCCCACAAAAGGGAGTTGGCTACAGCCCTTTTGAACTTTTGTTTGGGCATCCTGTAAGAGAACCCCTTTGTCTGGTGAAGTAAGGATGGGGGTTACCTCTCAAACTTCCCAAACAAGACATTGTGGACTATGTACTTGGTCTCTGCTCCCGGATGGCAGAGTACATGAAAAAGGCATCCAAAAACCTTGAGGCTTGTCAGGAATTGCAAAAGGCCTGGCATGACCAAAAGGCTGTACTGACTGTTTACCAGCCAGGACAGAAAGTGTGGGTGTTGGAGCCAGTGTTCCCAGCAGCTCTCCAAGACAAGTGGAGTGGACCCCACACTATTGTTGAACAGAAGGGAGAGGTTACCTATCTGGTAGATCTTGGAACTTCCAGGAGCCCCCACAGGGTGCTTCATGTCAACAGACTGAAACAATATGTTGACAGGGCAGACATGGGCTTGCTCATGGCTCCTGATGAAGGACAGGAGGAAGAGAGTGACCCTCTCCCAGACCTGCTCTCTCAGAACCCTGATGATGGTTCAGTTGATGGTGTAGCCTTGGCAGGCAGCCTCACTGACCAGCAGCAGAGTGACTGCAGACAAGTTCTGCAGACATACAGACATATGTTTTCACTGACTCCAAGTTAGACTACCTGGGGCACTCATGAAGTGGACACTGGGGACAGTCTGCCTGTTAAAAGTAAGATTTACAGGCAACCTGATCATGTCAGGGACTGTATCAGGGCAGAAGTCCAGAAGATGTTGGAACTGGGAGTAATTGAACCTTTAGATAGCCCCAGGGCTAGTCCAGTAGTCCTAGTGCCAAAACCTCACACCCAGGGTGGTAAGAGAGAGATGAGATTTTGTGTAGACTACAGAGGTCACAATGCTATCACTAAGACAGATGCCCATCCAATACTCAGAGCAGATGTGCTCATAGATAAGTTGGCCTCTGCCAAATATCTGAGTACATTTGATCTGACAGCTGGCTATTGGCAAATCAGGTTAGCTGAAGAGGCCAAGCCAAAGACAGCATTTTCAACCCCTGGTGGACAATATCAGTTTGTGGTAATGCCCTTTGGTCTGAAAAATGCACCTGCCACATTTCAAAGGTTGGAGAACAAAGTCCTCTCAGGCCTGGGTGACTACTGTGCAGCTTATCTTGATGACATTGCTGTCTTTAGCTCCACCTGGGAAGATCACCTGATCCACCTGAAAAATGTTTTGGAGGCCGTGCAAAAGGCAGGCCTAACTATCAAGGCTACAAAGTGCCAGATAGGGGAGAGTCAGGTTGTATACCTGGTCCACCTTGTAGGTGGAGGGTAAGTTCAACCATTGCAGTGCACAATCCAGACCATAATGGACTGGACTGCTCCAACCACCCAGACTCAGGTCAGTGCTTTCTTGGGTCTGACTAGGTACTACAGAAGATTTGTCAAGGGGTATGGTTCCATTGTGACACCCCTGAATCACTTAACTTCTAAAAGAATACCTAAGAAAGTTCAGTGGACAGTCAGCTGTCAAAAGGCATTTGATGACCTGAAGCAGGCCATGTGCACTGCTCCCATTCTGCAAAGTCCAAACTACTCCAAAGAATTAATTGTTCAAAAAGATGCTCCTGAGTTGGGGGTAGGGGCTGTGCTATCACAATTGAATGAAGAAGGTCAAGACCAGCCAGTAGCTTTTATAAGCAGAAGGCTGCCCCTAGAGAGAAATGTTGGTCAGCTATTGAGAGGGAGGCCTTTGCTGTGGTTTGGGCCCTGAAGAAGCTGAGGCCATACTTGTTTTGTACTCACTTCACAGTTCATACAGACCATACGCCCCTCTTGTGACTTAAACAGATGAAGGGTGAAAATCCCAAACTGCTCAGGTGGTCAATTTCTCTACAGGGGATGGCCTTTACAGTGGAACATAGACCTGGGAGTAACCATGCCAATGCAGATGGACTCGCCAGATATTTCCACTTAGAACATCAAGACTCAACTGGATAAGGTTAGTTTAATGTCCCTGCGTGTGGTGGGGGGGTTGTGTAGGAGAGTAGGGTCTGCTTCCTATGGTTATCCCCACTTTTTGCTGTGATTCTCTGTTTTTTTTACTTTAGTATGGCTGTGGTCCTGCTAATCAGGCCCACAGCCTAGCTGTTCTCTCTCTAAATTGAAACCATGTACTTTAAGTACATGCCAGATTGGTTACTGGGTCACCCTTGTGAGCCCCTGTATAGTGTACCCTAGGTACCCAGGGCATAGGTGCACCCTGGGCCTACCAGGGGCTGCAGCATGTTTTGTGCCACCCCTGGTTTGCCTTCCAAACTGACACCATAGGTCTTTTCTTACAGCCTGGGTAAGGTGGTGTAAACACCCCTTACTTAGATATAGTATACCTATATCTATATACCTATGTAGACACATATACACCTATAAGCCACTCCTAAGGCAGACCTCGACAATCCTGGAGGTAGAGTGCTTGGTTTTATGTGAGAGGGTGCCCTAGCATGAGCTGAGCCCCTCTGCTGCTTTTGGAACCATCTCCATATAGCCGATTCAAAAAGCTTTATTCGATTTTTTACAATCATAAAAGCATATACAACCAGCAATACATCAGGATTACAGTTTAAAACAGATGTCTGGCATGAATTCATAAAAAAACCCGATAAAAAGAGAAGATTTAAGATCAATAAAACCACAGGTTAAAAAGTTAAAACATTGGATTTATCTACATTATATATGTACAATATAAAAATAGTTAAATCAAATCAAGGACAAAGTGCAATTTGGCGCGCCCTCAAGATCCAAGCCCAGCCTAGAAATTTCGCCATAGCCAGTGCAATCGGAAGCGATGTATCTGTGCGCAAAATTCGATCAGCCTCCGCCGCTGCCCCGGTACCCAGCAGCTTGCAGATAGGTAACAGCCAGGCCCGCCGTGGGGCAGCAGAGACATCACAAACCCAGAGAATATGTGCCGTTGTCTCATTATTGGCAGTACATCCTGGGCACCCAGCTGGGTTATGTGGTGACCATTTCAAGGTGAAAGATCTTACGGGGAGGGACCCCACCCTGAACTGGAAGTACAATTTGCGATCCATATGTTTCGTAATTGCATCCCAATATAATTCCATCCTAGGGACCAGTTTATGGTCCATAAAGCGGCTAGTAAGGGAATAAGACTCTTGTTGTCTTGCATTATTCAGTGAAAACAGTTCCCAATACTTAGCCTTTAACAAAGATTTAGATGGAAAAATGGAGATTGCAGGATCGGTCCACAATACAGTCAGTCCTAGCTCCCCTAAAAGAAGTCGGACTGCCCTGAGCCATTTAATTTGATGTAATGTGTCTGACTTAATGATATCTAGGAAACCCTGGGCATAGCCAGCAAGTTCGGGAGTGGTCCACAATATCCTCCAATAGAGGAGGGGATCTAATTTGGCTATAGTTGCAATGGGTTTCTTACCTAGATCTAACAACAATGGACACATAGGAGAGCTCTGGGGAAGTCCGGTTATATTTCTTAGAAACCTGTTCTCTGCTGAGGTAAGAGCTACAAGGTTCTCACAGCCCCACACCTCTGAACCATACAATGCTGAACTAACAGCCTTCAGATTATAGATTTCAAGGACGGGACTGATAGGCTTGGAAAGGGTGTGATTGTACTCCTGACAGAGCACCCCAGATATCTGTCTGAGTTTGAGAGAGGCTATGTTGATTTGCCGGCCCCTCTTCATACTGCCTTGGAAGTTAACTCCCAGATAGGTGAACTCATTGACTATTTCAAGAGGGCCCTCTTTCATTGCAAATCCTCTTGTGTTTGCCTTGCGTGCATTAAACGTCATTAACTTAGTTTTTGACACGATGACCTCCAATCCACTCTCACAGCAGAAATCCTCAAAAATATGAAGAGCTTTCTTTAGTCTGCTCGGGGTCTTGGAAAGGATCTGCGTGTCATCGGCAAACATCAGGATGGGTACCTTTTCACCAACAAGTATGGGGGCATCGGTCGAAATTCTGCTCATACAACCAGCAATTCCATTAATATAAAGCGTGAACAGCGTGGGGGCCATCACACAGCCCTGCCTAACACCACGTTCCACTGGAAATGGTTCAGTGACTTCCCCCTGTCCACCCTATCTAATTTGATCCTTATTATCTTCGTGAAGTCTGCTGATCAGGGATAAAAGATCCAGAGGTAGGCCTAGTTCTTTGAGGACAAGCCATAATTTCCAACGGGGGACTAGATCAAATGCCGCCCTAAGGTCTACGAAGGCGGCATAAAGGCTGCCTTTGCCCAATGTAACTAGCTTCCAGTAAATTAAGATGAATAGAAAAACTTGGTCGATGGTGCTTGTGGCTGCTCTGAATCCGGCTTGTAAAGGTGACAAGATTCCGAACTCCTAGATCCACTCCTGGAGTCTATTGACCACCATCCTTCCAACTAGTTTCTGGGAGCAGTCAATCAGGCTAATTGGCCTATAGTTCCCCGGGTGGTCTTTGTCCCCTTTTTTGAAGACTTGGATAATTTCTGCGTTTTTTCAAGAAGTGGGGATCGATGCCCCTTGTGCAATTGCGTTGCAAAGCAGAAAAATATATCGGTACCAACTAGGTTTATCATGTAACAAGGTGTCGCCCGGTATGCCATCAGGCCCCGGCGCTTTCCCAGGTAGGATAGAGCTCAGAGCTGTCTAGACTTCCCTCAGAGTAATGGTTTCCCTCTGGTACATCACATTCACAACTTCGACTTCCTCCTCCGGGGGGGTAGCGAAGTATTGGGGTTTAAAATGATTAACCCAGGCTGTTACTGACACATGATTTTGGGGGCGCTCAGCCTGACCCCTAGTGGGCCAATTGTAGGTGTTCCAAAACAGCTTAGGGTCCTTAGAAACACACGCCACCCTCAGATATTGCCATCTTTGGTCTTCCCAGGCTTTCTTAGCCCTAAGTTGTGCTTCCTTATAATGTGCTCTTGTTTCACGTACTTTAAATGGAATACCTCCCTTAATCGCTTTCCCTAAGGCCTTGCATGCCATCCGGCATTTGTCATTATACCATTGCCCCTCAACTTGTGCAGGCACTATAGGTTTCTTCCCTTTCTTTTCAAAGAAAGTGCGTGGGTGAGTAAAGAAAGCAGTATGCGTATTCCCTGAGCTAGCATGGACTCCAATCTGTGAAACACTGCCCTCAAGCTCTCTAATTGCATGTTGCAAACTTAACACTATGTTGTCAAGTAGAGTTGGTGATTCTTTAACCTGGACCCACTTAAGTCTCCTTAGGTCGTTGGCTTGGACCACCTCCCCAATATAGCTATCATCCCTTCGATGGTGGGCTGTCCTAGTACAAGGTGTAAACATAGAGCAACAGCGCGGGTTGTGGTCACTTTCGAGCCGATCAATGATCTTCATATCCTCCACCAATGGCCACAATCTCAGACTTACCAATATATAATCAATTCTGCTAGCAATATACCCATTATTAAAGGTTGGTGAACCTAGCCTATCTGATTTAGTGCGACCATTCAGGGCCCTTAGGCCTCGTTCAAAGCAGATACTATTCATCTGAATGATCACATCAGACCACGTCCTAATGGGCAGCATCTCAAGTAATGGAACTAACCAGTTCCTATCTTCTGCCTCAGCCCAGATGGCATCCTCCACGGTAAGCGGTTCAAATGTGATGTTAAAGTCACCCATAACGATTACCTTGGCGATGTCTGGTAAGGTGTCAAGGAGCTGCTCCAGAGCCGCTAAAACTCTTGAATGCTTCCCCCTTGTGCCTCTGGCATAGATATTAATTAGCAGATTATCTAAGTTGGTATTAATTGTTAGTTTAATCGCCTGGATGACATTATTCTTAGTAGGGATATCGTGGATAATCGCATTGAGCTCTTGTCGAACCCACAATGTCAGACCTCCGGAGGCCCTCCCTTTCCCCTCCCTCACAGCTGGTATGGAAAAATTCAAATAACCTTCACAAAACGAGGGTGCGACTGCCCAGGTCTCTTGGAAGGCACAGATATCATAATTCTTAATAAAAGAATTCCATTCGGGTCGGGGTAACTTCGAACTGAGCCCGGCAATATTCCAGCTGAAGAAGCTAGAAGTTCTTGGAACCTCTGCAGAGCTTTCTGAGGGGCTAAGAGCTAAGGTCTGGGGGCACAGAATAATATTAGACTGAGAGGAACATGATGGACCAGAACCCTCTCTGCTACCTAATTGTGATAGCGTATTGCAAATGTTGCTTGTCATCTCCTTATAGCTGTTCTATGATATAGCCATACCATATACTCTTAAGTGCATTATAATCCTCGCGGTTAATGCTAACTTTGGTTTGGCTTTATCAAAACATGTCGTTTAAGGTGTCAAGCACTTTGGAATACTACCACCCCCCCGCTAGTCGTGGCGGCGGGGGTAGCATCTTCTAGAGGGAGAAGACATGTAGTTACTTTTAAACCTGGTTAAAGTTAAACAGAGCCCCCGCATCACAAAATGGATGCTGCTGCCACAGACACGAGTCTGCCCTACTGCTGCTGGACGAAACTCCGGCAGGGGAGGCCTGGACAATAGGTTTCCTGTCCAGGGAGGTGCTGGCACCTCCCCAGACAGGCTTTTGTGTATTGGTGCAGGGAGGGCTGCATTCAGTGAATGCTTTCCAGACAGTGCCTGGGGCACACAAGGTACTCCATGCATTTCCCAGTTCAAAACGGTTGCTGGGGCACTCTGCCCCAGCTCTGGCGCGAAACTGGACAAAGGAAAAGGGGTGTAACCACCCCTCCCCAGGTCCACCCAGAGGAGGAACCTTAAAGTTAGTCCAACCCCTAAACTTAGTATAAGTATAGGATCCCAGTCCCTAGGACTTTAGATTACCCTGGACGAAACTCTGAAACATATATCCTGGACCTTCGACATTCCATTTCGACTGGAAGATGGAAGACATCTCCCTTGTGGTCAAGGAGTGACCACCCTGTTCAAACAGGCACCAACGGCAACTTTGCTGGTCTGCATTTTTGAGGCTCCCGCCAGATCTCGAAGAATCTGTGACATAGGACACAAACTTCCAGACATCCCTGATTCCAACCTTCACTCACAGCAAAGCTGAGACCCTTGGCAGACACGAGAGACGTGGGACCGGAACTCTTGGCATCGTGCATTTTGCTACCTGCACCAAGTTCCCGAGGTATCCCAAAGTTGTGCATTGGGGTGCTTGAAGCCCCAGCCCCGACCACCATTTGCATTGAAGCTCAGATGCCCACACTCCACGAGTGTCCCGTGGGCCCCACTTTTGCATTTTAGCTCAACGCGTCTTCCCAGTTCCAAGTTCATTAGCTAGTGAGCCCCCTGAAGACTTATTTTTGAATCTGACTTGCCTTCCTGGTTGCTCCTGGCTTTCTCCAGCTTACCTACAAAGCAGAAGTGCTCCAGACCTTGCTGGTCTGCAACGAAGCCAATCTTAACATCTTGCATGGATTGCGTTTGCCAAGGCTTTTTGGGTCCAATCCGGATACCGACACCGCAGTCACCTAGATTTTTTGTGGCACAGCTTAAATCCAGCTCCTGGTTGTCGTCGATGCCTCATGAACCTCGTGGCTGATGAGACAAACTTCACCTTTTCACCTGAAATCACCCGACATTGGCTGGCAGCTTTCCATCGCCATCCTGGTCACTGGCAAGTAACCCAGACTCTGTCCCTTCTGCTTTCAGGTTCTTCAGATTTTCGATCCACCCTTGGATCCACCCGGACACTTTTCCTCTGGACGCATGCAGCACTTTTTTGCAGCTCTCCATTGAAATCGATGACGAAACCCGACACCAAAAGACACCTATGCACCCGGCTTCCGTTTGTGAGGTAACACGAGTACTCTGGTAGTCTTGAGGGTATTGGCCCTCCTAGTGTCTAAGTCAAAAAGGCTTCCATCACAGTTCATTTAGAAGTTTCCTTAAATTGTAAAATTGTAACTTGTTAGTTTCCCATAGAAAGTCAATGATGACCCACGGCTGTGTTTAGACACTGCACGTGTCTCCCGTGGTCCTCCTACTTCCTAACCCTAGGTTGTTCCTAGAAGCCCCAGCGATTCCACAGGCCCTAGGTCTGCTTTCTATCTCAGACGTGGTTCTTATACCACTATTTTAGTATATGGTTTGTGAGGCCCCTAGGGCATAACGTATACTGTGCAACTTATCGTATGCTAATTAAGTTCCTTGTATTGTACTTTTACCTCTGACCTCATAAAGAGTGCAGAGGGGTTGTGATTAGAATAAATACATATATATTTGATATATACCTTATGTGGTGTGCTTTCATTTGGTACTCAAGGGATTATAATTGGTAAAACAACTAGCTTAATTTGCTCTCTGAAGTCTTAGCCTGAAGACTGCTCGCCATTGCTACCCCTAGGATAGCTTTCTATAAGGTTGACTTTACAACCATCATCAATAAGGGTCGATTAGACTGGTGCAAGGTGCCCACTAGAACTAGTGGACATCATATGCGAGGCTAACTTCTCACAGCATATGTGACTGACAACATAAGGCTTGCATCAATATTGTTAGGGCATTCAATATGGCGTAGGGACATGGTAAATTTAACTTGAACCATTATAAAAAACTGTTTGAAACTGGATGACAGGCACAAAATTACTTAGTTGCAGTATGTAAGGTCAAATTTGACCGCATTGGGATTAGATGAATTGTTTACGAACCCTAGTTCATGCCTGAAGATTACGAAGAAGGAAGTAAAGGCAATATTTTTAGCCAAGGCAGCATATGATTGACAGGAAAAGAAACATGCAAAGTCAACAGTACTGTTTTACAAACGGACTCCGCCCACATTAGAGGAAGAATACTCATACTTAGAATTGGGAACCTACACCACAGATTTATTTTACTGAGGTTCCATTTGAATTTAATCCCTATTACTGCATGATTATTCTGCTTCATTGCTCAGACCTATTGAGTTGGTGAACCTGGTTAGCCATTATTAAATGAAGTTGACCATTATGCTTTATCTCACACTTGCCTCTTGAACTCCTTATGGGTTTATGTTAACACCATTTTCACGCCATTCTTTAGAATATTGATTCTTTCTTTTATTGGACGTTCTGAATGTATTATTTGTTAAGATTTGTTCTAATCATATTTTTCATGATCAATTCTGTAATTTGACTGATACTGTAACTAATTAAATAAATAGAAGGCAAATTTACAGAATTTTTTATTAAAATAAAACCACTAAAACTTGCACCTAACTCTCGTTATTGACTGAATTTAGAAATTGTGTTGTGATTTTAATTGATGTGATGCATAGCTCTTGATCTTCTGATAAACGACTGCAAAGGTCTGTCTCAGAGAAGTGAGAACAAAATACCCCAAGCAGGGATCAACGTGGTTGGTGAGTGATAGAGATGTTAAAACATGTATATTTAAATTGATTTCCTCTCCAGCAATTTTATTCATCAAGTGTATTGAGTTCATCCTTCATGGATCATATGGTACATTTGCATTCCTGAATCAAAATTTTGGTGGAAAAATTCCCATGAAGCAGAATGGACATGGGGCTTCTACAACTTGCCAGGAGATAATATCTCAAGTGTGACAATTCTATGTAAAGTGTTCACCAAGGAGAGTTTCAGTAGTGCCGCAGTTGATCCAATTGAAGTGTTGCAGCATCCTAGTTTTTACTGCTTTTGTGGCTTTTCCAAAGTATATATAATGTTAAGTCACTGGAAGAAGCGCCCATCTGGCAAGTAAAGTTTTTACCTCATCCAGCATAGTTTTATAATTCTGCTGAAATAATGCAGAAAACGTGTTTATAATACCCCTGAATAGCTAATCGGATTCTCTACAATATACTGACACTGCGGATTTAAAGGCAACACTGTAGATGGGGCATTACATAAAAAGGAATCTCGAGCATATTAACGGCGTTAAAAATTATCGCCGGTTTAGCGGCAGAAAACTGCAGCTAAAGGGGCGATAATGGGCTTGATAATATGCCCTTGAGAATTCCAATAGAAGTCCATGTTCTGGTGTGAACATGGACTTCTATTGGAATTCTCCAGGGCATATTATCAAGCCCATTATCGCCGCTTTAGCAGCAGTTTTCTGCCTCTAAATTGGCGAAAATTTTAACGCGTCCTTGATAATATGCCCGGAAGTTTTACTTTGATTGATCTTCTATCCTCCTACCCTCATATATTCTTAGATTATATTTATGGCCACTGAAATACAGCTTTTCGATATAAAATCATATAATTTGCACACAATTTGATCTTAGACATTTTTTCTAACGAGGGGACGATGGATTCTGAGCGAGGATTCCAACCGCCAGGTGCTCAATAAACAGTACAAAGAGTATAAGTGGCATTGGGCATCCCTGAGGGGTGCCTCTTTTAATTTTAACCAAGACACCTACTTTTGTAATTATGATGAGTCAGGCCTCTGAACCTTGATATAGATTCCAGAGCATTTTTTTGATAGAATCTGGAAACCTAAACTTAACCCGAAGTAAAAAACAAGGCATCACAATTTACCAAATCAAATGCCTTCTCGGCATCTAACATTACAATTGCTGCTGCTTCTTGGTGGTTAGAAATTAGTCAATTGGTTGAATCAAAAAATGTGTATTGGCAGCCATCAATCTGATGGCCAAAAAGTCATTCTGGTCTTTATGAACCAATGTTTGGCCTGGAATTTTGATTTGTGATGCCCATACTTTAGCCAACTGTCAAGATCCTCGGCAGTGGGCTGCTAGCTCACTCCAGGGATCTCCCCCTACTATGAAGATTCTGCTTCTGGAACCTGAACAGAGAGAGCACTGAGGATGCTGAGAGCGCAGATGCAGAAGGTACACTGATGGTATACGGCTGCTAGTCAAGATTCAGCACATACGTTCATATTAGCCAATATCCTTTGAACAAATTTACAGATTAGCAGCTTCTATTCCGCAAAGACAGCACCAGTGCCAGCACGTACTGTAAAGTGCTCCTGACTTCATGGCAAAGATCGTTTGGAGACTGGGATTCATCAAGGTCCATGTGGTAGAGTCGCCAGGTTTCTCTTTGCGGTAAGTGCAGCACTCTGCCGTGAGGAGTAAGGGCAGGGGGCTTTTTTATTACCCAACCAAGTGTCTCCAGGCAAGCTCGCATTGATATAGCCCATTATCTGGTGTCTTGTGCTGTTGAATGGAGTGGCACCTAGTGATGGAAAACCAGAGAACTAAATGCTGATCACATGTGCTGGCTGGGGATCTGCAAGGGAACCTTACCATTGCAGCCCTAACATGAGGTAGCTACGTACTGATGGAGCAAGTTCTACAGCAAGAGGCTCGATGCCTCTCCTCCAGAAAGCCAAAAGACGCACTACACAGACACGCCTTGCGCAGCTGGTAAAGAGAAAATTCTGACTGATATAGACATTGTGCATAATGCTATCATGGTGATAGCTGCCTCGGTGGATGTTGTAGAGCCTCTAACTCAACAAGTAGAGACTAATGAAACATCATTACTTGGATGTTTACTTGGAAGATTTGCATAGGTGGCCAGTTCAATTGAGGAAGAGCACACTGTTGTTAAAGCAATCTGCAGGGTCCATTATAAGGTTTTCATATAGCGCACCATCTTTTCTCATTTGCCCCCCTTCGAAAATTTACAGGAGCCAAGCTTGTGGGGCAGCCCTATACGAAGCAGATATCTGGGGTCACTGCAATTTGGAGATGTTGGAAACAGCAGAGAATAACTTTCAGAAATCACTGTTAAAAATTCCCACATTACCTATCCATGAATGAATGAATGAATGAAACAGGTTTTTATAGAGTGCAGCGTTCACTCCAAGGAGCATCTTGGCGCTAAATGACAGAAGACTGAGGGGAAGACAGGGGTGGAAAAAGTACAGAAAGATGGTTGCAAGGGGATTAAATAAGTGCTAGGGTTTCCTGGTCTGAAGTGCTAAAGATCCAAGTTTTTAATGACTTCCTAAACATGGACTCGTTGTTAGTGTGTCTTAGTTGGGTGGGCAGGAGATTCCAAGCCTTTGCTCCCATGGCCAGTGTGATCCATATGGATCTAAACCCGAGATCTATTTTGGATAGTGCAGCAATGAGACAGATCCAAAATTGGCTACGGGTCTGGGCCACAAGAGAACTGGAGCCCTATAGGGAGTGGCTCCAAGGTTTCTGTTGTAATCTGCATGACACTTATTTATTGCTTGTACTGTGACATACTTAATGTTCTACCTTCCTGCATTCCATTCTGGGTCAGAGGAACATTGGAGCTTGGAGGAGTAGGAGGCGACTGTTGGTGATGTAAAGTGAATAAATCTTCTTCTTGTTAAAATCTACTAGTGTTAGACTCTTTTAACACTGACGACGATTGGAAGCTTGGAAGGGACAAGCCACATCACCACTCAACCCTGGAACCTACTATATCAGTTGATTTTGGAATTACTCGGTTTTTACTGACTTTATAGACTTCAACTATCTAAGAAATTTGAGATTCATCATCCTAAGAATCTTCTTAGAGTATTTGTGAGTATTTGATATCTCAAATTACTAAAAGCGCTACTTGGATTGTTTGGATTGTTTGAATTGGACTGCGCCTCACACATATCTTTCTGGATTTCTTTTAACGGATTATAAATATTTGACTGTTTTGGCTATAGATAGTTGCTGAAAGTTACTCCAGTTGCTAACGAAGGAAAACGAAGGGAAACGAAGAAAAAGTGAATTTTTGGGCTACTGTTTATGTTTGATCCTTAACGGCTACACTTACCGTTATTGAACGCGCTTTGACTGCTGCCTCGCTCTGCCTTCACTCGCGCAGCTCCTCCTAAGCTGCGTTCGGCCATTACTCGCGCTGTTCCTCTTCTAGCGCGTTCTGCTTTCCTTCATGCTTCGCTCTGATGCGTGTACATAGTGACGTCATTCCGCACGTCACGTAAATAGTGTTAAAAGAGTCTAACACTAGTAGATTTTAACAAGAAGAAGATTTATTCACATTACATCACCAACAGTTGCCTCCTACTCCTCCAAGCTCCTCCAAGCTCCAATGTTCCTCTGACCCATAGAGAATCATCTGGAGAATGGAATGCAGGAAGGTAGAACATTAAGTATGTCACAGAACAAGCAATATATACAAGTGTCATGCACATTACAACACATCCCCTACACTAAGAAAAGAAAAATGCAAGAATAAGCATGTAAGAGAAAACATTCACTAATACAGTAACATATCAACCGAGTTAGAAAGGAAATTAAACATAATCTCTGAAATGTACAGGAGCACCTTGAGATCTCTGAGGAAACCTCTTTGATTGAACTTCACCTGAATTAGGAGAAGAAAAAGAAGATGATGCACAATCAAAACTAGATGAAGATGGAGGTTTAGCATCAGAAAATTTTACCAGCCTAGACATGCTCCATCCACATGCAAGTGATCTTAAAAGGACCAATAAATTCAGCGATACCCTTCTTGGAAAATGTGGGTTTTTTCACAAGAACCCACTCTCCAATGCTCCACAATTTGTCTCTTGTAGAATTCTTCAAATCATAACGTTCTTTATATTTTTTTTTATAAGAATGAATTCTACCCTCGACATCCCCCTTATCCAAAGAGACAACCGTTTGAGGAGGAAGCCATGTAGGATTCAATTTAGAACAGGCTTGTCTACCTCGTAACAAAAAAAATGGGGATGATTCTGAGACATAATTAATTGTGGTGCGATGAGCCCACCATGTATCTCTCAAAACTTCCTTAAGTGGGATCTTCATATCAAGAGCTCTCTGAACACACCCTTTTACCACACGATTCATGCGCTCCGCAAGACCGTTAGCTTGAGGCGCATACAGTGCAGTTTTAAGATGTAATATTCCATGGTCCTTCAAAAAGGTCTCCATCTCAATGGAGACAAATTGTACACCATTGTCTGCTATGATGCACTTAGGAATTCCTTCACAGACAAACTCATCCTTTAAAAAATCTACCACAACCTTGGTACTAACCGAACTCACATTTGGTGGAAACCCACTTGGACGTGTAGTCCACTAAAAGAATTACACATCTTTCAGTGGTCAGTAATAAATCAAACAGACCCATTATATCCAAATCTAACTTAGACCAAGGTTGATTAGGAATATCAACTGGTGACAATGGTGCTTTACTGACCACCTTAGACTTGTCATTAATGGAACACTGATAACAGTCTTTGACAACACATTCAACCTCACCATCCATGTAAGACCACAAATATCTCTCTCTTAAGCGTGATTTAGTGAGACTCCTCCCTATATGTCCATCATGGGCAAGATTGATCAACTTAGATCTCATCAACAAAGGAGGAATTAACCTGTCACCTCTCATTAGAACATCATCAATTATGGTCAACTCATCCCTTACAGACCAAAAAGGCAAAAGATCTGGGTCAATACCTCTGCTGTGAGCAGGCCAACCATTTATAACCATATTCTTCACAAGAGGACAAATCTGATCACAAGATTGAGCACTCACCCATTCATCCAGAGAAATAGCACTTTCACTTACCCAAGAAACATTGACACAACCAACTTCCATATGATCATTTTGATCTTGAAGTGGTAACCTTGAAAGACAATCAGCAGCTTTATTCAAAGAGCCAGGTCAATATTGCACTTGGAAACTGAACTCTTCCAACCCTTCACTCCAACGTTTGAGTCTTGGGGTTAATCTCTCACTTCCCATACAAGAAAACACTTGTACAAGGGGCCGCTGATCTGATTTTACTACAAAAGGAATACCCCAAAGGTAAAACTTAAAGTGCTTGACAGCCCAAACTATAGCATGAGCTTCTCTTTCTATACATGAATATTGTCCTTCAGCCTTCTTTAAAGCTCTTGAAGCAAACGCTACAACCCTTTCTTCTCCACTATCACATTGAGTAAGGACAGCTCCCAATCCAGACAAACTTGCATCGTAGTTAAAAAGGTTTTCTTTTTCGTGCCAAAATGACAATAACTAGGCAGTTGACTAATCGTCCTCTTAACTACCAAAAAGGCATCTTTACATCCATCATTCAACTCAAAATGAACTCCTTTTTTCAAAAGATTCCTAATAGGCTCTACAACTGATGCAAATTTTTTTATAAATTTTGCGTAAAACTCAGCCAAACCAAGAAAAGATCTGACCTGATCTTTATCGGTAGCAGTGGGAGCATCTACAATAATTTTAGCCAACTCGAGTTTTGGTTGTATTCCTTCACCAGAAATCACATGACCAAGGTAAGTCACCGAGGTCACACCAATTTTGCATTTGGCTTTGTTTACAGTCAAACCTTTTTCAGCTAACTTTCCTTAAACTGTTCTCAACACAATGTCATGCTCATTGTCATCCTTGCCGTAAATTAGAATCTCGTCTTGAAAAAAGATAACATTAGATATATCAACCACCACCAACTTCATAATCCTTTGAAAGCATGCCGCCGCCGCCGCCAACCCAAAAGGCATTCTTACAAAGCGAAATGCCCCTAGAGGTGTAACGAAGGACGTAAGATGTTTTGAATCATGATGAAGGGGCACCTGATGATATGCTGAGGATAAATCCAACACAGAAAAAACCTTAGCTCCTGATAACATAGTAATAGATTCCGCAATATTTGGGAGAGGTTGACGATCCACCCATATCCATTTGTTCAACCCCCTGAGGTCCACACACATGCGGATGCTCTTCCCACCATCCTTAGGGGCCAAAACCACTGGGGCCAACCACTCTGAAGACTAAATCTCCTCAATAATATTTAATTCTTTAAGTCTGGTGAGTTCTTGTTTGAGTGGAGTCAGCATCATATTAGGAACCTTCCTAACTTTGTATACACAAGGCACCTCATTTTTTTTAGAATGATACGATGCTCAAAATCTTTCAATAAGCCTAATTTGTCTGAAAAAACTTGTGGAAATTCGTCAAAAAACCTATTTGATGAAGAGACTTGATCTATAAACATTACTTGGTCGGAAGGTTTGAGAGCATTGGGATTGAGAATAATGCCAAGATCTTTCTGATGTCTCAATCCTAATAAATTGTCCCCTCTGTGAGCAACATATATCTTGCCCACCGTTTCACGACCTTTGAAATGTATTCTCATTACAGTGTATCCAGAGACATCAATGCGGGAACCATCATAGCTAACTGGGTTGATATCTTTCACTATCCATTGGGGCAGAGCTCTCCCCTTGGTAAAGTACATGGAAAAGTTTATTACAGTTTAGAATTTTTTTTGAAATAATTTAAGATAAATATTCATGTAAACTAATTTAGAATAGTTATTTTACATGTAGAACAAAATGAAAAGCTAAATTGTGAATTAAATATTTAGTTTCAATATATGATCCCACCTAATATATACATTTTGTGTTTATGTATTATGTAGCAAAAAATATTACATTTTATAAACTGAATTTATTGACAAAATTAAATTATTGTATTAAAGGTATTATTAATATATTTTGTAATCAAGAAATACTGGGAAACATCCTTTACAATGAAACTTTTACAACGCACTACCATTACGACGCAACTTTTACAACGCAAACTATTACAACGCATAGCGCTTGGGGGCGCTCTAGGATAGGGAATAGGTTAATTTACTATCCAATAACCTTCCCTAGTGCCCACGGGGACTGGAGTTGGAATAGTAAATTAAACTATTCACTATCCAGCGCCCAAAAGCATTATGCGTTGTAATGGTATGCGTTGTAAAACTTGCGATGTAAAGGTAGGCGTTGTAAAAGTATGCGTTGTAACGTCATACATCCAGAAATACTATGTTTTATTAATACATAATGTTATTAACATTAAATTAAATATATTTATATTCTTTTAATGTTAAAATAAGTACATTTAGGTTCACATTAGTTCCTATGGACTTTTATTTTGAGTCCCTGTCGCCATTATTTTTTATGGGATGGTGTTACAATAACAGTAGTTGGCAATGTGTGGTGCTGAACTTACTCCAGCTCTGATCTGTAAAACATTTACAACTGTTTTGGGTGCTTTTCAGCTGTAATAACTGTAGTGTGTGAGAAGAAATGGGTTTACTCTTTTGTGGGTGTATGCATGTCACTCCCTAAACCCTCACTAGCCCTCCATTAACTTCTCCTTACACTTGACATATACCCTCCACTTTAGTAGTAGGTTTTCCCAATTTTCCAGTCACTTCTTTCTGTCCCTCACCCCTTTCTACTTAAATACAAACCTACATGTGTGGAGATTTCCACAGTTGGGTGGAGATCTACACACTAAAAAGACAGAGGAGGCAACGCTGTTGACCATGGCATGTCATGCCACGTCAGGTCACATCACGTTGAGTCACATAACGTCACTCTTTGTCACATTGCGTCACGTCACGATACGTTGCGTTACTTAGATGTGTGGAGTGCATTATCACCAAGGAGGGTATCCTAGGAGCTGAACAGGTGCTGAGCAGGTCAGAATCTATCACACCTTAGTCCTAGTGAGACTACTCAAAACACAAGGGTTTCAGCTTCTTGCGGGATTCAAGAAGTGAGGAGGAGGCTCTTATGTGTAGCTGCAGGTTATTTCACTTGAGGGGCAATGTAGGAGAAGGCCTGACTGCCAGACCTGATTTTCCTTGAACATGGGATTTTAGGAAGTAGAAGTTCCGATGAGCTGAGGTGTCTGGAATGTTTGAGAAAGCAGATGTGATTGTTGAGGTATGCTGGGCCAGTGTTAGGTAGTGCATTGAAACTGTGTATGAGGAGTTTGAATTGTGCTCATTTGTGAATAGGTCAGCCAGTGGAGCTCCTTTAAGTGTGGTGTGATGTGAGTGCGGTGTGGGAGTTTGAGAGTGATTGTAGGTTTGTGACTACAATTCAAAAGTACATTAGTTCTATTATTGTAGTTCTCTTAAACATATTACAAAATACAATTTGTGAATAGGCTCCCACAATGTGTAAAGTTAAAGAGGTAATTGTACGGGATTAAGAGTAAGGCATCATGGTTGAGGGTAAGGGGTTAAGAGCAAGGGTGTTTATATATTGCGATTTCCTGCACACAAGAAAATATTTATAAAACTACAGGAATTATTTATTTATATACCAAACATTTAAGGTAAAATTCATGAAATAAGTATACACATGACTGACTGGTGATGATAAGAGAGTAAACAAGCATTGCCAATGCCAATAGTGTTAGTTTAATGTGATTGAACCTGCTCGCATAAAAGGATCCATCTCACTCAACATTCACACTGCTCCCCCTGCACTGGCATGGGCACAACACTCACCCTCTCTCACAGACTGCTTACCTTGTATTCATTTCTCACTGACCACTTACTCTGTACTTACCTTGTATTCATTCACCATGTACCCAGCACTTGTACACCACCCTGTCTAAACACACCCAACACTCACCATACATGTACACTTTTCACCCTGCACTCACCTACTGCTAACTCTGCACCCACTCATCCCTCCTCTGCACCCAGAAACTGCTTGCTGTAAACCCAAACACTGCTCATCTTACACTCATACACCACTCACCCACCTAACCATGCATACCACACCACTAAAACACTACTTATACCGACTGATCACCTTTCACTCGTCCACCTCTCCATTCAACTCTTACAAACCTCTCACCCTGCACTCACACACTGTTCGCCCTATACACACACAACTCATGTTGCACAATCACATATCTCTCACCCTATACTCACAAGCTACTCCCCTACACACTCACACTGTACAATCGTAAATCACTCAGCCTGAACACTAACACACACGTAAATTCGTCTTATGCACCTCACCTCACACAGCACTTACCCAACTCTTACTCTGCACTAACCCATCTGCTCACATACCTCTCGCCCATCTGCTCGCATACCTCTCACTCTGCACTCACCATATGCTCACATAACTCTCACCCTGCACTCACAGATTGCCAAAACACCACTCACACTGACTGCTCACCATAACTCATACGTTACTCACCCTGCACACTCATAGATATCTTGCTCTGCACTGGGACACCTCTTACCCTAATGACAGACACTGCTCAACCTCACTTACGCACTGCTCATTTGACACACTCAATTCACATTGACATCACTCACCCAGCGATCATGCAATGCTCACCCTGCACCTGAGACACTGATCACCGTGCTCTCAGCCATTGCTCACACACCTATCACCCTGCATCCAAACACCTCTGTCCCTCTACTCACACATTCACCTGAACACTCTCCTCTCAACATTCACACACATTAACACACCACTCATTCTGATCACTCACCCTGCACACATACACACATCAACATGTGCTCCTCTTACTCTGCACACTCACTGACTGCTCAGTCTGCATACTCAAAACTCAGCCTACACACACAGTTGACCCTGCACACTCACACACTGCTTATCCAACACAAACATAACACTGATCCTACATTCACACTACTCGCTCTGCATTCAGACACCACTCAGTTTGCCCTTAGACACCCATCATCCCGCACACTGAGCCTCTGCTCAGACATTGTTAACTCAGCTCTCACAAACCACTCACATGTCTCTCACCTTATTTATTTTATTTTATTTTTGGGTATTTTTTTTGAGCGCTTATATCCCCCGTGGTCTCATAGCGCTAGCTAAAGAAACAGAAAAACTCAGGGCAGGCCAGGCAGCGAGTTAGAAGAGCCATGTTTTAAGCGCTTTGCAGAATTTTTTGTGGTCAGTTTCCAGTCGGAGCTGTACTGGCAGAGCATTCCATACCTCTGGTACAGTTCTAGAGAAGGATCTGCAACCGTTCCTTACAGTGCGGATCTTGGGGATGTTTAGCAAATGTTTGGTGTTAGAGTGGAGGGTTTTAACTGGGTGATTTTTGGGGAGTTTCTTAGCTAGGTAGATAGGACCAGTCTTGTTGAGTGTTTTGTGAATCAAACAACATAGTTTAAAGTTGATCCTTTTTTTGATAGGGAGCCAGTGGAGAGTTTCTTCACTGGGAGCCGATGGAGAGCAGGGTGGGAGATTTAAGACCAGTCTTGCCGCGGTGTTCTGTAAAACCTGGAGTTTGGACAAGAGTTTTTCATTTATGGATGTAAGCAACACGTTACCAAAGTCCAAGCGATTAATAATGAATCCCTGGACAAGTGGCATACGGGAGCAGAGGAGAATCCTTGCACCCATACACTACTCACTTTGCACTCACACACCACTTACCTTCCATTCACCCACTGCTGACCCAGCAGAGAGACAGTGCTCACATTGCACTCAAACAACACCACAATACTTTTCCCCATGACTGTGCTCCTCCATTCTGTGTTACAGACACTGAATAAAAAACACTGAAATATCTAATTATGTGTAACCTAATTCCGAGGCTATTCAAGATAGCCTGGCTGATGAGGATTATGAATCCGAAACCGGTCCCAGGATGCTTGTTTCCGGTCCAGGGAAGACATGGCTTGGCAGTTCGGGCTGGACTGTTCCCATGAGGCACAGGGTCAGACTGAATTGCATATTGGCCATGTCTGAACTGGGGTGGTGGAGTGAGCTAAAGAATGATGATGGATTAAACCCAGATCAGTTGACTGAGGGTGATTGTTTGATTTGCTCAAGCACTCCGTCCATCATCCCCTTTGGTATCGCTTTGTTTGCCCTGAGTTGGCAGGGTGTGCCCAGACGTGGGTCCCTTGCTCACTCTAAGACTGGATTCAAGATAGCCTGGCTGATGAGGATTATGAATACGAAACCGGTCCTAGGATGCTTGTTTCCGGTCCAGGGAAGGCATGGCTTGGCAGTTCGGGCTGGACTGTTCCCATGAGGCACAGGGTCAGACTGATTTGCATATGGCCATGTCTGAACTGGGGTGGCCGTCCATCATCCCCTTTGGTATCGCTTTGTTCGCCCTAAGTTGGCAGGGTATGCCCAGACGTGGGTCCCTTGCTCACTCTACCACTGGATTTAAGAGAGCCTGTCTGATGAGGATTATGAATCCGAAACCGGTCCCAGGATGCTTGTTTCTGGTCCAGAGAAGGCATGGCTTGGCAGTTCGGGCTGGAATGTTCCCATGAGGCACAGGGTCAGACTGATGTGCATATGGCCATGTCTGAACTGGGGTGGTGAGTGAGCTAAAGAATGGTGATGGATTAAACCCAGATCAGTTGACTGGGGGTGAGTGTTTGATTTGCTCAAACGCTCCGTCCATCATCCCCTTTGGTATCGCTAACAGAATGTGTGACCCCGTCCACACGTGGACACAATCTCTCTTTGACCTCACCTGCCTTGGGATAGGTGGCGATGAGGACGTCATCCGGCCTTGCCTCGAACTCCTCCACTCGCGGAAAGTTTTCTACCATGCTCTTGACCATGATGGTCCCTCTGAAAGTGACATATTCATCAACAGCGAGAGCGGGCGAGACATCCATCCTGCAAGAAAAGGGAAAGCTGAATAGGATACCACGCATAGCCGTCAGATTCAGTAATGCCCTTCTCTGAAAAAAGAGATGTACGTTTTATATAAACTCTTCCGTGACTTCATACCCCTCCTTGAGTGCTGCATCTTTTCTTTGAAGCTTTGAAAAGCTTGAGCGTAATATATATATATAGTGGAGTGGTGTGGCTCACTGGTTAGAGGCGGCAGACCTGTAAGCAGAGAACGGCCCGGGACCAGGGTTCAATTCCTGACGCGGCAGGGTCTTGGACCAGGGTCAACGGACTCGATAATTCTCACCTCAGTGCCTACTCTAACCAGGGAACACACTCAGCAACTCTGGGCATTAAGCTTGCCTCATCTCTACAACGGCCCCCCACAGACACTGGGGATGCCTGGTTTCACCCTGGAGATACCCAGGAAGGGACCATCTCGCAGGGAAAACCAGGACGGGTTCCCCAGCGGTCTACAGCGCCAGGACACTCGGGTAGAGTAACAGTGCGCTTTACAAGACTTTTTTTTTTTTTATATATCAAAACAGCAACTCCACATACGCCACTTCCAATACCCAAGATCGGCGAAGCGAAAAGGGAGAAACGGACCACAGGATCTGGCTTCGGGTTAATTTTTAATGTGCAGGTGATGCAACAACATATATATATATATATTTACATAGATATACATAGTCACAGGTGTTTTAATCTGCATACATTCATGACTGTGTGTTTGTGTTCGCTTGTTTACAATTGAATTTATGTACTTATTAGTTTACTCATCATTTTCACTCAAGTATGATTTTTCCAATAATTCACTATTCTGTTTATATAATTGTCTTTTTTATTTGCTTGTTCATTTAAATAATTATTACAGGAAGTATTTTCCTCCTCACCTATTTATGAGGTTATGCCTTTACTTGCATATTTATTGATGTATTTACTTATTGTTATGGTGAGAAGATAGGATGCTTGACTCTGCAGCCACGGGGACCAGGAGACATCGATGATGACCAAAGTCCAGAGGTGAACTGTCCCATGAAGGATGTTGAGTGCTGGGGGGTCAGTGTCTGGATTGAACACCAACAAGCCTTGGCAACGGCAACACACACGGGCAGAGGAAACAAGTTGTGGTGAGGACCACCAAGGTCCTGGGGACTCTCCAAGCAATGGAGAGTCAGGGCAAGTCTGGAGCAACCAATGGACCAGGGATAGCGATGGGACCTCGGGCTCAATCACGAAATACCAGCCCATGGAACACTTATGGAGTGTAGGCCGGAAATCTTCTGTGGAAATACTGCTCGGGTCAGGACAACACGTAGGCCAAAGCACAGCCGCAGTGATCGCCACATAGCATATGCTGCTGTAAAAGTACACAGTGCACAGGGGTTCGGGTTGCACGGTCCCCAGTAGGGATTCTGGTCTCAGAATTGCTTAGAGGTCAGAACAAGCTCAGGGACGCTCAGGAACCCACCTCCTGTGTTGCAGAAATCTTTGGAGTCCTCAGGAGCTCCAGAGATGCAAACCGGTCAGCTGCGTAAAGGTGCCTGCTGATGCAGGGGAGTAACTCCTTTACCCCAAGGGAGATTCTTCTGTCGTCCAGCGAAGTGTAGACTGTGGAAGTACGTGGTTTCTGCTTGCAGAGTTTACTCCAGGTAAAATCTAAAGTTCTGTAGTCAGGGTTCCTACTTTATATTCAAGGAAGGGGTTGGACAAACTTTGGGGACCCACGTATGGGAGGATCAGGACAGAGGGGTGGTTACACCCATGTCCTTTGTCCAGTTTCGCACCAGAGCAGTAGCAAATGGCTCCTGCAACCGGTTTGAGCTGGACTATGCACAGGGACACCAAATGTGTTCCCGATGCAGACTTTCTGGCACTCTCAGAGTGCACCTACCCAGCCCCAATACACTAAAGTCTGTCTGGGAGGTGGTCACACCTTCCTGTGACAGGAAACCTATTGTCAGGCCTTCCCCTGCTTGTGCATGGCTCAGCAGCAGGAGGGCAGACTTGTATCTCTGGCTGGCAGCATCCATTTTGTGATACCCAGGTCCAGAAAGCTGGTACCAGGTGTACCGGTGTTTCACAGAAGTCCCTCTAGAAGGGTGGAACCATACCTCCAGTTACTGGCAAGGAGGTATGAATCCAAGGTGTTCGACACCAAACACAACATGTTTCTAGGCAGCTGTTTTAAAGTTAGCATTTACCACGAGGTTATAATGAACTTAAATATATATGGTTGGCTGCATCACAGACAACCCCGGAAAATAGGTTCCGAAGGTGATAGAGGGGCTGTGCTCATGCAGGGGCACCCTCTCACATAAAACCCAGTACCCTGCCTTCAGGATTGATAAGGCCTGCCATAGGGGTGACTGATAGGTTTATATGTGCAGTGATTTAGCGTAGATACAGGTAACCTATATCTAAGTAAGGGGTGCATGCACCACCTTACACAGGCTGCAGTAGCAGACATGTGGGGCCATTTCGAATGGATTCTCAGGGGTGGCATAATACATGATTTAGCCCCTGGGAGGCCTCTGGGGTACATATGCCCTAGGTGCATGGTGTACCATATACTATGGACTGATAGGGGTACCCCAGTATCCAATCTGGAGTGTACCTAAAGTACATGCAATCAATTTAGAGGAGAAAGGGGATAGACTGAGGTCCTGAATAGCAGGATCCCAGTCAGTCTAAGTCGAAAACAGTGATACATCAGCAGAAAGTGGGGGTAACCATAAGAAGCAGATCCTACTCTCTTACGGTACGGTTGTGATTTAATGGTGAAAAGGGGCATCGTAGAAACTACGAGAAGATGAGTTAAAAGTCTTCAGACAAAAGATAAAATTATACATCTTAAAAGCATGCTTGAAATGTATGCTCACACAAGATTGAATTAAAAGCTTTTGGACACACCAAAAAATGCATCTGAAAAGCACTCATGTCATATGGAGTCCTAATGAAATATCTACATCGTCTGTGAAGTTGTTAACTAATATAGAGGGAAGGCGATCGAACAGGGGGAGATTAGGTGAAGTGCAGAGAACAAGTAAACAATTGTATGCAGATATACTATAAAAAGCATGTTAAATGTCTGTCTGAATGTGCCTGCCCTGCAGATTATCTCCAAGAGACCACAATGGAACTGTGAGAAGCTTTATCTGTTGTCTCTCAATACTTGTCTCCTGTCCATGTAGTTCATGCTAAGGCCTTCTATATTTCACTTTTTGGCCCTCTGTTAACTTATATGCCAATTTTTTTAAGGCCGGCATCAGAGTGTGCACTCTAAGATAGTCCTGAACTCCTGATCCAAGTCTAGATTTCTCACTTTTGAGCTCTATCCACACAGTTATTATGGACTTTTTCTTAGCCACTTTTATTAGGTCGAGCATTTGAGACATTTTGGAAAAGAAATTGAAATGTTTTTATTGAATTTTCTGAAACACATGATAAACAGTACATGTGCATAGAAGTACAGTGGCAAAATAAATAAATATACAGACAGAATGTATCAGTGCTCTCGGAGTAGGGATACAGAGAGAGGGAGAAGAGAAGGGCCAGGCTTAAAGCAATGTTTTGGGAATCAATATCCGAAAGTTGCATTTACTATTCTTTTGTCCATACTACATATCTCTGAGAAAAAAAATTGATAATTCTGTTATGCTGATTGACTGGTCCCAGCCACTACCTAGAGGTGTTGAGAATTGTGTTCACTGACACATGCAGAGTCATGGTTATGGCCTTGCTAAATACTGGTATGCACTGTGGATCAAGTGTTCTAAATGTATTGAATTAAGTGCTGTATTTTGTACATCCTTTTATTTTTCCTGCTTTTTAACCTATTTTATGGCCCCTATGTCTTTTTAACCCAATTTTTGTTTAATAGTCTATTTTTTTATACTGTTTTTTTATTCCCCTTGTGCTGTATACTCTTTAAGATCTCTGTGAATAAAATAAAGTTATATATGATGATGATAGCCTATGGGAGTGCTAGTCCTTGCAATAGTGAAAAACAAAATACTTAGTATTTCACTATCAGGACATGTAAAACACACTCGTACGTGTCCTACCTTACACATAGTAGAGAAATAAAACTTCCGCTGGGTGAACAAAATCACATCAACAATTCCACTCAATAACAAACTATACTCATAAAGCACACAGTCTTATATTCCATCAATCTGTGAAGAACTATGTCTAGATATATATCCCAAATCCCGATGTAGTGCTTGACATTATTTTATTTTTTATAAGAACTCTGTTCTCCAGAGTATTAATAAAATCTTGATACCTAAACAACAATCAATAAAGTTCATACATGGTATGCAATACGACACCTAACACAATACACACTACTTTTAAAATTCGGCGAAAAAAAGCAAAAAATCTAATAAACAAACAATGAATTAAAAACAATTATACTAGGCCGCCCTTTTTGCACAATTATACATAAGCTGTTGCATAGGCTGATCCAAAGTATAACATCAGATTAAAAGCACTGGTAGGATAATTATTTATTCCTTCCCAGGAATCCTTGTAGTTGGATTCAAGTGGGCTGGTGTCAACGCGTTTCGGTGGTATGTGCATGCATTTAAAATTACCTTCTTCAGGACACAGGAAATCAGGAATTTGTTCCTCCTCCTTTTTCTTCTTTATCTCAAATATGAGGATCGAAGGGAAGAATTCATGTTTCCAAATTAATGTTTTAAAACTATCACTTTTAAAAAATTACTTCTCAATATTGTATAATGTGTGATATAATCTGATGTATTAATGTGAAAAGGATCTGCATGTTAAATACACGTCCACTTTTGCTGCAATATGTATTTTAAAAGGAAGATGTTTTTAAAGTTGAGCAGTGCAGAACTTCCTAGGTAATTTCTTCTTTTCACACACACTAGCATTTAAATAGATGCGTGATTGTTTATTTCTCATCCTTTTATTGTTAGTGCTGAGACGAGTAAAGAGTAGTTCACAGCTGCTGTTGACCAGGGGGCCACATGTTAAGGTCAGGAGGGCCGTACTTTGAGTAACAGTGTAATAGACAAAGGAATCACAGTACTTCAATTAGTTTAAATTGCCAGGTGTGATTTTCTCTATTATTTGTTCATTTTTGCTTTTTAAATGATCAAATATAACTAAGTTTATTCCTCACTGTTAATGTTTTTTTTTAGTTTTTTTATTGTTTTTTTGTTAATGGTGCAGGACCTACTCCTGTTGTAATTTTTCGGAATTTCTTGTTTTGTATATTGACGTGGGGGTTATGACCGCTTGTGTGACGAACCGCATGACAGTTCACCAGATTTGTCATACATACATATTAAATTGCTGCAAGGCAGATACTTCAGCAGCTACTCACACTTCCGTACCCAAGCTCTGTCCTCAGGAAATGTTTATTGGCGATACGTCACATCATACATGGGATGCTTTGCCCACCATCATCAGCTGAGTTCCACTTCATCACATAAGCCCTCATAGCAGGGCCCGGACTTTTAAAAGCATAAGCTGTGAATGAAACTCCCTTCATGCATTCGAGAGCTGCCGGTTCTGAGGTAGGTCGTGAGGTATAACTGGTGCCAAGGGGAACCATCGGGAGTCCATGTTCTTGGCAGTACTGAGTGAACGGGGCCCTTTGCCCTGGTGTGAACACGTGACATACAGGCAGGACTGAGAGAAAGTGCAGATTGACTGGGCTTCGTAGATATATAGTGAGAGTCAACGCAAGTACTCTGAAGAGCAACAGGGAGTGTAGGAAGACTCATTACTCAAAGATAATCTCTAGCCTATTAGTACGCTTATTTCAGGGACAGAAATGATTCACTGGAGTTCTAAATGGAATAACAATAAACTATCAAATGAAGGATTCTCACCTGAATACAAAAAAAGTCAGCCTGTACTGGTTGATAATAGTGCATTGACCTTGCATTAGAGGCGTGGCGTTTTCACGCGGTGAGGGCTGATTACATTTATGCTGAGACTGGATTCTTAGAGCTGGTGACAAAGAAGAGGGGAGAGAACTGTTCGAACCTCATTAGCCATATAGATAGATGTGTCAAAAGTTAACAGAAATGGAATTCGTACCTCCTTATTGGTTGAAACAAGGTTTTATTGCCAGGAATTGGCACTGCACTGGATCATGGTGAATTTGCTCGTCAAAGAAGTTTATAATACCTGTTATTTAGCCAGAGAGCGGATAAATAACAGAGGACGTTCACTATTTACCAACCAAAATAGTGGTCACCTTAACCAAAATGTAACCAAAAAGATCCAACTACCCCAAAGGTCCTGAAACTGATTTATGCAGACAGCCCACATAATCGCCGAAGGAAGCAATACATTAACGAATTAGTCCTTTGGGATTCGAGTCACTACAATAATAATAATATTTACTTAGATTATGACGGTTACTACAACAAGATGGAGGCTTCAAAGCGCTGTAAGGAACAGGTGTTGTTTTACCATACCCACACGCCATCATTTTACCGATTTGAAAAGGGTTTCGCCGGCCAGGAGCCATACACAAAACATATCTCTGTAGGAGGTGCAATAACCACCTGAGCTGCCATACTCATATTGAAAGGTACGACCGAAAGGCAAAAAGCAGAGTAGTCCACCGAGCTATAGGACAGAATATGTGGAGCATATAGTCATTATCAATCGTTATCGAGCAGATAGACCAAATACATAAATGGGGACATAACCTTTCTTTGAAAAAGTTAATAATTAGCTTTACCTGTTATGCTGCTGGACTTTGGTGGTGGTGAAGAGTGGAGAACGGCGGAAGATCGGTAGGAATTATGGGGTTGCGTGGGAGGGGGGAGTAAAAGAAGCCCTTTTAGCGTTCAAGAAGCGCCTGTACCCTTGGTTTCCTTCCCCCCTCACCTCCCCCGCTTAGTTACTCTACGACCCTGTCACTCGGTGACCGACGCCTCACCTCTGAAAGTGGAAACCACCCACGCAGCGAATTGGCACGTCCCTTCAGCTGAATCAGCTTCAAAGGTGAAGCGAGTTGTGAAAAGAGGAGCGGCGGACCTGGCAGAAGGTGCGTGCGATATCCAACTGTAAATACACCTGCCCCAGCACAAAGGTCAGAGCAGTGGTCGAAGTGGGAAAACAAAAGTAGGGGAACTGTGGGTGGAGAATCAGGGGGCGGGAATAACCGAAGATTGAATCAGTGGGCGGAGTCAGGGGTGTGGCTAGAAATAGCAAAACATACCAATTTTTTGTACGTTTAGCATTTCACTGACCAGTTACACCTTATAGCGTTATTTAATTAAGAGAATGGATATGTTTATTTGAGGTTTAATTCAGGAAAAAGCAAACACTCACAGGGAATACAGGTTTATATAAAGCATGTGAAATATAAGCAGGAACAACATGTTACCTTAATGCTTTTACTCTCATTGTTCAGAAATCCATGATTATTTTTTGTCTCAAACATTGAGGTCATGAACGCAGGGCTCCTCCTATACACATGTGTTAAGCAGGGCTCAGAAGATAAAGGGACTCTTCAGGAGAATCTAGACTCAAGGAAACCCACAAAGGCTCCTTCATATTCATGTCAGCCAGCTAGCTGCTCAATCATAATATAGCAAAAAGAACAACTGGTGGGCAGAATGCAGAACAATGTCATACATTCACCCCAGTGCAGAGATCTGGGCCTAAATCCATTGTTTCTTTGCTCACCATGCCATTCAAGTTTGGGCCTAAATCCATTGTTTCTTTGCTCACCATGCCATTCCAGTTTGGACCGAGCCATATGCAAATCAGTCTTGATCCTGCACCCAATGAGAACAGTCCAGCCCGAACTGCCAAGCCATATGTATTCAAGTGTCCTTTCATTCGGGAAGTGAACACAAAGCAGTACCCACTGAACTATGCACATAACATATTGCTCTTTGATATGCATGGTACATGTTCTTTGCAGCAGGCATATTACCACTCTGCACTACCTTAGATGAGTAAAACAGCCATTAGACAAAACATGCTCCCATCTCTCTCCAGCAGGTACATTGATCACCAAAGTTATCTTGGCACTTGTATTGTTGACCGAAACCTGCTGAATATACAAAGAACTTTGCAGTGTTTTTAAAACTCCTGCACTTGTACAAAACTGGTCCCCCCAAACTAAACTGCCCCCCTACCCTTCCAGTCGCCCTGGGAAACGCCTGCTCGTGCCCTTTCACTGCTCCAGTTCAGTCAGTACTCCTGCTCATGCTCAATCAACACTCCTGCTTTATCAATTCCCCTGCCCCCTCCCTTCTCCTGGCCCGTCACTTCTACTGGCCCGTCACTTCTCCTGCCCGTCACTGCTCCTGCCCTGTTCACCGCTCCTTCCCTGTTCACCGCTCCTGCCCTGTTCACCGCTCCTGCCCTGTTCACCGCTCCTGCCCTGTTCACCGCTCCTGCACTGTTCACCGCTCCTGCCCTGTTCACCACTCCTGCCCCGTCACCTCTCTTGCCCGGTCATCTATCATGCCCAGTCATCTCTCCTGCCCCGTCACTGCTCCTGCCCCGTCACTGCTCCTGCCCCTGCCCCGTTCACTGCTCCTGTACCGTTCACTGCTCCTGTCCCGTTCACTGCTCCTGTCCCGTTCACTGCTCCTGTCCCGTTCACTGCTCCTGTCCTGTTCACCGCTCCTGCCCCGTTCACCGCTCCTGTCCTTTCACCGCCCCTTTCCTTTCACCGCTCCTGTTCTTTCACCGCTCACGCCCGGTTACTGCTCTAGCTCATGCCACGTCACCTCCCCTGCCCCATCACCTCTCCTGCCCCGTCACCTCTCCTGCCCAGTCACCTCTCCTGCCCAGTCACCTCTCCTGCCCCGTCACCTCTCCTGCCCCGTCACTTCTCCTGCCCGGTCACCTCTCCTGCCCTGTTGCCTCTCCTATCACGTCTCCTCTCCTGCCCCTTCGCCTCTCCTGCCCTATCACTTCTCCTGCCCAGTCACTTCTCCTGCCCAATCACTTCTCCTGCCCAGTCACTGCTCCTGCCCAGTCACTGCTCCTGCCCCGTCACTGCTAGTGCCCCGTCACTGTTCCTGCCCCGTCACTGCTCCTGCCCCGTTCCCTGCTCCTGCCCCGTTCCCTGCTCCTGTCCCTGCTCCTGTCCCGTTCCCTGCTCCTGTCCTGTTCTCCGCTCCTGTCCTGTTCTCCGCTCCTGTCCTGTTCTCCGCTCCTGTCCTGTTCACTGCTCCTGTCCTGTTCACTGCTCCTGCCCCGTTCACCGCTCCTAGTCCTTTCACTGCTCCTGGTCCTTTCACCGCTCCTGGTCCTTTCACCGTTCCTGTTCTTTTACCGCTCCTGTCCTTTCACCGCTCACGCCCGGTTACTGCTCTAGCTCATGCCCCGTCACCCCTCCTGCCCCGTCACCTCTCGTGCCCGTCACATCCCCTGCCCTGTCATCTATCATGCCCAGTCATCTCTCCTGCCCTGTCACCTCTCCTGCCCTGTCACCTCTCCTGCCCCGTCACCTCTCCTGCCCCGTCAATTTTCCTGCCCCGACACCTCTCCTGCCCTAGTACCTCTCCTTTCCTGTCGCCTCTTCTGTCCGGTCACTGCGGTGACTGCTCCTGCCCAGTTCACTTCACTCCATGTACAACACTGACAAAGGTGTCAAGTTCCCCACAGTACTCTGCTTGGGGAAAGCTCCTCTCTAATCACCAACTCCGATCTCAGGGGCACTTGATATGTTAAAGGCAGAGGGCGGGCGCATTGTCATTCGAAAGGGGCTAATCGGCCTCAATCGGAATGACAATGGGCCTCCTCGGTCTGTGCGAGCTCAGGGAGGGGCTGCTGCAGCCTCTGGAGTACAACAGTGAAGTGCGAGCAGCCCCTGGAAGCGGAATGAAAAAAGTTATAATTTTAAAGTTGGACTATTCTTGCCGTCCCGGGACGCTTTTTTAAAGCAAGATGTAGGGGAATGGACTGAACAATTTTTTAGAAGTAGGGGCACGCCGTGCCCTTCCGTCCCGCCCACTTCTACCACTGGGTCAGAGGCGCGGCTCGGTCCAGGTTCGGAGCAGAGCTGCACTAAAGAATGCAGGCGCGCCAAAGAGTGCGGTGGAGCATCAGTGGTGGCCCTCAATGTTTGAAAAAGTGCAGCGAAACCAGCTGCTCAAATAGCGCTCTGGGAGGAAACACACTGGCGCTGTCACTAAACTAAGAAACAACAGGGGGTCCGGTTTCTATTCACAGGCCTGTTGCTACCTCACTCTGTACACGAACATATATGTGCGTGCCTCTCCTAGCCTACCTTAATTACCCATCTCTTACCTCCTTAACACCGGTGAGAAGATGGTCGGCAGGGCTTTAAGTGGGATGAAAAAAATTGGAGGTCTCATAAAGGGGCGTGACCATTGTAATTAAGGGAGTGGCTTAAAACACATAAGCTAAAAATCTGTGTTTACCATAGTGTACAGCGCGATTTGTGTTTTGCTGTTTCTATCGTTGCATCCAGATATGATACAACAAGTAACATCATACCTACAGCAAGTCAGTACTATTGGCTTTGTCAATGGTTGTGAGTTGCATAAGATAAATAAGCAGCAACTATTGCTTGTATCTAATATTGAAAAACCTTTTTACAGCCTTGGTGGCACCACGGCAATGTTGCTGCTCCTGAGATTCTAAAAGAGAAGGGAAATCCACAGAGAAAATGACTCTTAACCTCTTTGCTGCTAGGTCTTCCCCCCTGCTAAGCCTTTTTTTGGTTAATTGGGGGAGTACGCGCGTAGGCCCCTGTAACTTTTTGACCACATAAGGTATCCATGCCAAAGTTGCATCCGTTTCTTCCAACATCCTAGGGATTTTAAAGGTACCCAGGGTTTGTGGATTCCCATTGAGGGGGCCCAGAAAGTAGCCAAAATATAGCTAAATTTCGGTTTTTGGGGAAAAATGGGGAAAACGTGCGGCAAATGAAAGCATCTGGGTTTGTCCCTACAAATGGTTTCAAAAAAGGGGTTGTGGGGATGAAATCCAAATTTCCCAGCTTTTAGGGAATGACAGACTTTTGTCAGAAAAGCAAAATGTTTTGCACAGTTTTGGCATATTTTCGGGACATAGACTATTTTTTGTGCTTTCAACCTCCTTCCAGTTAACGGTAGACATGGGTATGAAAGCTATAATGGATCCTGGAAAGCTATACATTTTTGAAAAGTAGACAAAATTCTGATTTCAGCAAGGGATCATTTGTGTAGATCCTTCAAGGTTTCTTTGTAGAAACTAACAGTTAAATATAGGAAAAATTGAAAACTAGTTGAAAAAAACAGCCTTTTGTGTTGTTTTCACCTGTAACTTCTTCTAATTATGACAACTATTTGAAAAAATTACACTGTTACATCCGCTAGACCTTTCTGGTTGAGGGGATATTTAGGACTTGTAGGTTCACCAAGAACCCGACGAACCCAGAGCCAAAAACTGAGCAGCTACTTGCAATGGTTTTTTATCATGTAACAGGTATATAGCAATTATTCTGGGAAAATGTAAACATGGAAAAATCGGTATGAAAGACACCTATCTATTTCTGAAATGGGAACAAAATATAGAGTTTAGAAGCAGATATTTGCACATTTCCGAAATTGGGAATACTCATACTAGCATGAGAATTATCGATCATTTTTCAAAATTACTTATTTTTTCACAAATTGTCTTTCATTTGGAAGGCAGAAATGCGTAGAAACTCAATAGGTAATAACAGTTGCTTTACAAATCTGAATTACTTAAAGTCTCCCGATAAAAATGGTACCTCACTTGTGTGGGTAGGCATAGTGCCCATGGCAGAAACCGCTCAAAACGTAACATGACCACACCACATTTTCACAATGAAAAATTAACCTTTTTTTGCAAAGTGCCTAGCTGTAGTTTTTTTACCCTAGCTCTGCCGGCACCTAGGGAAACCTAGCACACCTATATATTTTTGAAAACTAGACACCCAGGGGAATCCAAGATGGGTTGACTTGACTGGCTCACACCAGGTTCTATTACCCAGAATCCCTTGCAAACCTAAAACATTGTAAAAAAAACACATTTTCCTCACATTTCTGTGGTGGAAAGTTCTGGAATCTGCGTGGATCCACAAATTTCCACCCACCCCGCGATCCCTAAAGGTTTATGAGAGAAATGGTACTTCACTTGTGTGGGTAGGCCTAGTGACCGCTACAGGAAACGGCACAAAACGCAACGTGGACGCACCACAATTTCACAGTGAAAAATTACCCTTTTTTGGCAAAGTGCCTAGCTGTAGTTTTTGTACCCTAGATCTGCTGGCACCTATGGAAACCTAGAAAACCTATACATTTTTGAAAACTAGACACCCAGGGGAATCTAGGATGAGGTGACTTGTCTGCCTATTACTAGGTTCTGTTACCCAGAATCCCTTGCAAACCTAACAAATTGTCAAAAAAACTAATTTTTCTCACATTTCTTTGGTGGAAAGTTCTGGAATCTGTGTGGATCCACAAATGTCCACCCACCCCACGTTTCCCAAAGTCTTCCAAGAAAAACTGTACCTAACTTGTGTGGGTAGGCCTAGTGCTCGCGACAGGAAACGGCGCAAAACATAACATGGACACACCACAATTTCGCAGAGAAAAATAATCCTTTTTGGCAAAGTGCCTAGCTATAGTTTTTGAACCCTAGCTCTGACGGCACCTATGGAAACCTAGAAAACCTATACATTTTTGAAAAGTAGACGCCCAGGGGAATTCAGGATGGGGTGACTTGACTGCCTCGCACCAGGTTCTGTTACCCAGAATCCCTTGCAATCCTAAACAAATGTCAAAAAAAATTAATTTTCCTCACATTTCTGTGGTGGAAAGTTCTGGAATCTGCATGGATCCACAAATTTCCACCCACCCCGCGTTCCCCAAACTCGTCCAAGAAAAATGGTACCTCACTTATATGGATAGGCCTAGTGTCCGCGACAGGAAATGGCGCAAAACGCAACGTGGACACACCACAATTTCACAGAGAAAAATTACCCTTTTTTGGCAAAGTACCTAGCTGTAGTTTTTGAACCATAGCTCTGCCGGCACCTATAGAAACCTAGCAAACATATACATTTTTTGATAACTAGACATCCAGGGGAATCCAGGATAGGGTGACTTGACTGGCTCACACCAGGTTCTGTTACGCAGAATCCCTTGCAAACCTAAAAAATTATTTTAAAAAACCTTATTTTCCTCACATTTCTGTGGTGGAAAGTTCTGGAATCTGTGTAGAGCCACAACAACCAGTTTTCATCAAAAGGCGGAAGGAGCACTCATTGAAATCACAGACATAATGTTTTTAATCCAAACAGTTTTCTTCTTTATTTTGGTAATTATACCAGATAAAACAGACAGCCAACGCATTTCGTTACTTTCCGTAACTTCGTCAGAGCTGAAAACGATCATAAAAACCACAAGCTACATACACAAAAAGTGCAACAATTAAAATGTGACATGAACAAAATATCTACAACATAGAATGGAAGACACAACAATGACATAATCATATTGTGACAATCAAAAAACCATATGTACATCCTCACCACCTAAAACACATGTATAAAAAATACATGCGTGCAGTGCTTACATAATACATGTATATATACATATTAAAAAAAAATTCCAAGCCAAGTGCGAGGGATAATGGGTTAATTTATGAATAGAAGTTAATCAAAGAGAAGACAAGGAAAAAGCGAGAGAGAGGGAAGATTTAGAGAATTTCTAAGCCCACAAAATGGTCCACAACAGAGCAATACTAACAGAAGACCAGATGTAATACAAGGACATGCTACCAGTAGCTAGGTTAATACGAACAGAGTCCTACCCTCATGGTCAAACACAGGGAATTAGTCTTATTATGACATAGTATATTGATCCTATCAACTAATATGAAACAATAATATATATCATGGGCAACCATCAGTTTAATTCATAAAAGGTAACCACTCACCAAATATTCAGATGTTACGATGAACCAGAGAACTGATGGTAGTAACCGCAAATGTGGATGCGAGGTGCAATTTCTGCAGCTTTAAGAATGCACTGTAAGCAGATATAAATAAAAATGAGCCCATAAATGATCGTAATGACTGACCTAGTGATAAGAAAATCTGTAAAAATTTGGGGTATGCTGGGAATTTCCATGACCTAGCAAGAGAAGCAACGGGGCTTAAACGATCAGTTATAGGATGACAATAAGTTATGTAGGCGCCATCCAAATAAATGCAACACAAGAGTAAATGGATTTCAGAGAAAATTGCTTATATCTGAACAAAAGGCCTTCCTCAGCTAATATGTGCTGAGAGCATACTAAAATAATCAACGGTCTGCCAAAATAGAACCAACTGATCAAGTGTCATTCTCACCCTACAACAATGTCAAAAAGCTGGTCCAATTTCAACAAATCACGTTGTGACAATGATCTCGAAACACCGCGTATGAACACGTAAGGACCGTACTAATTAGAGCACATCCTCATTAAGCAATACAAGGTAATATGATAGTGTCTCACCTTATGAATACTCTTCCACATGTCTATGATGCGTGACAATCAGGAGGTACTATGTCAATGTTCTTTATCGCTATGAAATCTGTAAGATACAAAATAGTACCCGGCTGTGATATAATTGTTGATGAAGTGAGCTAACTCCGATGTGGCAATTGAAATATTATGAATCCTTTCAAAAATTGTGCAGTATTGTACCTGTAGCATGTTTCTAAATAAAAACCATGCAAAAAAGTGCCACGATCACCAAATAAACAGCAACCGCTACCCGTGATGCCCAGGTGTATATAAAAGCTGGATACACCTCCAATACCTTAATGCTTGTGCCCCTTCGACGATATAAAGGGGCCTTACCTCTCAGTCCGGTAACTCCAAGTAAAAGTATATCGAGGAACCTCAGGGACCTTTAAATCACCACAAATATACAACCACCCCGCGTTCCCCAAAGTTTTATGAGAAAAATGGTACTTCACTTGTGTGGGTAGGCCTTGTGGCCGTAACAGGAAACGGCGCAAAACGCAACGTGGACACGCCACAATTCCACAGTGAAAAATGACCCTTTTTTGGCAAAGTGCCTAGCTGTCGTTTTTGAACCCTAGCTCTGCTGGCAGCTATTGAAACCTAGCAAACTTATACATTTTTGAAAACTAGACACCCAGGGAAATCTAGGATGAGGTGACTTGACTGCCTCTTACCAGGTTCTGCTACCCAGAATCCCTTGCAAACCTAAATAATTGTAAAAAAGAACACATTTTCCTCACATTTCTGTGGTGGAAAGTTCTAGAATCTCTGTGGCTCTACAAATTTCCACCTACCCCACGTTTTCCAAAGTCTTCCAAGAAAAACGGCACCTAACTTGTGTGGGTAGGCCTAGTGCCGGCGACAGGAAACAGCGCAAAACATAATGTGGTCTCACCACAATTTCACATTGAAAAATGATCCTTTTTTGGCAAAGTGCCTAGTTATAGTTTTTGAACCCTAGCTCTGCCGGCACCTCAGAAACCTATACATTATTGGAAAGAAGACACCCAGAGGAATCCAGGATGGGGTGACTTGACTACCTCTCACCAGGTTCTGTTACCCAGAATCCCTTGAAACCTAAAAAACTGTAAAAAAAACACATTTTCCTCACATTTCTGTGGTAGAAAGTTCTGGAATCTGCGTGGATCCACAAATTTACACCCACCCCGCATTCCCCAAAGTCTTTCTAGAAAAATGGTACCTCACTTGTGTAGGTAGGCCTAGTGCCCGTGACAGGAAACGGTGCAAAACGCAACGTGGACACACCACAATTTCACTGTGAAAAATGACCCTTTTTTGGCAAAGTTCCTAGCTGTAGTTTTTGAGCCCTAGCTCTGCCGGCACCTACGGAAATCTAGCAAACCTATACATTTCTGAAATCTAGACAACCATAGGAATACAGGATGGGGTGACTTAACTGCCTCTCAGCAGGTTCTGTTACCCAGAATCCCTTGCAAACCAAACAAATTGTCAAAAAATACACATTTTCCTCTCATTTCTGTGGTGGAAAGTTCTGGAATCTGCGTGGTACCACGAATTTCCACACACCCGCATTCCTAAAAGTCTTTCAAGAAAAACGGTACCTCATTTGTGTGGGTAGGCCTGGTGCCCGCGACAGGAAACGGCGCAAAACATTACGTGAACACACCACAATTTCACAGTGAAAAATAATCCTTTTTTGGCAAAGTGCCTAGCTATAGTTTTTGAAAACTAGCTCTGCCGGCACCTATGGAAAACTAGAAAGCCTATACATTTTTGAAAAGTAGACACCCAGGGAAAGCCAGGATGGAGTGACTGGACTGCCTCTCACCAGGTTCTGTTACCCAGAATCCCTTGCAAACCTGAAATAATGAAAAAAAAACATTTTCCTCACATTTATGAGGCGTAAAGTACTAAAATCTGCGTAGATCCACAAATTTCCACTCACCCCGCGTTCCCCAAAGTCTTCCGAGAAAAATAGTACCTCACTTGTGTGGGTAGGCTTATTGCCTACAACAGGAAACAGCGCAAAACTCAACGTGGACACACCACAATTTCACAGTGAATAATTACCCTTTTTTGGCAAAGTGCCTAGCTGTAGTTTTTTAACGCTAATGATGCCGGCACCTAGGGAAACCTAGCAAACCTATATATTTTTGAAAACTAGACACTGAAGAGAATCCAGGATGGGGTGACTTGACTGCCTCTCAGCAGGTTCTGTTACCCAGAATCACTTGCAAACCTAAACAATTGTCAAAAAAACTAATTTTCCTCTGTGGTGAAAAGTTCTGGAATCTGTGTGGATCCACAAATTTCCACCAACGTTTTGCTACCCAGAATCCCCTGCAAACCTCAAATTTAGCTGAAAAAAGAACTTTTTTCTCAAATTTCTGTGTGGGAAAGTTCTGGAATCTACGTGGATCCACAAATTTCCTACCACCCAGTGTTCGCCCAGGTCTCCCGATAACAATGGTACCTCACTCATGTGGGTGGGGCAAGTACCCGCGACAGGCAAGGGCCCACAACGTATTGAGGAGACATCAAAATTACCTATCACAAAACAACCTGGATTTGCAAGAGGGGTCTCCTGGGTTTTTCGCCCCGGGATCGGGGGCCATCTCGGGAAACTTCCAAACCCACACTTTTCTGAAAAGTAGACAACCGGGGGAGTCCAGCGAGGTATGGCTTGCGTGGGTCCCCCAACATTTTCCTTCCCAGAATCCCCTGCAAACCTCAAATGTAGCTGAAAAATTATTCTTTTCCTCAAATTTCTGTGTGGGAAAGTTTTGGAATCTCCATGGAGCCACAAATTTCCTTCCACCCAGTGCCCCCCTGGTCTCCTGATAAAAATGGTACTTCATTTGCATGGGTAGGCAAAGTGGCTGAAACCGGATATGGCCCAAATCGTATTGTGGAGACTTCAAAATTACCTATAACAAAACTACCTGTTTTTTGGGGGGGGGGGGGGGCACTTGGGTATTTGGCCCGGGCTCGCCGCCATCTAGGGAAATCTACCAAATCCACACGTTTCTTAAAACTAGACACCCTGGGGAGTCCAAAGAGGTATGACTTGCGTGGATCCCCCAACGTTTCCCTACCCAGAATCCCCTGCAAACCTCAAATTTAGCTAAAAAATATATTTTCCACATATTTGTGCGTTGAATCACCATGCTGGCACAAATATCCTACCACCCAGCGTTCCCCGTGTTCTCCTGAGTAAAATGATACCTCACTTGTATGGGCGTCTGAAGCAGAATTGGCTAAAAACATATATTTTTTAAATGAAGCGCTTAGAATTCTCGGTGCTATACTCTAAATCCCTATATTTTGGGCTCTTTCTAGTCACAGGTCTTTGGCCCACCCACACAAGAGAGGTATCATTTTACTCAGGAGAACAAGGAGAACGCTAGGTGGTAGAACATTTGTGGCGTCACGGTGATCCCATGCAAAAATGTATGTAAAAAGTGATTTTTCAGCTATATTTGCGGTTTGCAGGGGATTTTGAGTAGGAAAACTTTGGGGGACCCATGCAAGCCACACCTCGCTGGCCTCACCCGGGTGTCTAGTTTTCAGAAATGTTTGGGTTTGGTAGTTTTCCAAGATGGCCGCTGAGCCCGGGGACAAAAACCCAGGGGACCCCCCTTGCAAAACCAGTTTGTTTTGTGATAGGTCATTTTGATGTCGCCTCAATAGGATTTGGGCCCTTGCCTGTCAAGGGTACTTAACCCACCCACCCGAGTGAGGTATCATTGTTATCGGGAAACCTGGGGGAATGCTGGGTGGGCGGAAATTTGTGGATCCACATAGATTCCAGAACTTTCTCACACAGAAATTTGAGAAAAAGTGATTTCTTCAGCTAAATTTGAGGTTTGCAGTGGATTCTGGGTAGGAAAACGTTAGGGGACCCACACAAGCCATACCTTGCTGATTTCCCCTGGGTGTCTAGTTTTCAGAAATATTTGGGTTTGGTACGTTTCCTATTATATTCTTAGCATTAACTTTGTGGTCATGTGTTTTCTTTTTCATGTCATTCTAGTTCCATTAGAATGCTGCATCAGAATCCAATCTCCCAGGCAGTCAGTGGTGCTCTGACTCTGGAAGCCTGAGGTCTGTGTTGCTGTGCTGCGATATTATATAATAAATTTTCTTTAATTTAATCCTGTTTATGGAAATCTTTTAATGGCGACGAGGGGAGGAAGAAAAATACTCTCAACACTTAAGAGGCAGCACAGAAGAGTACATTCTTCCTGAACCCAAGAAATAAGGAAAAAGGACATTTTAACGGAAAGAAGTAAGAAGCATTTTTTTTGTTTTGTTTTGTCACTCAAGGTTCAACTGGTGATTATAGACTAAACGAGGATTTTAACAAGGATTCTTCTATTTAAAAGGAGCTCTAACTCGTTATTTACAGGTTTTGTGAAAAAAACGGAACACGGAAAAACCACAATAAATAGTCGATGGAAATATCACTTGCATTCGAGGTAAACGAAACAAAAGGATATTGGATGCTTCCTCGAAAAAACTAAAGGTACTGCGAATATTTATTTGTTTAAAAGTTACGGGCTATTCTAGACGTTCAAAAGTAAACTTGAACGCTTTACCGGCAGCGCGCGCTGATGAATTTGAAGGTCAACATCCAGCGCATTCCTCCAAGGAGAATCTTCTCTGCAGCGAGATTCTGCATTGCCGAGTATTTCGCAAGGATTGTTAGGAGACCCGATGCATGCAGGGAAATGACGTCGCAACACAAAGACGTAGCAGCCATTTTGTGTTCCTTAGAAACAGCCTAGCAACCAAAACGCTGGCTGTAAAGGACACGATCGGTGTTAACTTTAGAATATACAAATGAATTGTCTGAAGAGCTACGGAGGAAGTAAGTTGATTTTGTCACAGTTTAGGAGCTTTAAAGAAGTTAAAAGATGATCGTAGCGGAATAAAAAAAACAGAAGGGTTTACTTTTGCAACCATGCTGAGGTTCATTGGTTATTGGTACTAAAGGGAAATGACTTAAAATAAAAAGGGCCTTTCTACGTTTTAACAGTTTACTAGAAACAAGCATAAACAATATATTTACCTTATAGCTGGCATATAAAAAATGTTTTAATATCATCAATGACTTTATAGCTACATTTGGAGAACCATGGCAATGCAATTTGATCCCTCAGCAACATTTTTACAGTCTAAGGGTGAACCACTATTACCTTGGGCAAGGTGGAAAGAAAAGTTTGTAAACAATATGAAGGCAATAGATGGAGAAAGGATGGGGGCAGAAAGAAAAAAAGTATATTACTACACTTTCTTGGATCGGAGGGTCAAATGGTGTTTAGGGCATTACCTCAAATAACGGTTGCGGAGAATACAGAAGCTACTAATGTTTACAATGAAACTTTGATAAGGATGGAAAAAAGATTTAAACCAACAAGTAATATAGCCCTGAATAGATTTAAATTCTATACTACGAAACAACAAGACAGTGAGTCGTTTGATGATTTTTTACCAGCTCTACGATCCCTAAGTTTGCATTGTAATTTTGGAACTATTTCAGATGAAATGATAAGGGATCAAATTATAGTTCATGTTAGATGTAAAAAAACGCAGGAACAACTATGGGTGATGGGTGATCCAAAACTATCGGAAGCATTTTCGATGGCGAAGGCTTTTGAACAAACAGAGAAATGGATGCACACAGTCAAGGACATAAGTAATAAAAATGATAAAACAGAAGAAGTGTGTGCAATAAAACGACAGGATGAATCAAAGAATGAGGTACACAGTTCAAAACCGTCAATGTCACGGAATGCATATGGTACTAGATTTAAGAGGTTTGATAGAAATGAAAGGAATATGTCTTGTTACAGATGTGGAAATAGAGGCCACATTGCTTCATTTAATGGATGTCCAGCTATTAGAAGAGAATGTAAAAACTGTGGTAGAGATAAAAAAAAAATATTAATCAATATCATTTCAGGATTTCATATATGCGAGAAGGAGTTGAACAGGAGATGGGTTCTAGAGGGCAAGAAAAGTCTCTGGAAAGTACATCCAATTCAGGCTTTGTGGTATCTTTAATGGAAACGGTAGGGAAGGTTGAAGACTCAAAACAACAGTTCTGTTACCAATCCTCCTATGTGTTTAGTACAAGTGCAGTGTAGATCTCCTTCTCATGGCTGACTCAGGGTCGCCATGGACCATTATTTCAAAAGAGTATTTTGAAGAATGGTTGGGAAGTGTTTGGGACATAAATAAAATTGTGCCATCAGATATAAACCCGGTAAGTTATGATGGTTCACGTATTGATATGATGGGTTATTTTGAAACTGTTCTACATTTTAAAGAAAGGTTTACCAACATACATCTATATGTTGCGGTAAAAGGCATAAATGTCCTTGGCTGGAAGGATCAATGGAAGCTGGGCATAATGTTGAATCCAAGGCTTAAGGACCCAGTGGTCTTGGATGAGTCATGGGGTATTAATTATATTTCAGGAACCGATCCTGAGAACATGGAAAATTTTGTAAAAGATTATTTCAAAGAAGTGTTTTGAGACTCATTGGGGAAACTTACAGACTATGCTCATTAGATTAAACTTAAAAAACAAGTTACACCTGTAAGACAAAAACATTAGACCAGTACCAATTAATGTAATAGAAGAGCTGAAGGAAATGCTATCCGTTGGTAAATATACTCTCACCTGGTGAAGGTTGGAATGCAATGGCTAGAATTGCAAGACTCACATCAAGGTTGCAAGAGTATTGTTTCAATACTGAGTTTGTTCCTGGTAAAAATAATGTGACGGCTGATTTTATGTCACGTCATCCATGTGAATCAGTGACTGAAAGGGGAAGTGATGACTTAGATGTAGTTACCACCATTCAGGATGTTGTGGTTGGAGCGTTTGCGGACATTTCGGAGAATAAGTGGAGAGAATCCGAAAAAGATGATATGTTGTGGCAGGAAGTCAAAAAGTATATGGTGGAAGGATGGCCAAAGAGGAAGAATGCTTCATAAGAACTCATGCCTATGTTTAAAGTTTCAGAAGAGTTAAAGTTGGATGGTGATTTTATTTACAAAAATGGTAAATGTATTCCACCATTTGGGGTGAGAGAAAACATTCTTAAATTAGCGCATGTTTCACATCCAGGTATGTCGGCATTGAAAAGGTTGATAAGGAGTTATTTTTGGTGGCCGGGAATGGATCGCATTGTTGCTCGAGTGGTCAGAGAGTGTGATGTGTGCTGTGAGAATGATAAAATGCTTAAAGTCAATATTCCTCCACTTAAGAATGTGGATTGGCCAGAGGACCCTAGAGGAAACTGGCATTTGATATTTCAGGTCCTTTTCTAAATTTAGCACTAGATTCACGATATGCTTTAGTATGAGTAGATTCCCCACTCAAAATGGACAGAAGTTAAGTTTGTGCCAATGGCCACCACTAATATGGTTTTGGATTTTTTTAAAGGAGTTTTTGCTAGGGAGGGGTGTCCCTCTGTCATTGTCACTGATAATGGGGTGCAATTGATTTCTAATGACATGGAGGAATGTCTTAAGTGTCAGGTTATAAAACACTTCACCACATCTTTATATGCACCGCATGAGAACGGACAGGTGGAACGCTTCAACAGGGTGATGAAGGATTATATTTCAGAGGTATTTTAGGAGAAAGGTGATTGCAAACAGTTGTTGAGGGAAAGATTGTGGATGTATAGGATTACACCACACTCTACCACAGAGGTTAGTCCTTTTCGGCTTTTGAAAGGTAGGGATCCTGCTTCAAAAATGTGTCCTTGGTGGCTCAAAGATAAGTGTAAGGGTAATATTAAGAATGATTATGACAAAATGTATACCACTTTAAGAATAAAGGAGAAACAGAGGAAGTACAAAGAATGGTTTGACAAGAAGTGGAACACAAAACAACATAATTTTAAGGTTGGAGAATGGGTGAGGATAAAAAAACCAGGTATACAAAGTAAATGTTCCAGCAAGTTTTAAAGACCTATTAAGATCACCAAAGTTTTCAGAAATTCGATTATAACCCAAGATGGCAAGTTGTGGAATATCAGACGGGTATCTAAATGCCCTAAAAATGATAGAACTAGGTTTACATCTCACAATCTTGGTCATGGTAACTCGGAGCCTGATTTGTGTATTCCGGGTCTTCTCACAACATTCAAACCACACGTATATGTCATGAGTCCATTGCTAATAGGGTCAAGGACTCTACACGCTTGAGATCTATTCCTACAAAATAGATAGACTATGTTAGATAATATGTTCACATTTTATTCTGTTGTATATATTTCTAGCTCTTCTTTATATAAGGGAGATATGTTATATTCTTAGCATTAACTTTATTGTCATGTGTTTTCTTTTACATGTCATTCTAGTTCCATTAGAATGCTGTATCAGAATCCAATCTCCCAGGCAGTCAGTGGTGCTCTGACCCTGGAAGCCTGGGGTCTGTGTTGCTGCGCTGCGATATTATATAATACATTTTCTTTAATTTAATCCTGTTTAGGGAAATCTTTTATTTCCCTAGATGGCCACCGAGCCCGGGGCCAAAAACTCATGGGACCCCCCTTGCAAAACCAGGTTGTTTTGTGATAGGTAATTTTGATGTCGCCTCAATAGGTTTTGGGCCCTTGCCTGTTGCGGGTACTTGGCCCACTCAGGCGGGTGAGGTATCATTTTATCGGGAGACCTGGGGGAACACTGGGTGTGAGGAAATTTGTGGACCCACTTAGATTCCAGAACTTTCCCACGCAGAAATTTGAGAAAAAAGTGATTTTTTCAGCTAAATTTGAGGTTTGCAGGGGATTCTGGGTAGGAAAACATTAGGGGACCCACGCAAGCCATACCTTGCTGTACTCCCCCCGGTGTCTAGTTTTCAGAAATGTTTGGGTTTGATAAGTTTCCCTAGATGGCCGCTGAGCGCGGGGCCAAAAACTCATGGGGCCGTCCTTGCAAAACCAGGTTGTTTTGTGATAGGTAATTTTGATGTCCCGTCAATAGGTTTTAGACCCTTGCCTGTCGCTGGTACTCGACCCACCCACACGGGTGAGGTATCATTTTTATCGGGAGACCTGGGGGAACGCTGGGTTTGAGGAAATTTGTGGATCCACGTAGATTCCAGAACTTTCCCACACAGAAATTTGAAATAGAAGTGATTTTTTCAGCTAAATATGAGGTTTGCAGGGTATTGTGGGTAGGAAAACATTAGAGGACACACGCAAGCCATATCTCCCTGGACTCCCCCGGGTGTCTAGTTTTCAGAAATGTGTGAGCTTGATAGGTTTCCCTAGATGGCTGCCGAGCCCGTAGCCAAAAACACATGGGACTCCCCTTGCAAAACCAGATTGTTTCGTGTTAGGTAATTTTGATGTCGCCTCAAAAGGTTTTGTGCCCTTGCCTGTCGCGGGCACAAGGCATACCCACACAAGTGAGTTACCATTTTTCTCGGAAGGCTTTGGGGAATGTGAGGTTGGTGGAATTTTATGGATCCACGCCGATTCCAGAACTTTTCACCACAGAATTGTGAGGAAAATGTGTTTTTTTAGACAATTGTTTAGGTTTGCAAGGCATTCTGGGTAACAGAACCTGGTGAGAGCCAGTCAAGTCACCTTCTCCTGGATTTTCCTGGGTGTTTAGTTTTAAAAAATGAATAGGTTTGCTAGGTTTCCCCAGGGGCCGGCAGAGCTAGGGTTCAAAATCTACAGCTAGGCACTTTGCAAAAAAGGTCAGATTTCACCGTGAAAAGGTGGTGTGTCCACGTTGGGCCGTTTCCTGTCGTGGGCCCCTGGTCTACCCATGCAAGTGATGTACCATTTTTCTCAGGAAGACTTTAGAGAACGCGGGGTGGGTCGAATTTTGTTGATCCACGCAGATTCCAGAACTTTCCATCACAAAAATGTGATGAAAATTTGTTTTTTTGGTCAAATTTTTAGGTGTGCAAGGGATTCTGGGTAACAGAACCTGGTGAGAGCCAGCCAAGTCACCCCATCCTGGATTGCCCTGGGCGTCTAGTTTTAAAAAATTTACAGGTTTGCTAGGTTCCCCTACGCGCCAGCTGCACTAGGGCCCAAAATCCACAGGTAGGCACATTGCTAAAAAAAAACGTTGGAGCCTAGTGGGCTTTCTGCCACCCTGGGGGGGAATCTAGGGAGTGGGTTTGCCCCAATACGCCCCAGAGGGGGCAGAAAGGCTGTGAATATTTTTGTGGGGGTAAGGGGCATTGGTATGACTATTTTGGGCAGCTCCCACCCACACGAATAAAAAAAGCGTGCGTAATCGCTGGCGCCTAGTCAAGTTTCAAGTCAAGTTTAGCATTTGTATAGCGCACTACTCACCCAGAGGGTCTCAAGGCGCTTGAGGGGGGGGGGGTACTTTACTTATCGAATATCCAAGTTTTTAGTTGTTTTCTGAAGGAGAGGTGGTTCTGTGTAAGGCGGAGGTGGGTGGGGAGAGAGTTCCAGGTTTTGGCTGCTAAGTAGCAGAAGGATTTTACTCCCATGGTGGATCTATGGATGCGTGGAATTGCGGCGAGGGCTTGATTGGAAGATCGTAGTTGGCGGGTGGGGGTGTAGAAGGACAGGCGCGTGTTGAGGCATTCGGGTCCTAGGTCGTAGAGGGCTTTGTGTGCGTGGGTGAGGAGACTGAATGTTATTCTCTTGTTGACGGGGAGCCAGTGGAGGTCTTTCAGGTGACTGGAAATGTGAGCTTGGCAGGGGATGTCTAGTATGAGTCTGGCTGAGGCGTTTTGGATGCTTTGGAGTTTTTTCTGTAGTTTGGCTGTGGTTCCGGCGTAAAGGGTGTTTCCGTAATCCAGTCGGCTTGTGACCAGTGCATGGGTGACCGTCTTTCTTGTTTCGGTGGGGATCCAACGGAAGATTTTTTTGAGCATACGTAGGATGTTGAAGCATGATGATGAGACGGCGTTGACTTGTCTGGTCATCGAGAGGGAGGAGTCCAGGATGAAGCCTAGGTTACGTGCATGGTCCGTGGGTGTGGGTGCGTTTCCCAAGACCGGTGGCCACCAAGATTCGTCCCAGGTGGAGGGGGATGATCCTAAGATGAGGACTTCCGTTTTGTCCGAGTTCAGTTTTAAACGGCTGTTCTTCATCCATTCGGCTACTTATTTCATCCCTTCGTGTAGGTTGGTTTTGGCGGTGTTTGGGTGTTTGGTGAGGGAGAGGATCAGCTGGGTGTCGTCTGCGTAGGAGATGATGTTGAGGTTGTGTTGGTGCGCGATGGATGCGAGGGGACTCATGTATACGTTGAAGAGGGTGGGGCTGAGTGATGATCCTTGTGGTACGCAGCAGATGACTTCGGTGGCCTCTGATCTAAAAGGTGGGAGGCGGACTCTCTGGGTTCTTCCGGCGAGGAACGAGATGATCCAGTCCAATGCTTTTCCTTGTATTCCGACGTTGCTGAGGCGTTGTATAAGGGTGCTATGGCAGACTGTGTCGAAGGCTGCAGAGAGGTCGAGTAGGATGAGGGCAGCTGTTTCTCCGTTGTCCAGTAGTGTTCGAATGTCGTCTGTTGCTGCGATGAGGGCGGTCTCGGTGCTGTGTTTGGCTCGGAAGCCGGACTGTGAAGGGTCGAGGGATTTGTTGGATTCGAGGAAGGCGGCGAGCTGACTGTTGACGGCTTTTTCAATGACATTGGCAGGGAATGGGAGGAGCGAGATGGGGCGGTAGTTCTTAAGTTCAATGGGGTCTGCTGTGGGTTTCTTCAGGAGGGCGCTGAGTTCGGCGTGTTTCCAGCTTTCTGGGAAGGTAGCGGAGTTGAGGGAGCAGTTGATGACGTCTCGGAGATGGGGTGCGATAATGGAGTTTGCTTTGTTGAAAATGTGGTGGGGACATGGGTCGCTTGGCGATCCGGAGTGGATGGAGTTCATCAGGCGGATAGTGTCTTCAGTGGTGATTGGGTTCCAGGCGCAAAGGTTGTTGGAGGGGCGTTTTGGTTCGGATGTGGGCGGGGTGGATTGGTCTCCGGGCTGGTTTTCAAAGCTGTTATGTATGTCGGCGATTTTGTTGTGGAAGAATGAGGCTAGGGAGTCGCAGAGGTCTTGGGAGGGAGTGATGTCGTTGGTGCCGGCGGTGGGGTTGGTAAATTCTTTGACGATGTTGAATAGTTCCTTGCTGTTGTGGGCGTTGTTGTCTAGTCGATCCTTGAATGCTGATTTCTTGGTGGATCGGATCAGTTGGTGGTGTTTGCGGGTGGCATTTTTGAAGGTGGCCAGGTTGTCAGTGGTTGGGTTTTTTCTCCAGGCTTTCTCGAGGGTGCGACAGATCTTCTTGGATTTCTTAAGGTCATCGTTGAACCAGGGGGCTTTTTTGCTACCTTCTTTCATTTGATGTTTTTTCAAGGGTGCTAATTCGTCTGCGCTGTGGGTGATCCATTGTGTGAGGTTGGCGGCTGCAAGGTTTGGGTCCGATGAAGTAGCAGGAGGGTTTTGGTGAAGCGATGTGAAGAGCTGGTCGGTGGTGATTTTGTTCCAGTTTCTGCGGGGAATTGGTTGTGGGTGGTTATGGATCGTAGTCTTTTTGTAGTTGAAGTGAACGCAGCTGTGGTCCGTCCAATGGAGAGTTGTGGCGTGGTTGAAGGAGATGTGCTTGCTGGAGGTGAAGATTGGGTCGAGCGTGTGCCCGGCATAGTGGGTGGGGGTGTCTACAAGTTGTTTGAGTGCGAGATTGGCGAGGTTGTCCAGAAGGGTGGTGGTGTTGCTGTCGTTTTTCTTTTCCAGGTGGAAGTTGAGGTCTCCCAGTAGAATGTAGTCTTCGGAGGGGATGGCGTGTGGGCTGATGAAGTCAGTGATGTCTTCGCTGAATTGTGTGCGGTGTCCTGGAGGTCTGTAGATGAGGGTGCCTCTAAATGTAGTCTTGGGGTCGGTGTGGATCTGGAAGTGGAGGTGTTCGGCGGCTGTGAGGTTGTCGTCGGAACTGGTCATGATGCGGATGGTGTTCTTATGAACAATGGCGATGCCTCCTCCTGTTTGGTTGATGCGGTCCTTTCGGATGATCTTGTAGCCGTCAGGGATGGCTATGGCAATGTCGGGCGTTGATGAGGCATTCATCCAGGTTTCTGTAAGAAAGGCGACATCCGGCGATGTGGTGTCGAGTAGGTTCCAAAGTTCAATGGCGTGTCTGTGGACCGAGCGGGTGTTGAGCAGGATGCACTTCAGGTGGTTAGTGTCAGAGCTCTGTTTGGAGTTTGTGGATTTGGTGTTGGTCTTGATGCAGTCGAACTTGCAGGAGTGGCAGGTGAAGGGTCCATGGGTGTGTCCTGGGGCGGCTTGGTAGCAGTTTGGTGGTCGGCCGGGTTTAAGGGCTGAGAGTGTGGCGGCGTTGTACGTTAAGCGGGAGGAGTTGGTTTTGCGGGGGCCAGGGGGTCTGGCACTGGGCACGGTCGGGCGTAGACGGGCTTACCTTTGGTGCGCCTTCGGCGCGCATAGGGCGCGACCGCTGCGCGTGACCGGTGCGCGCAGAAGCATCTGTAATATGTGGATAGTGGAGGGGCGGGGGCGAGGGAGGAGCAGCTGGGAGGCGGGAGCGGGGAGGAGGGACGGGCTGGGAGTCAAACAAACAACAAAATGGCAGCAGAAAAGAAAAGCGAAACTGGGCGAGATAGGGGCACAGTTTGCAATATCGCTACGCTAGGGGCAGTGGCACCGGCACAATCAGGCACAGGTCAATTACATAAGCAATGCGGGTAATGCGGTACATTAAAGGCAGCAGTGCAGATGAATGAAGGCAGCAGTTAATAAAGCAGCGCAAACGATTCAGTCAATCAGGGAGCAACTTATATAATTCAAAGCGGCAGTGAGCAGGATCACATGCACAAATCAATCAGATCAATCAATCAGATCACAATGGCGCTACGATACCAAGAAGAATCAGGGAGCTTGGGGAGCGACCGCTTCTGAGCAAGCCAGGACGGTCGCCTAGTGGACCTTCTGCCCCCCAGGGGGCAGATCAGGGGCCACTGCCCCATCTGCCCTCCCGGGGGGGAAGAAAGAATGGAATTTCTCTGGGTGGTGGGGGGGGGGGGTATTGTCAAGCCCATTTTAGGCAGCCCCTACACAAATAAAACAAAAATTACCTGGTTTCTAGTGGGATTTCTGTCCCCCCGGTGTGGGGCAGATTAGGGGCTAAAGCTCCCATCTGCCTCCTTGGGGGGCAGAAAGACTGTCATTTTTGTGTGGGGGGGGTGGGGGCATTGGCGTGCCAGTTTCGGGCAGCCCCACCCTAAAAATCTCTGCTGTCAAGTGGGCTTTTTACCCCCCCGAAGGAGCAGATTAGGGGCTAATGCCCCATCTGCCCACAGGGAGGCAGAAAGGCTGTAATGGTGGCAGGGGGGTAGGGGCATTGGCATGCCCATTTTGGGCAGCCCCCACCCTAAAACAAATTGTGCAAAAAAAATCCCTGGCATTTAGTGGGCTTTCTGTCCCCCCGGAGGGGGAGCTTGGGGGCTACTGCCCCATCTGCTCCCTGGGGGGGGGAGGCTGTAATGGTGGTGGGGGCTTTCTGCCCCCCCGGGGGGGCAGATGAAGGGCACTGTAATGGTGGCGAGGGTGGGAGCATTGGCATGCCCATTGCGGGCAGCTCCCACCCTAAAAGAAAAATCCACCCAAAAGGCTTTCTACCCCCGGGGGGCAGATTGGGGGCTACTGCCCCATCTGCCTCCCAGGGGGGGGGCAGAAAGACTGAATTGTGCCCATTACTTTATGGGCCGCTCCCCCTCCCTGGTGTCTAGTGGGTGGATCCCTACTTGGGGCAATCCCCAATCAGGGATCCCCTGGGGAGGGGTACCATTGAAAAGGGGAAATTCTCCCCTTTTCAATGATCCTCCTCCTGTCTTTCTATGTACTCAGGGGGCTGAGATAGCCCCCTGAGCACGTAGAAAGTGAATCGAGCCTAAAGGCTCATTTCTGTTTCAGTTTCTGTGAAATTACGTCAGCGCAACATGCGCGCTGATCGTCAATTCACAGAAACTGCTGGGGGGCCTCAGGAGCTGGGGAAGCTCTTCCCCAGCTCCCGAGGTCACAGGGGAGAAATAGAAATCCCTCTGCTGTTTCTAAGCTGAGGGATTTTGTGCCCCTGTCCTCATGACGGAATGGTTCCATCATGAGCACAGGGGCACCAATGCCGTCATGAGCATCGAAGGGGTTAAAGGATTTCCCTTCCCCTGCAGTGCTCACCTGGCATGACGTCATGCCGTTACTGCTCCACTAGTGAGAAGTGAGCAGTGTGAGCGTGCACACATCGATGTGTCTGCTGTCACAGCAGTCTGGAAAAAAACTGACCGCCTGGGCCAGGGCACAAAACAGAGCCCGATAGAGAACCGTTTCGAGGCCTCCTTTAAAAAACTGCTGGTGCTCAGCACTGGTGAGACCCGGCCCGATTAAAGCCCTGGTGGTTGGCGATGGCAGGGTAATGGGGAGAGAAAATATAGGATTGCTGGGGCTGAGAGGGAGATGGTAGGAGAATTGTTGGAGATAATAGGTGATAAACACGGTGCCTGCAGTAAAATGAAATAAAAAAAGATTAAAAGCAGTTTAGGAAGAATCACTGCCGCCGGTTAGTTGGAGACTGCTGAATGCATAACCTTCATGCAGACAGCTCAGTGGGCCCCTCTAAGGTTGGCACTCTGGGTCTGGGCCCAGCCCGTCCATGCCAAATGTCAGCCCGGGCACCAAGATTAGGATTGCATAGTGCCTGGCACACCCACATTCAAACCCATTTTGATGAGGGTGGCACCTGTATACTAGCCTAGAGCATAGTTACGTAGGCGGTGGCTGGACAAAACAATGACCGGCTATGTAACAGTTGCTTCTCAATACAGGTAAAACAAAATATTTAATACTAACAGCAGATGTTTGAGTGACAGCAGCAGGACTGTTATGATGCTGACCTGGAATAAAGGGGCAATGTTATCTAAACTTGCATATTCACTCACCCATCTGCTTATATTTTCCTCTCAATCCCACTGTAGGAAGCTGGCTCTGTATATCATATTGCCACCAGGTGGTAATACCATGCACAGAGTCCAGGGGTCCCTCAAAATTGCACAGGGCACAATGCAAAACCCAAAGTACTCTGGGAGTGAGGGCGAGCAGCCTGAGGCCTAACACAGAGGAGTGTAAGACATTTATTGCACACTCATGATCAATAATGGGCACACACTTGCAAATAACAGGAACCCCCTGGTAATGGATCATATTCCTGGGTCATGGTAAAACAAATTGTGACAGGTAACAAGCCCAGGCAAGGCGAAGAAAGTGGCAATGTGTGCAACCAAGAAAAGCAATTATGCACTTACAATTGCAAAATTAGTCAGATTTATTAAATTTCATAAAATTATAATATAAAAATACATGATGTATATATTTGTTACATAAAAAATGTATTGAAAATATCTCTATACATAGAAATAAAACAATATGATCAACATAATTCACAGAATACAAATCAATATAGAGAGGAGACAGTTTTCTTCGACGCGTTTCGACACAGGAGTGTCTTCATCAGGAAAGTACCATCTACGATAATGAATCTAGAAATTAAGTGAACAATATTTATAAAAACTGATACGATAAAATAAAATAAAAAGTGCATATAAAGCATACAGTTCATTGCAACAACCATTGCCTAATAAATGGTAGCAGAGAAAAAAACATGGTAGTAGAGATAAAAACAGCGGCTGTAACATATGGTATTATAGTATATAATTGTTATGATGGCATAGAAGACATGGACAACAATGCAATGGTATAAAAATACATACAATTACATATGAATTACATTACAATAGATCTTTCAACATAAAACAGGGAGGAGGAAAGAATTCCAAGGAAAAAAACGAGAAGGAAAAAAGAAAAGGAAAAAAAAGATAGAGCGAACGAATATTCTCCCCCGGTACTTTCCATCATGGATTAAACAATGATTTACCTTGGGAGAATGCCATTACATAATCCACCTTCTCTCTTTAGCTGATTTCGCTGTCTGTATATCCCGATATTATCAAATTCACTGATCGTTATCCGGTCTGTTCTTGGACTATAGTTGTCATTTATTATTTTTTTATATGGTGCGGCCATTCGCTGCTGCCTAACTTTTATTTTAGTGCCATTCAGAATTTTCTGTTTGTCACTATACATTTTCACGCATTACTTTTTTTCGTTGTCCTCATTTATCCCCCCTTTTCCCTTTAAGAAGTGGCTAGACCCGCCCACCTGGCCAATCAAAGCCTTGCTTATATAGCCCAACCGGCAACAACCTTCCATCTGTTGCTGCCGTTTCGTATAGAAGTTCGCGTTAGACCACAGGAGGCTCGCCTAGCCCCTCTCTTAGGTATGTACTCTTTGCGGTTGTTCACATTTCTGATTCTTTGTCTCCCATAATTCATTTTAACTAGCTTCTCATCTATCTCTTAAATATTTTGCCCCCTTAGTTACGAGAGCTTGTCTATTTTATCCGGCACGCTCCGCCATTTAAAGTTCTATACCCCTGCGAGCAAGTCGACATCAAGGACTGCATCGCTCCATGTGGATGTATCAAAATACCATTTGACATCATAACAGCTCAGGTATTACCGCACAATTTATTTTATATTTTCGCCAGTTCACATATTAGCTTCATCATTTCAGGCATTTATACTCCGCCTTATCATTATAGGTTGCCTGCAGCGTTTTTATTTAAGAACCGCGACCCGGTTTCTAACGTCTGTTGCCGTTTTTCTATCCCTAAACCTCACCATATCGTGGCCGTCCGTACAGGTATCTCTATGTCTAATCTATCCCTATGCTGTTTATGTATTGTATATCATGCAGTTTCGTTACCTTAATATACATAAATCTTCTCTGTTGCAGTTTCAGATATTATGTAAAGAGCCTGTATCTATTCCTCGTATTTATTCTTATGAAAACAGCTACATATTTTTACCTTGGGCCCGACATCTTCCAGGTAATATTAGTTATGCCTTTTTTTAGCATTCCTCTAGACTTTTTAACTAGAGCCTCGCCCTGAACTGTCGTTCAATGCAAGTATAACTATACATCACTCCTTATATCAGATATTAATAATTTAATTTGTTAATTTCAATTAGTTCTAGTGTTACCCAAATACCCTGCTGGTCGCCATTCATTTAATCCCTGATCAACGTCCGATATCACCTTTAACACATTTCATATTCCCTCATAGGTAAGAAGTTCCTCCATTAGATATTTGCTGATTATTTATATGTTATTAACTGGCAATCCTGGTTTCCTGTTTTCATGCCTTATCCAATTATCATTCTCCTTCAGTTCTGACCAGTATCATTTTAGACGTCAGAATAAATATTCCATGTAGAACTCTAACTTTTTAGATCCTGAGAAGTAATTCACTGTTGAATTGTTCATGCAAACTAGTTTTAAGCTAATTCTCCTTCTTAGCCACTCGCAATCCTTGTTTCATTACCCCCTTTTAATAAACACAAGGAAGTATTTATTACCTCTAATTAGATAATCATCTATATTCGTTCGCTCTATCTTTTTTTCCTTTTCTTTTTTCCTTCTCGTTTTTATCCTTGAAATTCTTTCCTCCCCCCTGTTTTATGTTGAAAGATCTATTGTAATGTAATTCATATGTAATTGTATGTATTTTTATACCATTGCATTGTTGTCCATGTCTTCTATGCCATCATATATATGTGCGAATAATAACACAATTTTGGTAACTAGTAGGGAAGGGTTGTTAACGTTAAAAATATACTAACAAGTTTGTTCAGGTATAAAAAACTCTATTCCATGTAATAGATATTCATTTATAAATAAAACCACATATGACACATACAGACTTATTACATAGCATTAAAAAAAATTCCAAAAAACTGAATAAGGATAAAAGATATTACACTGAAGAAACAGCATATCCCTATTTAGGCAAGGAGTTTTATCAACAGAACCACTATAGAGATGAGTCCAGGAATATCCAACAAAAAGTAAATAATTTTACTGACATGTCAGACTCTGAAGGTGAGGGTTCAAATAGTAACTACTATGAGTCTGATGGTGGGTTTAACTCCTATGCTGGTTCCCGGCCATTACAGCGCCCTTTTTTATCCAACAGAGGGCCTCGACGAGGCCGCCCCAAAGTGAGATTTCAGGGTCAAGGACAGACCAGGGGGAACTTTCAAATGAACCAACAGCAACAACATCAGATACAACATCAACAACACCAACACCAACAGCAACATCAACAGCAGGAACCCCAATTCATAAGGGAAACTCGGAACAGACAATATTGGGGTCAGGGAATGTAATGCCTATTTTCAATCTGTCCTCTCCGGAACTTGATAACCATAGTGAAGCTTTGCTATCTAGAGGCCTTTCATTTGTGCCACAAGCACATGTAAACACATTTGATTTGTATAAAGATATTATATCATTCTTCAGAAAAATTAGGCTTAAAAAGTTCTTCCAGGATAGGAATGCTAATGACTATGAGGATACAAGACATAGAGAAATAATGTTACCCTCCACCTTTAGTCCAGGTTTAGACCAGCTGGGTCCCGAGGTGGCTGCATTTGAATTGGTGGTTCTCCAAAAATTAGAAAGGTCTCTTAAATTCATCCCTAAACCTATATATAATTTAAGTAAGGAGGAATTATTAGCCTTAAAAGGATTAGCAGAAAATAACAAATTGACTATAAAAGGATGTGATAAGGGAGGGGGCATTGTCGTGCTTGACTCCCTTGACTACGAGTGCAACATGATCACAATGCTAAGTGATAGTTCCACTTATCTTAAAATCAATTCTAATCCCCAAAAGAACATCATAAAAAAGATTCAACATCTAACCAATGAGGCCCTGGCTAATGGAGACATTAATACTAAAGAACATGAATTTTTAAATACCAATAAAAATAAAACAGCTTGTATTTATGGCCTCCCTAAAATACATAAAAATGCCAATAACCCTCCTTACAGACCTATTGTGTCGACAATTGGTTCACCAACAGAACCTCTATCTAAATTCGTAGACCATTTTTTGAGACCACATATATCTAAAATCAAATCATATGTTAAAGACACAGGTCATATGATTAATATAGTTGAGAACTTGGAATTTGTCCCCAATAGAGACATATTGGTTATAATGGACATTGCGTCCTTGTACAGTATTATTCCTCTTGACGAAGCCATTAGGGCAACCGATCGGTTCATTGACAAATATAATATAGTTTGTCCCAAAAAAATTCTGATTGACTGTTTGTACATTGTTTTAACTGAAAATATCATTGAATTTGGTGAATTATTGAATCGCCAACTCAAGGGAGTTAGCATGGGGGCATCAGTTGCTCCATCAATAGCGAACATCTACATGTCCACCTTTGAGGATAAATTCATTGATAATGAAGTAGCGCCATTTTTTGAGTCTATTTCCCATTGGTCCAGATATATAGATGACATCTTTTTTATCTGGACCAATGGGAATGATTCTCTACTTGAGTTCCTAGAATGTATTAACTTAACTGATGAAAATCTAAAATTCACAGCCCAATATAGTGTAAGTCAGGTTGAATTTTTGGATTTGTTAATCCGTGAGAATAACAACAAATTAGAAGTGGATTTGTATGTGAAAAGTACGGCTCGCAACACATTGCTACATTTTAGCAGTTTCCACCCTAAAAGTCAACGCGAAAGCATACCCTTTTCTCAATTTTTAAGAGTTCGCAGAAACTGTACCAACCTTGTAGATTATGATAGGCAGGCATCCATTATGCGGAAAAAGTTCTTAGACCGCGGGTATCCACACAGGCTTGTAAGAAGTTCTTATAAAAGAGCGCGTTTCTTTGATCGCGACGCTTTGCTGATTCCTAAAGAACAACCTGTCGAAGATCAACTTGTATGTGTCACCACACACTCTACACTGAATGAACGTGTACGGCAGATTATCAACGCCAATTGGCACATACTTAACTGTAATCCAACCTCTAACAGTAATCTACAAAAACCACTCTTTGCCCATAAGAGAAACAGGAACTTGAAGGATAAGATCGTCCACTCGAGATTCAATACTAAACATTCCAGTACTGGCCCCACTCAGAGATCGCTACTAAATAATCTCCCAATACGTGGAACAGTCAAATGTTCCTCATGCAAGTCCTGTAATAACATCATCAGCGGTGAGGAGTTTACTCACAACGGTTTTTTAGCGAAGGCAAATGACATATGGAATTGCAAAACCACCAATGTGGTTTACTTCATTCAATGTGCGTGTGGCTTAGGTTATGTAGGCGAAACCTGCAGGCCTATGCAAGTGCGCCTGACTGAACATAGGTCTGCGGTCAGGACTAACAAACTAACAGCACCACTAGTAAAGCACTTCCTTGAAAAAGATCACAAACCAGACGACTTCCAGTGGCGCATCCTCGAGAGAATAAGGACACCTGATAGCAAAGGGGGATGCGCCATTAGAAAGAAAAGGGAAGTCTTTTGGATTTTTGTTTTGAATACTTTCCATAAAGGGTTGAACTGCGACATTCCGTGAGAGAATGCAATTATGTAAATATCCCTTTGCCTTGTGATACTTTTCCATGTAAGGACTGATTGTCTTTTTAAACTATTAACAAATACATCCCGAATAGTTTAATGTACATGAATTGAACAAATGAAACTGGTTGCCAGTGTAACAAAGATGCACACAAAACTCTCTTTTGGTGCATATATTTTATAAGTTCTTTAATTCGTCGATATATATTATCTGTTGGAAGGCTCATTGTTTCCATTCTTATACATGAGCCCGTCAGGGGGCGCTTATCTTACTGCCTCGGTCAATCTACAGATTTTTAGAGGTATATGGCTTTAAATATATGCCTGACAAGCCCACGTGACACTTAATGCGGATATTTAAAGACGGGTTGTTCAAGTAAAACAGATGACATTATCCGTAACGGTCGGGAGACGCCAGCTGCCATCCTTTGCAGCGCCGCGGCTCTATCTTTATCGAGTCTCCATCTCCTTGTAAACGGTAAGAAATGCTAAAGGAATCGTATTAGCACCCTAAATTATGTAGGCTCGCTTCGGTCGGGAAATTAATTGTTTGATTTTAATAACATTGGTCATTACTATAATTTGTGTCTTCCTAGAAAATCGCTGTTAAATTCAAGGAAGAATTATCGAACAGAAATAACCGACAAAGGATATCATAGCAAGCAGTTTTCGGCGCTCTCGATGTAGGAACAAGAGAACGCATATATCCTCCATCTAAATGATTTTATTACAGTGATTCGCCGAGAAGCAACGTTCATTTACATTTAAATGTAAGTCTAGCCTAATTTCCGCTAAATTAGACAATCACGAAATCGTTATTCCTTTATAAACCTGCACATTAATCATAGACACTAGAGCCGATGTCGCTCATACTGTACCTTTTGTATTTTCTGTCTTCCATAAATGTTATTTAGCGGCAACACTGAAAAGAAGACAGTATACAGGATACGTTAATGACTCTCTCATGTTTTAATTAGGTAAGCAATTTTTCGACTAAATGCAGTTTCTGTCAAGACACTTAATAAAAGATGAATCAAGGAATATTGCACACATAATGGTCTTGTCGGTTTAATAATTTTATGCTAAACAGTTTGATATAAAAAGCGATGGGCCATTTATTCTCAAATACAAAAAGATGTATTTTGTATCCTGTATAGTATCAATATGGTTAAAACGAATTGGGAAGGTGAATATATTTTTTGAAATGTTTAGTTTAAGAGTTTGTTCTATTTTATTGAAATGAATTGATAGATAGTTAGTGAATGATAATCTTTTTTGCGTAATGTAATTGAATACAATTGAATGAATTTTTATTTATTTTTTTAATATATGTGTTTCAGAGAAAATTCGTGGCTCCTGAAGAAGGCGTTTTCCGAAACGCCGAAACGCGCGTCGAGAAAGTATTGTTTGCCACCTGTTGTGTATTTTTTAAATATTATGTGATTATAATTTTTATGAAAATTGTATAAAACTTGGATTTTGGAAAATTGTTTTGCTATGTAATAAGTCTGTATGTGTCATATGTGGTTTTCTTTTTAAATGAATATCTATTAAATGGAATAGAGTTTTTTATACCTGAACAAACTTGTTAGTATATTTTTAACGTTATCAACCCTTCCCTACTAGTTACCAAAATTGTGTTATTATTCACACATATCTTTTGTCCCTGTCCCAGGAACTGATAATTCCGATCAGGGGGTCCTTGTTGTTTACATTATATATTCTATGCCATCATAACAATTATATACTATAATACCATATGTTACAGCGGCTGTTTTTATCTCTACTACCATGTTTTTATCTCTGCTACCATGTATTAGGCAATGGTTGTTGCAATGAACTGTATGCTTTATATGCACTTTTTATTTTATTTTATCGTATCAGTTTTTATAAATATTGTTCAGTTAATTTCTAGATTCATTATCGTAGATGGTACTTTCCGGATGAAGACATTCCTGTGTTGAAACACGTCGAAGAAAACCGTCTCCTTTCTATATTGATTTGTATTCTATGAATTATGTTGATCATATTCTTTTATTTCTATGTAGAGATATTTTCAAATTTGTTGTATCTAACAAATATATACATCATGTATTTTTATATCATAATGTTATGAAATTTAATAAATCTGACTAATTTTGCAATTTTAAGTGCATAATTGCTTTCTTGGTTGCACACATTGCCGCTTTCTTCGCCTTGCCTGGGCTTGTTACCTGTCACAATTTGTTTTACCCTGACCCAGGAATCTGATCCATTACCAGGGGGTCCCTGTTATTTGCAAGTTTATACCCACGGTTATCCGTGTGGGACTGTTTTGTTTAATTTATTTATATTTTTTGTTACAGCCGTTTGTATCTCCACTGTCAATTGTTTGTCTCGTGTTGTTATTCACTCTCACAAATCTATGTGACTTTTTCCTATACTCTTATAGTTCTGGTTCCCACTGCTTCTTCGCGCATTTATCTCATTCCTAGTGGCCCTGTGGAAATTATATCATCATGGCCCAACTCCAGACATTTTGGTTTTCAGATGAAGACTTTGCTACATTAGTAGGCACAAATAGCTCCTTTGGTAACAGCTTCAAGTCAAACTCCCATAGCTGTGACGATATGAATAAACTCTTGAATCTCCCCAAAAAATTAGCAAGGGTAGAAGCCCATGGTGAGTTTATGCTTAATTATCTTAAAGCTGGAGTAATCCCACAAGGATTGCATGTCTGCAATATCCCAGGCCTATTTGTAGACCTCAAAACATTTTTACTCAAATGGAGCATGATAGCGAGCAGATGCTCTCGAGATCTCATGATTCTCATAATGGAAACCTCCAGAGATCTGGCACGCACTATAAAAAAAGAAATAGAAGATTTAGAAGAAAAAAAAATCCACCAGCTTAGAAGAAGCTACTAAACAACTTGAGGATGCCAAGAAAGACATTTTGTCTTTTGTTGAATATTTATCAAAAAGAAAAACCGATAAATTCACAAAAGACAAAAGATTTCATAAAATGGAACGTACATATCCTTATCTTGGTGAAAACTTCTATAAATTAGATCACTATCAATTAGAATCTAATTCCAATTTCCATAAAATTAACACGTTTTCAGAAACATCAGATTCTGATGGAGAAGGTAGCTCCAACTATCATGACGAAGGACCATATAATCCCCAAAGTGGACGAAGAAATATCCGTCAAGCTTTTTTAGGCCAGCGCGGTGCGAGTCGGGGACGCCAACGGGTAAGATTTTTGAATCAGCCCAGAGGCAATTATCAGAATCATCAATACCCCCCAGAACCACATCACTACCTGGAAACTCGCAACAAACAATATTGGAAACAAGGGATGTAATACCCATTTTCAATGTATCATCTCATAACTTGGATAATGCCAGCATATCTCTATTATCAAAAGGACTTTCTTTTGTTCCACATTCTTATACTGATTTATTTGAATTGCATCAAGATATTCATTCTTTTTTCAGAAAGATCAGATTACATTTTTTTTCGCTAATGAAGATATAACTGATAATGACAATAGAGTTGAACATATAGTGGCTTTGCCCTCAACCTTTACTCCTTCCCTGGAACAAATAGGCCCAGAAGTTGTCATCTTTGAAAAAGTTGTCTTAAATAAATTAGAACAAGCCTTAAAATTTGTCCCTAAACCACGATACAATATCTCTAGAGAAGAATTTGGCTCTCTTAATGCTTTCAAGAATGACAAGACCATTACTATAAAAAGCTGCGATAAGGGAGGAGGCATTGTTCTCATAGACTCCAAAGATTATGAAACCAACATGTTTAAAATGCTCAATGATCCCATATTCTATATAAACATTTGAGTTAATCCCACAGAAAGAATTATTAGAACCATCGAAAGCATTACCACCAAATCTTTAGAAACAGGTATAATTACCAATAAAGAACATGATTTCTTAAATAAATCTGACAAAAAAATTGCCTGCATCTATGGCGTACCTAAAATACATAAAAATCAACTTGACCCTCCCTATCGCCCAATAGTGTCCACTATAGGTACTCCAACAGGGTTGTATGACATCACAATGCATGCTGTTACCACGCATGCCATTACAACACAGTTTTTACAATGCAAGTCGTTACGACTTGCGTTGGGGGGCGGTGGATAGTCAAGTCAAGTCAAAAGCACTTTATTCGATTAATAAAAATCATAAAAGTATACTATACAATAATAAATAATGCCAAATTTACATCAGTTTATAATAAAAACAAGTTAAAAAATGGATACCACATTAAAAACATCAATTCATTATTACTTAAAATATCACGTATTATGGCACTATTGTATCCTATTCGCCAGTCTAGCTTTCCTGCGGTGAATAGATGGCACCAGGAAATTTGCAACACCAAACATGATCACTGAAAGTTCCATTAATTGCAGGTAAAGTAGAGCTGGCTTAGTTTGTAAGTATCCCTTATCTTTTAAAAGTGGGAGAATAAACTTTTTCCTACCTAAATTGTAAAATGGACAAAAGAATATAAAGTGCATTGTGTCTTGGGGTGAATGGCCGGGGACCGCGTCCTCAGGCTTACACCACCCTTTAGGATCAGATAAAAACAAATGGATTTGGTTAAATCGAAATTTCGTTATCAACCATCGATGCACATGGTTTCCCCCCTAAATGCTTTGCAAAACCTAAGATTGCAGCAGAAGACCTTCTCACCGCATTAACTTTGGTGGTAAGTTGTGGGACCCAAGTACCTCTGTCGTCGAACACAACTCCCAGGTATGTAAAAACATTCACTCTGGAGATCGCACAATCATTACAATAGAAGGTTTTGGTGCTGTATTTACTAGAGCCCAGTGACATAACATGTGATTTTCCGTTATTAATAACTAGATCCAGGGATTTCATAAATTCGCCAAAGGAATTTAATAGTCTTTGTAGCCCAAGAGGTGTCCGTGCCAATAAAACGGCATCATCCGCGTATAGGAGTACTGGGATGGGCGTTCGTCCCATACGCGGAATATCAGGGGATGCCTTTACCAGTGAGTCTTCCAGGGAGTTAATATATAAGGTAAATAGCATAGGGGCCAGGATGCACCCTTGGCGCACCCCTCTGCCTGACTTAAACCTGGCTGCGCATTTCGCCTCATGTGTCATTCTTATTGTCGCATACAGGTCCCTGTGTAGCTCAGCCCAAAAATACACCAGTGAACAGTCCAACCCTAGGTCCAGGAGTATGGTCCACAGCCTTGACCTATTAAGTAGGTCAATGGCCGTGGACAAGTCCATGAAACCCAGAAAGATTGATCCTTTGGCTGTCACCGTGTATTTATTTATAATTAGATGTAAATTGAGGCACTGATCCTCTGTGCCTCTTCCAGCTCGGAAACCATATTGGGCGTTTGATAAAATGTCATTCTTTACAACCCAGTCTGTTATTTTCGCTAATATAACTTTCCCAAGGATTTTGATAGAAGAATCTAATAGGGATATTGGCCTATAACATATGGGGTCCCCCCTTTGGCCCTTTTTAAACACTGGGATGATAGTTGAGCAGGACCATGTTGCTGGAAACCCTGTTACTACTGCTGTGTTAAAGACATTCGTTAGTATTTTGACCCAGTATTTGGAATTAGCCTTATACAAATCGGAGGGCACACCATCGGGGCCAGGGGCCTTATGGCCAGCAGTACCCTCTATCGCCTTCTCTACCTCCTCATTAGAGAATGACAGTGGCAACCAGGTCGGGTTAAAGGGAGGGCCCTCAAGGGTTTCAAGCTCCAAATTACTCCCATAGATTGACTCGAAATGGTTTAACCAGTCCCTTTCTGAAATATTGATTTCTAATACACCGTTCTCTGCAACGGTAAACAGCGGGTTATTAACTATGGCCCAAAATTTGGAACTATCCCTTCTAGTTGCCTTGTCCGTCAGTGCTGCCCAAGCGTCCTTTTTAATTTCATTTTTGCGAGCCTGCACTGTGGATTTGTAAACTTTCCTTAACTGTATGACTTGTAATTTGTCCCCGGGGATCTTTTTGAGGGCCCGCATGAGCTGGTTATGAGCTCTAGAGCAGTTTCGGTCAAACCAGCCCTTTACGGGAGTTAATTTAGACCGGATTTTAACTGTGAGTTGTTTGGCCACTTGGAGACAAATTGCTTCGTAAGAAGCAATTATTTCCCCCCCCCGACTTAAGGGGTCAGAGCATATATTAAGTTCTGTATCCACTTTCGAGCTAATAGTAGTAAAGAATTCATCGGGAATTACTTTATTCCACTTTAACCTCCGCCCTTGGTCCTTAGGTTTAACCTCAATTACAACTTTTGTAGTGATCATTTTGTTGAAAAAGGAAATACCATAATCCAGCTCCAGAACCACAGGATTATGGTCGCTGTATGTAGAGGGTACGGCATTATAGAACGTTACATAGCCTAACAGACCCGGGGATATGAATATGTAATCTATAATTGATTCACTCTCCCTGCCTCTATATGTCACCACCCGGTCATTCCTATTAAATAACCCAGGTTCATACAGGTCCGTAGATGAAAGGAGATCCTCCAGGGCTTCCCCCTTTGGGGTATGTTCGAAATGTTGGGGGTATGAATTAAGAGGGCCTTCATCATCTTCGTACTGACAGCTGAAGTGGCACAAGTGGACATTAAAATCACCCATCAAAATATAGTAGACAAAAGTGGCTTGACTTTCCATATATGATTTAAAAAATTTTACCAATGAAAGGAGATGCTCATTTGGGCACTCGCCTACCATGGAATTATAGAAATTGATTAGTAAAAGAGTGGTGTCATTGGTCAGACTAACTTCCACTATCTGGTAGTTAGGGGAGGTAGAATCTAACATTTTTGCTGATCCTACTATATTTACCGACACCAAGAGCATCAAACCTCCTCTATCTCTCCCTGCCGCCGAGCGACAGGCAGGAACAAAGTATGATGTATAATCAGTGACCCAGAACTTGCACTCTCTATCCCAGGTCTCTTGAAGGGCTACGATATCTTACTGCTTCACAAAGTTTAACCAAACATTGTCATCCCTTTTTGTACGTAGCCCTGCGATGTTCCAACTTAAGACTTTGACCGTCTCCCTTCGCCCTTCAATATATCTCGCTTTATTCTGGAAAGTATTTGAGGGCAAGCTAGTCGAGCCATCCAGTCAATCTAGCTCTTCCAACTGGGACAGAGGGGAGAATCGGTTTTGAAGAGTCAGCATCTCCCTGGATTCCCTTCTGGACACGTTTTGAGGCTTAGTGTAGCCCTGTTTTATGGGTTATCCAGCTAGGTAGTTGATCTCTAACCGGTTGCACTGGGGTATTTGGGATGGGCCATTTTAAATCACTCCTACTCCAAACCTGTTGTGCTTTCTGCTGCCTGTGACTAGTGTTGGGGCGTGGGTAAAACAAAAACAGCGGGAGTGCTCTTATACCTTCCTCAGTATTTATGTTTGAGGCGTCCCAAAAAAGACGTGATGCCTCAGCAGAATTATTGAAATTTATAATGAGGCAATCTCCCTTCAGGTGTTTTTTTGTATGACCTAGCCATCCCACCCGTCTGCCCATAATAATACTAGAGGAGAACATATTGTCTCCCGTACAGTTGTCATTACACCAATTTTTAATGAATGCTAACAGAGATTCAGAAGTTTCTACCTCACCCTCACCCAAAGGGAGGACATTAACTAGTACTGCGACTAGGGGGGAGGCTTCGGGGGGGAGATTAATGGAGGGTTGGTATACCGGGACTGTTGCCGTCGTGGTAGCCTTCCCATTCTTCATTGCCCTAGTATGGGAAGTGGGGCTCTTGGGACCTGGGCCCAGGAGCGAACCCTTTGTGCCATTGCTTTCCATGGGCACTACTAATTTGCTATGGGATATGGCGGGCATTGGCCCTTGATGGAGGGTTTCAAAGCACTCTTTTCCCCCTTCCCATGTTCTCGGCCTTTCAGAGCCCCAGTTATTGGCTGGGAGGAACATTCAGTCAAAATCTTGGGCTGATCTTTTGATAACAAAAAAGCATTAAGGTGCTCACATTTTTTTAGGTTCCCTGCTACACATTCATTCAGAGTGTCAATAATATCTTTAGCGATCAGGGTTAATGCGGATTCAAGTTTCTCTGTGAAAATGTTCTCCACCATATCCTTGATAGTTTCTTGAAGGTGTGCCAGTGTTACGGACCTTTTTCCACCCGGGTGATGCGCCTCCACTTTGTCTTTATATGATATCTCTTAACATGTTTTTTTACAGGTTCATCCCCTATGGACTCACTCAAGGTTACAGAGTTAGAACAATTATCAGGGGCAGGGACTGGGCTCGGAGGGGTAATAGTGTCAGATGGTATAATAATGTTTGGGGGCTCGATTACAATCAACGGCTCCAGGGGCACATGTCTGGAAGATATATTGTCATTTGGCGTCAGATCCTGTAGTGAGGTTTTGTTACTGTCCAGACCCAGTTCACGTTCTGTATTTTCTATTTCCTTATTGAGGACCCCTACAGCCGAAGTCAGATAGGAGAATATACTAGCAGAGTTACGTGGGATTTTAGCCTTTACACTCCCACCATTCGAGGATACTTGCAGTTTCCGCTTACCCATGTTGCTGCAAACACCTTAGGGGGAGGCCCGTCCCGTCCCTTGCCGTCCCCGGATGGCCACAGACGGCCCGCCCTTTGCCCGGGCTTCGCCCGGCGCCGTCCGCACGCGTCCGCGACGCGGAGGAAGCTGCCGCAGTATAAGCGCCTCCAGGCGCGCAATGACAGGAAGTGGGCGGTGCTGGTCGCTGTCGCTCTGCTGGCTGGGAGCTGTAGTTCCCCCCACAGTGTCCGTGCAGTGTAGCAAGCACGGCGGCGGGAGAAACACCCAGCGTCAGGGCCCCAGGAGCGAGTGTTTGGCAAGTGAAGGTAGGTCTGCCTTGACCCTGCCTCAACCCTGGCAGAGTCAGCTTTGGTCCCCGCTCCTCAGTGGGAGCTGCCGCAGTATAAGCGCCTCCGGGCGCGCAATGACAGGAAGTGGGCGGTGCTGGTCGCTGTCGCTCTGCTGGCTGGGAGCTGTAGTTCCCTCCCACAGCGGCCGTGCAGTGTAGCAAGCACAGCGGCGGGAGAAACACGCAGCGTCAGGGCCCCAGGAGCGAGTGTTTGGCAAGTGAAGGTAGGTCTGCCTTGACCCTGGCAGAGTCAGCTTTGGTCCCCGCTCCTCAGTGGGAGCTGCCGCAGTATAAGCGCCTCCGGGCGCGCAATGACAGGAAGTGGGCGGTGCTGGTCGCTGTTGCTCTGCTGGCTGGGGGCTGTAGTTCCCCCCCACAGCAGCCGTGCAGTGTAGCAAGCACAGCGGCGGGAGAAACACGCAGCGTCAGGGCCCCAGGAGCGAGTGCTTGGCAAGTGAAGGTAGGTCTGCCTTGACCCTGCCTCGACCCTGGCAGAGTCAGCTTTGGTCCCCGCTCCTCAGTGGGAGCTGCCGCAGTATAAGCGCCTCCGGGCGCGCAATGACAGGAAGTGGGCGGTGCTGGTCGCTGTCGCTCTGCTGGCTGAGAGCTGTAGTTCCCCCCCACAACGGCCGTGCAGTGTAGCAAGCACGGCGGCGGGAGAAAAACGCAGCATCAGGGACCCAGGAGCGAGTGTTTGGCAAGTGAAGGTAGGTCTGCCTTGACCCTGCCTCAACCCTGGCAGAGTCAGCACTGGATAGTGGAAAAGTTTAATTTTCTATTCCAACTCCAGTCCCCGTGGATAGTAGGGAAGGTGTTGGATAGAAAATTAAGCTATTCCCTATCCTACAGCGCCCTCCAGCGCAAGTCGTTGTAATGACTTGCGTTGTAATGGTTGCGTTGTAATGGTAATGTGGGGTAAAAGTTGCGTTGTAAAGGATGTTCCCCCTCCAACAGAGGCAGTTTCAAAATACATTGATAACATCCTGAGGCCGAACATTCCTTTCACCCCTTCATATATAAAAGACACAGGAGATATAATATCTAAAGTAGAACATCTTCCTTTTAATCCATCAACAGATATTCTAGTAACCCTAGATATTGAATCACTATACAGCAACATCCCGCAACTTGAAGCATCTGAAACTGTTATGCGGTTCATAGATCAACATCATATACCCTGCTCTAAACCTTTCATCCTTGAGTGTCTCCTCTTAGTTTTAAAAGAAAATGTCTTTGAATTTGGGGAACAAATGCACCATCAAACCAAAGGTGTAAGCATGGGGGCTTCTGTGGCTCCCTCCATAGCAAATATCTACATGTCACTCTTTGAATTTAATTTTATCCACAATGAAGTTGCCCCATTCTTTGAGGGTGTTTCCCATTGGTACCGATATATTGATGAATTTTTTTTTATGTGGACCGATGGGGAACAGACTCTCAAAGAATTCCTTACTTGGCTGAATCTTACTATCGTCAATCTTCGATTCACTGCCCACACCAATTCTCTTCAAGTGCAATTTTTAGACATCTTCATCAGACACAACTGTGGTAAACTGGAGGTCGATCTATATATTAAACCCACAGGAAGAATTACACTCCTCCACTTCAATAGCTATCACCCCAAAAATCAAAAGAACAGTATCCCCTTTTCCCAGTTCCTTAGGGTCAGACGTAATTGTACTAATCTAAAAGACTACGACACCCAAGCAATTGACATGAAGAAAAAGTTTATAGATAGGGGCTATCCTCATCGTGTAGTGAGGGAATCATACAAAAGAACACGTTTCTACGACAGAGATTTCTTACTTAATTCATTTAAAACAATACAAGAATGTTTACCAGTATGTATTACCAAGCATTCCACGTTGGACTCTACCATCAAACAGATAATCAATTCAAACTGGCACCTTCTAAACATAGACCATAACAAAAAAAAAATAGTTAAGCCTCTATTTGCCCATCGCCGTAATAAAAATATAAAAGACATAATAGTCCAATTCAGATATACTGCAACGACCACTCATCACCCATTCATACAGAAATCTATTGATGGTGCCAACCCAATCAGAGGAACCATACGTTGTGCTTCCTGTCAATCATGCAACAGTATCCTCAAAGGAGAAACTCTGTTTTTTAACAATTTCAATATCCATGCCAAAGAATTATGGAATTGCAACACACGCAATGTTATCTATTTAATCACATGCCCTTGCAATTTAGGCTATGTGGGGGAAACCTCGCGTGCCATAAATATTCGCTTAACAGAACACAGGTCTGCCATTAAAACCTCTAAACATGCAGCACCTCTAGTAAACCATTTTTTAGAATTTAAACACTCCTCTGGACATCAAATGGCGCATCTTAGAGAAGATCCACATTCCGAACGAAAATGGTGGTGAAAAAATCAGTAAAAAAATAGGTATTCTGGATATTCTCCCTCGGTACTTTCCATCATGGATTAAACAATGATTTACCTTGGGAGAGTGCCATTACGTAATCCACCTTCTCTCTTTAGCTGATTTCGCTGTCTGTATATCCCGATATTATAAAATTCACTGATCATTATTCGGTCTGTTCTCGGCCTATAGTTGTCATTTATTATTTTTTGATATGGTGCGGCCATTCGCTGCTGCCTAACTTTTATCTTAGTGCCATTCAGAATTTTCTGTTTGTCACTATACATTTTCACGCATTACTTTTTTTCGTTGTCCTCATTTATCCCCCCTTTTCCCTTTAAGAAGTGGCTAGACCCGCCCATCTGGCCAATCAAAGCCTTGCTTATATAGCCCAACCGGCAACAACCTTCCATCTGTTGCTGCCGGTTCGTGTAGAAGTTCGCGATAGACCACAGGAGGCTCGCCTAGCCCCTCTCCTAGGTATGTACTCTTGGCGGTTGTTCACATTTCTGATTCTTTATCTCCCGTAATTCATTTTAACTAGCTTCTCATCTATCTCTTAAATATTTTGCCCCCTTAGTTACGAGAGCTTGTCTATTTTATCCGGCACGCTCCGCCATTTAAAGTTCTATACCCCTGCGAGCACGTCGACATCAAGGACTGCATCGCTCCATGTGGATGTATCAAAATACCATTTGACATCATAACAGCTCAGGTATTACCACGCAATTTACTTTATATTTTCGCCAGTTCACATATTAGCTTTATCATTTCAGGCATTTATACTCCGCCTTATCATTATAGGTTGCCTGCAGCGTTTTTATTTAAGAACCGCGACCCGGTTTCTAACGTCTGTTGATTTTTTTTTATCCCTAAACGTCACCATATCGTGGCCGTCCGTACAGGTATCTCTATGTCTAATCTATCCCTATGCTGTTTATGTATTGTATATCATGCAGTTTCGTTACCTTATTATACATATATCTTCTCTGTTGCAGTTTCGGATATTATGTAAAGAGCCTGTATTTATTCCTCGTATTTATTCTTATGAAAACAGCTACATATTTTTACCTTGGGCCCGACATCTTCCAGGTAATATTAGTTATGCCCTTTTTTAGCTTTTCTCTCAACTTTTTAACTAGAGCCTCACCCTGAACTGTTGTTCAATGCAAGTATAACTATACATCACTCCTTATATCAGATATTAATCATTTAATTTGTTATTTTCAATTAGTTCTAGTGTTATCCAAATACCCTGCTGGTCGCCATTCATTTAATCCCTGATCAACAACCGTTATCACCTTTAACACATTTCATATTCCCTCATAGGTAAGAAGTTCCTCCATTAGATATTTGCTGATTATTTATATGTTATTAACTAGCAATCCTGGTTTCCTGTTTTCATGCCTTATCCAATTATCATTCTCCTTCAATTCTGACCAGTATCATTTTAGATGTCAGAATAAATATTCCATGTCGAACCCTAACTTTTTAGATCCTGAGGCGTAATTCACTGTTGAATAGTTCATGCAAACTAGTTTTGAGCTAATTCTCCTTCTTAGCCACCCGCCACCCTTGTTTCATTACCCCCTTTTAATAAACACAAGAAAATATTTATTACCTCTAATTAGATAATCATCTATATTCGTTCGCTCTATCTTTATTTTCCTTTTCTTTTTTCCTTCTCGTTTTTATCCTTGGAATTCTTTCCTCCCCCCTCTTTTATGTTGAAAGATCTATTGTAATGTAATTCATATGTAATTGTATGTATTTTCAAACCATTGCATTGTTGTCCATGTCTTCTATACCATCATAACAATTATATACTATAATACCATATGTTACAGCGGCTGTCTTTATCTCTACTACCATGTTTTTACCTCTGCTACCATGTATTAGGCAATGATTGTTGCAATGAACTGTATGCTTTATTTGCACTTTTTATTTTATTTTATTGTTTCAGTTTTTATAAATATTGTTCAGTTAATTTCTAGAATTAATTATCGTAGATACTACTTTCCTGATGAAGACACTCCTGTGTCAAAACGGGTCAAAGAAAACCATCTCCTCTCTATATTGATTTGTATTCTATGAAGTATATTGATCATATTGTTTTATTTCTATGTATAGAGATATTTTCAAATTTTTTTTATCTAACAAATAGATACATCATGTATTTTTATATCATAATTTTATGAAATTTAATAAATCTTACTAATTTTGCAATTTTAAGTGCATAATTGCTTTTCTTGGTTGCACACATTGCCGCTTCCTTCGCCTTGCCTGGGCTTGTTACCTGTCACAATTTGTTTTACCCTGACCCAGGAATCTGATCCATTACCAGGGGTCCCTGTTATTTGCAAGTTTATACCCACGGTTATCCGTGTGGGACTGTTTTGTTTAATTTATTTATATTTTTTGTTACAGCCATATGTATCTCCACTGTCAATTGTTTGTCTCGTGTTGTTATTCACTCTCACAAATCTATGTGATTTTTTCCTATATTCTTATAGTTCTGGTTCCCACTGCTTCTTCGCGCATTTGTCTCGTTCATAGTAGCCCTGTGGAAATTATATCATCATGGCCCAACTCCAGACATTTGGGTTTTCAGATGGAGACTTTGCTACATTAGTATGCACAAATAGCTCCTTTTGTAACAGATTCAAGTCAAACTCCCATAGCAGTGACGATATGAATAAACTCTTCAATCTCCCCAAAAAATTAGCAAGGGTAGAAGCCCATGGTGAGTTTATGCTTAATTATCTTAAAGCTGGAGTAATCCCACAAGCAATGCGTGTCCGCAATATCCCAGGCCTATTTGTAGATCTCAAAGCATTTTTACTCAAATGGACCATGATAGCGAGCAGATGCTCGAGATCTCATGATTCTCATAATAGAAACCACCAAAGATCTGGCACTCACTATAAAAAAAGAAATAGAAGATTTAGAAGAAAAAATAAAAAAATCCACCAGCTTAGAAGAAGCTACTAAACAACTTGAGGATGCCAAGAAAGACATTTTGTCTTTTGTTGAATATTTATCAAAAAGAAAAACCGATAAATTAACAAAAGACAAAAGATTTCATACCATGGAACGTACATATACTTATCTTGGTGAAAATTTCCATAAATTAGATCACTATCAAGTAGAATCTAATTCCAATTTCCAAAAAATTAACACCTTTTCAGAAACATCAGATTCTGATGGAGAAGGTAGCTCCAACTATCATGAAGAAGGACCATATAATCCCCAAAGTGGACGAAGAAATATCCGTCAAACTTTTTTAGGCCAGCGCGGTGCGAGTCGGGGACGCCAACGGGTAAGATTTTTGAATCAGCCCAGAGGCAATTATCAGAATCATCAATACCCCCCAGAACCCCATCACTACCTGGAAACTCGCAACAAACAATATTGGAAACAAGGGATGTAATACCCATTTTCAATTTATCATCTCATAACTTGGATAATGTCAGCATATCTCTATTATCAAAAGGACTTTCTTTTGTTCCACATTCTTATACTGATTTATTTGAATTGCATCAAAATATTCCTTTTTTTTCAGAAAGATCAGATTAAAAAAAAAATTCGCTAATGAAGATATAACTGATAATGACAATAGAGTTGAACATATAGTGGCTTTTCCCTCGACCTTTACTCCTTCCCTGGAACAAATAGGCCCAGAAGTTGCCATCTTTTAAAAAGTTGTCTTAAATAAATTAGAACAAGCCTTAAAATTTGTCCCTAAACCACGATACAATATCTCTAGAGAAGAATTTGCTTCTCTTAATGCTTTCAAGAATGCCAAGACCATTACTATAAAAAGCTGCGATAAGGGAGGAGGCATTGTTCTCATAGACTCCAAAGATTATGAAACCAACATGTTTAAAATGCTCAATGATCCCATATTCTATAAAAACATTCAAGTTAATCCCACAGAAAGAATTATTAGAACCATCCAAAGCATTACCACCAAATCTTTAGAAACAGGTATAATTACCAATAAAGAACATGATTTCTTAAATAAATCTGAAAAAAAAATTGCCTGCATCTATGGCGTACCTAAAATACATACAAATCAACTTGACCCTCCCTATCGCCCAATAGTGTCTACTATAGGTACTCCAACAGAGGCAGTTTAAAAATACATTGATGACATCCTAAGGCCATACATTCCTTTCACCCCTTCATATATAAAAGACACAGGAGATATAATATCTAAAGTAGAACATCTTCCTTTTAATCCATCAACAGATATTCTAGTAACCCTAGATATTGAATCACTATACAGCAACATCCCGCAACTTGAAGCATCTGAAGCTGTTATGTGGTTCATAGATCAACATCATATACCCTGCTCTAAACCTTTCATCCTTGAGTGTCCCCTCTTAGTTTTAAAACAAAATGTCTTTGAAATTGGGGAACAAATGTACCATCAAACCAAAGGTGTAAGCATGGGGGCTTCTGTGGCTCCCTCCATAGCAAATATCTACATGTCACTCTTTGAATTTAATTTTATCCACAGTGAAGTTGCCCCCTTCTTTGAGTCTGTTTCCCACTGGTACCGATATATTGATGACATCTTTTTTTATATGGACCGATGGAGAACAGACTCTCAAAGAATTCCTTACTTGGCTAAATCTTACTAACGTCAATCTTCGATTCACTGCCCACACCAATTCTCTTCAAGTGGAATTTTTAGACATCTTCATCAGACACAACTGTGGTAAACTGGAGGTCGATCTATATATTAAACCCACAGCAAGAAATACATTCCTCCACTTCAATAGCTATCCCCCCAGAAATCAAAAGAACAGTATCTCCTTTTCCCAGTTCCTTAGGGTCAGACGTAATTGTACTAATCTAAAAGACTATGATACCCAAGCGATTGACATGAAGAAAAAGTTTATAGATAGGGGCAATCCTCATCGTTTAGTGAGGGAATCATACAAAAGAGCACGTTTCTACGACAGAGATTCCTTACTTAATTCATCTAAAACAATACAAGAACCCAAGCTAGTATGTGTTACCAAGCATTCCACGTTGGACTCTACCATCAAACAGATGATCAACTCAAACTGGCACCTTCTAAACATAGACCATAACCAAAAAAAGATCGTTAAGCCTCTATTTGCCCATCGCTGTAATAAAAATATAATGCGACCACCACTCATCGCCCATTCATACAGAAATCTATTGATGGTGCCAACCCAATCAGAGGAACCATACGTTGTGCTTCCTGTCAATCATGCAACAGTATCCTCAAGGGAGAAACTCTGTTTTTTAACAATTTCAATATCCATGCCAAAGAAGTATGGAATTGCAACACACGCAATGTTATCTATTTGATCACATGCCCTTGCAATTTAGGCTATGTGGGGGAAACCTCGTGTGCCATAAAAATTTGCTTAACAGAACACAGGTCTGCCATTAAAGCCTCTAAACATGCAGCACCTCTAGTAAACCATTTGTTAGAGTTTAAACACTCTCCTCTGGACATCAAATGGTGCATTTTAGAGAAGATTCACATCCCAAACGAAAATGGTGGTGAAAAAATCCTTAAAAAAAGAGAGCTGTTCTGGATATTCTCCCTCGGTACTTTCCATCATGGATTAAACAATGGTTTACCTTGGGAGAATGCCATTACATAATCCACCTTCTCTCTTTAGCTGATTTCGCTGTCTGTATATCCCGATATTATAAAATTCACTGATCGTTATCCGGTCTGTTCTTGGCCTATAGTTGTCATTTATTATTTTTTGATATGGTGAGGCCATTCGCTGCTGCCTAACTTTTATCTTAGTGCCATTCAGAATGTTCTGTTTGTCACTATACATTTTCACGTATTACTTTTTTTCGTTGTTCTCATTTATCCCCCCTTTTCCCTTTAAGTAGTGGCTAGACCCGCCCACCTGGCCAATCAAAGCCTTACTTATATAGCCCAACCGGCAACAACCTTCCATCTGTTGCTGCCGGTTCGTGTAGAAATTCGCGATAGACCACAGGAGGCTCGCCTAGCCCCTCTCTTAGGTATGTACTCTGCGGTTGTTCATATTTCTGATTATTTGTCTACCGTAATTCATTTTAACTAGCTTCTCATCTATATCTTAAATATTTTGCCCCCTTAGTTACAAGAGCTTGTCTATTTTATCCGGCACGCTCCGCCATTTAAAGTTCTATACCCCTGCGAGCACGTCGACATCAAGGACTGCATCGCTCCATGTGGATATATCAAAACACCATTTGACATCATAACAATTCAGGTATTACCGCGCAATTTATTTTATATTTTCACCAGTTCACATATTAGCTTTATCATTTCAAGCATTTATACTCCGCCTTATCATTATAGGTTGCCTGCAGCGTTTTTATTTAAGAACCGCGACCCGGTTTCTAACATCTGTTGCCGTTTTTTATCCCTAAACGTCACCATATCGTGGCCGTCCGTACAGGTATCTCTATGTCTAATCTATCCCTATGCTGTTTATGTATTGTATATCATGCAGTTTCGTTACCTTAATATACATATATCTTCTCTGTTGCAGTTTTGGATATTATGTAAAGAGCCTGTATTTATTCCTCGTATTTATTCTTATGAAAACAGCTACATATTTTTACCTTGGGCCCTACATCTTCCAGGTAATATTAGTTATGCCCTTTTTTAGCATTTCTCTAGACTTTTTAACTAGAGCCTCACCCTGAACTGTCGTTCAATGCAAGTATAACTATACATCACTCCTTATATCAGATATTAATCATTTAATTTGTTATTTTCAATTAGTTCTAATGTTACCCAAATACCCTGCTGGTCGCCATTCATTTAATCCCTGATCAACGTCCGATATCACCTTTAACACATTTCATATTCCCTCAAAGGTAAGAAGTTCCTCCATTAGATATTTGCTGAATATTTATATGTTATTAACTGGCCATCCTGTTTTCCTGTTTTCATGCCTTATCCAATTATCATTCTCCTTCAATTCTAACCAGTATCATTTTAGATGTCAGAATAAATATTCCATGTAGAACCCTAACTTTTTAGATCCTGAGACGTAATTCACTGTTGAATTGTTCATGCAAACTAGTTTTAAGCTAATTCTCCTTCTTAGCCACCCGCCACCCTTATTTCATTACCCCCTTTTAATAAACACAAGGAAGTATTTATTACCTCTAATTAGATAATCATCTATATTCGTTCGCTCTATCTTTTTTTTCCTTTTCTTTTTTCCTTCTCGTTTTTATCCTTGGAATTCTTTCCTCCCTCCTGTTTTATGTTGAAAGATCTATTGTAATGTAATTCATATGTAATTGTATGTATTTTTATACCATTGCATTGTTGTCCATGTCTTCTAGACCATTATAACAATTATATACTATAATACCATGTTACAGCAGCTGTTTTTATCTCTACTACCATGTTTTTATCTCTGCTACCATGTATTAGGCAATGGTTGCTGCAATGAACTGTATGCTTTATATGCACTTTTTATTTTATTTTATCGTATCAGTTTTTATAAATATTGTTCACTTAATTTCTAGATTCATTATCGTAGATGGTACTTTCCTGATGAAGACACTCCTGTGTCGAAACGCGTCGAAGAAAACCGTCTCCTCTCTATATTGATTTGTATTCTATGAATTATGTTGATCATATGGTTTTATTTCTATGTATTGTGATATTTTCAAAAAAGTTTTATCTAACAAATATATACATCATGTATTTTTATTTCATAATTTTATGAAATTTAATAAATCTGACTAATTTTGCAATGTTAAGTGCATAATTGCTTTTCTTGGTTGCACACATTGCCGCTTTCTTCACCTTGCCTGGGCTTGTTACCTGTCACAATAATGGGCACACGCCTCAAGAAGGAGATCTGGGCCAATTTTATAAAATCATACTTTTTTTGTGTTTTTATTTTTAAGACCAAGAACTTGTTGCTAAGGTAAGTATGTTTTTAGTAAAGATACTTTTCACAAGTAAAAGTTGAAAATGCAATTTTCAAACAGTTCAAGATTATCTTGTGGAGGAAATCAAATGAGGGATGTGTCAAGCGAGTATACAACTTACAGTTTTGATCTTCGGGTGGTCAGACCCACACAGAGTGCAGGGCCGGTCGTGGGGGACTGAGGCACCTGTACGGTGCAGATTTCGTTATCTTCACCGAGGCAGTCAATACTGGCAATGATCTTTACCCTCGCAGTCGGTTGGGGCAATAAGCTAGATAGGGTTCAGCAGGCAGCAGCGCAGGTACAGTCGCAGTCGCTGGTGGTCGGCGTCTTTGGATTGGGTGGGGTTCCGCCATCATCGGATTGTCTTGAAGAGATCGCGGTTGGGCAAGCGGTGGAGGAGGCGACCAGCTGGGCCACTAGCAGCAGGGTTCAGGTTCTTGGGCGCGAGCTGTGGGCACTCAGGTTGTGGGGCGAGGGGATCCCTCAAGGGCGTGGAGGTCATCCCGTCACAGGGCTTCCTCATGCAGGGTGAAGTCGTGTCAACACAAGTGCCGGTTCTCTACCACTGTGGTCTTTGTGAGATCTTTTGTTCCAATGAGTCTCGTCTACACCAGTGACGGTCCACAACTGTGGTGGTTCTTGGAGTTCTTTTGTAGCAGGGAGTCGCGTCAACAAGGGTCGATCCTCCCTACGGTGGTTCTTAGAGTTTGTTTCTTTTAGGACAGCTCAGCTGTCAGCGGATGATTTGAGTCTTTGTTAAAGGCATCTCTCCTGCCCTTGAAGATTTCTTAGTGAAAGCAAAAGTTGTCCCCACACATCACAGTGACCACGACCTGATCCAAGTAATGATTAAACTGTCCCCGAGGCTGACACCTAAATTAGAATGTGGCACTAGGGACTTGGCATACTCAAATGACAAATTAAGATTTGCTTGGCGAGGGGTTAACAAGGCCGACCTGTTCCATATGTTAGTCGGGGACAACCCTGAACTTTTAAACTCCTGCTTGTCTGAATTGGAACCCAATCCCGAGGTGTTAAGCTCATTCGCTAAATTTTGCGAGACCGCAAAGTATGCAATATCAAAAGCTGTTGTCGCCACGCAGCAAGGCCCTAGATGGTTTAATAGAGAGTACTCAGTGATTAACAGATAATTATGAAAGGCCCTATCAACTAACCCAAGGTGCCCCTTTCTAATTAAGTCACTTAGACAGAAGTATAAGCTTGTCTTATAGGGTAGGAAGGAGGAAGTACTATCTAATCAATGGGCTAATCTCACTAATGCCGCCACCCTAAGGAAGAGGAAACCTTTTGGGCTGCCGTTAAAGACATGGGGCTATCATTAACACCAATTAGCTGCAATATAACCAGCAAGGCTTGGGAAGCTAATGTTTGGAAGATCTATACTGCCACCTCACATGAGGAAGACTTGTTTGGGCCCCAAGCCCCCATTGGGGTTTTAATATCTTTATCTGAAGTTGAGGAAGCTATACACCAGAGCCCGGACAATAAGGCCCCTGGTCCCGATGGGTTACCCATCGACCTCATTAAATATAAACCCGAATTCTGGGCTCCACTGCTCCTGAATGTTTTTAACAACTTATCCTGTGCCCCATTACCCGGTACCTGGTCATCTAGTATCATTATCCCAATTTTTAAAAAGGTTGATTGCTCCCAACCCAGTTGTTATAGACCAATCGCCCTGATTGATAACACTCTGAGAATTTTAATGAGGCTCTTATATAACAAGATTAAACCTGGTCTGAGGACAATCTCATCTTACAACCATGTCAAATGTAGGCACGATCGAGCAATGTCTAAACCATAATTTAATAATAAAGAAATACACCATTGCTCAGAAGTCAACCTCAGCTGCAAAGCACGAGTCAGTTACGGCGCCAATCAGAAGACGGTATTCGCACCCCTGCCATCAGCCTGTTAAGCGCTGACATGTAAGAATCATGGGTGCTAACAGTCTCCTGTTTTTTTATATGGCCTGGCAAGACAGAAGGAGAGAAGTGGAATCTGTCACTTCAGTGCTGGCAACAACCCCCATCCCACACTCCACAGATCATGGTGGCTCTAGTCTGCTGCACGTGCCCACTAGGCCAGGGAAATACTTTGTATTCCCTCAGCCCTTTGAACAGGGAGGCAGATCCTGGTACCCCTGTTCAACAAGACTGTCTGACAATGCCTAGGATTGCTTTCCATGGGGCGCACAAGTCCCCTCTGACAAAAATGCGTATCCAGTGGATTCACTTGGTGAGTCCGTCGCACTTGTGCTTTACCAGCCAGGGTGCTAGCATACCCCAGATATATAAAACCTGGGATTACCCCAATGTCCTGGAATCCTGAAGAGCACTCAAGAGTTTCCCACAATGCACAGCAGTGCAGGAGGAAACTCTAGGGATTCCCCAGGTCCAGATGCTTTGTGCAAGGTGCTATTTCTACCATGTTACCCTCCAGAGATGCCAGATGGAACTGGGAAATCAGTATGGCAGTGATTGGAGTGCCACTCTGATGTTCACCACTCCCATCACTGCCCTGTCCCTGCAAAAGAGTGATACTACTGTCTGTTGCTGTGCTGTGGGCATAGTGTTGTGTGGCAATTGGATTGCAAGCCTGGGGTAAGGTTAAAATCAGATTACAAAAAACAGAATTTGACAAGGAGGTGGAGGATACCACCATATTAGTATATATCTAATCCATTTGGCCTCTGTGAGCATTACTTTAAGATGTCTAGATAAAAAGGCTGATACATTCCTGGGACCGCTCCCTGACGATGAGAAGGGACAAGCAAACATGATTAGAGTCCGGTATAGGTGATCAGTCATACTGGGCCCCTACACATTGCTCCAGTATCAAGCAGAGGAAGCGGAAAGGACGTAACAAAATGAGAAGGGGCAAACAAGATCTAAGCCTCTACCCTATGTTGAACACTCTTAGACGTCCAGTAGCCACAGACGACGACGATCTAAAAAACTTCTCTGAATCAACAATCTTAAGTGAAGAAAAACTAACAAGTATAAGGGAAGAAGAACCAATCACGCAAGATAGCGAAAAAAATGATGAGTGGCACTTCCCCTGCTCCATCGATAATGGCCCCCCTTGAAAAAAGGGTACACAGCGGGACAAAAGAGCATAACATAATCACCGACATGGATCCTCCAAACACACTTATCACGCAGAACATAATGGCCCAGAGCCAATCCCCCCGCCACAGAACAATCCAACTTGGAGGCGCTACGACTATAAAACAGGTAGACGCCACAAGCTGTGATAATAAGCGACAGGGTGTAATCCCAGCAAGTGTCAAGGGGGCCGAGGAACAGGAAATAAATGAAAGGCTTGACAGGGTGCTGAACGAGGCTCCCTCCACGGGCAATATCACAAAAGTAGTTCATATGTCTAGTGTGGAAAAAATAGAGGTAATTCCAAGGCTGCCTAGTACATCACTGAGTGGGGATGCTCTCTTCACCCTCTTCTACCCGGAATATAAGTCAAAAGGCAGTCATGACGTCCTAAACCGGGGAAACATCATTAAATTGATACAAGCAACAGGACTGTCAAACGTAATAACCTCACAAGACATTACATCGATTGAATTCATCGGACCGTGCCAAGGCCAAACTAATGAAACCACCAAGGTCACCTGGAGCTCCGTAGAAGCAATGAATAAAATCTTAGGGTAAACTGACACCTTCAAGCAATGGGGGATACAGATACAACCGGGTAGGGAAGCGGGTTATCCCCATGTCCTGCAGGCAAGTCAAGCCGACAAACACAGACGAGCAGAGAGGGGAGCTATGTACTCAGTTCTCAGGGGTGCACGCAATAAAAGCCCCAGCCTTGAGTACAAACAGAGGAAACCAAGAGAAGACGGGACTATACCAACTAGGGATCAGGAAGAGGTTGGCAAATGGTCATGGGTGGCTGGCACTCTGAATACAACCCGACTCTTACGATGACAGTCGAACAGGGAACATCGAAATGAAAAGCCTCCTCTAAAGATCTGTTCATGGAACATCACCCGCCTAACAAGAAAACTTGAGGACAACGCCACAATATCCTACTTCCAGGAGTTCGGGATACTTTTACTACAAGAGACATGGCTTTTCGAACCGCAGCATATAGAAGGATTCAAAACTCACCATATTCCAGCTTATAAACAGAATCGCTTAGGAAGAGGGAGTGGTGGTTTAGCAATCTATATATCAACGAAAAACGCAGTCTCCTCCTGGGACATGTTGGGTTCATCACATAGTGTCCAGTGCGTGGGAATCTCCTATACTTCCAATAAAGGCGAACGCGGGACCCTTATCTTAATGAATGCCTACGTCCGTCCAAACACAGCTGCAAAGCAATCCTTTGAAGAAGAAGTTATAGGAACAGTACTGAGAGTGAAATCGGGATCTCATGATCCAGATATTTTACTAACAGATGACTTTAATATGTAGTTAATGTCAGACCTACAAAAAAATGAGGTCACCAAATCACATGATAGTATCTGGGAGATACCTCCGCAGGACCGGCCAGGATGGCACAAGGAGGACCCAAAGGGACGTTCCCTACAAGGTAACCTCGAAAACTTGGGGCTCAGAGCTCTAAATGGGCGTTTTCCCCTAGATAAGCCTCCCCGATTCTCCTACTTATCAAAAAAGGGTACCTCACTAATCGATTATACCTTTGTCAGCCTTTCACTATTCCACCAAATAACATGCTACCGCTTTGGGAGCAGAACAGAAAGTGACCACTGTCCCCAAGAGATATCACTGATGACCAGCCTCGTGCAACTTGAAGATGAAAGGGCCTTGCCATCTCAGAGTTTTACAATCAATCTAAAACGAATCAAATGCTCCTTCAGTAATTTTCAACAGATAGCAACAGAGGCAAAACAATCTATTGAGCGTCACAGCAGGTGCCCGGAGGACATAATTGCCAACTGGTCAGTATTTGCAACCGAATTAATCGACAAACACGGGAAACCAATAAGGCATACACCCCAGACTAGGCAAATGTACATGTCTTGCTCAAATCCTGTGATACAATCCGCAACTAGATCCATGAATCGATCATGGCGAGCGTTAAAAACTGATCCAACGGATCCCACAAAAATAACAAAATTGAGAGAGGCCCGTAACTACCTTAAGAAAGTCAAAAGTGAGCTGCGCAGAAACCAATGGAACTCGTTTTGGGCCAAATTACAGCAAGACATCAAAACAAACAACTCCGCCAGGTTTTGGCACACAATTAACAGTGCATCCGGGCACGCATCTAAAGTCGCTTCTTCATGCATACTGGAGTTAGAGTGGGTTGATTTCCTCTATTTTCACTTCAATGAACACCTGAGTTCCCCCTCCCATGACAACGCGGCACAAAAAGATGCTGATCGGGTAACAGTCCAGAACACAACAAACCCCCTAATGAATGAACGCCTTAAGGGAGACCAAAAAATGGAACTATCAAACGAGTGCCCTTTGCATCATAATAGCAATGATCTAACAACTATCGACAAGGCAGAAATTGGGAAACTGATTAAAAAGGGTCGGAACGACGGGGCACCAGGTCCAGGAGGAATCCCCCACGCCTTGTACAAGGAAGATGTTACCTTCTGGGCTGAGAAGTTATGCACCTTATTTAACTCAATCCTGCACAACAACATCATACCGCCTGCTTGGCGGGGATCGATTCTGGCACCAATTTTTAAAGGTGGAGAAAAAAATTCCCCTGGGAACTATCGCCTCATTGCCCTTATCGACAATGAGGCTAAGTACTTCGCGGGTCTGCTCCTCAACTCACTTAGGGCATGGGCGGACGACAACTCTGTCCTTCCTCCAAATCAGACAGGTTTTACAATCAACACTGGCACTGATTGACCAAGTAAAATTTAGCTCCTGCCCACTCTATATGGGGTTCATCGATTTTCAAGCAGCCTTTGATAATGTGAACAGAGCAAAGCTATGGCAGAAGCTGTCCAGACTCAATATTCCACCTGACCTCTTACGAGCCATACAACTCCTACATCAAGATACATGGGTCAGGATTAAGATTGGGACGGCTCGAGATTATTACGCCCAATTCCGACGACAAAAGGCTTAAAGCAGGGTTGTGTTCTGGCCCCAATACTTTTTAATCTATTTTTATCTGACCTTCCCGACGCCCTAAACAAGTTAATTCTCACGCTCCTAAAGTGGCTGACCTGTTGCTGTCAAACCTTCTATACGCTGATGACGTGGTCCTCCTCAGCAAAACAAAGATTGGAATGCAAAGGCTCCTGGATGCGACCTCTGAAAATGCCATTAAGAACGAGCTCCAAATCAACAATAAGAAGACGAAACTTTTTGATAGTCCGTCCAGGCAAAGCTAAAAAACTGTCTTGGAATTTGAACATGGAAAGCATTGTGGAATCACACAGCCATAAGTATTTGGGAGTTATTTTCAATAACAACGATAAATATAAATCCCACTTAGAAGAACAAAAAAGGAAGAGTGCTGCACTTGCTTTTGCAATTGGTTCAATTGAGAAGAAACCACAAGGCCCAACCTTCGCACCAACAATACAGGTCGCACAGGCAAAAATCCTCCTTACTCTAACCTATGGTAGCGAAGTCCTAAAAGGTCTGGACAGCGGCCAATTGGACAAAATCATCACAAAGATATATAGATCAGTATTCAAGCTACCAACCCAAACATCACCGGCACAAATCAGGTTGGAACTGGGAATTTGCCATCAACCACTTGCCAGGGCTATGACTTTTCTTGTGTTTTGTCACAAACTTAGGTCGTCAAAGGAAGGCATCCCAGGACATCACTTGTGGGCCACCCTCCAATCGAACACATGGCGATCAGGCCATGATTACTGGTTAAAAGGGCTAACAACCCTATGCCTAAAGGGCCTTTGGAGCATGCACGCAAGTCATAAGGAATTTAAAAGGCTGGTGAAAAGAGGCACCAAAAACTTTCAATAGTCGAAGACAAGGCACGCCTAGCTAAAAGAAGTCACGGGTGGCTGACCCTGAAATCCTATTCCCTGTTGATCCCACAGCAGTATCTAACCGTATCCTTCACTGCACGAACAAAATTAAGTTCTTTAAAATTGAGACTGGGAGTTTTTAACTTGTTGGTTCATTTGCCAAAATGGAAAAGAGAGCAAGGACAAGACTCATGCCGACTTTGCTGGGAGCACAAAGAAGACATAATGCACATCATTTGTCTTTGCCCAAAGCTGTTGACTGAAAGACGGGCCCTCTTCAAGCACCTCTGGAATACAAAAATGATTAGAACATGTAGGGCAGCAGTCCTAGCTTGCTTCGATCCTAGGAACACTAAACTAAACTGTGCCCTTGTAAGATTTATGGATCACGTAGCAAAAAAACTTTGTGAGGGGCCCACAGTCTGTGGTCACTCGTTGGCATAATGTCTTGGCAGACTTCACCTGTCATTCTCACCCACATCAAACATTACTTATCCCCTCTTTTAAATGAACTTTAAATGTATTTTAAATGAAACTTTTTGATATCTTCTAAATTCTGTACTTGCAACGGTTTTTTAAATCACGCAATAAAGTTATTATACATTGCTCGAGTATCAAAACAAAAATTGGATGTTGACTGCTATAAGTGTCATACTATGCTTGCGGTTGTTTACAAATATTTAGTGAAATAAAACATATTTACTCACAAGGTAAACATGTACATATGTATGTCAACTGGAAAACGTATTTTGCACATATAATCTCTTAGCTTTTTATTTCACCACAGGAAAATCATTTTCTTCTCGAGAAATACCTTCCCCTATACTTCATGAAATATGCAGTGTTCCCTACCAAATCCTACCCTTTAAACAGTTATCGAAATATCTTTTAATATTACATTTGCAAATGTTCTATGGTTTAAATGGGTATGTGAAATGTTGTGCCCTCTGGAGACCATGTGTCAGAAAAACCTGTGTTACATTGTAGAACTTGTATTAGACTTGTATTACAGGGATGTATGACGTTACAACGCATACTTTTACAACGCCTACCTTTACATCGCAAGTTTTACAACGCATACCATTACAACGCATAATGCTTTTAGGCGCTGGATAGTGAATAGTTTAATTTACTATTCCAACTCCAGTCCCCGTGGATAGTAGGGAAGGTGTTGGATAGTACATTAAACCTATTCCCTATCCTAGGGCGCCCCCCAGCGCTATGCCTTGTAATGGTTTGCATTGTAAAAGTTGCGTTGTAATGGTAGTTCGTTATAAAAGTTTTGTTGTAAAGGTTGTATACCGTATTACAGATTCCCCATAAGGGCATGAAGCACTCATATTCCCATAGGTTCCTAGCGCCCTTCTGGGAGATTAACTCAAATAAACAATCACTGGCATAGTCAATAGGTCTAACTTGAATGTGCTTCACCCTGCAGTAACACAAGCACACCATTCACCCTGCACTCACATTGGTCGAGTCTTTTAAACATGGTGTACAGGGAACAGGAGTGAGAAACAACAAAAAGTGTCTGCCTGCTCTGCTGCCATTAAATATGAATACAACAGAGAATGCAGGAGAAGAACAAAGCATGCAAGAGTGCACATAAGGCTGAAGCAGAGAGTGAGATACTTAGGAAAAGTACCAGCAAGGGCATTTGCAGAGCCGCCCCTAAAGGGGGCCTCGAGTGCCGATGCCATAACCGATGCTGAGCCCTGGAAAAATCAGTTCTGGGTGCCCTAAAGCACCTAGAAGCAGTATTGCTGTAGCCCAAGGCCCCCACAGGTGCCAGAGAGGCTCCAGGCCCCCCGGCAATTGGGGGGCGGGGGGGTCGGACGAGGTACAAAACCCCAATGGGGGACACCACCAGTAGACGTGGGAAAGTGGGGCGGGACGTGAGTCACCGCTCACCCTATGTAGCTCCTATCATCGTGGAGCAGGGACTTGGCGCACCAACGTTATTTAAGAGAAGAAACAAAAACAGTGATGTAGTCAAGGAAGGGGGGGCAAAGGGATTACACAACTATCGGTTAGCCAGGTCCCCCATCGACACACAGCAACTCCGCAGGCTAATCAATAAATACCACAACAAGACAGACACTGCAGTCCTTGTGCATGGTTTTGAGGAAGGGTTCATCATACCATTTGAAGGCCCACTCCCTCTAGGCGGTGCAAACAACCTAAAATCGCCGCTACACCACCCTGAGGTGGTTTGCAAAGAACTGGAGAAAGAGGAATCCTTGGGTAGGATAGAGGGCCTCCTTCTGCCTCACATGCATGAGGGGTTAGTAATCTCACCACTGGGGGTAGTTCCCAAAAAAAGAACCAGGTCAGTTCAGACTAATTCACCACCTCTCCTTTCCTGAGGCGAAGTAGTAAACAACGGGATCAGTGCTGAAGCTTTCTCCGTGGGCTACCCTACAGTCGACGATGCCATAGACTTAGTGACATCCTCAGGCCAAGGGGCCCTCATGACGAAAGCAGACATAGAATCAGCCTTCCGCCTCTTACCGGAGCATCCTTCAAGTTTCCACTTCTTTGGGTTTCAGCGGGAAGGGGCCCTGTACATTGATATAGCAATGCCTATGGGGTGCACAGTTTCTTGTGCATATTTTGAACAATTCAGCATCTACCTGGAATGGGCCCTGCATGACAGGTACCCTGTGAAGGGTAAACTCCACTACCTAGATGATTTTCTGTTCACAGGCCCCGCGAAGTTAGCAGAGTGTAGTGACATACTGGTGGAATTCCAAGAGTTAGCTGAGGAGCTAGGGACCCTGCTGGCCACTGAGAAGACAGTTGGCCCAGCACAAAAATTACATTTCTGGGGATAGAACTAGACTCAGGTGCAGGAACAGCCAGATTAGCCGAGGAGAAAGTGAAGGATTTCAGAGAGGAAATAAGGGGCCTCTGCGGCTGCAACAAAGCAACTCTCCGCGACCTCTAATGGTTGATTGGCAAACTCAATCTCGCTGCCCGGGTCATCCCTGTGGGAAGTGTTTTCGCCAGGCGCTTAACTCAGCTAACAGCAGGACTCACTCACAAACACCACCTGGGGGCACCTGCTTATGTGGGACACATTCCTTGCAGATTTTAACAGTGTCCTAATCTGGAGGGAAGGCTGGGTGACAGCCAGGCAGATAGCCTGGTTCACAGGCGCTGCAGGTAGCACAGACTTCGTGGAAATCCTGGGCGACAGATGGTGCACAGGCTAATGGCCAAGCAGGTGGCACAAGCAGGTTATCAGCGACAACATGAATTTCTTGAGCTGCTCCCCATTATAGTGGCACTAACTGTCTGGAAGCGGAAACTGAGGAACATGAAGCTGACGCTGTGGTCAGACAACAAAGGAGTGACACAGGCAATCAATAGGGGCTCAGCCAGGTGGCCAGACATGCTGAGACTAATGTGGCAATTAGTTAAATTGCAGTTAGAGGGGAACAAAGACCTGAAGGTCCGTCATGTACCAAGGGTGATGAACACAGTGGCGGACGCTCTTTCACGAGCACAGATCAGCAAATTCAGGGAATTGGTCCAGGGGCAGAACAAGTAATAACCCCCTTCTCAGAACAGTTGTGGGGCCTGGCGGAAGAGACTTGTCAGTGCTAGTGAACCAATCCCTTCCTCTGGAAGCGGCCAGGCGCTACAAGAAATACGCAGGGACAGTGCTGAAAATAGTACGAATCCAGACACTGGAAAATATGGGCAAAACAAGAAGAGAAATCGAGCGCTTTATCCAGATGGCATTCACCAGCAAAAAGTCTAGATCGTGGGCGCAGGCCCACAAGTCCGCCGTTGCCCACTTCACAAAGATTTACGCAGGCCAGGACCCCATAGCCTACCATTACATTTAAGCAGCAATGAAAGGGTGGAAGCGCTTAGAGGGGTACGGGGAGACAGCAGGTGACCCATAGACTTCCAGAGATTGGGCCAGTTCATGGACATGCTAAGGGAGATAACAAGGGATAATTTCGTGCTCCACCTTTTTAGGGCAGCCTTTTCCACCACATTCTTTGGAGACGTTCTACTCAGTGAGCTAGTAGTGCCCAGGAGGGATGGGCCAGCGGGCGGTAACTGCAAGCATGATGTCAGACCCAAGGTACCCGAGGTTGAGATATTACTAAGGCAGTCAAAGACGGATCAGGCCAGCAAGGGAGCGGTAGTGTAGCTAAAGTGCATCAAGGACCTCAAATACCGTGCCATCTGCTACCTGCTCACGTCCTTCAGGGGAGGGTCCGCTTTTCAAGCATGGTGATGGGAGCCACCTAAGCTAATTTCAATTCACGGTGAATGCGCCAGGCCCTCACTAAAGCAGGGCTACTCCCAGTGGCCTTTGGCTCTCACTCATTTAGGATTGGCGCAGCAAACTCAGCAATGCAGCACGGTATGACTGAGGCAGGGATACAAGCAGTAGGCAGATAGCGGTCCCGGGCATTCAGGACCTACATGATACGCCAGCTACTGTAAAAATCCTTGGTACAGACATAGGGGTTGCAGCATGGGGAGAGCGCAGCCTCCAGTATGAGAGGTTGTCTGACATTTGTGACTATTGCATCAGCAAGAAAGCAACCCCGCCTGGTGTGGTTAGAGGGTCACTCTTTCGTATCCAGGATGTAGGCTTGGTAGCAGCGGGGGGGCCACAGGCAGACAAGTAGACCAGTGAGCACATGCATCCGATGGCTGGGGCAACCAGCGACGAGATAGAATCAGCTGCCAACGGCCCTTAGAGAACTACAGGCGAACACAGTGTGGCACCCAGATATCTTGATAATCCACCCTGGGGGTAATGACTTGGCCCAAAGAGAGAGGAAGACACTCCTTCAAGATATCTAGGCGGACTACATGGATGCAGCAAGGTACTTTGGGAGTACGACCATCATTTGGTCAGAGTGATCAGCAGAATGGTGTGGCGGGGAGCCAAGTCACACAAAGCAGTCGATAACTTGAAGAGAATCTGAACATTGCGGTTAACAAGTTCTGCAAAAACAACGGCTTGGAAAGAATCAGGCATGGGCTCATCCACCCAGGCCGCCCAGAACTGTATGGGCGGGACGGGGTGCATCTATCTGAAGACTGGATGCGTGTTTTTTGGGGTAAACCCTTGGGGTGCAATGGCCCTGGCAGGTTGCAAGGAAAAAAATAAGGAGGTTGGGGTGGGGAGCCGCAGGAAGACATTAGTCCTTAACGGCATGGCAGAGAAGAAATGGTACAATGGTTGGTTGTGGAGACAGGGTGAGTTGGCCTAGAAAAAAGGGGATGGCACTCGCAGCTCAGACCCCGCCGGAGAACAGGGCACAAATGAGACTAACAAGGTAGCGAGTTGGGAGGTTAACTCCGGGGGAGAAGCTACCCCCTGCACAAAAAGAAACCAACGAACAATGATATGACCTAGAAGGGACAAGAAAGGAGATAAGACTACAAAAGAAATAACCAATGAACTGTCAGGCCATTTACGAACTTGTGATGTACATACGATGTACAGCAAACAATGTGTATGACATGCAAAATATATGATTTATGACCCAAAGAATGACAGTTTACAAATGATGATTTATGACCAGGAGTCAGACAATGTATGACCAAAGTATATGCATGTAATCCTAAAAAAACTGCGACCAACAATGACCACTATAACCACAAAGCATGTTGGCTGTTTATTAGAGAAAACATGGTTCGGAATGTGCATGTACACTGGAGTGGGCACAGTGCGGGGGTTATGTGTATCACACATAAGGGTATATTCTCAAGAACGGGCGATAATTATCGCCAACCTAGGTTAACGCAATTTTACATAACGCCATCTACCGCAGGAAACTAACGCTGTGTTAACAGCGTATTCTCAACATGCATGCAACAGGCGATAGTTCCCCGATAACATGTCAAATGTCCGCGTTAAATTAACCGGGATGTCGATAAAAAGGAAACCTGAACGTGAAAAAAGTGGCAATGGGCCCAACCGCAATAAAAATATCAGCGACAATCAGTGCCAGGCTTGCTATTCTCCCGTATCAGGTGGGAAAAATCACCATAAAAGCTGCAAAAAACAAAACAAAACCCAAACAACTGAGAAGCACCATGGAGGAAGCTGGACTAACTACAGAGGCCAACCAGAACCCCACAAACCCCCCGGAGGACCAGCCAGGGAAGGAGAAGGGCAAGGAGAAGAAAAAGAGGAATTTGCGGTTCAGTCTGCAGGAAAACAAGATCCTGATTACAGAGGTGATAGAACACCACGAACAACTGTTCATCACCTCCACTGTGTCATTGACAACTAAAAATGCAATATGGCAGTCCATCTTGGCCAAGGTGAATGCAGTCGGAGTGAAAAGAAGGGAAGTGGACGACTGCAAGAAGCGCTGGAATGATGTGAAGCGCAAAACCAAGCTGAAACTCGCTAACAACCGGAAAGCCGCAATGCAGACTGGAGGTGGGAGTCCAGCTCCATAGCAGGAGCTTGATGAACTGGAGGAAATGGGGCCACAGTCATTAGTGGGGCGGCAGTGGCAGGAGTTGGGGACGGGACACTGCTCAACATGACCTGACCCAACAGCAACAGGGTGAGTAACGAGCAGAGACTGGGGGGATGGGGGGAGATGGGCACAAAGGCACACATGCACAATTAAGTATAGCACAGTGCACACACACAATGACTCTGGATCATGTCCCTGATTTCCTTAGCATACTGCAACACACATAGAAAGAGCAAGTAGGCCCCCGTCGACAATGTGCCCAGAGGGGGCCCTCCCCACAAATCACTAATCTCACAACAAACCCATGCACATATGATAAACCCAGCAAAGCTGCGGATCCATGAGCAACACCGACAATGCAAGTGACACTGCATGACGATTAGCATGGCTGCAGTCCAATTATCGTGACATGGTGCACGCCATGACACAGAGGTGGCTGAGTGTGGACCACATCCATAGAGGAGCAGGTCACACTCTGACACATTCACGGGCACAAACAACCCCTGACGTCAACAAGACATCTGCGGACAACCATGCCCAAAAGCCCCAACTCTCACCCAAGTCTGCAACATCTCAGCACTGTATAAGCACAGAAGTGAAAGGTACACCACCTGAAAGGGATAAGGGCTAGCAAAATCAGAGCTGCAGGGGCGACTCTCCCACAATGCAGCACACACACATAAGTTTCAGAGCACATCAACATTGACAACAATGTGGTACAAACTGCAACACTTTCACAACCGAACAGAGGACACAACTGCTTCCGCTTGTGTGTAGAAACTGGCCAATCACATTTGGCATAGCAGGAAACTGTGAGATGATAACGTACAAGTACAACCCCACATCCCTGATGGTGTGGAAATGTCCACTGTCCCGCATCAAATATGCATCTCCCAAACAGTCACAATGTACATTGTCATGCAGTCTGTTTGTAAACTTGTCCAATGCGTGAACATACATGAAACACACTGTTAAACTTCATCTCTCCTTTACATTTCAGAGTGAGAATTAACACCTCCTGCAGAGCAGACCAAACATCGCTTCACCATCAACACCGACGTCCTCCAACAGCTCATGGACACCCTCAGCACCCCAACCCCAGGAGCAGGGCAGCCCAGCTGCATTGAGGAGACCCCACCTCCTGCCAAGACCACACAGCAGGAAGCACCCACCACCACGTGTGTGTCCCAGGACTCCCACAACCAACACATGGCAATCCACTGCCGTGTGTTAGAGGGCCAGAAGGAGATGGCTGATCAGGTGCGGGTTGGATTCAACCTCATGGCAGCCAAACTAGTTGCCATATGTGGGTGTCTAAGTCCCATCAGGGACCACTTATAGTCCCTAACGGTCACCAACAGTCTGCTCCATGCTCTCCAAAAAGCCATGGCTGACATCGCTGGAGTCATGACTCTGAGACAAGAACAACTGTCTAGTCAGAGTGGCTCCAGCGATGTCAGCCGGGAGTTGAGACACATGCAGAGGATCATGGAGAACATGGAGCAGATGCAGGCGGAAAGAATGGCTGCCATCTCTGCACACCAGCGAGATGTAGCTGGAACCTTCCCTGTCCTGCAGATCCTCATCATGGCATTTCTGCCACAAGGCCTGGCTTAGATGAATGCTGTTGCTACTACTCCATCCACATCTCCACCCCCTGATGTGTCAGTACCTCACATTGTGGCAGACAATCCACCTCTGGACCCTAATGTGTCACTGCCACACAGTGCAGCAGACAATCCACTGAAGGATAAAAAATTAGATTTTGCATACACGAGGAGTAGTGGACATATATATATTGTGTTAGCATGATGTATCTATATACCCCCTCTGCTTAATATGCAAGTAGCATAACCCATATATGCTGTAGCCGGTAGGAAAAGGTTTATTTTGTCGTTATGTTCCATACTAATAGAGCAGGCCGAGAACCACACAGTCGCCATCTTATTTCCTCTGTGTCAGGACAAGCTGTGATCATGTGTTATTCTCTAGTATTTGTCAAGTCCCAGTTCATTTGAGTTACTGAGAGCAGCTGAAGGTAAACTGTTTTCCCTCTGTCCTGGGACTCAAGGTCGCATCTGGCTTTGGGTGCGATAAGCGCATTCCTTTAGGCGCCGTGCCTACACTCCCGGGCACCAGGACAAAAGGGAGTCACCCCTCCTGACCTTCCCAGTAATAAATAGTATAGCTTTGAGCCAATCATGTGTGCCATATATGGTCCTTCCTTGGTACCCAAGGGCTGAGTGGTATTTTTCCATTTACGGTGACTTCATGTGATTGAACTGAAAGTATATATGTTTGGTTTTGACTGTAATCCAGCAGTCTTCTCTGCGCACCTGATGGGTGAGGGTCAGGGAGGCTCCTCTATAGAGTATTTTGCTTAATAAACGGTTGAACCTTCTTCACTGCCAACTGACTGATTATTTTGTAATGGTATTAGGACTATTGGTAGGTGTAGTCCTTTATGTTATTTTTATGGCATTTCAGTTGGCGACTCCCCCAGGACTCCGTGATAGGGTCGTCCTCCCGTAACCGGGTAGAAAGGACAAAGAAAGGGGAGCTCTGGTCTAGTTGGTGGACTGACCGAAAATTCGGACTTACTCCGCTCTCGCGATCAGGGAGCCCCAGCTGCTAGTGACCCTTCGCCGAAGTCCTACGGGCATAACCCGGGAGCTGACCGTGTTGGTCTTCAGGAGTTGGCAGTGGAGAATACGCAATTGTACCTGCGTGCACCAGGTGAGTGAATTGTCTTTGATGTGTTGTGGACGCGCTGTTGAGCAGTGCTTTTGGAAACAGTTAACTGTATTGTATCTGGTGGTCGGTGTACCACGGAGAACTTTGGGGGTCTGACGGGGCAGCAGTGTGGCTGCACGGGTAGATGCTCCACGGACTTGTTTTGTGAATAATAGAGACGCCGATTGGACGCCTTGGCGTGGCTTGTGTGGTGCGCACCCGGCCGGACTGCTTTCTGAAAGGCCCGTGGTTGAACCTGGGTAGCCTTTGGGACATATCTGAAGCGACGCTAGGGCAGTGGGCTTAGTCAGAATAGTCCCAGGGGTGAACCAGGAAGGCTTCGGGATGGTCTGTAGGACAGTCTGTGGTTAATACCTGTCTGACGATCTCTTGGTAGTCTTTGGACTGCTTGATTTTGGTATCTGTTGGTCTGGAATCTGAATTGATTAGTTCTCCATGAACGGGAGTCGACGGGCTCCGTTCTTTTGTTTGGAAAAAGACATTTCGTTTTGAAAATTCTTTCTTGGTGTATATATGGGGGAGGTGTCTGACTACCCAAAGATGTGTGAATAGTTGATTCAGTAGGTATATGACGATAAGACTACATGTTATAACAATTGTTTGGGTGAGTTAATATCTTTATGGGTGTGGTAATGAGCAAATATATCTCTCAATGGTACATGTGCAATATAGTAAAAAAATAAAAGGCAGTGTATGTGACATTTGTTGTATATAAAGAAGTATACATATGACTCAGTGATTGCATCAGTACCTGTATGGATAACTGTATACTTGTAATAGTGATTTTATAAAACTAACTATGAGCTACTATCTATATGAATACATGAAGTGCTGTTAGGGGTAGTGTTTAGGGTAGTGTATTGGTTTGTATAGTGAACGGGTTCTGCTGGGGATAGATTTAGGGTTTAAGGTAGTGCATTGGTCTTTGTGTAGAGTAGGGGGTCGTGTTGGTGGGTGATTCAGCATTTAGGGTAGTACACTGGTGTTTGTGTAGTGTAGGGGGTCGTGCTGAGGGTAGTGTTTTAAGGTTTAGGATAGTGCAGTAGTGTTCATCTACTGTAGGGGGTAGTGTTTTAGGGTTTAAAGTAGTGCAGTGATGTTTATGTAGTATATAAGTTCTTGCTGGGGGAAGTGTTTTAGGGTTTAAGGTAGTGTAGTGGTAGGGGTTGTGGTGGGGGTATGTATTAACATTACATTATGACCACCCTATGCACAATTGTCAGTAGTAACCAACAAAAAATTCCAGGCGAAGTTATCAGCAGAATGATAGGAAAATGATTATCAATATTAAATGCTTCTAATCAAGTAAAATTCAAATCATCACATGCAGCGTGCCACACATGGTATTACCACAGCAGTAAATCTCCCCAACTTAGATTTAAAGTGGATAAACATGTTTCATGTGACAGACCCATAGGCCAATGCTGCAGCTTCCACGTGCTTCAACACCCTTCACATACTCATCAAGACCTTAAAATAGTCCCACCCCCTGAATCAAGGAAGTCCATCACCCAAGCACTCATCACCAGCAGGCTGGACTACGGAAACACCCTCAATGCCGGAATCAACAAATCTCTACTCCATAAACTTCAGACTGTCCAGAACACCGCAGCCAGACTCATCCTCAGCATCCCACGACAAGACCACATTAACCAGCATAAACTAGCACTCCACTTGCTCCCCGTTGAAAAAAGAGCGACCTTCAAGCTGCTCACACACACCTATAATGCCCTCCACAACACCAGACTCCAATACCTCAATCTCCTTCTACACCCCCCTAGAAACCTCCACTCCGCTGATCAGGCCTTGGCCGAAATCCTCTGTATCCACAGAACCAGACAGGAGGCACACCCTTCTCCTACATCATGGCCAAGAGCTGGAATGAACTCCCCTCAGCATCAGATGAACCCCCACACTGAAAGCATTCAGGAAGAGCCATAAGACCTGACTTTTCGAATCACCAAAGCTGCATAAATCCCCCCCACATACTCCCCCAGCGCCTGGAAACCCTCACAGGTGAGTTGTGTGCTCTATACATCCCTAATTGATTAATTGATATGCCACCACAGTGTGTGTTTGAGTGTTATCAACAGGCCCTGCCATTGCTTTGGCTGTCTGTAACTCTTAAGGGTAGAGAAATGAGCAATACTACCTTCTTTACTATACACAGAATCTCTGAGATTGTCTTGGTTTGGCTTCACTTCTGAGAGCTACTTTCAGGTACTGGTGAGCAACCAGTAGCTCCCGAGCTACTAGTTGGAGACCCCTGGTATGTATAGTGAGTGGGGAATTGTAGTCCTGAAGTACACATGTGAAGGTTATTACACCACTACATGCATAATACATAGCACTTTGAATCACTCCATTCCCTAAAGCCTGGCTCACTACTTGAGTACATGCTTACTGACTGAATGATTACATTAATATAAGTAAAGACACTGGGTGAATTCTTAATTGGTTGACTTTTTACTTTAGTGAATGAATTACTACACAGTACTAAAAGAGTCATTTTGAAATTGCAACAGCAGTCACAATGTGTTTGCTGGAGTATATAGATAGTGACGGGGGAATTGTAGGCCTGAAGCACAAATGTGAAGGTGGTTACACCACTACATGCATAATGCCTAGGAGTTTGAAGCACTGCATACCCTAAAGCCTGGCTTACTGCAAGAGTATATGTACTTATGTAACTGCAAACACATCAACCAACCAAATCATTCTGCCTCAATTTTGCCAAATGGACACTTATTCATAGTGTGATTCTAGACAAATAACAGTATCCCTTGCAGTGTATAAAGAAAGATTAAAAATATTAGATAAATACATGTATTAAAACTCGGAGTAATGGAATTAAATAAATTAATAGTCGGATATAAATTAGAATACTCAAAGTTTAATAGAGAGTATCTCTGGCACGGTATGCAGGGAAAATAGGGGTTTAGGGTAATGAAGAATAATAAAAAAAGTTTTACAAAAAAAGGAAAGTGCCGAATAATAAGTCGGAAAAAAAGGGGAATGAATGTTAATACTCGTATTAAAAAAAAGTAACCTATAGAAATGCTTTAATAAGAAAAACGCGTTTAAATAAAGCATTTTAGAAATTATATGAAAGTTAAAAAGTATGGAAAGAGGCACATTTACATAAACACGTGATGCACTAAAACAGTGGAAATGAGAACACCTGTCAACTGAAAAACGTGACATAAAAGTGGGAAGAGCAATAAATTGATCCCACAGAGTGTTAAGTAATCAAAAAGTATATAAACCACACCCGTGGGATAATTAGTTTCGTTTCAGAGAATCAATACGGCCGAAGAAACTACGAGCAAGGTAATGATTCGGGGCTGCAAAAGCATCTTGAGAATATCTTTCATTTCCTCAGAGGGAACATATTGTTAATGTGTATTTAAAAATACATTAAACATTATCTTCCTTCCAGAGGAGTTGGATGAATGTCGACGGAGGAAGGAAAGAATATCGAAGAGAGGTAAATTATCTGAATGGTATATGTTTGATATTTTTGAAAAAGAAAGCAAACATATTTAAATGATTATAGAATGTGGTATGATTAAGTTTAAATGAAATATAATAACAAGTTGACGAAAGAACTATTACAAGAAATATAGGTTAATTAAGGAATTACTACGTGCAAAGTAATAATTAGGAGCGATGCCATCATCTTGAATTTTTCTTTCATACCCACAGAGGGATCATATTGTTAATGTATATTTTATTTTATATATAACTTTATGATCCTTCAACTCGAGTTGGATGAATTTCAACAGAGGATTTCAAAACATAATGAATAATATTTTTTTTTTGCATGCAAGTATTTCTTAATGATTGAAAAATGTAGTATAAATAAACTATCGACAAAAAAACAAAATACTTTGGAATAAAGGAGAATACTCTTTATCTTCTAGAGTGAAAATGTTTTTATATTGAGTAGTGCTTTTACCAATTTTCACTCGTGAAGAACAGGAGGATTATCTTCGGAAGCACTTGTTTTGAAAAAAATTATGTAATTGTGGCATCAAATGTAAATAATTATTTCCATTATTAAAAATGATTGTTAAATGTAATAATGAACTGAAATGTACATCAAAAAAGAAAGATGAAGTAATGAGGGAGTGTTTGTTGTAGCACTTCTATTCTAATTTATCTGAAAGTAAAAAAAAGCCCAAACATTTCAATAAAAAGGTTTGAGCAACACTTATATAATGTAAACATAAGGAATGAGTGGTTATGATAAAATAAAATAAATGTGATCAAACGCGTGATACCAGTGAATGAAAAAAAATGTGCATTTCACCCATATGATGAATATAAAAGACTCAATAAAAATATTTTGAAAACATGAGCATTTTTCTTTCAAGGATGGTTTGAAGAATTATACATTTAATAAAAGAACATAGTACGCCACACTAAAGGAGAAAAGTCAGCACAATTATGATACAATAGAAAATAGAATAATATTTTTAAATACCTTTACAGTCAACAAACTCGTCAGCAGAGTACACAGTTTAAGTTAAAAACACCCTACCACACCTAGTTTTTGAAACGCATTGTATAATAAAGTGCGTTACAAAAATGGGCTACATTCATGGTGAGGGTATCGTAACGTCACATAGAAAAAACAAGTCAATCAACATTAGGATCAGGAAGGTAGAGTTAACCACACAACAGCCAATCAAATGTTTTTCAAAATCTGCGCAAGGAAAGGGATTGGTCGGTAATACGTCTTCTTACAATGCTTCACAACCAATGAAAAAGAGGTGTAGAAAGTTTCTGTTTTTAACATATAAGCAAATCAGATGCCCTTGCAAGTACACGCAGCGAGAGGCAATTATTAAAGATGACTTGCTTTCGCAAGACCCCGAAAGGCTTCTTGCAGAATAAGTACGCACTTATCTGCCAGACCCCATTTAATGATTAACCAGGCTCTCAAGCCTAAACACGTGGAAATCATCTCTCCTCTTCTCTTCTTCCAGGTAGACCGTGAAAGTGCGTGTCTCCTTCTCCTTTACCTTCTTTCTTTTTCATAGTAATTGTTACTCATACACTATCCAGCAAATACCCCACAGATGCAACCCCCTGGATTTCCAATAGTAATTGTTACTCATACACTATCCAGCACATACCCTACAGATGCACCCCCCTGGACTTAGAATAGTAATTGTTACCCCTCCCACAATACATAAAGCCCCGGGGGTAGTGATCCCCGGGGCTGGGGGGCCCCTCTGGGTCCCCCATAAAATGTATTAATTTTGCCCCCAGTAAGTAAGTAAATTTATTTAGCATAGTTAATTAAAACCATTGCAATACAAAATCAGAATAAAATAAGGTTTTAAAACTACATACTTGATAAAACCAGCAAGCACAATCACAGTTTCTCAATTCATTTTAGACACAAAGTTTCATCCTGTTAAATTAGACTTTTAAAAAATGTGTATAGTTTTGTTTTATATTGTATTGTAGAGTCAGTTTCAAGTTGTAACTTATTTCTTTCCCAGTGCCTTCATTTTTCTCTTTAAATCAGCCATGACGATAGATGCAGTTTTGTTTTATTAAACTGTATGGAGACCTTTAGGGATCAGTTTTTGGCATCTTCTTTTCCACTGCCTTCATAAATTTCACATAACTACAGTTCAGCTGTGGGTCCTGAGATGCAAAGCAGGTAAAAACTGCATTCCTTCGTGTGCGTATCCCACGTCGATTAAAAAGTGGTGTTTCAGCAGATTTTTTTGTTCATCCAGCAATTTCTCACAGGAGCATCGCAAGTGCAGCATGTCCTCTTGCACTAGGCCGCCTAACCGACAGAGGGAGTCTGCTTTGTCTTTTGGATCTCTGACAGAATATCGAGGCTGAAAATATCGACAGACAAAATATCGAGTTTGGAATATCGAAGGCAAGTAAATCGACAAACCTATTTACAACATGGTAAGTACAAAAATATCGAAACTAAAATATCGATGTTAAAAATATCGTAATTACAAATATTGTTTAAAAAAAACAAAAGTGACATTAAGTAAATAGTACTTATATATAATTTAAACTTATGTTAAAATGTGTTATAATGTTTAAAATGAATAAATAATACATATTTACTATTAAACATTTAATTAAAAATAATAATAAAATATATAATATATACTTAATCAATTATAATATATAGATACTTTTTTTAATAATTATAAAATATTAACAAATACTACAATTTAAAAATACATAAACACTCATAAAATAATAACATAAATAATAAAAAATCATTATATTTAATAAATAACAACAATGAAATATACTTTCAATATTTTTAAAATTAATTAAATACAACATTATGTAACATCTTAAATACATAAATAAATATGAATAATATTGAATAGCATAAGGGTAAAAATTACTATTCAAACTCCAGAGGGTGCAACAGTAGATAAAGCGTTGGATAGCGTAAGGGTAAAAATTACTATTCCAACTCCAGTGAGTGCAACAGTAGGGAAAGCGTTGGATTGCGGGTATGTAAAAATTCTCACTCCAATGAGTACATCATTAGGGAAAGCGTTGGATAGCGTAAGAGTAAAAATTACTATTCTCACTCCAGAGAGTGCAACAGTAGGAAAACCGTTGGATAGCGGGTGGGTAAAAATTACTATTCCAACTCCAGTGAGTGGAACAGTAGGGAAAGCATTGGATAGCGGGTATGTAAAAATGACTATTTCCACTCCAATGAGTGCAACATTAGGGAAAACATTGGATAGCGTAAGAGTAAAAATTACTATTCCCACTCCAGAGAGTGCAACAGTAGGGAAAACGTTGGATAGCGGGTGGGTAAAAATTACTATTCCCACTCCAGTGAGTGGAACATTAGGGAAAGCGTTGGATAGCGTATGGGTAAAAATTACTATTCCCACTGCAGAGAGTGCAACAGTAGGGAAAACGTTGGATAGCGGGTGGGTAAAAATTACTATTCCCACTCCAGTGAGTGGAACAGTAGGGAAAGCGTTGGATAGCGTATGGGTAAAAATGACTATTCAAACAACAGAGGGTGCAACAGTAGATAAAGCGTTGGATAGCGTAAGGGTAAAAATTACTATTCCAACTCCAGTGAGTGCAACAGTAGGGAAAGCGTTGGATCACGGGTATGTAAAAATGACTATTCCCACTCCAATGAGTACAACATTAGGGAAAGCGTTGGATAGCGTAAGAGTAAAAATTACTATTCCCACTCCAGAGAGTGCAACAGTAGGAAAAGTGTTGGATAGCGGGTGGGTAAAAATTACTATTCCAACTCCAGTGAGTGGAACAGTAGGGAAAGCATTGGATAGCGGGTATGTAAAAATGACTATTCCCACTCCAATGAGTGCAACATTAGGTAAAACGTTGGATAGCGTAAGAGTAAAAATTACTATTCCCACTCCAGAGAGTGCAACAGTAGGGAAAACGTTGGATAGCGGGTGAGTAAAATTACTATTCCCACTCCAGTGAGTGGAACATTAGGGAAAGCGTTGGATAGCGTATGGGTAAAAATTACTATTCCCACTCCAGAGAGTGCAACAGTAGGGAAAGCGTTGGATAGCGTAGGGGGAAAAAATACTATTCCCACTCCAGAGACTTCAACAGTAGGGAAAGCGTTGGATAGCGTAGGGGGACAAATTACTATTCCCACTTCAGTGAGTGCTACAGTAGTGAAAGCGTTGGATAGCGTACGGGTATAAATTACTATTATAACTTCAGAGGGTGCAACAGTAGTGAAAACCTTGGAAAGCGTAGGAGGAATAATTACTATTCCCACTCCCGAGAGTGCAACAGTAGGGAAAGCGTTGGATAGCGTAGGGAGAAAAATTACTATTCCCACTCCAATGAGTGCAACATTAGGGAAAGTGTTGGATAGCGTAAGGGTAAAAATTACTATTCCAACTCCAAAGGGTGCAACAGTAGGAAAAGCGTTGGATAGCGTAGGGGGAAAAAATACTATTCCCACTCCAGAGACTTCAACAGTAGGGAAAGCGTTGGATAGCGTAGGGGGACAAATTACTATTCCCACTTCAGTGAGTGCTACAGTAGGGAAAGCGTTGGATAGCGTACGGGTATAAATTACTATTATAACTCCAGAGGGTGCAACAGTAGTGAAAACGTTGGATAGTGTAGGAGGAATAATTATTATTCCCACTCCAGAGAGTGCAACAGTAGGGAAAGCGTTGGATAGCGTAGGGAGAAAAATTACTATTCCCACTCCAATGAGTGCAACATTAGGAAAAGTGTTGGATAGCGTAAGGGTAAAAATTACTATTCCAACTCCAAAGGGTGCAACAGTAGGGAAAGCGTTGGATAGCGTAGGGGGAAAAATTACTATTCCCACTCCAGAGACTTCAACAGTAGGGAAAGCGTTGGATGGCGTAGGGGGGAAAATGACTATTCCAACTCCAAAGGGTGCAACAGTAGGGAATGGCAATTAATACATTTTTACAAAATATATTACACATAAAAAAATGTAATTAATTACAATTAAATTATTTCCCACCTTATTCCCCTATAAACCCACAACCCACTCTGGTACTAAAACATAACATTTAATAATAATTAACATTAATTACCAATTAAAAAAATAATTTATCAATTAAAATAATTAATTGCCAATTATTAATTTAATCAAAAATTAAATATTCTCTATTAAATTACTTCCCACCCTATTCCCCTATAAACCCACAACCCACTCTGGTACTAAAATATAACATTTAATAAACATTAAAATTAATTACCAATTAAATAATGAATTTATCAATTAAATTAATTAATTGCCAATTAATAATTAAATTTAAAATTAATTAATTACTATTAAATTACTTCCCACCCTATTCCCCTATAAACCCACAACCCACTCTGGTACTAAAACATAACATTTAATAAACATTAACATTAATTACCAATTAAATAATTAATTTATCAATTAAATTAATTAATTGCCAATTAATAATTAAATTTAAAATTAATTAATTACTATTAAATTACTTCCCACCCTATTCCCCTATAAACCCACAACCCGCTCTGATACTAAAACATAACATTTAATAAACATTAACATTAATTATCAATTAAATAATTAATTTATCAATTACATTAATTAATTGCCAATTAATAATTACATTTAAAATTAATTAATTACAATTAAATTACTTCCCACCCTATTCCCCTATAAACCCACAACACGCTCTGGTACCAAAACATAACATTTAATAAAAATTAACATTAATTATCAATAAAATAATTAATTTATCAATTAAAATAATTAATAGCCAATTAATAATTAATTAAAAAAATTATTAATTACAATTAAATTACTTCCCACCCTATTCCCCTGTAAACCCACAACCCGCTCTGGTACTAAAACATAACATTTAATACAAATTATCATTAATTACCAATTAAATAATTAATTTATCAATTAAAATAATTAATTGCAAATTAATAATTACAATTAAATTACTTCCCACCCTATTCCCCTATAAACCCACAACCCGCTCCGGTACTAAAACATATAATTTACTTAAAAATAAATGTATTAATATATAAAAATAATACACATATAATATAAATTAATTTAAAAAATAATACAAATATCGATATTAGTAACATGGAAATTACTTACATCGATATATATGCTATCGATATTACCAACTTCGATATTATTTACATCGATAGAAATGATTTCGATATTACTTACCTCAGGGTCGATATTCTGTCCTACGATATTCTTGACATCGATATTCTGTACCTTCGAAATTTAAAACACAATATTTTGGTAGTTCGAGATTTTCAACTCGATATTTTGACTGTGCACCTTGTCTTTTAGCCAATGTGGGAAGTGTCGAATGCAGGGTAGCAGGCCCAATCTATACTTTAAGAAACACATTTTAATGGTTTTGGCATAACCCAGACCAAAGTAGCCCTGTGGTGCTTTTGTTGAGTAAGAGTTCAGGGTCATCCAGCCATGCGTTCTTTTTGAAAGGGCTGCCTTATCTTGAACCCACGATAGTTGTTTGATCGATCTCTTGACCAGATTTGTTAAACGTTGTGTGATTTGTTGAGGTATCACAAAGCTGTTTGAAGCCCATATTTACCAGCTACTCGTAATGTACTTGGCTGCTGGTGAGGAAGGGTGTTGCTCTAGCTCCATCCATAGATACTCATTTAGAGTTCCTTGTTTGGATTTTCTCCCTATGTCCCAGGCAGAAATATAGGCCCCCTGTCTTGCCAGGAGCTGTTGTTGGATACCGAACTCTAGCCTGATTTGTGCTGGTGAGGTTCGCTTGGGCAGGCTAAAAATGATTCTGTATGCAGCTGTAATTGTATTGTCAAGGATCTTAGCGTCTCTGCCTCTCTGTACCTCGCTCCCATAGGTAATTGTTGGCAGAAGTTTGGCACAGATTACTTGTACCAGAGGTAAAAGAGAGGGCCCAGAGAGTTTGCTGTTTAATGTTTTTAGAGAGATTGTCAAAGCAAGCCCTTTTCCTCTGATGCTCATTCTCTGAGCAGTAAACTGCCCGCTGTTATCAATCTTTACTCCTAGGTATTTATACATCGACGTATCTTCAATTTGTGTATTGTTCCAGAACCACGATATAGATTTTCTTTTATTCTTGCTGATGGTCATCGACTGAGTTTTCTCCAAATTTATTGTCAGTTCGTTTGCTTTAGAGTAGCTGTGTGTTGTATTCACAAGGTGTTGAAGCCCTACCTTTGTGTGACTTATTAAGACTATATCGTCTGCATATAGAAGACACGGTAGTTGGAGCCCTCCTAATTTGGGAGCGTGAGAATTGCAGCTGTTTAGGATCAGTACGAGGTCACCTAAAACAGGTTGAAGAGAGTGGGGGCCAAGACACAGCCCTGTTTGAGGCCCTTATTGGTCTGTATGTGCCTTGACAGAAGTGATCCTTCCCCCACCTTTATCTGTACCCAGGTCTCTGTATGAAGGTTAATCAGCATATCCAACAGAGGCCTCGGAATTCCCCAGCCATTCAGTTTGGACCATAAAATATTCCGATTTATGTGATCAAAGGCAGCTTTATAGTCTATGAAACATAAGTGGATGGGTATTTTGTTTGATTCTGCCTTATCTATGAGCATACCCATAGTTAAAATTACAATTGGGGGTGGGGTCGCACACTACTCACACACCAGCGGTATCGCCCCTAAGGACTGTGGTCAATGTAGTTACGTGTTCCGCGATGCATCTTCTTTCGATTATCTGCTATCTTCGCTATCTACGCCATCCCTGGACACGTGTTTCGGGGTATCACCCCTCGTCAGCAGGGATAGGCCGTGTTCTGGAGTTGCCGGTGGCTGCCAAATATCTGCCAGGTTTAGTACCACTCAGGCGTGCAGGTGCGGGGTCCCAGCCTCGTCAGCCAACTGCTCGAGGGAGCTTTAACATTACAATTGGGGTGGGGTCGCACACTACTCACACACCAGCGGTATCGCCCCTAAGGACTGTGGTCAATGTAGTTACGTGTTCCGCGATGCATCTTCTTTCGATTGTCTGCTATCTTCGCTATCTACGCCATCCCTGGACACGTGTTTTGGGGTATCACCCCTCGTCAGCAGGGATAGGCCGTGTTCTGGGGTTGCCAGTGGCTGCCAAATATCTGCCAGGTTTAGTACCACTCAGGCACGCAGGTGCGGGGTCCCAGGCTCATCAGCCAACTGCTCGAGGGAGCTTTAACATTACAATTGGGGGTGGGGTCGCACATTACTCACACACCAGCGGTACCGCCCCTAAGGACTGTGGTCAATGTAGTTACGTGTTCTGCGATGCATCTTCTTTCGATTATCGATTGTAAATTGATCCCATTTTGCAATTTCACTTGATCCGGTGCGGGCCCCAAAGTGCTGCTTTGCCCTTTCTATTAAAGGTTCATCAGTTGCTGCCAAGTATTTGATTTTTTTGAAGTTAACGTTATAGACCGACTCTTTTGGTGCATTGGATAGCTCAAATTTAGGCTTCACGATTTCCAGGGCGATTTCTTGAGGACAGTGATCACTATATGTTTTTTTACCTATCCGAAAAGAGGTCGTGTATTGAAAAAAAGGTAGTGAGATAAAAGTGTAGTCTAGTATGCTGCTTGCTCTTGTTGAGTGAAATGTTGAAGCCGGGGGGTTGTCTCCAGCAAGCCTTCCATTTAGAGCTCTGATGTTGAAATGTTCCAATTCTTCTAATATCCGATTTCCTAATTTTGTTTGTTTGGATATTTGCGACTTCCCTTGTAGTGGGATATCCCAAATTGAATTTTGAGTTAGGATCTCACCTTCTTGCGAGATGCCCATGAGGTTGAGATTAAAGTCCCCAGTAAGCACAAGATTTGTTGTGGGTCTTTCCCTTATGCACTCCTCCATGAAGTTGCATAGTTCTTTGTCTGCCTTTGTTTTCTTTTTGGGATGGACATAGGCGTTGATCAAAGTAAAGTCAGTATCAACATTACCTGATTTTAGTTCCTCCAAAGGAAAGTTTACTGCCAGTGACGCTGTAGAAGATGGTCCAACTTCTTTTACCGTGAAGGTACTTGTAACTGATACATATATTACTAGGTCACCTTGTAGGTGCCCATAGTTGGCTGTCCTTTTTGCACCAGTGAAAAAACGTAAATATCCCTGGAGATGTGGGGGATCTGCAAGCCATGTCTCTTGTAATGCCACTACGTCGAAAGATCTTATGTAGTCTATAAACTCTGAGTCAGATATTTGATGGCTAGGCCGTTGATGTTCCACAAACATATTCGTAATAGGTCATGCTTGCTCTCACTTGAGTTTAGGCCGGTCTGTCATTTGTTGTTATTTATTGTGCTGGCAATCCATCTTAGGTCTGACAGTCCAGTTGGTAGTATTTTATCATCTTTGATCTGTAGGGTGATGCCGGTATGTTGGTCGATGCTTGTTCCGCATGGCCCTGCCGCTCCTCTGAGGTCAGAAGTTCTGCGGCTTTTTGCAGTGACTTGGTCCTCCAACTTTGCCACCGGAATTAGTATTTCCGGATATCTTGGCTTTATGTATGGATTTATTGTAATCCCCCAATTTTTGAAAATCTCGGCTTCAGCTTGTATTTTCTGAGAGATTGCTATAGTTCCCCAAGTTGCTTTCGTATTTTCTCTACCCGTACCATCATCGTCTATGAATTCGATAGAAACCAGATCAGAGCTTTTTACTTCTGCCAGAGAGGGGATATGAGATAACAGCCGTAGGATGTTACCTCTATTAAGTGTATCGTGCCTTCGTTTCGAGATGTAATCCGGGTTGAACCATGTGGCACCTGTTGCATTCCTTTGTTCGTTTGTGCTCCCGCTCCCTTTTTAGGTTTGACTTAATGGATTGGGCTCAACTCCTCGTGTTACAGTTAATTTGGCCTGGTTAGTGTTGACTTAATTTGCGTCTCTTGTTGCTTGACCAGATGTGTGCTGATTTGATACAGGCAGTTTAGCCAGTTGGTGATTCTCTCTGAGCCAAGGGGGGTAACACGTGGGATCCGCAGTCTTTGCGGTTACTGGTTCTTCTTCTATCTGGTCGGCCCATGTGTGTACGGACGGAGTCGCTTGAGTGATGGTGGCTCGTTGGCTGTCTGTCGACCCTTTGCCCTTCCATAGGTTTTTGGGCTCCGGGTTATTCCCCGGCCTTTTACCCGCTATGTGTTCTTGCTTGATAGAATGTATGAAATTAGAACTAGTCATCTTGCTACATTTTCGGATTCAAGAAATGCTTTGCTGTCCCCGGAGGGTTGGAGGCATATGATTAGCCTATCTTGTGATGCGGCTTCTGGATCTTCATACATAGTTTTTCCAAGTATTTCCAAGTTCTTGATTTTTTTGCCCCTTTCCATTGGTGATTTGAGTTGATGCTATTGCCTCTACAGGAGTCTCTGATGTGCTAGTGCCTCCCCCAAGTTGGAGTATGCTTTGTTCTGCAACAGGGGTTCTCCTAAAGAGTTGCATAAATCCTTCGCAGTTGGAATGTGTTTTATGTTTCCTGCCTTTATGTTTTTTTGCTCGTCTTTGTTTAGCGTTCATTTTTGTGTCTGTATTAACTTCTTCCAAGGTTTCAGGAAGTAGAGGACATGATGTTCCAATTTCACTGGCCTCTATGCTTTTGGATATATGGGATAGGGGGTCTATTGTTTTGGAGTGTCCTTGTTTATTAGTTCCCAGTAATTCTGTATTCCTTAAGATTTCTATTTCTTCTCCAAAATGTCCATCGCAAGGATTGATTTGTTGACACTGAGCAGACCTTTTAAGCTGTGTACATAGATCGCTTAGTATTGTTGGGAGTGTGGACAGTTTTTCCATAATTGGGCCGCATCCACATCCTCCTCTGTTGCTCCTATTTGCGTCTTGCAATTGGTCAAACTTGTTTTGAAGAAGCGTGTTTAGCGTGCCCAGCTTCTCGTCAATGGTGACCACAAATTCCGCCAATGTATCTAATAGCGTTAATTGAGTGTCCATTTTATCTGATTGGTAGTGAAGGGCTTCTACCAGGAATTGTATTGTTTTTAGCAGGCTAGGCCAAGCGCTTTCGTGCTTTGTGTGTTTTGGGGTTTCTTCTTGACTTCCTGGAGTTGTAATTCGATTTTGAGCCCCCATTAGCGCGCCCGCATCCTCCGCCGGTTGTTCCTGAAAGCCTTCAGTTGTTATGATCAGTGTATTAGCACTCATCCCACTTCTGCTCTTGTCTTGGGAGTATGTAGCAATGAGATCTTCCCACTCTTCCTTTCCCAGGTATGAGGATATTTCTATCACCTCTGACGGAGAAGTTGTTGGCCTGTCTGCATTGTCAATCTTCCTCCCAGACCTCGGTGTTCTATTGTAGTCAAACCCTTGTGCGTTGTAAGATGTAGCTAGGGCTGCCAGAGATAATTCATTCTCTTTCAAGCGCTCCTTTATGCTCACCTCCTTGTTTTTTATGTCACTGAAGTGCTTTGTTGCCTCTTGGCTTCTTGGTTCGCAGATCGTTAATGCGTCGGTTTCGATGCGCTTATCGATACGCGTGCTGGTTATGTTTTCCTCATAAGGTAGACTGCCACTCTCAACAGTGTCACGGGTGTCTATTTGGCTGTTATCTAATTTTTCTTCAGACAAGTCTTTTGCATCATTAGTCCTATGTACTTGGATTAGGTTGGTTTCTAACACAATTTTTCTTCCGACCTTTTTCCCAGTGTTTGTAGTATCCTGTACCATCCAGTTTTTGTTGCGCTGAGGGGTTGATGTAACTTGCGGTGAGCTTCTAGCTGTAGGGCTAGGGCTTCCCTTGCTGTCATTGACCGTCTGTATGCCAATGAACTGTAAAGGCTGTGAGGGCTGGTATGGTTCAATAGGTTAAATAACAAACAACACACCTGTAGTCATGTCCATGTGTATTAGATCAGTTTTTCAAATTGTGCCTTAGCTCTCTCAAAACTAAATACAGTGATACATATCACCCAAAAGGGGGAAAGGCATCCCTTAAGGATTAGACCCCTCACTCACCCGAAGGTGACATGCTTCATCATATGGGGCCTCCTTACCAGAATTGAAAGCCTAGTCAACACTGGGAGCTACTACTTCAAGTGTTTAAGGAAGGAGCTCAGATATGTTTTTTTAGAGAAGGATAGTAATCCCATGTGTGAGATGATAGGTGTAGTGAGGTTAGCAGCGCTGTGTGGGAAAATAGAAGGTGAATTAAAACTGCCTAGGTAGACTCCACTGTTATTCACTTTATTCTAGTGTGTTACCTGACAGGATTAAAAAGAAACAGCTCAGTGGTATAACAGTATAACCACTGTCACTTATGTGGTCAACATGTTTCAGCCTAATGATCAAAAAACCTTTTGTATCAGCGACTTTCTTCAGGACCAGAATGTAATTATGTAATTGCTGCTGCAAAAATTGAGAAATAATACATTTATACAACACCGGTATTCCTGTTTATCTTTCTTTATCAGGTTATACCCAGGTTATCTAAGAGAACATTCAAGAGAGAAACAAAAAGGCAAAATAAAGTAATACATCACATGGTTGTTACACATTGTGCTATATAGTCACTATGTTATAAACATCTAATGCTTTTCTTAGTCATAAATCAGGACTTACCCTCATCTGTAGGATAGTCCTGCCTCACCTCTACCAGCCAGGCTGCTCTGAAGGGAGGCCCCCCGCTGCCGGAGACAAATTGATAAATAGCGGAAAGGGTGTCAATCTATGTATACCCTTTCTACTACATTCCTAGTTACTTAAAAATCAAGAGCCTGAATCAACGCATCGTAGTAAAGCAATCACAGCGACCTTACGCCAAACAACCAAAGTGTTCCTCATAGAGGCGGAGTAGTAGAAAAGAATACTTCCCAAAAGGGAGTTTTATCAACTAACTCAAACCTACTGCAGAGTTGCTGTTTGCATATCATTTAAGAATATTCCTTTCTATAACTTGTGCTCACAACCAGCATTACGCTAGCAGCAATGCTGGTTGTGGGCACAAGTTATATAAAGAATAAAGTGAATAACAGTGGAGTCTACCTAGGCAGTTTTAATTCACTTTCTATTTTCCCACACAGCGCTGCTAACCTCACTACACCTATCATCTCACATATGGGATTACTATCCTTCTCTAAAAAAACATCTCTGAGCTCCTTCCTTAAACACTTGAAGTAGTAGCTCCCAGTGTTGACTAGGCTTTCAATTCTGGTAAGGAGGCCCCATATGATGAAGCATGTCACCTTCGGGTGAGTGAGGGGTCTAATCCTTAAGGGATGCCTTTCCCCCTTTTGGGTGATATGTATCACTGTATTTAGTTTTGAGAGAGCTAAGGCACAATTTGAAAAACTGATCTAATACACATGGACATGGACTAAAGGTGTGTTGTTTGTTATTTAGCTGATATAAAGGGAATACACACCCCCTAGTCTTTAAAGTTGTTCCCTCGAGACCCCCAATCTACGGTAGTGTTTTATGGTTCAATAGGTACCTGTAGGCCTGATAATTCTTTGATGTTTGAAAGTAAGGTGTGCCCCGCAATTTTTAGGAAACAGAACTTTGTATAGATTTTTGGCTGAAGCATAGTTTGGCAGTTTTTTATTTTACTACTCTTCTCTGTTTTTATTGTTTGCTCACTTCTTGAGCTATTAGAATCCGATTTGTCTGATGTTATGTCAATTAATGAGCAGTCGCTCTGTGTTGTCGGCCTGGTTTTGGTTGGTGGTTCCTCCCTGGTCCCATCAAGCGCCTTTGACGTTCGTTTGCGTTTTTTTGTACCCCCTTTGCTCATAGAACCTCCTCGGACGCGCCCTGACCTCATGCTGCGCTGGTCAACCTTCTGGCTGGCAAGATAGCAGGGCCAGCAGACAAAAAAACGGAAGACGATCTTGATTAACCGATCGGTGCAGCTTCCAACTACACCTCCGGTGCACTTCGCTCAGCTGGGTTTGTTGACAGACAGGCTGGCGGTGTGGGCAGGTACTCAGGGACCAGCAAAATGTGAGCTGAACTAGGAATACAAGCGTCTCTATGTAACAAGGGGGCTCCTTGGGGCTCCTTCCCCCTGCCACGTCCGCGCTTCGCTACCCCACAACAACAAGAACGCTGCGGCTTACCTCCCAATCTGACTGCAATGCACAGAGGGCCCACAAGGGAGCCGCACACACCTCAAGCTCCCAGCCACCGCCGACCTTGAGCCTCGAGCAGAGCCGTCAGCCGTCAGCAGATAGCCCCAGATAGCCCTCAGCCAATAGGTAATCGGTAAAGGTAAAGGTAAAGATAGCACGGCAGGGCTCAGATCTGGTTTGCCTGGTGCCTGGTGCCTGATGTCCGGCTGGCGCACGCGGCAGACTCTTGCAGATTTTTTGCAGATTTTGCAGATTTTGCCCGGGCTCAGGCTCGGCCAGGCTCGGCTCGTCTCAAAAGTTGCAGTGTCAGTGTCAGAGCAATCAAAAAGCGTTCAAAAAGCTTTCAGGGCGCTCGAAGGGCTACGGATTTCAGCGGCTCCCAGCGCGGCTTCCAGCAGCGGCCTCCAGCAAGCAGCAGCAGCGGCGGTGACGCGTAGCTCCCCCCTCCCTTGCTCTCAATCTCGGCAATCCAGTCTCAAACAGGCTCAAACAGGCAACTACCCTTGTTCTCTCCGCCCGGGCTCCGGTCCGATCCTATCCTGAATGTTTCACGGTGATTCGTGAAACGGGCAGAGAAAAAAGGAGGGTCCCAAACGCGTTTTCCCCATGCAATTTCCCTTAGGACCTTTAGCTGCAGCTACAGCCCGAACTGCTGAACGGAGTTACACCAAATTTGGCAAAGAGGTAGTCCTTAGTTCAGACTCGTTCCTTTTGCTTAAATGGTGTAAATCCGTTCAGTAGTTCCTTAGAAAATGACAGTTAAAATCATCTATATATCTAAGGCCTCGGAGGGTCCGCGTACCCTAAGCGCAGCCTAAGTGCACCCTGCCGTGCATGAGCTGTATTTTAATTGGCTCTCCAAATCAGGAAGTGTTGGCAGCCATCTTGTGCCTCTGTAGAATCGAGGCACAAGAAACCCACAAAAAAACCTCATAAAACACGAAAAGGGGGAAGGGTAGAAACACCCTGAGCCCCTAGGCCTGCTCATGGGGTCCCCAAAAATTATTATTATTACTTTTTTAACGGGAGGATGCGCGCAGGATCCGCGCATCCTGCCGATAAAAAAAAATTAAGCGCCAGCCCATGCTTAATTGGTATTTAGTCCCCTGGGGGCCAAATCCCGGGGGCAATGCATTGTATGTAAAGGGGGCCCAGAGGAGCCCCCCAGCCCCAGGGACCGCCACTCCCGGGGCTTTATTAAATTGTGTACGGGGGACTCTCAGGCCCCCAGCTCCAGGGACCACCAAATCCCGGGGCTTAATAAAATTGGGTGGGGGCTCTCAGGCCCCCCGGCCCTGGGGACCGCCACCCCCCGGGCTACAAAAAATTGATAGTGGGGGGGCCCCAGCCCCGGGGACGGCCACCCCCGGGGTTTCTAACAAATGTGGGAGGGGGGCACGCGGCCCCCCTCCTGGAGCCATGTACAGGCCCTGGGGACCGCCACCCCCCAGGGCCGGCTCCTCCAGTGTCCCGGGCGCCCACCCCCGGGACACTGCTGTTTGCTATGGCAGGGCGGGAGCCTCGCGGCTCCCACCCTGCCATTGCAAACTGCTTTGCTTCATTGAAGCGAGAGCAGGGAAACCTGCTCTCGCTTCAATGAAGCAAAGCAGATTGCTTCTCCATATGGGGAGCTGCATGTTAGTTGTTCCCCATATTGAAAAGCAATGCCAGCTCTCGAAGAAGGTGGGGAGCCAGCTGGGACCGTGGGGGGAGTGGGGACCTCCCCACGGTCCCCAATGAGAGGCCAGGCCCCTGGGGATGGGGTCCCGGGGCCATAAGTGGCCCAGGAGGGGGGCCACGCAGCTCCCCTTCCTGTAAAAAAAATAATATTTTTTTAATTTGGGGGTGAGGCCCTGGGGGATGGGGTCCTCAGGGCCCCAAAAAAGTAAAAGGAAGGGGGGCCACACAGCACCCCTTTCAAAAAAAAAAAGACGCGATCGTCCCTAGGCCCTGGCCCTCACAAACACACTCTGCAAACGTGCCATGTGGCACGCTTTAAATTGGGGGATTAATTCCCCTTCAATACTGGGGGTCCCTGGGGCCAACTAGTGCACAAGGTACCTCCAGTAAGCGCCACAGGGCTGCTTTGCAGAGAGGTGCTACAGGCCATGCCCCTTTTTACACCTCTCTACAACGCAGCCTTGTGGTGCTTACTGGAGGTACCTGGTGGGCTAGTTGGACCCCAGGGACCCTCAGGATTCAAAGGGAATTAATCCCCCAACTTAAAACGCACCACGGGGCGCATTTACACAGTGGTGAAGGTAGGGGGCGGGCCTGAGGTGATATGTGTGCAAACACACTCTGTGGCGCGTTTTAAGTTGATTAACTCCCCTTGAATACTGAGGGTCCCTGGGTGGCAACTAGCCCACCAGGTACCTCCAGTAAGCGCCATAGAGCTGCGTTGCAGAGTGTTGTAAAAAGAGGTGTGGCCTCTGAACACCTACAACGCAGCCTCCTGGCGCATACTGGAGGTACCTGCTGGCCTAGTTGGCCCCCAGGGACACACAGGATTGAGGAGGAATTAATTCTCTAACTTAAAACGCGCCACAGGGCGTGTTTGCAGACATATCACCTAAGGCCACGCCCCTTCCTTCACCACTGTGAAAACGCGCCCGTGGCGCGTTTTAAGTTGTTGAATTAATTCTCTTTCAATAATGATGGTCCCTGAGGGTCAAATAGCCCAACAGACATCTCCAGTATGCGCCCGGGAGCTGCGTTGCAGACAGGTTGTCAGAGGCCACGCCCATTTTTACACCTCTATGCAACGCAGCTCTGTGGTGCTTACTGGAGGTACCTAGTGGGCTAGTTTGACCCTAGGGACCCTTAGGATTGAAGGGCACTTAATCTCTCAACTTAGAACGGTGACAGGGCGCGTTTACACAGCTGTGAAGGGAGGGGACAGAGCCTGACGTGATGTGTGCAAACAAGCCCTGTGGCGCGTTTTAAGTTGGGGAAAAAATTCTACATCAAACCTGAGGGACCATGGGGGCCAAGTAGCCCACCAGGTGCTTCCAGGAAGTGCACTGCGCTGCGTTGCAGAGAGGTGGTGCAGGCTGTGCCCCTTTTTACATCTCTCTGCTGCACAGCTCTGTGGAGCTTACTGGATGTATTACGAATTCCGATTTATTCACCTGTTATCAGGAGAGACCTCAGTGCTGCATCTTTGAGCAGAGTACTGATTCTGAAATTCTAACCATACGTACCAGTAACTTGAATTTCCTCCCATAGGCTAACATTGACTGGTTTCACTTGGAAATTCTGCAAAGTGTGGAATTTTGGAACTTTAAAATATTCATATACAATCAGCAGAACTACGAATTCCGATTTACCCACCTGTTATCAGGAGAGACCTCAGTGCTGCATCTTTTAGTCCAGCACTGACCCTGAAAAGTAATTGTAACCATACTTACCACTCAGTAACTTGTATTTTCTTCTATAGGAATCCATTGTCTGGTTTTCACCAGAAAAGTTTCTGTCTATTTTCACAAACTAAAAATATTCTTTAGAAATCACCTGTATGACTTAAACGCATTCTTTCAACTGTTTACAGGAGAGGCAGCAGTGCTTGATCCAGGATCCACCACTGAGTAAGAAAAGGTAACGATAACACTACTTACCTGGTAAGTGATGTTTCCTTCCATAGGGTAACATTGACTGGTTTCACTTGGAATTTCTATTAAGTGTGGAGTTTTGGAACTTTAAAATATTCCTATAAAATCAGTAGAACTACGAATTCCGATTTACTCACATGTTATCAGGCGAGACCTCAGTGCTGCATCTTTGAGCCCAGTACTAAACATGAAAAGCAATTCTAACCATACTTACCAGTAACTTGAATTTCCTTCCTCTTCTAAGTGTGGAGTTTTAGAACTTTAAAATATTCACCTAACATCATCCGAACAACAAATTCCGATTTACTCACAGGAGAGAACCCAGTGCTGGATCTTTTAGCCCAGCATTGACCCTGAAAAGTAATTCTAAGCATACTTACCAGTAACTTGTATTTCCTTCCATAGGAATCCATTGTCTGGTTTTCACCCGAAAAGTTTCTGTCTATTTTCACAAACTAAAAATATTCCTAAAATATTGACTGTATGACTTAAACACATTCTTTCAACTGTTTACTGGAGATGCACCAGTGCTGGATCCAGGATCCACCACTGAGTAAGTAAAAGTGACGATAGCACTACTTACCTGCTAAGTGAATTTCCTCCCATAGGATCATATTGGTGATTCTATGTGAAAAAGTTTCTAAGTGTCAGCTTTTAAAATAGAATAAAATTCCTTAAAGATCACTACTGTAACCAAAACGCTTGTACTCAACTGTTTACAGGAGATGTGGATACAGTCCTGTGGTTAGAAAAGTAATCCATAAAGTAACTAATTGCATTTAACTAGAACTCCCCATTGAGTTCAATGTTGCATTGTGTTTGAAATTGTGTTGCCCATTGCAACAACTGTAACTACTGTACTTAAAAGTCTATTGCCTATTTGCAAAGTATTTAAACTAAAGTAATTCATTCTGAGAAAGTATATTTTGTAATGTAATGTATAATTTAATTATAATGTAATTTAAAAATAAAATATCTAAAAATAAATAGTTCAAAAAAATGAAGTAAATCAGTATCAAAACAATAAATATAAGAATTAATACATTTAAAAATTGTCATTTACAAAACCTTTGAAATTCACTGAAAAAAACATAGGTTTCAGATATGTTATAGTTAGGAATTATCATTTAAAAAACCTTTGAAATTCACTGAAAAAACCATAGGTTTCAGACATGTTATAGTTAGGGATTAGCATTTAAAAAACCTTAGAAATTCACTGAAAAAAACATAGGTCTTAGGGGTGTTATAGTTAGCTGGACATTTCACTCGTACAAAACCATTGAAATTCCTCCGTTATAGTTAGTTGTACTAACTATAACTCGCGCCAACGCAATCCACTGCTGATGATGTCACATATTACATCATTCATGACATGGTCAGTGACATCACTGATGACATCACTGATGACATCTCAAATGACAGCACAGAGAAGGGCTAGGGGGTCAGGGGGTCACAACCCTGCCCCCTTTTTGCATTTTCCACTCTTGTTTTGCGCTCTCTGGTGCCTCACTTCTCCTGAGAAACAAGATGGCTGCTCATGTGGTCCCAGAAGGATAATAACATAAATAAACGTTATCCGCTAATAGAATTAGCATTTACAAAACCTTTGAAATTTATTGAAAAAAAATATAGGTTTCACGCCTTATATAGTTAGGAATTAGCATTTAAAAAACCTTGCAAATTCACTGAAAAAACCATAGGTTTCAAGCCTTATATGGTTAGGAATTAGCATTTAAAAAACCTTGCAAATTCACTTAAAAAACCATAGGTTTCAGGACTTATATAGTTAGGAATTAGCATTTAAAAAAACCTTGCAAATTCACTTAAAAAAACCATAGGTTTCAGGCCTTATATAGTTAGGAATTAGCATTTTAAAAACCTTGCAAATTCACTTAAAAAACCATAGGTTTCAGGCCTTATATAGTTAGGAATTAGCATTTAAAAAACCATTGAAATTGCTCCTATATAGTTAGTTATACTAACTATATTTCGCGCACCCGCAATCCACTGCTGATGATGTCACATATTACATCATTCATGACATGGTCAGTGACATCACTGATGACATCACTGATGACATCTCAAATGTCATCACTGATGACATCACTGATGTCATCTCATTTGACATCACTGATCACATCACTGATGATATAATTAATGTGATAATACGATGCACCTCCTCACACTCTAATATAACCTTTGATACACCCAGTGTTAAATACAGACTACCATTCTTGAAACCATTGACACACCAATACCAGTTACTACATACGCACTCACTGATTCCTAGGTCTACACCCACATTCACTCATTCACCCATAGAATCACTCATACATACAGTCACTCATCAATACAACACTATCATATGCACTCATACACCTATACAGACACTCACACACTGCCACTCATCCATGGAGTTACTCACACACCTAGTCAGGCATGCAAAGAATCAATCACACTTCCATTTCCTCAACTATACAGTTATACACACAACACCTTACTTATTCAAACATATACTAACACATACTTACTCTCTTATACAATCACTGATTCAAGTACACAATGATCCATATAGCCACTCGCACATTCACTGGCTCTCATGTATAGTCATTTATATATGCCAACTCTCACATGCACTGTGTTTTACATATGTACTTACTTGCACATGTAGCACTGAGATATCCATTCACTCACCAACACACCCATGCACACAGTCAACCGCCCAAATAGCTGTTTCCACATGCACTCTTGAACTCATACACCTAGTGAATGAACTGCTCACACATCTATGCACAGAGTCACACACCTCCCAGCCATCCACACACACACTCAGTCTCCCATTCAAATATTTGGGCAACCAATCAATAACCCATATAGCCACTCATATAGCTACTGATCAACACATGCAGCAGCTTACACAACAACAGACATACTGATGCACACATCCAGACAGTTTAGTCACTAACCCATGCATTTAGTAAGACACATTTAATCACTCACTCATACAGTTATTCACGCACCTACTAAATCCTTCATCCAGACACTTATACATCCAGTCATTCTTCAATGTGTAAAACATATTTAAACTTTACAGAAACACACAGTCACTGGATGATGTCATCAGTGATGTCATCAGTGATGTCAAATGAGATGTCATCAGTGATGTCATCAGTGATGTCATTTGAGATGTCATCAGTGATGTCATCAGTGATGTCACTGACCATGTCATGAATGATGTAATATGTGACATCATTAGCAGTGGATTGCGGGTGCGCGAAATATAGTTAGTACAACTAACTATATAGGAGCAATTTCAATGTTTTTTTAAATGCTAATTCCTAACTATATAAGGCCTGAAACCTATGGTTTTTTAAGTGAATATATATCGCCAGTAGGTAATATATATATGTATATATATATATTACCTACTGGCGATAGCGGGGGGTTTTGTCAAGGGGGGCCAAGAAAAAAGGGGGGTCCCAAAACGTGTTTTTCCCATGCAATTTTCCATAGGGCGGTTGGCCTCACTTTTAGCCTGAACGGCTGAATGGATTTACACCAAACTTGGCAAAATTGTAGGGACTGGTAGCCCGATGTGCCTTTGCTATGTCTCAAGATATAGGCTCCAGTGGTTTTTACGAAAATTAACTTTGAAAAATATATATTGGGCTACATTGGGCTATATATATGTTGGAGCCCAAATGTAGCCCAATGTAGCCCAATGTAGCCCAATGTAGCCCAAAGATGGCCACCAGAGACAAAAAAAAACAAATGTAGCCCAAATATCAGCCAGATGTAGCCCAACTATAGCCCAATGACAGAATGTCCCAGAGTGTTCTAAAGAACAACTAGAGTGCTAACAGTCCTACTTATTACAAAGGTATGGCACACCTGAAGCCATCTTGATTGGAATAAAGTGGTAACTCTTAAAACATTTAATTTAAAAAGGAACAAAATGAGGGGGTTCATTTTGCCATAGAAAGTATGATTAGCGAATATATGACGAAATCCCGCATACCATCAGTCCGCAAAAAAAATCCCGCATGTACTATTAGGCCGCAAATTAAAATAACGAAAACTTTTAGAACGAATATGCCTTTAGCATACACTAAACAACTAAACTACCCTAAACCCTAAAACACTACCCCCAGCATGACCCTACACTACACAAACAGTACAACACTACCCTAAACCCTAAAACACTACCCCCAGCATGACCCTACACTACACAAACAGTACAACACTACCCTAAACCCTAAAACACTACCCCCAGCATGACCCTACACTACGCAAACAGTACAACACTACCCTAAACCCTAAAACACTACCCCCAGCATGACCCTACACTACGCAAACACTACAACACTACCCAAAACCCTAAAACACTACACCCCAGCATGACCCTACACTACGCAAACACTACAACACTACCCTAAACCCTAAAACACTACCCGCAGCATGACCCTACACTACGCAAACACTACAACACAACCCTAAACCCTAAAACACTACCCCCAGCATGACCCTACACTACAACACAACCCTAAACCCTAAAACACTACCCCCAGCATGACCCTACACTACGCAAACACTACAACACTACCCTAAACCCTAAAACACTACCCCCAGCATGACCCTACACTACGCAAACACTACAACACTACCCAAAACCCTAAAACACTACACCCCAGCATGACCCTACACTACGCAAACACTACAACACTACCCTAAACCCTAAAACACTCCCCCCAGCATGACCCTACACTACGCAAACACTACAACACTACCCAAAACCCTAAAACACTACACCCCAGCATGACCCTACACTACGCAAACACTACAACACTACCCTAAACCCTAAAACACTACCCCCAGCATGACCCTACACTACGCAAACACTACAACACTACCCTAAACCCTAAAACACTACCCCCAGCATGACCCTACACTACGCAAACACTACAACACTACCCTAAACCCTAAAACACTACCCCCAGTATGACCCTACACTACGCAAACACTACAACACTACCCTAAACCCTAAAACACTACCCCCAGCATGACCCTACACTACGCAAACACTACAACACTACCCAAAACCCTAAAACACTACCCCCAGCATGACCCTACACTACGCAAACACTACAACAATACCCAAAACCCTAAAACACTACCCCCCAGCATGACCCTACACTACGCAAACACTACAACACTACCCAAAACCCTAAAACACTACCCCCAGCATGACCCTACACTACGCAAACACTACAACACTACCCAAAACCCTAAAACACTACCCCCAGCATGACCCTACACTACGCAAACACTACAACACTACCCAAAACCCTAAAACACTACACCCCAGCATGACCCTACACTACGCAAACACTACAACACTACCCAAAACCCTAAAACACTACCCCCAGCATGACCCTACACTACGCAAACACTACAACACTACCCAAATCCCTAAAACACTACCCCCAGCATGACCCTACACTACGCAAACACTACAACACTACCCTAAACCCTAAAATACTACACCCCAGCATGACCCTACACTACGCAAACACTACAACACTACCCAAAACCCTAAAACACTACCCCCAGCATGACCCTACACTACGCAAACACTACAACACTATCCTAAACCCTAAAACACTACGCCCAGCATGACCCTACACTACACAAACACTACAACACTACCCTAAACCCTAAAACACTAGCCCCAGCATGACCCTACACTACGCAAACACTACAACACAACCCTAAACCCTAAAACACTACCCCCAGCATGACCCTACACTACGCAAACACTACAACACTACCCTAAACCCTAAAACACTACACCCCAGCATGACCTTACACTACGCAAACACTACAACACAACCCTAAACCCTAAAACACTACCCCCAGCATGACCCTACACTAAACAACCACCACAACTCTACACTACACTAACACAACACTACACTACACAACACTACACTACACTACACAATCCCTAACCCACGAAAAAATTAACACAAACCCACTTACCTCTCTCGTCATCATGGTTTTCACAACGCAAATGCATTTACATACATGCCTTTAAAACGTAATTCTTTGTAAAGGCATGCGCGATAAATGCACATGCGTTTTGAAAAAATGCGGGATAATGGTATGCGAGGTCAATGACCTTGCGGGATAATGGTATGCGGACTGAAAGTCTGCGGGATAAAAAATGCGGGAAAATGGCTGCAAACCATGATTAGCAGCAGACTTCCCTGGTGAGCACTAGCTTTACTACAGTGATCTAATGAGCAACTAGAGTGCTAACATTCAGAATTTATGGCAAATGTGTGACACATCTGAATGCCTTCTTGATAGAACCAAAGTAAACAAGCATTGAAAATGCAATAGATCTCGCCCTCGTTTAAGTTAAAGCCATTCTGTTTGTAATGAGGTGGCTTTTTAGCTTTGCTTTTATTAGTGTTTTTAAAACTTTCATGTAAATAACATGCATATGTATGCATATATGTATATGTATGCATGCATTTATATTTATATAGATATGCAGATTATATATGTTTATATATGTATATTACCTACTGGCGATAGCCAGTGGGTATATATAGTTAGGATTTTTCCTCTATGGGATTTCTGAAAATTCTATGTCTAATAACTTTGGCGTTTGTGGACGGAATTGGCTGAAATTTTCAGGAAAATGGCACATTTTGTTTCTGAGCAGCCCCTGAAAATTTGGGGGGGGTTTCGTCAAGGGGGGGCCGAGAAAAAAGGGGGGTCCCAAAACGCGTTTTTCCCATTCATTTTTCCAGAGGGCGGTTGGACTCACTTTTAGCTCGAACGGCTGAATAGATTTACATGAAACTTGGCAAAATTGTAGATATGGTTTGCCCGACGTGCCTTTGCTATGTCTCAATATATGTGCTCCAGTGGATTTTGAGAAATTAACGTTTAAAAAAATATATATATCTGTGACAGCGCTCCGGTTAGCGCCCCGGTTCGCGTACCTGACGCGTAACGGAACTTTGGGAAAGCGAAGCTGATTGGCTCTCCGGTATCTGTCAACATTCTAAACAGTCCGGAACGGCCGCCATCTTGTCTCTCGGTACGATCGAGAGACAAGATGTGGTGAAAAACGAAGGGGGAAATGAAGGAAAGGGGGCAAGGTAGACCACTCCTGACCCCCTAGGATTGATGAGGGGGATATTAAAGTGCCCCGCGGGGCAAAAAATAAAAATAAATTGTTTTTGCGATTTTACGCCGTAGAGGCGCGTCCCGGTACGCGAACCGGGCAGCTCACCGGGCAGCTCACCGGGCAGCTAACCGGGCAGCTAACCGGCAGCGTAGCTGTCAACATTGTAAACAGTCCGGAGCGGCCGCCATCTTGTCTCTCGGTAGGTTCGAGAGACAAGATGTGGTGAAAAAAGAAGGGGGAAATGAAGGAAAGGGGGCAAGGTAAACCCCTCCTGACCCCCTAGGATTGATGAGGGGGATATTAAAGTCCCCCGCGATTTTTCGCGGTAGAGGCGCTTCCCGGTACGCGAACCGGGCAGCTAACCGGCAGCGTAACGGGAGTCCGCCATCTTGTGTTTTTGGAGCGTCCGGTTCGCGTACCGGGTAGCGTCCCGGTAAGCGTAACAAGGGGAAAACCAAGAGAAACAGTAAAAAAAAAATTAAGGGAATAGATTTCCAGCAAACTTGGCAAAATTGTAGGGACTGTTTGTTTGATGTGCCTTTGCAAGGCCTCAAGATATGTGCACGTGTGGATTTTGTCTAATTAAGGTTAAAAAAATATATATATCTGTAAGCGTGCTCCGGCACGCTTACGTTACGGGTTTTGTTTGCGCTGCAGAGCCGATACGTCACGGTTATGCGACGCGTCATGAGGCGTCTCACGTGGCTACGTGATACGTCACGTAATAAAGAATATATTTTACAGCTATAGATATTAGCTTTTAAAAAACCAATGAAATTCACTGAAAAAACCATAGGTTATAGACCATATATAGTTAGGAATTTGCATTTACAAAACCTTGAAAATTCACTGAAAAAACCATAGGTTAGAGACCATATATAGTTAGCTGGACATTTTATTGACATAAAACCAATGAAATTCCATATATAGTTAGTTGCACTAACTATATATCGCGCACCCGCAATCCACTGCTGATGATGTCACATATTACATCATTCATGACATGGTCAGTGACATCACTGATGACATCACTGATGACATCTCAAATGACATCACTGATGACATCACTGATGACATCTCAAATGACATCACTGATGACATCATGACACACCAATACCAGTTACTACATACGCACTCACTGATTCCTACGTCTACACACACATTCACTCATTCACCCATACAATCACTCATACATACAGTCACTCATTATTACAACACTATCATATGCACTCATACACCTATGCAGACACTCACACACTGCCACTCATCCATGGAGTTACTCACACACCTAGTCAGTCCTGTAAAGAATCAATCACACTTCCATTTCCTCATCTATACAGTTAAACACAGAACACCATACTTCAGTGACATCACTGATGACATCACTGATGACATCTCAAATGACATCACTGATGACATCTCAAATGACATCACTGATGACATCATGACACACCAATACCAGTTACTACATACGCACTCACTGATTCCTACGTCTACACACACATTCACTCATTCACCCATACAATCACTCATACATACAGTCACTCATTATTACACTATCATATGCACTCATACACCTAGTCAGTCCTGTGAAGAATCAATCACACTTCGATTTCCTCATCTATACAGTTAAACACAGAACACCATACTTTTCACACATATACTAACACATACTTACTCTCTTATACAATCACTGATACAAGTACACATTGATATGCACAGAGTCACACACCTCCCAGCCAGCCACACACACACTCAGTCTTCCATACATCCACTCATTCTTCAATATGTAAAACATATTTAAACTTTACAAAAACACACAGACACTAGATGATGTCATCAGTGATGTCATTTGAGATGTCATCAGTGATGTCATCAGTGATGTCATTTGAGATGGCATCAGTGATGTCATCAGTGATGTCACTGACCATGTCATGAATGATGTAATATGTGACATCATCAGCAGTGGATTGCGGGTGCACGATATATAGTTAGTGCAACTAACTATATATGGAATTTCATTGGTTTTATGTCAATAAAATGTCCAGCTAACTATATATGGTCTCTAACCTATGGTTTTTTCAGTGAATTTTCAAGGTTTTGTAAATGCAAATTCCTAACTATATATGGTCTATAACCTATGGTTTTTTCAGTGAATATATATATATATCAAAGCTCCTCCAAGTTGCACCAACTTCACGCACTCAAGAACAGGTGCTTTCGCGGGCGATGCCTCCCGCTATTATCCATGCTCCAAACTTCCTTGTTGTAAAGAAAGGAAAACACTCTCAGGGGCGAGTTGAACGCTTTATTTCAACCTCACAGTGGCCAGACGCGTTTCGGCAGTCGCATTTGTCGATGGTAAATTGGCGCGCCCAACACGTCCATTTTTATATACGTCATTTCATTTACAAGTGCACAGACATGAAAAGAGGACTTTGTTATATACAGACGCCATCTTTAAGCATAATATTACACTATTAGTGCATCCTTATTGCGCTGTTTGTCTGTAAGTACATACAATCCGTGAATGTATATACTCCAGCCCAATTCCTGGTTCTCATACGCTGCGAAAAATCCCGCATTAGCAAGGACGAACATTTACATCATATATGGCGCAATACCATGCTTAATAAAGCCCATGATGGGCTTTGCCTCTTAACAACATACCTTTTCATTGCCATCAAATCTTGCATAGGCATAGACTCTTTACTCTGTAATTCATACATTCATCCAACACTCAGAGTTATAACTATCACAATTCATAAATTTTCTTCTTGCGCTGAAAAAGATCAAAATTCATATCACTTCATTATCATTTGCCTAGATGCACTGCTAGTTCCTCATTTGTATTTAATCCTTCAGGATTTCGTGTTTGCAGGTCGATGATGTATCGAGACTCTAGTCTCCTCAACATCATCAACCTGTCACCTCCTCTAGGATGTACCGGAACATGATCTAGGGCAAAGAATGTTAGGAGATTCCTATCACTCTTATGTTCCAATTGAAAATGCCGGGCTACCGGATATGTCATATCCCAGTTCTTGATAGCCCTGGTGTGTTCAAGCACTCTCTTCTTAGTTTCATGAATGGTACTCCCGATTTATTGGAGTCCACATGGGCAGATCAGACAGGTCACAGTATAGGGTGTACTACATGTTAGAAATTTCTTGATCTTCATTGGGTTTTCCTTTCCGGGGATCTTACCAAGTATGGGCGAAATTTGCGAATTCGCGTCCCACAATTCGCGCGAAATCGCCAAAAAATCAGCGAGTTCGCGAATTTTTCCACGAACTCGCGGATTTTTTGCTATTTGCACAAATATGTGACCACAAGTGTCTGTAACTTTGCCAGTGCACCAAAAGGCGCCGAGGTCCCTTGATTGAGCAGGCCATTATAGTGGGGACGGGCGGGAAGACGTTTCATACTGCTAGTGTGTGGTGGACGGGGCCAAACGGGCGGGGCTTCTCTGCGAGTTCACATGCATCTTGTTGATAAAGGGTCAGAGACCGAGCAGAGCAGCAGATGAGGAGAAAGCAGCCTCCTGGTCACAGGAGCTACACGGGGATGGCGCTTGGGAAACTCATGGATGCAAAAATACGTTTAGCACAGGACCCCAGAATCCTTCCGATGTCCAAGATAGCTCTGCTGCGCTGTGCATTCTGACCTTGCTCAGTGGGTACAGGCGCATGCAGCTGCTGCTGCTGGACAATGTCCCATCTCATACTAAACTGCCCCGTACAGGAATTTGCTGGCGCTGGGCATTAGGGTGCAGTGGCATGTGGGTGCTGCACGCCTGGTACATGCGCATACCGGTGCCAGGGGGGACACGTGTTTATTGGTGCTGTGTAGCAAGTTATGACTTTACATTTTGACTGCACCAGACGGTGGTACCACCTACACGGATCAGGAGCATCCAGGCACCAGACTTCATGATACAAGAGCATAATGGTGCTGTGTGGTACGGGTATATATGTACTGGGGGCAGGGGGCACTTAGCGCAATGTGTGCTCACACCCAGAGGGCTCCCAGGCAATTGAGCATGAATGATTTTCACACTGAGCGGGCTCCGGGGCAGTTCAGCAGCACGGGGGCTCACACCCACTGGGCCCCGGGGCAGTTCAGTAGCGCAGGGGCTCACAACCCCTGGGCAGCTCAGCAGCATGGGGGCTCACACCCACAGGGCTTCCAGGCAGTTTAGCAGCACCACCCTCTGGTTCATCACTGCCACCCTCTGGTTCATCAATGCCACCCTTTGGTTCACCACTGCCACCTTCTGGTTCATCACTGCCACCCTCTGGTTCACCACTGCCATCCTCTGGTTCATCACTGTCACCCTCTGGTTCATCACTGTCACCCTCTGGTTCATCACTGCCACCCTCTGGTTCATCACAGCACAATCTGGTTCATCACAGCCACCCTCTGGTTCATCACAGCCACCCTCTGGATCACCACTGCCACCCTCTCTTTCACCACTGCCACCCTCTGGTTCACCACTGTCACCCTCTGGTTCACCACTGCCACCCTCTGGTTCATCACTGCCCCCCTCTGGTTCACCACAGCACCCTCTGGTTGATCACTGTCACCCTCTGGTTCATCGCTGCCACCCTCTGGTTCACCACTTGTACCCTCTGGTTCATCACTGCCACCCTCTGGTTCACCACTGCCACCCTCTGGTTCACCACTGTCACCCTCTGGTTCATCACTGTCACCCTCTGGTTCAACACTGCCACGCGCTGGTTCATCACTGTCACCCTCTGGTTCATCATTGCCACCCTCTGGTTCATCACAGCACCCTCTGGTTCACCACTGCCACCCTCTGGTTCATCACTGCCACCCTCTGGTTCATCACTGTCACCCTCTGGTTCATCAATGCCACCCTCTGGTTCATCACAGCACCCTCTGGTTCACCACTGCCACCCTCTGGTTCACCACTGCCACCCTCTGGTTCATCACTGTCACCCTCTGGTTCATCACTGCCACCCTCTGGTTCATCACAGCACCCTCTGGTTCACCACTGCCACCCTCTGGTTCATCACTGCCACCCTCTGGTTCATAACTGCCACCCTCTGGTTCATCACAGCACCCTCTGGTTCATCACTGTCACCATCTGGTTCACACCCACTGGGCACCGGGGCAGTTCAGTAGCGCAGGGGCTCACAACCCCTGGGCAGCTCAGCAGCATGGGGGCTCACACCCACAAGGCTTCCAGGCAGTTTAGCAGCACCACCCTCTGGTCCATCACTGCCACCCTCTGGTTCATCACTGCCACCCTTTGGTTCACCACTGCCACCCTCTGGTTCACCACTGCCATCCTCTGGTTCATCGCTGTCACCCTCTGGTTCATCACTGTCACCCTCTGGTTCATCACTGCCACCCTCTGGTTCATCACAGCACAATCTGGTACATCACAGCCACCCTCTGGTTCATCACAGCCACCCTCTGGATCACCACTGTCACCCTCTGTTTCACCACTGCCACCCTCTGGTTCACCACTGTCACCCTCTGGTTCACCACTGGCACCCTCTGGTTCATCACTGCCCCCCTCTGGTTCACCACAGCACCCTCTGGTTCATCACTGTCACCCTCTGGTTCATCGCTGCCACCCTCTGGTTCACCACTTGTACCCTCTGGTTCATCACTGCCACCCTCTGGTTCACCACTGCCACCCTCTGGTTCACCACTGTCACCCTCTGGTTCATCACTGTCACCCTCTGGTTCAACACTGCCACCCTCTGGTTCATCACTGTCACCCTCTGGTTCATCACTGCCACCCTCTGGTTCATCACAGCACCCTCTGGTTCACCACTGCCACCCTCTGGTTCATCACTGCCACCCTCTGGTTCATCACTGTCACCCTCTGGTTCATCAATGCCACCCTCTGGTTCATCACAGCACCCTCTGGTTCACCACTGCCACCCTCTGGTTCATCACTGTCACCCTCTGGTTCATCACTGCCACCCTCTGGTTCATCATCACAGCACCCTCTTGTTCACCACTGCCACCCTCTGGTTCATCACTGCCACCCTCTGGTTCATCACTGCCACCCTCTGCTTCATCACAGCACCCTCTGGTTCATCACTGTCACCATCTGGTTCATCACTGCCACCTTCTGGTACATCACAGCACCCTCTGGTTCATCACTGCCACCCTCTGGTTCATGACTGTCACCCTCTGGTTCATCAATGCCACCCTTTGATTCACCACTGCCACCCTATGGTTCATCACTGCCACCCTCTGGTTCACCACTGCCATCCTCTGGTTCATCACTGTCACCCTCTGGTTCATCACTGTCACCCTCTGGTTCATCACTGCCACCCTCTGGTTCATCACAGCACAATCTGGTTCATCACAGCCACCCTCTGGTTCATCACAGCCACCCTCTGGATCACCACTGCCACCCTCTGTTTCACCACTGCCAACCTCTGGTTCACCACTGTCACCCTCTGGGTCACCACTGGCACCCTCTGGTTCATCACTGCCCCCCTCTGGTTCACCAGAGCACCCTCTGGTTCATCACTGTCACCCTCTGGTTCATCGCTGCCACCCTCTGGTTCACCACTTGTACCCTCTGGTTCATCACTGCCACCCTCTGGTTCACCACTGCCACCCTCTGGTTCACCACTGTCACCCTCTGGTTCATCACTGTCACCCTCTGGTTCAACACTGCCACCCTCTGGTTCATCACTGTCACCCTCTGGTTCATCACTGCCACCCTCTGGTTCATCACAGCACCCTCTGGTTCACCACTGCCACCCTCTGGTTCATCACTGCCACCCTCTGGTTCATCACTGTCACCCTCTGGTTCATCAATGCCACCCTCTGGTTCATCACAGCACCCTCTGGTTCACCACTGCCACCCTCTGGTTCACCACTGCCACCCTCTGGTTCATCACTGTCACCCTCTGGTTCATCACTGCCACCCTCTGGTTCATCACAGCACCCTCTGGTTCACCACTGCCACCCTCTGGTTCATCACTGCCACCCTCTGGTTCATCACTGCCACCCTCTGGTTCATCACAGCACCCTCTGGTTCATCACTGTCACCATCTGGGTCACACCCACTGGGCACCTGGGCAGTTCAGTAGCGCAGGGGCTCACAACCCCTGGGCAGCTCAGCAGCATGGGGGCTCACACCCACAAGGCTTCCAGGCAGTTTAGCAGCACCACCCTCTGGTCCATCACTGCCACCCTCTGGTTCATCACTGCCACCCTTTGGTTCACCACTGCCAGCCTCTGGTTCATCACTGCCACCCTCTGGTTCACCACTGCCATCCTCTGGTTCATCACTGTCACCCTCTGGTTCATCACTGTCACCCTCTGGTTCATCACTGTCACCCTCTGGTTCATCACTGCCACCCTCTGGTTCATCACAGCACAATCTGGTTCATCACAGCCACCCTCTGGTTCATCACAGCCACCCTCTGGATCACCACTGCCACCCTCTGTTTCACCACTGCCACCCTCTGGTTCACCACTGTCACCCTCTGGTTCACCACTGCCACCCTCTGGTTCATCACTGCCCCCCTCTGGTTCACCACAGCACCCTCTGGTTCATCACTGTCACCCTCTGGTTCATCGCTGCCCCCCTCTGGTTCACCACTTGTACCCTCTGGTTCATCACTGCCACCCACTGGTTCACCACTGCCACCCTCTGGTTCACCACTGTCACCCTCTAGTTCATCACTGTCACCCTCTGGTTCAACACTGCCACCCTCTGGTTCATCACTGTCACCCTCTGGTTCATCACTGCCACCCTCTGGTTCATCACAGCACCCTCTGGTTCATCACTGCCACCCTCTGGTTCATCACTGCCACCCTCTGGTTCATCACTGTCACCCTCTGGTTCATCAATGCCACCCTCTGGTTCATCACAGCACCCTCTGGTTCACCACTGCTACCCTCTGGTTCATCACTGTCACCCTCTGGTTCAACACTGCCACCCTCTGGTTCATCATCACAGCACCCTCTTGTTCACCACTGCCACCCTCTGGTTCATCACTGCCACCCTCTGGTTCATCACTGCCACCCTCTGGTTCATCACAGCACCCTCTGGTTCATCACTGTCACCATCTGGTTCATCACTGCCACCTGCTGGTTCATCACAGCACCCTCTGGTTCATCACTGCCACCCTCTGGTTCATGACTGTCACCCTCTGGTTCATCAATGCCACCCTCTGGTTCATCACAGCACCCTCTGGTTCTCCACTGCGGCCCTCTGGTTCACCACTGCCACCCTCTGGTTCATCACTGTCACCCTCTGGTTCATCACTGCCACCCTCTGGTTCATCACAGCACCCTCTGGGTCACCACTGCCACCCTCTGGTTCATCACTGCCACCCTCTGGTTCATCACAGAACCCTTTGGTTCATCTCAGCACCCTCTGGTTAACCACTGCCACCCTCTGGTTCATCACTGTCACCCTCTGGTTCATCACTGCCACCCTCTGGTTCATCACAGCACCCTCTGGTTCACCACTGCCACCCTCTGGTTCACCACTGCCACCCTCTGGTTCATCACTGTCACCCTCTAGTTCATCATTGCCACCCTCTGGTTCATCACAGCACCCGCTGGTTCACCACTGCCAACCTCTGGTTCATCACTGCCACCCTCTGTTTCACTACTGCCACCCTCTGGTTCATCACTGCCACCCTGTGGTTCATCACTGCCACCCTCTGGTTCATCACAGCACCTTCTGGTTCACCACTGCCACCCTCTGGTTCACCACTGCCACCCTCTTGTTCACCACTGCCACCCTCTGGTTCATCACTGCCACCCTCTGGTTCACCACTGCCACCCTCTAGTTCACCACTGCCACCCTCTGGTTTCATCACTGCCACCCTCTGGTTCACCTCTGCCACCCTCTGGTTCACCACTGCCTCCCTCTGGTTCATCAGTGCCACCCTCTGGTTCACCACTGCCACCCTCTGGTTCACCACTGCCACCCTCTGGTTCATCACAGCACCCTCTGGTTCACCACTGCCACCCTCTGGTTCATCACTGCCACCCTCTGGTTCACCACTGCCACCCTCTGGTTCATCACTGCACCTTCTGGTTCATCACAGCACCCTCTGGTTCACCACTGTAGATTATGTGGAGAAAGCAAACCTGCCCAGCCAGCCTCAACCGAGAAAAATTTATTTGGGGCTGGTTAATGTATTACTGAATTTGAGCTTCAAGTCCGGCACCTGCTTCCTTATCTGTAAGTGCTTCCTGTGGCAGTTTAATTTTTGTGACAGGAGCCATACTTGTAACTATTCTCTGACCCTGCTTCGAGGGTCAGAGCAGGGTCAGAGAATAGTTGCAACAAATCTGGAGGCGCCTCAGGAAGCACTTACAGGGTTACAGCAGGTGCCCAAGTTGAAGTTATTTCCTTGTAACCATTTTGTAAATTGTAACAAAGAAATTAGCTTCAACTTGGGCACCTGCTGTAACCCTGTAAGTGCTTCCTGGAAAAAATTCATCCAGCTTGCAAATTCGCGGATTTTTCCGCAATTTCGCGAGATTCGCGGATCGCAAAATTGCAGAAAATCCACAAATTTGGCGAGCGGAACGAATTTTTGGCCCATACTTAGATCTTATAAGATAAAACCTTTCTACTCCCAGATTTTATCCCTGCGGAAAATGCAAGGCGTGTTCTGGGACTAAAAAGGTTTTATCTTATAAGATCCCAGGAAAGAAAAAAACCAATGAAGATCAAGAAATTTCTAACATGTAGTATTCCCTATACTGTGTACTGTCTGATCTGCCCATGTGGACTCCAATAAATTGGGAGTACCATTCATGAAACTAAGAAGAGAGTGCTTGAACACACCAGGGCTATCAAGAACTGTGATATGACATATCCGGTAGCCTGGCATTTTCAATTGGAACACAAGAGTGATAGGAATCTCCTAACATTATTTTCCCTAGATCATGTTCCCGTACATCCAAGAGGAGGTGACAGGCTGATGATGTTGAGGAGACTAGAGTCACGATACATCATCGACCTGCAAACGCGAAATCCTGAAGGATTAAATACAAATGAGGAACTAGCAGTGCATCTAGGCAAATGATAATGAAGTGATATGAATTTTGATCTGTTTCAGCGCAAGAAGAAAATTTATGAATTGTGATAGTTATGACTCTGAGTGTTGGATGAATGTATGAATTACAGAGTAAAGAGTCTATGCCTATGCAAAGCTTGATGGCAATGAAAAGGTATGTTGTTAAGAGGCAATGCCAATCATGGGCTTTATTAAGCATGGTATTGCGCCATATATGATGTAAATGTTCGTCTGTGCTAATGCAGGATTTTTCGCAGCATAAGAGAACCAGGAATTAGGGTGGAGTATATACATTCATGGGTTGTATGTACTTACAGACAAACAGCGCAATAATGATGCACTAATAGCGTAATATTATGCTTAAAGATGGCGTCTGTATATAACAAAGTCCTCTTTTCATGTCTGTGCACTTGTTGTAAATGAAATGACGTATATAAAAATGGCCGTGTCGGGCGCGCCAGTTTACCATCGACAAAGGCGACTGCCGAAACGCGTCTGGCCACTGTGAGGTTGAAATAAAGTGTTCAACTCGCCCCTGAGACTGCTTTCCTTTCTTTACAACGAGGAAGTTTGGAGCATGGATATATATATAGATATATATATATATATATATAGATATATATATATATATATATATGAGAAAGTCAAACAGCTTCTTCTGGAGCACTTGGAACCCGTGGAAGTTGGCGCAAATACCGGCGAAGCAGTCCGGTTGAATTAATGTAACTGGAGTCTCTCACAAAGTGAATTGCATGCGCTCTCGGACAAGAAGGCAAAGGGGGTCAAAATAGTTGATAATGCAGTTTAATGCACAACGCGTTTCAGCAAAGAAAGCCTTGTTCACGTGCAACCCCACACTCTAAGACACCAAGTATAAATAAAGTTTTGCTGTGCTGTAGACTCATAATCAACAACAAGGTAGGACTGGCAAAAACACCAACTGGTTATGTGGCAGACATGTTGGAATGGTCAAATGGAACATACAGAGTTCTGCAGTACCTGACTATTATTCGGTGAATAATACACACAAAAACTTGAAAATTCATGCGAAATGTAAATAAATAATTTCAATGGTGTAAATTCTAAAACAAAACATTTTAGGGGAAAAACATTTTTAGGAAAAAACATATGACAATGTCCGATACACACTCCTATGTTAGCCAAGTGGCATGATGAGGAGAAAATCAATGAAGCAAAATCTTACACATTTGCAAGGAATTATTCGATCTCAGCACTTGTCCCCCTTGTCTCCAGTGTGGATAACACATATGTACATGCAGACAGCCCGCGGCTGTAGAACAATCTACACAAGGTTGGTTTCAGCCTAAATGCGCTGGAGAGAAACAACTCAAAACAATGATAGCAGCGCCAGATGCTGCAATAATTATAAATGGTAGTTCAGCATAGAAAGTAAAATACACTTTCATAACATGGATCTCTTCCACAAAAAAATATTAAAAGTCTGCAAGGTCCATCAGCGGCCCATGGTGTATCCTCTAAGGTAAACGTATTAGACATGGTCTTTTTCGGGTGATGACTAAGGAGAGTGCTGCTAAGTCAGTGCCCCAGTCGACCCAACCGTGAAATTCAGACAATACCTAGTTGTTGTATCTGCCCAAAGCTGTGATGGTCTAGGGTTGACCCAAATCTTTCATAACTGGAAAAGTCAAACCTTGAAAATATGGTGTCTTGACGTGTGGTACAAACTCGAGCAGTGATTCTAGGAGTGCAAAGGTTGGGTGCGCCCGTGCAGGTGTGATCCAGTGGTGGGCCCCCTCCTTTCCTCCTAAGGAATAAAACAAAATAAAACGTGACTGGAAGATAACATAAGACAGACAAGTGAGAAATATATAACTAAACATCATAATAAGAATGACAATCTTGTTAAAAACATGTCAGAAGACGATTAGAGGAGTCAAAGCTTAACATCATAAATCAAAGGTCTAGGTATTGCTGGAGATCTGCGAGGTTAACAAACGCTACTCTCTAAGGTGAATTGCCAGTTCCTTGTCCATGTTGAGGCCTCCCGGGAATCTGGTTTGGAACTCAATTATGAGTTTGGATTCACGTTGTCTCAAATTGAGTACCCTGTCACCCCCTCTCGGATGTCTGGGGACCTGTTCCAATATAAAGAATTTTAGATCAGAGGTATTGGAATAGTGTTTCTGTTCAAAGTGACGTGCCACAGGGTATTTGGGGTCCTTGTTGGTAATGGCCCTGAGATGCTCAAGGATTCTTTTCTTGGCAGCACAGCTGGTACTGCCTATATACCACAATGTGCAGGAGCATTCGATGACATAAATCACAAATGTGGTGCTGCAGGTAAAGAAAGAGGTCAGGTTTTTAGTGATGTTATTGTATTCTACAGATCCTCTGTATTTGCTGTGCTTACAAGCTTTACAATGGCCACATGGGTAGAAGCCCACTAGACCATGTTCAGAGTTAGTTTTGGTGTATTGAGTGATGTCATTTCTGACCACCAAGTCACCTATATTCCTGCATCTTTTGTAAGTGATGGAGGGACGATCAGGAATACTGTTTCCCAGAATAGAATCAGTCTTGAGAATATCCCAATTTTTGGTTAACAGTTTTTTTACTTGACTAACCTCTGAACTGTAAGTTAAGATGAGTCTGGTAGATTCATCTTGTTCCACAGTGTCAGCAGTCTCCTTGTTGGTTAATGTTTCAGATCTTGTTATTTCATCTGCTCTTTTTTTGGCTTTTTTAAGGACCCAACTGGGATAACCTCTGCTTTCAAACCTGGTTATGATGGTTGCCTGCTCTTTCAGGTAAGCATCATTGGTGTTGCAATTTCTTTTGGCCCTTAGCAACTCCCCATAAGGGATGCTCCATTTCAGAGCCTCAGGGTGACTACTTTGTGCGTGAAGCACACTATTCCCCGCCGTGGCCTTGCGAAACAATGAGGTGTAGATTTTGTGGTCTCTAATCTCCAGTTTGACATCCAAAAATTCAGTTTGGCTGTCACTGATGTTGCCAGATAGAAAGATGTTGTAGCTGTTGCAATTAAGTTTCCTGATAAACTCTTCAGCTTCAGATTTAGTACCTCTCCAGATGATAAAAAGGTCGTCGATATAGCGGAGCCATACGACGACCTTCCTAAAATCCTCTGCCAGTGTGACACTGCCCTGGATTTCCTGCTCCCAATAGCCCATGAACAGATTCGCTAAACTAGGAGCGAAGCAAGAACCCATGGCAGTACCACTGACTTGCCTGTAGAGGGCGCCATCAAAGGAAAAAAATTTATTAGTTAAACAAAAATGCATCATTTCCATTATCATTTTGGAATGTTCACGATAACATAAGGGTCTGTGTTTCAAAAAATGTTCACATGCTTGAAGACCATGTTGGTGATTAATTATCGTGTAAAGAGATTGCACATCCAAAACCACAAAACTGTATTCAGGTTCCCACACAATTTCTTCAATATGACACAGAAAATCTTTAGTGTCTTTTATATAGCTGGGTAGTGAGATGACATAGTCTCGGAGAAAATGATCTACATACTTGGAGATACTTTCACTAATACTCCCGATAGAGGACACTATGGGGCGTCCTGGGGGAGCCGTTGCATTTTTGTGAAGTTTGGGAAGTAGATACAGAATGGGAAGTCTAGGGAAGTCTTTCTTTAGGTAGCGATATTCTTCCCAAACAAGGAGCCCTTTATCTTTCCATGTCTCCAATTTTTCCCAAATGTCGGTGATGCTTGTATTATAGGCATCGATGTTGATCGGGATATAAAATTTGGTATCACTTAGTTGTCTGAGTGCCTCATTAACATAACTTTCACGATCCATGATAACAATATTGCCACCCTTATCGGCAGGACGTATCACTATACTGTTATCCTCATATAGAGCCCTGAGTGCCTTCCTTTGGGAAAAAGATAGATTATTGTTCAAACCTCTTTTATTGAATGTATGTTTCTTTTTCCTAAGGCCCACCAACCCCTTGATGACGCAGTCATGAAAAGTGTCTATATTGTCGTGTGGAAGTGTGGGCATAAAAGTAGACTTAGCTCTAAAGGTGGTTTTTGCATGTGCATCTTGTGTTAAGCTCATCTCATCGAGGCACTGTGTGATAGGCATCGGTAGGTCATTGTTACAAGTGTCAGTGTTCTCATTCAGATCAGCCATAACAGCTAATGTCTCTGCGTCTCCAATTGTGAAATCGGAGGTGATGGTGTTACTACTGTTACCGGTGGTATAGTTTTGACCCAATCTCTTGAGTTTGTGCCATTTGCGTAATTTGAGTTTACGTACAAATTTAAAAACCTCAATCCGGGTATCAGTGAAATTGAGCCTGGCACTGGGACAGAAAGAGAGACCTAAACATAACGTCTTTTTATCAGTAGCAGAGATAGTTCTTTTAGACAGGTTAATCACAGTTTTGTTTACCGTTTGTGCATCCATTAGTAGTTCTTGTTGGAGCGTGTCTTTCTGGTTCCCACTGCGCCCTTTGTTTTGTCGGTGTTCCCACCGTTGCCTGAGTCGTTTTTTCCGGTTTCTCCTCTTCCTCGGCCTCTGCCCCTTCCACGTCCCCTTCCTCTCGGGTTGGGCGATGAAAACTCCATCTGATTGTGTTTCTCTTTGTGGCGATTTTCCTTCATCACCCGGAATTCGTCTAAAAAATTCCTCCTGCGTACTACTTCTTCGCTGGACACACTACCTAGTGTCGCGTCAGATTCCGTATCGCTCACCGACGGATGCTCTTCTAAGGCCCCACTGGTACTGCCTGCACTTCTGAAAACATCATCTTTTTTGTATAGATGGTCGTACTTCCGGCTAAAGGTGAGTATTCTTCCACAATCGTAATCAGCATAATCCCGATTCATTTTGCGTTGTTTACGCAATTTAATTTCTTCTTCGTGCTTAATCAGACGTTCTTTCATGGCATCAAGAGTTTTTTTCAAAGTATCATCATCCATGAGTGTTGACAAATCTGATATCAAATCTCCAATCTCTTTCAGTATAGTTTCTCTATCGATCCAGGCGTACTGGATTAGAATCTCCAGCATTCCCTTGGAGCTTGCAGCTGAATGTTCAGACCAGGCTTTAAGCATCAACGGGTTAGGTGTCTCATACGTGGGTGTGATAAAAATTCTCAAACCCCGGGGTACCATGGATTGGTCTACGTAATTTTGAAGGGAAATAGCTTCCCACCACTTGCCGATTTCTGCCCGTTTTAGTTTTCCTAATTTTTTAAGCTTTGTTTCAGTTGTCAGGTTCGTTGGTTCAGCTGTTTTCATGTTACTCGTGTTTCCTGCAACTCCCGGTTTTCTGGAGAAGAGAGCCAGAGCAGCCGCTCTTCGCATCGTCTCCTCTTCCGACATAGTACAGCTCGAAATAAACTGCAGTGTAAATTTAGTTAACTGATCCCCCTATGCCGACTGCCCCTTCCCTCATTGGGAAGTTCCTTCTGCCACAGAATGTCAACACAATGCCCTGCCAAAGTTGCGCGGGCAAATCACGTACTCTATCCTAAATCGATGAGTACCGATAACAAATAAAGTAAAACCCCACCCTGCGGCAACCGTGGCACAATTAGCCGCTTCCCCGGGGAGAAAGAACCGGCTCGAGTCCTCCGACTCTTTGCCTCGCTAACTCCACACAAGGGGCGGACCTTCTGTGATTCGGCTTACCTCGGGAGGGTTTCACGTAGTACTTGAAGTTCTCAGTCAAATCCTCTGTATTCGAATAAATTCGCACAGCTGGGCCGGTTCAAAATTGTGCTCCTCCGTGGTAATGAGAAAGTCAAACAGCTTCTTCTGGAGCACTTGGAACCCGTGGAAGTTGGCGCAAATACCGGCGAAGCAGTCCGGTTGAATTAATGTAACTGGAGTCTCTCACAAAGTGAATTGCATGCGCTCTCGGACAAGAAGGCAAAAGGGGTCAAAATAGTTGATAATGCAGTTTAATGCACAACGCGTTTCAGCAAAGAAAGCCTTGTTCACGTGCAACCCCACACTCTAAGACACCAAGTATAAATAAAGTTTTGCTGTGCTGTAGACTCATAATCAACAACAAGGTAGGACTGGCAAAAACACCAACTGGTTATGTGGCAGACATGTTGGAATGGTCAAATGGAACATACAGAGTTCTGCAGTACCTGACTATTATTCGGTGAATAATACACACAAAAACTTGAAAATTCATGCGAAATGCAAATAAATAATTTCAATGGTGTAAATTCTAAAACAAAACATTTTAGGGGAAAAACATTTTTAGGAAAAAACATATGACAATGTCCGATACACACTCCTATGTTAGCCAAGTGGCATGATGAGGAGAAAATCAATGAAGCAAAATCTTACACATTTGCAAGGAATTATTCGATCTCAGCACTTGTCCCCCTTGTCTTGTTGTTGATTATGAGTCTACAGCACAGCAAAACTTTATTTATACTTGGTGTCTTAGAGTGTGGGGTTGCACGTGAACAAGGCTTTCTTTGCTGAAACGCGTTGTGCATTAAACTGCATTATCAACTATTTTGACCCCCTTTGCCTTCTTGTCCGAGAGCGCATGCAATTCACTTTGTGAGAGACTCCAGTTACATATATATATATATATATATATATATATATATATATATATATGTATGTATATATATATATATATATATATATATATATATATATATATATATATATATATATATATATATATATACCAACAAGAGGATGCCTGTTGTGGAAGACAAGTACGCCAAATCCTGCACACTGCTGTTCTTTCCTCAGCCCGAATCCCCTGATGAAGTGATCCATGAAACGCGTCGGGAAGGGACCTGAAATTTTAGCGGACTGAAGGGCTGTCTTGACGCTGCTGTTTTGAATAAACCTCTGTTGGCAGATATCATCTTGTGGCGTAGTTGTCTTCCACAACAGGCATCCTCTTGTTGGTGTATGTGGCAGCCAGCCTGAGTCGCGGAAGACAACCCGATGCTGTCATGGCGTTCCAGTGAGTCCGTCAACCTGCGGAGTTACAGTTGGCACGGGAGCCGGTTGTTCATATCATCACACAGCGGTGCCTGGTTACAACACATCAAGCCTCGACCCACATGGGTAATACTGATGGTGACAATCTGGATGGAACAGTGGGCAAATCACTTGAATAATACTGGCAGGACTACAAGAACCACAAGGCCACAGTGTGGGCCACGCCCACCGGGGCAGGTCCTTGGAATTGAATAAGACCCGCCAAATCCTGCACTGCTGTTCTTTCCTCAGCCCGAATCCCCTGATGAAGTGATCCACGAAACGCGTCGGGAAGGGACCTGAAATTTTAGCAGACTGAAGTGCTGTCTTGACGCTGCTGTTTTGAATAAACCTATGTTGGGGCGTAGTTGTCTTCCACAACAGGCATCCTCTTGTTGATATATATATATATATATATATATATATATATATATATATATATATATATATATATATATATATATATATATATATATATATATATATATATATATATATATATATATATATATATATATATATATATATATTCACTGAAAAAACCATAGGTTATAGACCATATATAGTTAGGAATTAGCATTTACAAAACCTTGAAAATTCACTGAAAAAACCATAGGTTATAGACCATATATAGTTAGGAATTAGCATTTAAAAAACCTTATTTTACTCACACAAAACCATTGAAATTCCATATATAGTTAGTTGCACTAACTATATATCGCGCACCCGCAATCCACTGCTGATCATGTCACATATTACATCATTCATGACATGGTCAGTGACATCACTGATGACATCACTGATGACATCTCAAATGACATCACTGATGACATCACTGATGACATCTCATTTGACATTACTGATCACATCACTGATGACATCATTCATGTGATGATACGATGAACCTCTTCAGACTCTAATATAACCTTAGATACACTCAGTGTAAACAGACACTCACAGACTGTCACTCATCCATGGAGTTACTCACACACCTAGTCAGTCTTGCAAAGAATCAATCACACCTCCATTTCCTCAACTATATAGTTATACACACCTTACTTATTGAAACATATAATAACACATATTTACTCTGTTATACAATCCCTGATACAAGTTCACAATAATCCATACAGCCACTCACACATTCACTGGCTCTTATGCACAGTTATTTATATATGTCAACTATCACATGCACTGTGTTTTACATATGTACTTACTTTGACATGTAGCACTGAGATATCCATTCACTCACCAATACACTCATGCACACAGTCAACCGCCCATACAGCTGTTTCCACATGCACTTTTGAACCCATACATCTAGTGAATCAACTGCTCACACATCTATGCACAGAGTCATACAACTCCCAGCCACCCACACACACACTCAGTCTCCCATACAAATACTTGGGCAACCAATCAATAACCCATATAGTTACTCATTTAGCTACTGATCAACACATGCATCAGATTACAGAACAACAGACACAATAATGCACAATTTAAAACAGGTTAGTCACTAACCCATGCACTCAGTGAGACACATTTAATCACTCACTTATACAGTCAGTCATGCACCTACTAAATCCTTCATCCAGACACTTATACATCCACTCATTCTTCAATATGTAAGACATATTTTAACTTTACAGAAACATACAGTCACTGGATGTTGTCATCAGTGATGTCATTTGAGATGTCATCAGTGATGTCATCAGTGATGTCACTGACCATGTCATGAATGACGTAATATGTGACATCATCAGCAGTGGATTGCGGGTGCGCGATATATAGTTAGTGCAACTAACTATATATGGAATTTCAATGGTTTTGTGTGAGTAAAATACGTTTTTTAAAATGCTAATTCCTAACTATATATGGTCTATAACCTATGGTTTTTTCAGTGAATTTTCAAGGTTTTGTAAATGCTAATTCCTAACTATATATGGTCTATAACCTATGGTTTTTTCAGTGAATTTCAATGGTTTTTTAATAGCAAATATCATAAGCTGTCGATTGTCAAGTACTTGGTAAGAAAAAACATTTTCGTGTTTATGCACACTGATCTGCTTTCAATGCTGCCCCCCCCCTCATTTCTATTAGGAGTACTCTCTCTTTCCAGATAGTGAAGGGTAGTTAACGCAGGCCTTTGCCCCCGTTGTAATCCGTCATGCCTGCTTCTCTCTCCATTTGATTGATTGTTATCCAAGCATTTGCAAACAAGCACAGAATCGCCATACTCTGTTTAGTCTTTGCAGATAGTGAAGGATAGGTAAATGCAGACTTTTGTCCCCATTGTAATCCGTCATACCTATTTTTCTCCCCATTGATTGATTGATTGAATCGAGCATTGAATTGTTCGAAGTGGGTTCTCTTAAGGATCTTCTCTGCCTGCAAACGGGGAAGAATAGGAATATTCTCTCTCCCTTTGCAGATAGTGAAGGGTAGGTAACGCAAACCTTTAACACATCGTGCCTATTTAGTTCCTCATTGATTGATTGTTTGCCCGAACATTGACTGTTTGGGAATTGGTTCTTTTTGGAGGTATTCCCTGTTTGCAAATAAACGTAGGAAAATCTTTGCAAGTAGTGAAAGGGTAGGTAATGCGGACCTTTGTCCCCCGTTGTAATCTGTCATGCCTATCTACTCCCCACTGATTGATGCACCTGTTTCACCCGGACCATTTACTAGAGATAGGTCATCTGGCCCGACCAGAGAGCACCCCTAGTGAAAAGGACATATGCAATAATAACGAAGTGATCACTGTATTCTGTTAACAGAAACTTTAGCATGAAACAACCTGGAAAGAAAGGAATAGGAAAACGAAAATCAGTAGGCCACTAATGAACTTTTTATTAAATAACAAACAAAGTAACAATAACAATATGTAATGATAAAACCTATTATTGTCCTAGAAACAAGAAACGTTAGAAGTAAGCCCGTAATAAGAAACCTGAAAACAGTAAGAGAAACCAAGTGTGACATTGCAACGGCCACAAGGCAACGAGGCTTCATCGCCCCTCACTGCCCCAAAACGTGTCTGTCCCATCGCCTGCCACGCCCAAATAACGGCAAACTGGGAAAGATACAAGTCAGCAGACATCCGCCCCATTCTGGAAACTTCCAAAGTGCAACAGGTTTGCGGCTACGCCCAGCCGGAAGCAACACATATAAGGCGGGTCCTGCTGCCAACCGTCGGCAGAAGATCATCACGTAGGGTGTAGCCGGAAGAAAGGCCGAGGCCAATGGGACCCGGCCAGGGGGATTGCTACGACAACCCTGGAGAGTTGCAAGGGGGGGAATGTCTGTGTCCTCGACCCTCCCCTCTCCCAGTCCGGCCACCATCAACCAGAGGCCGAGTCCGACGGGATCCGGCCGCGGTGGCGGTAACCCTGGAGAATTGCAGGTTAGACCCTCTCTCTCCCAGTCTGGGCCAGCATCCATGGAGGGCCTGGGAGTGGGGAGGCCACTGCACGAAAGGCTCAGGAGAGGCACCACACGCCAAGGCCTGCCCCACCGGATGAGCCAAGGAACCCGTTCATGGGGCCAGAGCAAAGGGCGTCCGGCCGCCATCCACCGGAGGTCCGGCCCAAAGACGGACGGGACATTTCTTCTTTCTTTTATAATGGCTGCGACAACACTGGGGGGGGATGTCTTGCACATGCCTCCGACCCCCCCCCCTCGTCCTCATCGCCTGGTCCGGCCATAACAAATGTCAAGCGAGACGCCGTGGGGTGCACTGGGAGGGAGAGATGGTGCGAACAGGCCTCTCCCGCCTCCCCAGGTGGAGGCTTCCCAGCTGCACCCTCAGCGCTCCAGGCGCCCGGAAAAGGGTTCTTCCACTGTGGCCATGCTGCAACGTCTCGCCCGGCAGGGTGGAGCCCGTCCGCTCATTTGACCCCGCGATCGCCGGTAGCTACCGAACTCTCAAAATGGCGGTCGACCTGGCATGAGCGGGCCCAGCATAAAGAAATGGCCCGGTCACTGGTTGACTCCACCACCGTAGTCCTCCACGACCTTGAAGATTCTAGAGGAGCCCCGGGAGTCCCCGACCCCCGCAGACACCCCCGATGGGGAATGACTGCCATGATCGCCCGTGGAGTGACGAAACTGTAGCCGCGGGACGTCGGCGCTCCCATGCTGGCGCCAGCCTCAGTTTGAATGACTAGAATCCTGCAGACCACAGTTCGGATCAGTTCCGGTGAAAGCACAGTGTGACCCGGTAGGAAAAATTGTTGCACCCCCTCCCCTTTTTGACTGATGGTTCAAACCACCGATCCTTTCCTTTGCCCTTTTAACGGAACTTTGGACTGCCTCCCCCCCCCCCCGGGGCGCCCCACGCCATTATTCGGAGGGCGGCAACTTACTGGACATCACCTTGGTGCCATCCACATTTCAGCGCGTTCTGCTGCCTTGGAACTATTCGCACAACAGACCGCTACTGACGACCCACCCCCCGGGACGCCCCACGCCAGATACCCAAATCAGTGCGGCACCCAGGCAACATCACCTGGGTGCCATCCAGAAATCTGGACGTTGTGCTGCCTTGGGACTATTCGCACAACCGACCGCTACTGACCATTGTTCCTTCTTTTTCCCTAAAAATGTTTAAATGTTTTTACTGTTTTTGTTTTGTTGTATATATTTATAAGTTATTAAAGTTTTATATTCCTACTACTTTGTTGGAGTGCTATATATTTTTAATGTGACACATAATTGTAAAAACTTTGATGTACAAAGAGTCATCCCTGGAATCTTCCGCTTCAGGCTCGGTCCCCTCCCCAATCACAATACAGGATGGTTTTCAGATAGTAGAAACGCGTGTGGTGTGACGGATCTCATCGGGTGTGGGCCTTGATCTACTATAACTCCTTTGAAGAGGGGTGATTCTTTACAGCTGGGGCCATAAACTACATCTGCAGGGCTCGCTGATAGCCTGGGACCGGCCTGGACAATCGGACACAGAGGAAGAGGAGTGTCAGAGGGTGCGGTAGTGAATAGGGCAAAAGGGAGGTGTCGGGCGGGCACAGAGTGTGATTCTCAGGGAAGAGCAGCGCAGATGGGGAGAGGTTTATTGCCCATGCATAAGACAGAGAGCTGGGGTGACCAGTGCCTGGGGGAGATGCTTGCGAGGGTGGGGAGCCATGCTACGGATCGACAGCGTGCAGAGAGTGGGTCTGGTCAAGGCATCTAAAATGTCTGCCGTGCACGACAAAAGTGTGGCATTTGAAAAAAGGCAAGATGGCGCAGACAATGTTTTTCAACACTTCCTGATTTCCTTCGAATCGAACGTTAACAGACGTTGGGGCATATTACCAAAGTTAAGCGATATTTATCGCTAACGATGCTTAGCAACGAATTTTTTACCGCTAAGCATCGTCAGAAATTATCGCAGATAAACCTTGCTATTATCAAGGTTTATCGCGAATGCGATAAAAAACGGCCGCAATGCATGAATATCGCTGAAAAGTCCGCGATATTCATGCATTACCGAGCTAATGCTCTTAGCCATGTTATCCACCTCCCATTGGATAACATGGCTAAGAACTGCTCAGGGCAGGTGTTACTTTTTGGAGATATTCGCGCTTAGCGCGAATATCTCCAAAAGTTGGTAATAGGAGATAGCGATGTTAGCGACTGTTTCCAGTCGCTAACATCTTGGCATGCCCACTTTGCATGTCATTAGTGATGAATATCACTGACATGCAAAGTGGGGCCCAAGATGGTCGCTATCTCCTACTAGCGGTCGCTAACCGGTGTTAGCGACAGCTAGGTAATACGGAGATAATTTTATCACCGCTCTCTTGGCTTTTAAAGCCAAAAAAGCGGAGATAAACCCCCTTGATAATATGCCCCGTTATCTCTCCCACACTACCGGTCGAGGCCGGAAATGAAGAAGAGATGTCAAATACACATTGGAGATAATATAGTGGGAGAAGGGAAGTAAATATGAGTAAACTTACTATGTAACATAAAAATGTTGCACTCTATACTATAAGTCTCATTTTATACTACAATCACTTCGCTACAACCGCATAAATTAAAAATAAAAATGAATAATGTCTCAAACAATTTTTGATTTCTAAATATAAATTTATTCTTCTGAATTTTCATAATTTGAAAGAACTAGTAACATGTCCTCATCAGGAATTTCCTCTTCAATCATCTCATCAGGAATCTCCTCATGAAAAGTCTGCAATGATGATTCTTGTAACTCTATAGTCTCCAAACATTCGATAAATTCGCCGTCAAGAGATTGATCAAAAAAATCATTCAAGTCATCTCCTCCTTGTGAGAATATTTCATTATTGGTGCTGTCAATTTCAATAAATGTAGTGGATAATTCAAAAGAAATTGCCACGGTCTCTTCATTGTGATCCATTTTATTTTGAAATTTCTTGCTGTAAATTGCAGAAAAAAATAATCACTTTCATTTATCGTTTTTAGTAATACATAATATAAAACTAACTTTATCAAGTATTTAGTATAACAGAAGGACTGTAAATAAATAACAGAAAACATTTTTCAAATTATCTTAAAGTGTACAACATAGTTCCCCTTACAAATTAACAACTCACCTTTTTGAAAGTAGGAGAAGCGTTAGTACTGTGTAAATCAAACACCAGAAATTGAGCACCAAAAATTCCTCACAAATGTACCTCAGACAGTAGTATCACAAAATGGCTGTGGTTTCCTCTCATTTTTGATATATACATAACCAATTAACTTTCATCACACACAAATACAAAACCAAAGTAACATTTTAATTGGTTCTAAATTTCAACACTTTCAAATATGTTTTCCCCATGCAATTTTCCATAGGACATTTAGATACGTCTACAGCCTGAATGGCTGAACGGAATTACTCCAAACTTGGCAAAATGGTACATCAAACCTAGGGGGTCAGGGAGGATCTACTATGCCCCCTTATGGTCATTTGCCCCTTCGCTTTGGCCTCCTCTTGTCTCTCGATCCTACCGAGAGACAAGATGGCGGCCGCTACGGACTGTTTGGAATGTTTACAGACGCCGGAGAACCAATCAGCTTCGCTTCACAAAGGCGGAGATAAACCCCCTTGATAATATGCCCCGTTATCTCTCCCACACTACCGGTCCCCCTGGGCTTAAACGCCGAGATGGTAGGGACTGCATCCCGTGGAGATAGTCCGAGACGTCACTCAGCAGAAAAAAAAGTTTAAAAAAGTCTATAAACATACAATAAGTTAAAAGTCAATCATTCTTCTTTCCTTGTAGTACGCTCCCCAGTCCGCTTCCCGTTACGCTAACCGGGCGCACCCCACCAAAAAAAGGTTTGTTTTTTTTTCCCCCCCGCAGAGACCTTTTAAAGCCTCCACATCAAACCTATGGGGTCAGGGAGGATCTACTATGCCCCCTTATGGTCATTTGCCCCTTCGCTTTGGCCTCCTCTTGTCTCTCGATCCTACCGAGAGACAAGATGGCGGCCGCTACGGACTGTTTGGAATGTTTACAGACGCCGGAGAACCAATCAGCTTCGCTTCACAAAGGCGGAGATAAACCCCCTTGATAATATGCCCCGTTATCTCTCCCACACTACCGGTCCCCCTGGGCTTAAACGCCGAGATGGTAGGGACTGCATCCCGTGGAGATAGTCCGAGACGTCACTCAGCAGAAAAAAAAGTTTAAAAAAGTCTATAAACATACAATAAGTTAAAAGTCAATCATTCTTCTTTCCTTGTAGTACGCTCCCCAGTCCGCTTCCCGTTACGCTAACCGGGCGCACCCCACCAAAAAAAGTTTTTTGTTTTTTTTCCCCCCGCGGAGCCCTTTTAAAGCCTCCACATCAAACCTATGGGGTCAGGGAGGATCTACTATGCCCCCTTATGGTCATTTGCCCCTTCGCTTTGGCCTCCTCTTGTCTCTCGATCCTACCGAGAGACAAGATGGCGGCCGCTACGGACTGTTTGGAATGTTTACAGACGCCGGAGAACCAATCAGCTTCGCTTCACAAAGCTCCGTAACGCGAAAAGTACGCGTACTGGAGCGCTGCCCGGTCCGCTGTTACAGATATATATCTTTTTTTGAACGTTAATTTCTCAAAATCCACTGGAGCACATATATTGAGACCTAGCAAAGGCACATCGGGCTACCAGTCCCTACAATTTTGCCAAGTTTCGTGCAAATCCATTCAGCCGTTCGGGCTAAAAGTGAGGCCAACCGCCCTATGGAAAACTCAATGTTAAAAACACGTTTTGGGACCCCCCTTTTTTCTCGGCCCCCCCTTGACGAACCCCCCCCAAATTTCCAGGGGCTGCTCAGAAACAAAATGTTCCATTTTCCAGAAAATTTCAGCCAATTCCGTCCACAAACGCCAAAGTTATTAGACATAGAATTTTCAAAAATCCCATAGGGAAAAAATCCTATATATATGTATATTCACTGAAAAAACCATAGGTTATAGACCATATATAGTTAGGAATTAGCATTTACAAAACCTTATTTTACTCACACAAAACCATTGAAATTCCATATATAGTTAGTTGCACTAACTATATATCGCGCACCCGCAATCCACTGCTGATGATGTCACATATTACATCATTCATGACATGGTCAGTGACATCACTGATGACATCACTGATGACATCTCAAATGACATCACTGATGACATCACTGATGACAACATCCAGTGACTGTGTGTTTTTGTAAAGTTTAAATATGTTTTACATATTGAAGAATGAGTGGATGTATGGAAGACTGAGTGTGTGTGTGGCTGGCTGGGAGGTGTGTGACTGTGCATATCAATGTGTACTTGTATCAGTGATTGTATAAGAGAGTAAGTATGTGTTAGTATATGTGTGAAAAGTATGGTGTTCTGTGTTTAACTATAGATGAGGAAATCGAAGTGTGATTGATTCTTCACAGGACTGACTAGGTGTATGAGTGCATATGATAGTGTTCTAATAATAAGTGACTGTATGTATGAGTAATTGTATGGGTGAATGAGTGAATGTGTGTGTAGACGTACGAATCAGTGAGTGCGTATGTAGTAACTGGCATTGGTGTGTCATGATGTCATCAGTGATGTCATTTGAGATGTCATCAGTGATGTCATTTCAGATGTCATTAGTGATCTCATCAGTGATGTCACTGAAGCATGGTGTTCTGTGTTTAACTGTATAGATGAAGAAATGGAAGTGTGATTGATTCTTTACAGGACTGACTTGGTGTGTGAGTAACTCCATGGATGAGTGGCAGTGTGTGACTGTCTGCATAGGTGTATGAGTGCATATGATAGTGTTGTAATAATGAGTGACTGTATGTATGAGTGATTGTATGGGTGAATGAGTGAATGTGTGTGTAGACGTAGGAATCAGTGAGTGCGTATGTAGTAACTGGTATTGGTGTGTCATGATGTCATCAGTGATGTCATTTGAGATGTCATCAGTGATGTCATCAGTGATGTCATTTGAGATGTCATCAGTGATGTCATCAGTGATGTCACTGACCATGTCATGAATGATGTAATATGTGACATCATCAGCAGTGGATTGCGGGTGCGCGATATATAGTTAGTGCAACTAACTATATATGGAATTTCAATGGTTTTGTGTGAGTAAAATAAGGTTTTGTAAATGCTAATTCCTAACTATATATGGTCTATAACCTATGGTTTTTTCAGTGAATTTTCAAGGTTTTGTAAATGCTAATTCCTAACTATATATGGTCTATAACCTATGGTTTTTTCAGTGAATTTCATTGGTTTTTTAACAGCTAATATCTGTAGCTGTAAAATGTATTCTTCTTTAAATCCCAAAATATATTTTATATGTTTATTAATAACTTTTTTTTAATATTTTTTTTTCTTCGTTCCCGCTTCGCGAATCGGGAAGCTTCCCGTTAGCTGACCTTGATGCCGCGAAATAGACCGCGAGCCGGTAAACGTTTCTTTACCGCAACTGCCGCGTTAGAAAACAACATCGTGACGCCTCCCGTCCGCATGACGTTTCGCGTTGTCGCGTGATACGTCATATGACGTGCTACGTTAGCGAACTCGTACGCTTACCAAGTCGCAAAGCACAGGTTTCTGGAAGCAAACCGGGAGGCCCTGCAAAGCGCGTAACGTAAACACAGCAGGTCATGTGACTTGGTAATAACACTTTTCATTGGTTCATTTCACTTTCGGTTTCCTAATGATGTAAGACTAGGTCATATGATCTAAAATTAACACTTTTCATTGGTTGAGAACTATTTTTTTTCCCAAATGGTGAAAATCCCTCCTTCTTTCCTCACTCTGACTTTCATCATTGTGAGAGAAAGACCCTTTGTTACCATTGAGCAATGGCTTCTTTACTAGCTTCAGCTGGTGCTTCCCCACCACCTCCACCACATCCAAGGAAGAGTGGACCACCTGCTAAAGTTATAATTCAGCAAGAAGAGGAAGAAGAGGAACAGGACGACCTAGATAATCTCCCTATTATGGCCAGAAGATCTGTTGTACCGGAAGTAACGGGACCAGAGGGCAGGGAGATGGTGCCAAATATACAAACGAGATTTTGTGAAGTAAAACAAGTCTGCGTACATTGCAGTGGATTCATTTGCTACGGAGAAAGTAGCATCACTCTGATCAACAGAGCTATTGACAATCATGCTCATGTTTGTCCGAAACTCCCCAAACAATAAATTCTTTTTTTTTGTTTTCTTGCTCCTGTTGAGCCCTTTACAATGAATCGTTTTCGTTGCCCCCTCCGAAAAAAAAACAAAAAAATATAAAACTGTTCAGAAAAATTCAAAAAAAGTAAAAAAATGTTCAGAAAAATAATAAAAAAAATATAAAACAACAAAAACAATTTAAAAAAAAGTTCTTTTCAGAACTACCTCCCCGTTATTAAAAAATTGGTACAATATTTGCAACTGTGCCAACCTCTATTTCTCTTAGTTCGCTTCCCAGTTCGCTCCCCGGTACGCGAACCGGAAGCGAACCAAATTTTTTTTTTTTTAAAAAGAACAGTAAGTATAAGGGAAGGAAACAGACAGTTATGTTAAAAGAAAGACAGCTATAGGGGAGTAAACTAGCGATACTATTACCCGTAATCCACTGCTGATGATGTCACATATTACATCATTCATGACATGCTCAGTGACATCATCAGCAGAGGATTGCGGGTAACAGTATCCCTAGTTTATTCCCTATAGCTGTGTTTCTTTTAACATAACTGTCTGTTTCCTTCCCTTATACTTACTGTTCTTTTTAAAAAAAATTTTTTAGATCAGTCAGAAACAGTGAAAGTAATGAAATATAAAAGACTACGTAGAATATGAGCACTGTATGCAACAACTTTGACACTTACAGAAGCCTCACCTTCTCCATGCCTCCTACACAGTTCTACATGTACATCATAAATGCAAACAGAACAGAATTAATTATACATGTTAAATGGTTTATTTTTGCTGTTCTCAGAATGTATCAAATTTCACTAAAACAGTGACTTGAAGGTATTCATCATATAACAGCGGGGAAAAAAAAACACAATCAAAATGATTGTGTTTAAAAAACCCATACAACATTACAAATCAGAATTCAGAACTCCTTAAAGTTAACTTACTTTCCATGACGGCCAAGGATGTCCTATGAACAGCTTACACTCTGTTGTGCTGTTATTACTTTCAACCCGCCACTTTCTGAAAGAAAACCTCCATCGTTTTCAAAAACATGTTACATACAATAAATGACTTCTTGCTCTCTACCACAAGTTTCCCCAAGGCCAAATCTTGTCAGAGCCATGTATAACTCTTGGATTTCTTGTTAGCCAATCCCGTCTTTTCGCATTTCCGCAACTTTCAGAATTAAAATGTTGAAGATCATTTACACAATCCTGGACTAGTAATATCTTCCCCTTCTTGCTCAATCATGTTCTACATTTCCTATCACACTGATACTGCTTACTATGAAGCAGACTTACACTACCTTTATGACTAGTACAATTATTTAATTCTCTACATCACTTTTAATCACAAAGCAATGTAAAACAGTAGACAGCATTGCAGACTTACATTCCCTCTACTCCATGTTTTGATTGGCTGCTTCAATTAGCTTATAAAAAGAAACAGTTTTTCTGAACTCATTCAAAGTGCACGTATTTCTCCATAACGTCCAGTGTTATGGTAAGAAGTTATGTCTCTGTACTACACTTATCCTCAAGGCCAAATCGTGTAGGAGCCATGAGAACTTCTTGAAATTCCTCAGAGCACATCCAGAGATTCTTTCCCTAAAATGTTGGTTTTAAAAACACCAGGTAAGAGTTTTTAAGGTCATACGGCAATTTTTTTTTGAAAATTAAAATAGAATCATTGCAGAATGACCAGCCATTTCTACACTTTAAATAAGCTGTATAATGTCCTGATGTTATTGAAGGACCATCATGATATATAATTGCTACAGTTACAAAAGTCCTTCCTGATATTGACAACTGTGAAGCCACAACATTTTTAATTAAAGTTGTCAATTTTGTTCCATCAGGCCTACATCGTTGGAACATTAAAATGACATACTGGCCATATGTTCGTATAAATAATGTGGACATCATTTCAGATTTACATTGGCTACACTCCATGTTGTGATCAGCTGCTTTTACTAGCTTATTAAAAGAGACTGATTTACTGTCTGGCAAAGTTAAATATATAAATCTTTCTGAGTCTACACTAGTAGTACTTGATACCCTACAGTTCTCGCAGTCATGCTGCCATTGATAAGAAAGCCCAAACAGGTGATCTACATCTACACCTTCATCATGCAATACATCAAGCATATACATTAAAAACTCCTGACAATCTTGCTGACTATTTTGAGAGAATTGTGTTTGGCCTGAACATCTGTCTAACAGATTTCGAATTTCAGACACACTTTCTATGTTTGTTCTATCAGTGCTACATTTCTCTAACACAGAATTTAACAAACTGCAAAATCTTTGATCAGAATTGACCACAATCTCTTCTTTTACATTTTCTAGAGAAAACAAAACATTAACCACTACATTAGCATAGCAGTTGACACCAGAACTGTTTTCAAATTGAAAACCAACAACATCTTCAACAGAATCCTTTTTGTTTCTGCTTATAATTTCAGGTTCATCGACTTTTCGTCTTTTTGCTACAACCTCCCCAGTATTGGTCACATTTCTTCGTTTCCGGCCTACCACACGTTTCTCAAACAAAGGATACTGAGGCAAATGTGGCGCATACTCTCTTCTCAACCTATTGTATTCCTTAACACAATCTAGATCCGCACAAATGTTTGTGACATCACACTCAATCAAGTACAATCCCGATAAAGTCCTAACTCGTGACAATGCCACATATGCCATACCCTCCTTGAACACAGAACTGCCAATATTCACCAATGCACAGTCTACACTTAAACCTTGCGATTTATGGATTGTCACCGCATATGCCAAGCAAACAGGAAACTGCTTACGACGAACATATAAGTCTTTTACAAGCAAAAATCTAGCAGAACAACGAGCAATTAGCTGTACTTCCTCAATGCCATCAAATTTAATTTTTAAAAATTCAATTCCATCTCTATTTCTGTATTTCACAAAATCAACAACATTACCCATTGATCCATTTACCAGACCTCTTTCAACATGTAAATTCCTTCTTAAAATTATACGGCAGTTCAAGCACACATTCAGAGTCTTTTCAAAACCCGCAGTTTTAGATATACTCTTCTCTAATGAATCCAATTTTGTTTTCAGATTCTCAGACAAAATAATTGTTGATCCCATATGCTCTACTCTGTCAATAGCTTCCAGTTTCACAATCTCTTGCTTTTCTAAATGCAACATTTTGTTGTTGAATTTGGCACATTCTGCAAGAGTTGGCATCAAACATATTCCAGATTTTTTCTCAGTAAGTTTCTGAAAAATATTCTCAGGCACAACATCTTCGTCTGGATATAAATTTGTCAGTAATCGTGCATGTAAAGCTTCTTTCCCATGCTCGGTCACTTTTCCAATTCTAACATCTTGTAGAATAGTCTTGTAAACTTCATCCTTTGCCTGACGCATATTTTCATGCAGTTCAGCATAATTGAAGTTTAACCATATATTGACGTTGCCAATGCTCCCTAAGCACTTCCTGGTATCTTCATGCGTGAGCATTTTGAACACAGGTTGCCCTTTCACTGGTGTCAGCTGCAGAAGATCTCCGAAAACAATGATGTGTTTGCCACCAAATAACACATCATACTCTGTTTTGAGAACTTCTTGCATTCTCAAATGCACAAAGGCAAGCATGACATTGGAAACCATGCTTACTTCATCAATGATAAGAAGTTTCATTTTCCTCAAGACTCTTGAAACTTCAAAACAAGCATCTCCAGATAGCTTGTGATATCCGGAATTTACGACGACAGTACTTTCCACATCGATGGCTTTGGAAACGTAGAACTTTTTCTCTTAGGCTTTTCTTCTCCTTTGCGTTTGGAACAGCACACGTAGAATACTGTTCTATGAAACTCATCACTGAGTCTTCTGCATCCGTTCCAAATTTAGGTGCATCCTTGATCCACAGCAACATATGTATATGAGGAGCACCTCTTGCTTGGTACTCCTTACTCCAGAAGAAATCCAACACCTCTCCAAGAGGTGGATTCTTCTTATTCATGATGAAAGACATCATACCTTCAAATCTATGATTGAAGTACCTACATACATTGACTGGATCCAAAGAGCACAGTTCTCCGGGTGTCTTGAATTCGATGTTTTCTACGTTAGCATTTGCCTCTCGTAGAAATTCAAGTAAGTCTTCCCAGCCATACTCAGCACAGCTCAAAGTGAGGAACCATGTGGGAGTTCCTAAGTTCCTCAGCATACATTTTAAATCACCATGACGACGGTACCTGTACTCATTAGCACCACGCTGACACGCCATGAGATTAATCAGGTGAGAATCCAAAATACTGTCTTGGACATTGACTTTATCCATAAAGTCACTTGCCGAGATGTTTTGCATGTGTATACCACTTTTCAAGATGTGCTTCACTGCATATGACAGTCCAGACAGATCGCTTTCAAACAGGAGATGAAACAAATAAGGAATGCATTGTCGAAACCTAGGATCTCCTGCATACAATCGCAAAGTCCGGTATTCAGAAGCAGGAATTTGATGAGGTCGCTCATCATATCTTCCTCCCTGACCCGTTGGAAAAAGCTGTGGGAAACACCGAGCTTCCAAACTTTCCTCCCAAACACTAATGGGACTCCCTTTCGCTTGTTTCATTTGAAACAACTCAATAGCATTCCCCATGACTTCCTTGGAATGCAAAGGATGAACACTATAATGTTCATATATTTCTTCACTAGTACAGGGTTCTACTTTCTCAATTTGACCAGCACACAAATCGCTATCCTCTTCCTCACTTACTTCCTCTTCTGCAACATATACATTTTTATAGCATTTATTATATTTTTTCAAATACAATGTTGCCCTTTTGACTTTCCTAACATCTACTAAATCTTGCCATATTTTCTTATTCTTTGTCGGAACCCCATTAACTAAGATAACAAGAGGTTCCTCTTCCACTTTTTCTACTCCAATTGTGTTAATGTTTTTCTTCAAATCTAGAGGCAAATAAACAACTCTTCCCTTTAATCCTCTCTGTAAATCTGATGGAGGCAATTTCCCTGTCTTTGGCTCCATTCTTACAATAGCCTGAAAGGGATGGATACTTTGAATCAAAATAGATTCATAAATATTTAAATCCTTCAATTCAGAAGGAATCTCAACCAATTCCAGATTATTATGAACTGCTCTAGCAGGCATCTGGTTTTGATTTAATTTGTTACAACAATAAGTACACACACGTTGATCCAATCCCAAATCAAAACAATTTTCTACCATCAAGTATGTTGTAAAATCCTTCCATTCACTATTATTTTCCCTTTCACTTTTTCCATATAAATCCACTAACTTAGTCTGATTCTTATAATAAGTGCGTCGACAACACACACAAGTGAAATTTGGCCTCTCACTTGATTTCACCTCAAACGTCGCAATTTCCCTCTGGAAATTATCTGTACTGGAAACCTGTACACTATCTTCCACATTACTCTCTTCTTCTTGGTCAACTTCAACATTCTCCTCTTTACTTCCAAAGTAACAAAACTCAATTTCTTCACATATATTCTTCACATCTATTTCAGAACCATGCAAAAGAGCAGCGCATAATTGTTTAAGCATAATTGCTGGACTCTTAGCATAATACAACATTCTAACTAATTTCCTCACTTTATTATGATGCACTGCTAGCATCCTGAAATGATGAAAAACACTCTGGCATACTCTCCTGGAAAGACAAGCCAGTGAATGACCATGCAAACCTATCACTTCTCTCACTCTGCAAGGATCTAATTCTTGCAACAACTTCATTTTCTGCTTCAAACTTTTCTTACTAAATGACCGTATAAAATCACAAAGCAAATTGATGGAATCCTGTCGTACACTGCAAATACTACTACACTTCCAGGTGTACACAGGACCCTTAGGACGTCTCCCTAAAACCTCATTACCTAACACCTCTTCTATCTCTGTTCTCACAAGTTTTTCTTTTTCAACTGGACAACCATCTTTCACTTCATAAGCTCGACCACTGGTGTCAACTGCATGCACCAAATCATTATCCTGGAAATAACTCTCCTCATTAAAAAATGCCTCAGAGCTTGAACTATGCATCCATTCTCCAGAAAAAACTTCACAAAAATTACTACGATTAACTATTCTCTTCCATCTACTATTTCTTTTGAAATCATAAATTACCTTGTTTAGCTTCCTAATTCTATTGATTGTCAAAATAAATAACTTACGTTTAATTTCAAATGCCTGATCAATAACTTTCTCAACTATTTTTTTTCTCTTATAAAAAACCACTTTCTGCTGACCTTTCTTAATATTTTTTAACAAATTCCCAATTATCCTGTTGCGGAACATTCGTTTACGAATATCCCTAAACTGTTGTTTCCTTCTACTTTCATGCATAGAGTTATCTCTTACTCTAGCAGTAACATTTCTCATTGGCCTTTCCTTACCATTTGAATTCTTTCTCCTTTTCTGGACTGAAACATTTTCTGTAGTAATATTTTTTTTACTACACATATTTCTTATGACTGTTTTTCGACTCTTACCCGGTGCTTTCTTGGTGACTTGACAAATCTTTTTGTTAGAGGACTGCTGCATTATTCCATGGTCCTGCTGTCTTTGACGTTTTGCAGCCTTTCTTACTCTTTCTTTGCTAGGCATCCTAAAATCTTGAAATAATCTGCAGTTGAATCTGTGGTAAAATATAATAAAAAATGTTATTAACCACTATTACCCAACAGTAAATTAATAACAGTCATCAAAAACTTAACACACTACTTAAGTATATAATATACTGAAGCCTATCTCCAATTTTTCACTGAACAGGACTCATCTCTTCTTAACCTTGGATAAACCTCACCTACTCTGTGTCCCCTGCACATAATTAAATGTAAAGGGGCAGATTTATATTAACTAGCACATCCCCAGGGATGCACCAGTTAACGTGCACCGCTGCTCTGCCACCCACGGTGTGCCGCATTTACAATCAGATAGGACAAAGCTACATCAAAACCCTGCGCCTGCTTGAAGCAGGCATAGATCTTGACGCAGGTAGGCTGAAAGCTAAAGCAACAACTAAGTGTCGTGTGCAGAAGTTACAAAAAAGGAAAAATGGCGTTTAAACCAGTAATGAGACCATGCTAACGTAATACAGAGTAAAAATATCCAGGATCTACATCAGTTTGGGGTTCACGAACCTGGCAGGTACAAGGCACTGAGGCTTTCCACCGTGCATGTCTCATCCCAAAACATATGTTGTTTGTGAATGAAACAATTTCCCAGACCAAATACTTTGGATTGGCTACTTCTAAAAAATTAAACACCCCTACTATCCCGGAGTTAGAGGAATATGATGGTTGGAGTAATTTTACTCGTTGTCTATTAAAGATTTACAGGCCCTACTCCGTAATTCTTCCTTTAACATTTCCAGTATAAATCCAAAAGGTTGACTGCTTTGGCAACGTGCCTTATCCACGGTTTAATAACGCTGCCTTTTGCTTTATATAAGTTTTCAAATTGTATGAAATATATACCAATAGGTCGTTATTAACCTTTAGGTAGTGGTTTTCTTCATGAAGTCTGGTCGCTTCCATACACATACAGATTTTCAAAGATGATCAAGAACTTTATCTGAATGGAGAGGAATGCACTGAGACGCCAGATCATTCACTAATGTGTAGGCACATACAGTTACACGGTTCATGCAACAAACACCGACCAAATATGGCTTGCGTGTTGCAAGCGGTAATTGCAAACACAACAGTGATGGACAGAATGTGGATCAATGTCACACATTCACCCCAGTCCAAAGATCTGGGCCCAAATCCATCGTTTTTCCACTCCACACCACCCTGGGTTAGACAATGGCGATATGCAAATCAGCGCTGACCCTGTGCCCCATGGGAACAGTCCAGTCCGAACTACAAAAGCCATGTCCTTCCCAGAACGGAAACAAGCATCCGAGGACCGGCCCGGTTTCGAGGTAACACCTCTCATCAGCCCGGCTAGCTTGATTCCAGTGGTGTGGAGTGCCTGGGACTCACGTCTGAGCATCCCCAGTACACTTAGAGCGGTAATTGCAAACACAACAGTGATGGACAGAATGTGGATCAATGTCACACATTCACCCCAGTCCAAAGATCTGGGCCCAAATCCATCGTTTTTCCACTCCACACCACCCTGGGTTAGACAATGGCGATATGCAAATCAGCGCTGACCCTGTGCCCCATGGGAACAGTCCAGTCCGAACTACAAAAGCCATGTCTTTCCCAGAACGGAAACAAGCATCCGAGGACCGGCCCGGTTTCGAGGTAACACCTCTCATCAGCCCGGCTAGCTTGATTCCAGTGGTGTGGAGTGCCCGGGACTCACGTCTGAGCATCCCCAGTACACTTAGAGCGGTAATTGCAAACACAACAGTGATGGACAGAATGTGGATCAATGTCACACATTCACCCCAGTCCAAAGATCTGGGCCCAAATCCATCGTTTTTCCACTCCACACCACCCTGGGTTAGACAATGGCGATATGCAAATCAGCGCTGACCCTGTGCCCCATGGGAACAGTCCAGTCCGAACTACAAAAGCCATGTCCTTCCCAGAACGGAAACAAGCATCCGAGGACCGGCCCGGTTTCGAGGTAACACCTCTCATCAGCCCGGCTAGCTTGATTCCAGTGGTGTGGAGTGCCTGGGACTCACGTCTGAGCATCCCCAGTACACTTAGAGCGGTAATTGCAAACACAACAGTGATGGACAGAATGTGGATCAATGTCACACATTCACCCCAGTCCAAAGATCTGGGCCCAAATCCATCGTTTTTCCACTCCACACCACCCTGGGTTAGACAATGGCGATATGCAAATCAGCGCTGACCCTGTGCCCCATGGGAACAGTCCAGTCCGAACTACAAAAGCCATGTCCTTCCCAGAACGGAAACAAGCATTCGAGGACCGGCCCGGTTTCGAGGTAACACCTCTCATCAGCCCGGCTAGCTTGATTCCAGTGGTGTGGAGTGCCTGGGACTCACGTCTGAGCATCCCCAGTACACTTAGAGCGGTAATTGCAAACACAACAGTGATGGACAGAATGTGGATCAATGTCACACATTCACCCCAGTCCAAAGATCTGGGCCCAAATCCATCATTTTTCCACTCCACACCACCCTGGGTTAGACAATGGCGATATGCAAATCAGCGCTGACCCTGTGCCCCATGGGAACAGTCCAGTCCGAACTACAAAAGCCATGTCCTTCCCAGAACGGAAACAAGCATCCGAGGACCGGCCCGGTTTCGAGGTAACACCTCTCATCAGCCCGGCTAGCTTGATTCCAGTGGTGTGGAGTGCCTGGGACTCACGTCTGAGCATCCCCAGTACACTTAGAGCGGTAATTGCAAACACAACAGTGATGGACAGAATGTGGATCAATGTCACACATTCACCCCAGTCCAAAGATCTGGGCCCAAATCCATCGTTTTTCCACTCCACACCACCCTGGGTTAGACAATGGCGATATGCAAATCAGCGCTGACCCTGTGCCCCATGGGAACAGTCCAGTCCGAACTACAAAAGCCATGTCCTTCCCAGAACGGAAACAAGCATCCGAGGACCGGCCCGGTTTCGAGGTAACACCTCTCATCAGCCCGGCTAGCTTGATTCCAGTGGTGTGGAGTGCCTGGGACTCACGTTGCAAGGCACACCAGTTCCTGCTATCATCCCCACGTTCAAGTTCTTGGAAAATGGTAGTTATTTGATGCTCAATAATGAAGATTGTTCTGGGTTAATTAAAAGTATTCATTTTATCGTAACAGTAAATGAACGGGTTATTTGCTGCAGAAATGTTCTATTTCCTCCCACACATGAACATAGGGAGTTTTTCAATCTGGCCACAAATACCAACCTTGGGAGCACATTTCAACGGCATGGCAAGAATAAGAGCTATTTTGTCTCAGAGAGAGGTGGCCTTGAGTTCGGCCCGTGAAACTTTCGTGCTTCACACAGCGAACACCCGTACAGAGGTGCAGACCCTTTTAAATACAGATTCGCCTTTCCATTTCAGCAAGATGGTTCGGACTATCTCTAACGCGTCCTCCACAAAGGGCCTGGCGCACTTTTTTAAAGTTGTTACCAGTGGGCTCGTGACTTCATTTGAGAAAATCTTTGGAGTCATCCCTGCTTTCTTACATTCTATTTTTTCCACTCTGCTTCGTGGATTCCCATTTTTACTTGCATTACCAGCGGACGCTCTTGTGCTTTTTTACATTTTTAAATATGGATGTCCCTCCTGTGCAAGCTCCCGCCCTGCAGCTGCTGACACTGTTCCGCAATCGCATGCTAGAATATTATGGCACAATGCCGTTGGCGATATTAAGCACGGCATATGGATTATCTTTTCTATGCTGATGTGATTCCTTCAAATCTAAGACACTAAAGTATCGGCACGCCCTAAACCAACACAAAGAGACCTTCTTAGCAAATAATATATTATGTGTATTAGGGAGGGTGAGATATAAGCAGCCGCGGGCCGTGGAGGGAGTTACGGTGGGGCAGGGAAGCGGGGAGGGGGAGGGGCAGGGTGGAGCCCTCTCCACCCTGTCCCTCCCCCTCCCCGCCTCCCTGCCCCACCGTAACTCCCTCCACGGCCCGCGGCTGCTTATAAGTGTTGCTAACTCTTATTCATTTACAGCATGTTAACATACTGTCACCATTCGCTTTTTACGTACTATTGACTATGCTGGTAATTTTGCTACTGATAATATGTGTACTTGTATAATCTAAGATACTACGCCTGAGAAGACGGCATTAGTAAATAAACATTTCAAATACACATGTGTTCTTCTTAACTCCATGTTCTCGTTTCTAAGAAATATATAACGACCGACTGTTCATGAGTTCCACGTATCCTGAGGTACTATAAGTTCATATTCTGGATTGTCTAAACATTGAGAGTTTGTTATATCCAATGTGACACTGTACCTAGCTTGCTAAGGGGTTTTGATTACTAAGGTGAGTTTTGGGACACCCTAATTCGCCGAGGTTCCAATCCTCTGTCCACAGTTCTGTGTCAGAACAGAAACCCTGCGACAGGGGCACCCCTCAACCTTACTGGAGCTTCATCACACTTGCGATACAACTCCAGCAATGCGCCAACTTTACGGCACAAATACGTCAAGCATCTGTGCTGTTTTTGCCCCATGATGCGCCGCATTGTAAATGCAGCACACCATAGGTGACGGAACAGCGGCACAGAATGACTAACACATCCCTGGTGATGCGCCAGTCATCATAAATCTATCCCTATGCTTCTTATCTTGTTAGAGATAAACCGCCATATGTATCATCAAAGTTTTTTGCATTTCCTAAATAGCGAACTTTAAGGAATAAATAGCGATTCTTTACCATTCCTAGTTTGCGATGACCTATTTGCTAATTACAAATTACCCATTCATTTCCATGCAGCAGGAGGCCCATAGGAATGAAGGTGCAATTTGCGATTAGCAATTACCTCATCGCAAATTACGAATTTTTCCGACGGTGCAGGGGTGTCTCAAGAACACCCTGCTGCACCCCTGAAAAAGAAATTTGGGGTCATATGGCGCACATAAATTTTGAAAACATTCCTTTACCTCAAAAACGATTTTCAACTCATAATTTGAAAACACTGCACATGGGGAAATGACTTAAAATGTCCTTAAGACACATAAAAGCATTTTTTGATTGCCTTTGCAGCATGTTTCAGTCACCTTTAACATGCCTATGTAACGGAAACATTCAAAATCTAAATTTGCCATGCACAGGTGGGAGCATATTTACAAGCAATTTGCTCCACAGACAAACTTCTTACATTGAAATGGGAAAAATAACATCAGAGACTCTCAATTACCTTATAAAGAAGCAGACACCATTATGTCCTTCTCATCAATATTAAAACCATTGCTTTTTCTCAAAAACGATTTACAAGTCATAATTTGAAAACACTCCACAGCTCCTATGCACATAAAAGCCCTGTCAGTACTAATACTTCACATTTTCTCCAATTACAATTTCTCAAAGAAACAAAATCTATTTGTGAAACACTTGAGACAAAGCAACATTTGAAAAACACAACTTTCTTCATAATTTTCTCCTTAAAGCACACTATTTTCTATCTAAATTAAAGAAATCTTTTCTCACCTTAGCAAATACTTTGAGTTTCAAAACAGTCTCAGAAACACACCAATTTGTCTTCAGCAGAGCAAAAGGTATGCACTCCAGAGTCTGCAGCTATCAAAAGCACAGAAATGCTGTAATTCCTCACACATATCTCTCATGTCACCCAATCAAAACTCTTCCCTCACTTTTTTTCAAAGCAAAACCCTTCCCCCCTCTGCCCCCTCTCTGCTTTTTCTGCATAGCAACCACCTCTTGCAAGACCTCTCACACAACAATGTTGCAATTGAACTCTGAACTCTCAGTGCACCTGCATATCCAGAGCATTCTTTCATTTAATGATTTTTTCTTCGCCACTCAAAATACATCTTTCAACGAACTCATCCATGCACACTAACTTTCTGTTTTCAGCAATCAAAATCCACCAATCACTCTTACTGCTTCATTAACATAGAAACTCCTCAGTTTTTTTCATTTTACACTCTCATTTTTTCAACTGCCATTTCATTGCCACACTTCATCTGACTGCAGCAGAACCTTCTCTCACCATGTTTTCTGTCTGGATTGTTGGACATAGTTACATATATTGGGCTCAGAGGTACGCTGAAAACAGGAATTTACCTAACCTCAATTTACAAGATGTGAAAATTAAGTGGTTTGGCCACAGAGGATTAAAATGTCACCAATTGATACCATTGGTGAAAACCTTTATGCATTTGCCAAAACCTGACCTGTTAATTGTGCACTGTGGAGGTAATGATTTGGGCACTTTGACTGGGGTAGGTCTGGAAATGCTTTTAAAGGACACCTTTGAGCAATTGATGGCACTTTTTCCTCAGACTGCCTTGGTATATTCAAATATATGCCAAAGACAGAAATGGAGGTGGTCGAACCAATTTTGTCCACAAATTGAGAAATCGAGGAAGCATGTAAACAAATCTGTTTCAGCTTACATGAGAGACCATGGAATGGGCTCCCTGTACAACAATAACTTGCGTTACTACATGCAAGATATCTACAGAGGAGATGGAGTTCACTTCTCAGATGAGGGCAACAGAGTTTTCACTCTGAATTTAAGACTGTGCATTGGTACCTACTTATAAGTACCTAAATGTACCATAAACCCAAAAGCTCTTCTCAGAGCTACCCTACATCTGATCACTCACAATTATTATTTTACTCTAACTTTTTTCACAAATTTTCAAGAAAGTACGCTCCCCAGAACGCTTCCCGGTTCGCGAACCGGGCGCACTCCACGCAAAAAAACTAAAAAAACGGTATATTTTTTTTTGCCCTGCGAGACCCTTTCAAAGCCTCCACATCAAACCTAGGGGGTCAGGGACGATCTACTATGCCCCCTTATTGTCATTTGCCCCTTCGCTTTGGCCTCCTCTTGTCTCTCGATCCTACCGAGAGACAAGATGGCGGCCGCTACGGACTGTTTGGAATGTTTACAGATGCCGAAAAACCAATCAGCTTCGCAAACCTCCGTAACGCGAAAAGTACGCGAAGCGGAGCGCTGTTACAGATATATATCTTTTTTTGAACGTTAATTTCTCAAAATCCACTGGAGCACATATATTGAGACCTAGCAAAGGCACATCGGGCTACCAGTCCCTACAATTTTGCCAAGTTTCGTGCAAATCCATTCAGCCGTTCGATTATTATTATTTTATTTTTTTTTGCCCCGCGGGGCCCTTTTAAAACCTCCACATCAAACGTAGGGGGTCAGCGAGGATCTACTATTCCCCCTTATGGTCATTTGCCCCTTCGCTTTGGCCTCCTCTTGTCTCTCGATCCTACCGAGAGACAAGATGGCGGCCGCTACGGACTGTTTGGAATGTTGACAGACGCCGGAGAACCAATCAGCTTCGCTTCACAAAGCTCCGTTGCGCGAAAAGTACGCGTCCTGGGACGCTGCCCGGTCCGCTGTTACAGATATATATCTTTTTTAAACGTTAATTTCTCAAAATCCACTGAAGCACATATATTGAGACCTACAAAAGGCACATCGGGCTACCAGTCCCTACAATTTTGCCAAGTTTCGTGCAAATCCATTCAGCCGTTCGGGCTAAAAGTGAGGCCAACCGCCCTATGGAAATTAACATGGGAAAAACGCGTTTTGGGACCCCCCTTTTTTCTCGGCCCCCCCTTGACGAACCCCCCCAAAATTTTCAGGGGCTGCTCAGAAACAAAATGTGCCATTTTCCTGAAAATTTCAGCCAATTCCGTCCACAAACGCCAAAGTTATTAGACATAGAATTTTCAAAAATCCCATAGAGAAAAAATTCTAACTATATATACCTACTGGCGACCGCCAGTAGGTAATATATGTATATATATATATATATATGTCTTTTTAAAAAGGGACACATTTGTGTTGAATATATATATATATATATATATATATATATATATGCGTCACATTCCACGTTCATCTCGCCGATTTCGCCAGGAAAGTGAAACACAGACCCAGCTGTAGCAGTTTCAAAATGTTATTTCCCTCCTGCAAAAACCTCAGCAGCCAGGCGCATTTCGACATTCACGGTGTCTTGATCAAATATATATATATATATATATATATATATATGAGACACACAAAGTTCGGCGTGCTCAAGCCACTTCACGCAGCAGGCTCCCGGCGGGATCGCCAACCCCGTCCAAATTCCACACACCTGGTTTGACAAATCCGTAGTAAAGGAAAAAACCAGAGCCGGGGCCCAAATGATGAACTGCGCAGTATTTATTCAGGCACACGAAAAAAACACAACCCTACGCGTTTCAAAGCCTAGACTTCTTGCTCACGGGTAACATTGTTGTGGGCGGCCATTCAATTTAAAGTGACACATTGTAAACAGACTTCCGTACACGGGATCAAAAGTGAAATAGACAAGTTACTACATTTAGCAGAAGATGTCCGCGTTTGCATATATAAACATTTAAAGACTCAAAGTATTTATCCAAGCCTCGGGATTAACACAAAACAATCAACAGTGTATTGATTGGAGTATATACAAAATAAGCTAATGTAGCCCAAGTGGGCAAATTTCATATTACTGGTGTAATTTTTTAAAGAGCCATATTTTGTTAATAGTTCGATGGTGTGTAGCCCATGTGGGCACCAGCAATCCCGTTGCTGCATGAGTCCTCAGTAGAATCTGTAAATCAAAAGGACAAAAAATGCACAAAATTTTACTTTTTCAAAGTCTATTGATCAACATGTAGTTAAAAACTTTAAAATCCAAAAAGAATAAAATGGAAAAAAGATTGGAAAAAGTGGAAGAGGAAATCAAAGCAAAAAAACAAAGAAAATTTTACAGGGATGAAGTTGATTATAAAAGTGGGCAGATCCTCACTTTTGCCAAAAAATTTGAAGCATTACGAGTTGCTACCAAAACACCTAAGAAAAGTAAAGCAAATAATAAGGCTGATGGAGTGGAGGCAACCACAATTGAGGGTGTAACACCACTGATACAATCGGATGGAGAAAGTTCTGAGAGTGATGTATCTGAAGTGGTTGAACCACAAAACGCAAAAGACCGCATTTTAAACGAGGTAGTTCTTCTGTCCCGGGGTCGTCAAACTCCGCCAAGAGGTCGTGGCAGAGGCAGCAGAGGAGGCAAAGGAGCAAAAGGAGGATCAGCAAATATAACTGGATCAGCAAGCCCTGTGGGAGTCGTGACAAGGGGCAAGAAAGCCTTAAAATGAAGAGCAAAGACAGAAGTCTGTTTACAATGTGTCACTTTAAATTGAATGGCCGCCCACAACAATGTTACCCGTGAGCAAGAAGTCTAGGCTTTGAAACGCGTAGGGTTGTGTTTTTTTCGTGTGCCTGAATAAATTTATTTATTTTTATCGTAAGGACTTAGTTATCTTCAGATCTAAAAAAGAACATTATAGAAATAATATCTCATTCCATAAATGATATTCAAAATGCTGATACTATTGGAAATACCCAAAAAAAGATATTTGTGTCAACTATTTTTTTGCACTCACAATATTTTGACCGCGACATTATGGGCATACTCTATTTTTGAGTCGATATTTAGGTGGAATATGATACCTTCGAACAAAGGCACAGGCTGGATCAGTCTGTGTGGAATCAGAAAAAGGGGAAAACTGTCCAAAAAATAGTTTTAGAAATGACTGTCGAGGTACCCAACTATTTTCTGAAACGCTAGTATAAAAATGGGGCAGACCTTTTCAGTCAGTGTGCCAATATTTTACTACCAGGAATCTGGAGTCTCCACATGAGTCGCAACTGGGTATCCGTCTGTGCTCTGTGGGTGGGGGGATTACTACCAACATACCTTGGCAGGTTGCCACTTTTGGGCACTGAGGCAGGGTGAACTGAACATGTCCACTATAGCTCCTGGGAAGAACCTTTACCACTTTGTGTAGGTGAGGCCCAGAGATCCCAAATCAAACTTACTGTAGGAGTGAGACTTTCCACCCCTGGTGGATGGATGGTAGTGAGGAACTTGTGTCCAGTTGCATTCTTCTGCAACATTGAACACCAATAAGCCATGCAGCAGCAAAAGATCGGACCTCGGCTAATGGTCCCCCTAAAAGAGAATGCAAGAGCGCCAGAGGAGAATCAAAGAGGCTTGAACCAAGACCTAAGTACTCACCTTTACAACTGGAGGTGGTCATCAAACTTGCTTCTGTGGTGGGATTTCTGTTTGGATCAGAGGAAGAAACTAAGGTGCTGAATCTGATGAGCTGTGAGCACCACACCGCCACATCAGCCACCATAATGGTGCGGACACTGCCTCGGCTTACTTGTTACACCGTGTCAGGACAGTAGTCACCAGTCAGCATGAATCAGCAGATCTGAGTTTAGATACCCACTCCTACAGTTCCTGGGCCATGCAGCACACACTACATGGAGTGATGCTGTTCCCTTCCAAGAACCTAGGTACTACCTGCCACCCCAGTAAACTAAAATAACAACACAAAGGTACTGTGCAAACTTAGGAAAACCCAGGAATAGGGCGAGTAATATCCTTGTTAATGGAGAGGGGATACCACAGAGTACCGGCACACAACAAGGTCCTATTATTCCAAAGACTACCCAGCTTCCATCCTTTGCAAAGGAGCCACTAAGGATTGCTACATAAAGATTCCCAAAGAGCTTGTCCCACAGGACTAGCCTTGACTGTGTACCCTGCAATGGGTGAAAACTTGTCAGTCTCCTCACTTTTTCCAGTGATCTGTAACATTATGTATGGTATTGTGTTGTGTGTGTACAGTGAGTGAGTAATTCACTTTATTCTTTTCAAACACTATGGGCCCCATTAGGATAGCGGGCGGAAAATAACCCCGACCGCCATGGAGGACGCAGGAGCGAGCGGTTAGGTGTACCGGCTCTCCCTTTTTCCAGTCGCAACAGACATGGAATCGCAGCCTGTCCCCGCGTTCCTATGGGGCAAAGCCCACTCGTTTAACGAGTATTTTTGTGCTGACTCCAAACTCTGTGAGTCCATCAGCCTGACTGTGAGTTTACAGCCGGGTCCGGAGGGCTTAGGGTTGGGTGCACCTTAGCGTGTGCATACCGCCCAGGTCCTTGCATTTATAATTTAATTTTATTCATTTATTCACTTCACTTTTTTCTGGTCCTGACGAAAACCTGGAAATACCACCAACAGGTTGAAACATGTAGACCCAAGTATTTCACACATAGATATAGTTGGTCAATTTAACCTTCTTTAATATCTTGCCCTTGTTTTTATTATTGTCCAGTACCTTCAGATTAAAGTTTTATTGAAGGTATTGTAGCTGGAATTCTGTTCTCCTACAGAACTGTGCATAGAGATTCAGACCTCAGTGAATTAGGATGGCCCAAAACTCACCTCAGTACCCAAAATCCCCATACCGAGCTAGCTACAGTGTCTCATTGGTCATAACAAACTCCCAATGTTTAGACAAACCAGAACATGAGCTTAGAATACCTCAGGTATCGTGGTACACATGAACACATTTTCACTATACAATCATTTCAAACCAGAACGTGGAGTAAAAGAGGACACGTGCATATTTGAAATATTTATTTACTAATGCAGGATTCTCAAACGCAGTATCTTATATAATACAAGCAAACATATTATAAGAAACAAAGTTATCAGCATAGTTACTAGTCCATAGAAAGCAAACGGTGACAGCATACTAAAATGCTGAAATGAATAGGAATTAACAACACCTATTTCTCACCCTCCCTAACTAGCATAGTATATTATATCTATGAAGGTCTCTTTGGGTTTTAGCAGGGCGGGCCCATACCTCAAGATCTCAGTGTCAGAGGATCACATCATCTTCCACCAGCTCTCTGCATGCGAAGCACCATCAAGTGTGTATCGTGTGCTCTAAGCAAAGCAATATAAAACGCGCGTAAAGACAGATTTTGGCAGCAGCTGCATTCATGTTATGTCTAGGAAGGTGCAAAGATCAGACCTCACAACAACACTGTGTCGAGTTATCCTTGGAAGCTTCAGCACTCACTGTACAGACATATTTTACCAAGCAAAGCTGATATCAGAGCAATAACATATTATTCTCATGTAAATCTCAACGCTCTTCTAGGTTGAAAGCTAAAATAATAATTATGTGTTGTGTGCAAAAGCAGTAAAAGGAAAAATGGCGTTTAAACATTTAAAAAGCTCATGCTAACTTAACACGGTATATAGATAAGTAGTAACTATATGACAGTATACTGCGCCAATTTTTAACATCACTTTTTTGCACTACACTCAAAAATTACCAGCTCCACTGTAATTCAGGTGTCGCAGCACATCCGGATGGCACTCGGCTATTCGGGTGGGACCGCGATGACGAAGATGTCACCGACTAGGTCGGTGAGTGAGGGGTCTTCTAAACAAGGAACACCCTCCTTGTAGCTTCATTTGCTCCCCCTCCTCTGTTAAGACCACCACTTGGTCTTTTGGTGCTACTCCTTCTTTTTGTTTACATATAGGCGGGAAACAACCGCCCACCAGGACCGCGGATAAACCGGCGGCCAAATTAGGATCAACCGCCACAAAAGACCGACCGTGGCGGTAGCGGGCCTACCAAAACCGCCCGACGCGGCCGGTGACTGCAAAAAACCTACCACGGCGGTCAGAAAAGCAGCGGAAAAGCTACAACCCGCCACAAGGAAAGCGGAGACACCGCATGGGAAATTAGGATATCCCCGAGGGTCCCGCGGTCGGAACCGCTGATTCCGACCGCTGCAATCGAACACAGGAGTGAATGGGAGAGACAGCAGAAGAGCTGCAGCATAGCCACCGCAGCGGAAGGTACATGAAAAAAATGGCGGACGATGCAAAAACCCCGCAGTGATGCCAAACATTGCGCAAATCAAAGTGGCCATGCCCCCAATACATAAAAAAAACACAAATGAAATAAATAAATGCAAACCAAAAATAAAAGCACAGGACAACTCCCACAACACACCTGACAGCCAAATTCCACTTGGACACACCCACATAGCTGACTATAAAACAAGCCCCTTCACTGATCACAATCCTTTGCAAAACTCCAGAAGAGAAGGCCATACACCACATCTGACAGGAGAGGCAAAAGAGCACAGCACACACACACAACCACCACCACCATCACTACCACCATCACACCAGCACAAAGAATCCCCCAGCACACAACACACCTCACATACCAACACCACACCTGCCACCCACACACCTGCACCCACAAACACTTCAACCACAACACACCATGACCTCATAGAAGATGCCCAAATTTACAGAGGGTGAGTTAATAGTCATGGTCAATGAGATTGTCAGAGTTGAGCCACAACTGTTTGGTAGCCTGGTCCGACAGACCCCATTAGCCACAAGAACACAAATGTGGGAAAGGATAGTACAAAGGGTCAATGCAGTAGGGACCACCCCAAGATCCAAGAAGGAGATCATGAAGCGGTGAAATGATCTCAAGAGGGTTGTCAAGGAGAAGAGGAGCAAGAACTGGGAGCTGGTGAACGTGACTGGTAGTGGCCCTCCCATCCCACCGAAAACATTCACACCATGGGAGGAGAAGCTGCTTGCCATACTGCATCCTGAGAGTCTCACAGGAGTACCCGGGGTAACGGAGGCTGGTAAGTACAAACAAATGCCAAACAACACACTGATAAGTACTTCCTTTCACAACCCAAACACCATTGCACTGTTCACCCTCACCTAACAGGTAGCCAGCCATCTTCACTGTGAGGCCTGTTTGGGGAGGGAGGCCTGCACTACCACTCCCAGCATGCCCCTAATTCACACTCCAGCAGCATGGAGCACTCCCTCCCACCCAGGTGCACGTGCGTGGTGAGGCATCCATGCTGCTGGAGTGTGGGACAGGGGGCATGCTGGGAGTAGTGTTACAGGCCTCCAATACAAGATGGCTACCTACCTGTTAGCTGAGGGGAAACAGTGCAATGGCTGACACATGCTCCTGGGTGGGTGAGGCCTCCATGCTGCTGGAGTGTGGGACAGGGGGCATGCTGGGAGTAGTGATACGGCCTCCCACCCCCAAACAGTCCTCCAATACAAGATGGCAACCTACCTGTTAGTTGAGGGGGAACAGTGCAATGGCTGACACATGCTCCTGGGTAGGTGAGGCCTCAATGCTGGTGGAGTGTGGGACAGGGGGCATGCTGGGAGTTGTGATACAGGCCTCCCACCCACAAACAGTCCTGCAATACAAGATGGCTACCTACCTGTTAGCTGAGGGGGAACAGTGCAACCGCCACCACCACCACCACCACCAGTACCACCTGTACCACCTGCAGCACCCTCCCTGTCCCAGGGGATGACCAGGCCACACCAACAACTGTGGAGGGCAGGGAGAGTGTGCGTGGGCCCAGAATGGCGAGGCAACAGGTCCGTGGCAGCAGGACAGGTGGGAGGGCCAGGGTCACCACCAGACCTCAGGAGGAGTGGACACCATCCCTGGATCACTTCACCAGAGTTGTGGAGGCATACCAACAGGTCCAGGGACAAAGTGGCCGGTCTGATGAACTATTACGGGAGCTCATCTTGCTGATGAGGTCCATCGACAACCGCCTTGGACAGATGGTGGACCTCATGGGCCAGCAGGTGGCATTACTGATGACAGGCCATCGTCCCAAACAACACCTCCGCCCCCCTCTGTTGTGCCTCAAGATGACAGTGCACCATCCTCCCCTGCGGCCACAGAGAGGAGTGAGTCCTCAGACACCGCTGGCCAAGCAGCAGCCACCCCCTAAGAGATCAATGGGGCGTCAAAAGAAGAGCCTGGGAGTCTCTGGAGGCAAAGCACCAGCCACACGCCAGTCACTGAGCCAGCCCTGATGGCAACCCTCTTTCCCACTGCATTGACTCTTTGAACTGTCCTTCCCCGCAGTGCCTTGTGAATGGCACATGTCTGTTGGACTGGGTCACCACATCCATGTGGTCTCTACTCTTGCATCTCATCTACTATGGCTGTCAACTCACTGCTCCATCATCACCTACATGTGAAAATGCCCGCACCCCTCACATGTCAACTTTGTAAATAAAACACCTTACACACTACAATTTGTGCAGTCTTGTCTTCAGTGCTGTTATGAAAGTGTCCAAAATGTCCATGGTGTATTCAAAAGATGCAACTATGAGCAGGGGGAGCTCGCACAGCTGAGTAAATCACAGGTAAACCAAGGGTGCAGGGTGTAGTGTGCTGCTGGAGTTGAACACTGCCTGGCCTCGCAGTGTGAAATCCGAGGAACTAATGCAAGGCCCTCTCAACCAGGAGAAGGCTACTCCGAGCACTACCTGAAAGACCAACAGGTCTAGATGCTTAAATCCAACAGTTAATCATAAGATATGTGAAGGCAAATCTTCCAAATATTCAAATCATGTTTATTTTTCACGTTGGCTGATAAACCAGTCATTGATTAGAATATTCAATATCATATCCTTGTTATCGGTTTCATCTTACTGTTAACACATCCCGATGCATTTCGGGCACCGCCCTTCCTCAGGGGATTACTCTACAAAAAACAATCCAAATGCATAATGTTCAAAAAAACGTTCGTATACATGTAAGTCATGATATCAAACAGAGATACTGCGTGCACGTGTGTAAGAACACCTATATTAAAAGTAACGTCATGTCATTAAAAACATCACCAAAGTAAACATTTCAGTAGAGTCATGAGTAAAGTCAAAGTACCCTCGAACCAAGTGAACAAGCATAACGAACGTGAGTAATTGAGGTGACCCAAGAGTGGCTCAGAAATATTATCAAAGACCATAACCAATAGAGTGAATCGGCTCTAAAAACGCCGGAAAAAGAGAACAAGTGATCCAATGTTACAAACAAACAACCTGACCGCAAGGAGTTCAAACAAAACGAATCACAGTGTGTAAACAAGGTCTTAACCTGGTGAAGTTAGCGCGGTTAGTGCATGTAGCCTCAAGTCCCGTGGTGAAAAAGAACGGGTTTCCCCAGCGGGGTAGCTTACTTGTGCAGGTGTCTAACGCATTCGCAATGAAAGCGGAAATCAGGAGAAACCCGCGTGACGGACATTTAATTCCAAACGTGAAGTGCGAGTGAGCATAAACATAGACAGCGGACTAAATACATGAAGATAGAAAACGGACTACCGTCCACACCAGCAAAGGCAGCAAAAGCATACCTTAATGGAAGCACCATAAAGTGAACACTAAATACCCAAAACAAGGGTAAACCTCAAAAAATGAAGATTTCTATAAATCATAAGTAAAATATAAAACAATGCAATGACGCAACATTCAGAGAATAACAGTGTGGGTGTGTGCAGACAGTGTAACATGTATAAAAAATAAGTAAACTTTACAAGTAACATAAAAATTCCATCCGGTCATTTAAACCATCGGGCACCATCGTGGACATGAACCGGATCCAGAAATTCTCTCGTTTGAGCAATGTGTTCTTGTTGTTGTGTGTCACATTGACTTGTTCCAGAATCAGAAATTTCAATTGTGCCACGCTATGTCTATATTCATGGAAATGGTTAGCCATACTAGATTTTTGGTTGTGTGTGCGTATGTTACTCTTGTGTTCCAAAATAAAAACACGGATTTTGCGTTCTGTATGTCCAATGTAACATTTGCCACAAGGGCATTTCAACAAGTAAATAACGTTGGCACTGTTGCAGGTAGCATTAACACGCAATTTAATCGTGTGTCCTTTCATAGGGTGCCGTGTGGTGTTCCCAGTGATGCAATTATTACAATTGCTGCAATTGTAGCAAGGTTTGAGTCCTGAGTAAGTGGTCATGATACTGGTAGACTGTGATTGATTGAGGATTTCCTTGACATTTCTGCCTCGAGTGAATGCAAACATGGGTGGTTGACTGAAAAGTCCATTGAAATCAGGTTCCATAGCTAAGATTGGCCAGTGTTTGCGAATGATGTGCTGAAACTTGTTAGAAATCTTTGAATATTTCGAAACTACAACCATCCGGTCAGAATGTTCCTTAGGTTTCAATTGCAGAAGATCATTCCTGCTAGTTTTAGCTGCTCTTTCAATAGCTAGATCCAATATGGGGGTGGGATATCCCCGTGCTTTCAGTCTTTCAAGAGTGATTTTCATCTGTTTCTTGCTTTCACTTTCATTGGAAACAATCCGTTTGATACGGAGTAGTTGCGCATAAGGTAAATTATTCTTAAGACCTAACCGGTGAAAGCTGGTGTAATGCAGGGTGGAATTCCTGTCAGTAGGTTTTCGAAAAATCGTTGTATGCCACTGGTCACCTTCTCTGTGTAGTTCCACATCCAAATAGTGGATGCACTTTTTACTATATTCCCATGTAAAGCGAATCCTTTCATTGAATGTATTCCATGTCTCTAGGAAAGACACAAGATTGTCAGCAGTTCCACTCCATAATAGGAATATGTCATCTATGTACCGGAGAAACAGTTTGCCATGTTGCAGCCAACAGTTATGACTTAGAATATGAGTTTCTTCGAATGCTCTCATATAAATATTGGCGTAGCAAGGAGCTGCCGAATTTCCCATGGCGGTGCCATTGAGTTGGAGAATCCATTTATCCAGGACAGTGAAATAACTGTGATAGAGGGTGAAAATGGTTAATTGCATGAGAAAGACTTTCAAGTCAGAATCCAAGTCTGAAGATGCTAATACTTGTTCGATGGCATCTATGCCTCCATCATGGGGGATGGAGGTATATAGTGAACATACGTCCACCGTACACATGATAAGATCAGTGTTTCTTAGTTCGTTCATGACTGATTCAATTTTCAAGAGAAAGTCAGTAGTGTCACGGACATGTGACCCAGTCTCCAATACAAAAGGTTGTAAATACCTGTCAGGAAATTTCCCTGTGTTTTGATGGATGCTGCCTCTGGTGGATACAATGGGCCGAAAAGGCGGTTTGGTAGGATGTTTGTGCATCTTGGGCAACATGTAAAGAACTGGAGGTTTAGGATTCATAGGTGTCAAAAATCTTCTAGTTCTGTCATTGATGGTACCATTCTCGAAAGTTTTGTTGATCAACTGTGTCAATTTCTTGGTAAACTCCAAAGTAGGATCACCTTCTAGCAGGTCATACGTATTGATATCACTGATATGTGCTTCAATCTGTTGTTCATAAAATGTAGTGTCCATGATAACTAATGCCCCACCTTTATCCGCATTCTGACAGGTGATGGAAGAATTGTCAGCCAGTTCTTTGAGAATGTTCTTTTCTTTCTTGGAAAGGTTACCATATTTCATAGGTTGTTGAAATGGTAATTTGCTAATCTCCTGTTTGACAAGATTCTCAAAGGAGTCTATAATTTTGTGGCTTTGTGGCGCCATAAAAGTGCTGTGCGGTCGTAATCCTCGGAGCATGTCCTCTTCCAGAGTCTTAGTCGGACAGATGTTTTCAAAGTAATGTCGAAGACAAATGTTACGAATGAGTTTAAACGTGCTCACTTCAAGCTCCAAGGTGTTGGAGTTAGTCGTGGGAACAAACGATTGTCCCTTCTGTAAAGTGTTACTCTGCTCAGTGGATAATACCAAAGAGGAGATGTTGATTATCAGATTGTCTTCAGGAATCAGCGTTTTCTGTTTGTCCTCTTGCCTTTGCCTGCTTGAGGAGTTCTTTCTGGTCCCTCGGCGGGTTTTTCTCCCCCGGGGTCTTTTTGTTGTTCCAGACCTGTTTCTAAAAAATGAACCGCAGAATTTGTCGAGGTGCTAGGAGTTGGGGTGTCAGTATTAACTGGTGTCTTAGTTGGTCTAGATCGGTTCTCATCTTCCGAAGATGATGTTTCGTTACCAGAGAACGGAATGTATGGTTTGTTGGACCTACGGCGGGCGTACACTTCTGCCCAAGTGTACACCTCGCCGAGTTTATAGTTGATGGTGTCTCTTTTGAACTTCCGTAGTTTCCTTTCTTGTATTTCCCTGGTGTGTTTCTCAATTTGTGTTTTTACATCCTCCAACATGGTGGTCAGTTCTTCAGCGGACATGGATTCGTCCAGCTCCTTTTGTACATTATCAATCTCCAATTTCAAATCTTCCAATGTCTTGGAAAGCTCCTCCACGATAAGGAGGATAAGGTCGAGAGAACACTTATTAAGTATAGCGTACCAACGCTCTACAAATTGCACATTGTTCTTGCATAGTAAAGGTTTTAGTGGGACCCTTAGGCCTCTTGGGATCCTTTGGACACGGTGGTACCGGATGAGGGTACTGGCATGTAGTTTTTGATTGGATTGTTTTTTCAAAAGGTAGAGTAATTGTCTGATGTTGCTCTCCACACTGCGAGGGTTGCTGGTGGAGGTGATGTCTTCCTGAATAAGACCATAAATTTTATCAGCATCATCTTTGGTGAAGGCGAATGTGCTCGCCTTTAAATCGGTCATGCCGGAAACTGAATCAAAATTCATCGTGATTGCGTGCAGAGTTCCAAGGTCAGGAATAAGTAACAACTATGAGCAGGGGGAGCTCGCACAGCTGGGTAAATCACAGATAAACCAAGGGTGCAGGGTGTAGTGTGCTGCTGGAGTTGAACACTGCCTGGCCTCGCAGTGTGAAATCCAAGGAACTAATGCAAGGCCCTCTCAACCAGGAGAAGGCTACTCCGAGCACTACCTGAAAGACCAACAGGTCTAGATGCTTAAATCCAACAGTTAATCATAAGATATGTGAAGGCAAATCTTCCAAATATTCAAATCATGTTTATTTTTCACGTTGGCTGATAAACCAGTCATTGATTAGAATATTCAATATCATATCCTTGTTATCGGTTTCATCTTACTGTTAACACATCCCGATGCATTTCGGGCACCGCCCTTCCTCAGGGGATTACTCTACAAAAAACAATCCAAATGCATAATGTTCAAAAAAACGTTCGTATACATGTAAGTCATGATATCAAACAGAGATACTGCGTGCACGTGTGTAAGAACACCCATATTAAAAGTAACGTCATGTCATTAAAAACATCACCAAAGTAAACATTTCAGTAGAGTCATGAGTAAAGTCAAAGTACCCTCGAACCAAGTGAACAAGCATAACGAACGTGAGTAATTGAGGTGACCCAAGAGTGGCTCAGAAATATTATCAAAGACCATAACCAATAGAGTGAATCGGCTCTAAAAACGCCGGAAAAAGAGAACAAGTGATCCAATGTTACAAACAAACAACCTGACCGCAAGGAGTTCAAACAAAACGAATCACAGTGTGTAAACAAGGTCTTAACCTGGTGAAGTTAGCGCGGTTAGTGCATGTAGCCTCAAGTCCCGTGGTGAAAAAGAACGGGTTTCCCCAGCGGGGTAGCTTACTTGTGCAGGTGTCTAACGCATTCGCAATGAAAGCGGAAATCAGGAGAAACCCGTGTGACGGACATTTAATTCCAAACGTGAAGTGCGAGTGAGCATAAACATAGACAGCGGACTAAATACATGAAGATAGAAAACGGACTACCGTCCACACCAGCAAAGGCAGCAAAAGCATACCTTAATGGAAGCACCATAAAGTGAACACTAAATACCCAAAACAAGGGTAAACCTCAAAAAATGAAGATTTCTATAAATCATAAGTAAAATATAAAACAATGCAATGACGCAACATTCAGAGAATAACAGTGTGGGTGTGTGCAGACAGTGTAACATGTATAAAAAATAAGTAAACTTTACAAGTAACATAAAAATTCCATCCGGTCATTTAAACCATCGGGCACCATCGTGGACATGAACCGGATCCAGAAATTCTCTCGTTTGAGCAATGTGTTCTTGTTGTTGTGTGTCACATTGACTTGTTCCAGAATCAGAAATTTCAATTGTGCCACGCTATGTCTATATTGATGGAAATGGTTAGCCACACTAGATTTTTGGTTGTGTGTGCGTATGTTACTCTTGTGTTCCAAAATACGAACACGGATTTTGCGTTCTGTATGTCCAATGTAACATTTGCCACAAGGGCATTTCAACAAGTAAATAACGTTGGCACTGTTGCAGGTAGCATTAACACGCAATTTAATTGTGTGTCCTTTCATAGGGTGACGTGTGGTGTTCCCAGTGATGCAATTATTACAATTGCTGCAATTGTAGCAAGGTTTGAGTCCTGAGTAAGTGGTCATGATACTGGTAGACTGTGATTGATTGAGGATTTCCTTGACATTTCTGCCTCGAGTGAATGCAAACATGGGTGGTTGACTGAAAAGTCCATTGAAATCAGGTTCCATAGCTAAGATTGGCCAGTGTTTGCGAATGATGTGCTGAAACTTGTTAGAAATCTTTGAATATTTCGAAACTACAACCATCCGGTCAGAATGTTCCTTAGGTTTCAATTGCAGAAGATCATTCCTGCTAGTTTTAGCTGCTCTTTCAATAGCTAGATCCAATATGGGGGTGGGATATCCCCGTGCTTTCAGTCTTTCAAGAGTGATTTTCATCTGTTTCTTGCTTTCACTTTCATTGGAAACAATCCGTTTGATACGGAGTAGTTGCGCATAAGGTAAATTATTCTTAAGACCTAACCGGTGAAAGCTGGTGTAATGCAGGGTGGAATTCCTGTCAGTAGGTTTTCGAAAAATCGTTGTATGCCACTGGTCACCTTCTCTGTGTAGTTCCACATCCAAATAGTGGATGCACTTTTTACTATATTCCCATGTAAAGCGAATCCTTTCATTGAATGTATTCCATGTCTCTAGGAAAGACACAAGATTGTCAGCAGTTCCACTCCATAATAGGAATATGTCATCTATGTACCGGAGAAACAGTTTGCCATGTTGCAGCCAACAGTTATGACTTAGAATATGAGTTTCTTCGAATGCTCTCATATAAATATTGGCGTAGCAAGGAGCTGCCGAATTTCCCATGGCGGTGCCATTGAGTTGGAGAATCCATTTATCCAGGACAGTGAAATAACTGTGATAGAGGGTGAAAATGGTTAATTGCATGAGAAAGACTTTCAAGTCAGAATCCAAGTCTGAGGATGCTAATACTTGTTCGATGGCATCTATGCCTCCATCATGGGGGATGGAGGTATATAGTGAACAAAGCCTTGCATTAGTTCCTTGGATTTCACACTGCGAGGCCAGGCAGTGTTCAACTCCAGCAGCACACTACACCCTGCACCCTTGGTTTACCTGTGATTTACTCAGCTGTGCGAGCTCCCCCTGCTCATAGTTGTTACTTATTCCTGACCTTGGAACTCTGCACGCAGTCACGATGAATTTTGATTCAGTTTCCGGCATGACCGATTTAAAGGCGAGCACATTCGCCTTCACCAAAGATGATGCTGATAAAATTTATGGTCTTATTCAGGAAGACATCACCTCCACCAGCAACCCTCGCAGTGTGGAGAGCAACATCAGACAATTACTCTACCTTTTGAAAAAACAATCCAATCAAAAACTACATGCCAGTACCCTCATCCGGTACCACCGTGTCCAAAGGATCCCAAGAGGCCTAAGGGTCCCACTAAAACCTTTACTATGCAAGAACAATGTGCAATTTGTAGAGCGTTGGTACGCTATACTTAATAAGTGTTCTCTCGACCTTATCCTCCTTATCGTGGAGGAGCTTTCCAAGACATTGGAAGATTTGAAATTGGAGATTGATAATGTACAAAAGGAGCTGGACGAATCCATGTCCGCTGAAGAACTGACCACCATGTTGGAGGATGTAAAAACACAAATTGAGAAACACACCAGGGAAATACAAGAAAGGAAACTACGGAAGTTCAAAAGAGACACCATCGACTATAAACTCGGCGAGGTGTACACTTGGGCAGAAGTGTACGCCCGCCGTAGGTCCAACAAACCATACAATCCGTTCTCTGGTAACGAAACATCATCTGAAGGAAGATGAGAACCGATCTAGACCAACTAAGACACCAGTTAATACTGACACCCCAACTCCTAGCACCTCGACAAATTCTGCGGTTCATTTTTTAGAAACAGGTCTGGAACAACAAAAAGACCCCGGGGGAGAAAAACCCGCCGAGGGACCAGAAAGAACTCCTCAAGCAGGCAAAGGCAAGAGGACAAACAGAAAACGCTGATTCCTGAAGACAATCTGATAATCAACATCTCCTCGTTGGTATTATCCACTGAGCAGAGTAACACTTTACAGAAGGGACAATCGTTTGTTCCCACGACTAACTCCAACACCTTGGAGCTTGAAGTGAGCACGTTTAAACTCATTCGTAACATTTGTCTTCGACATTACTTTGAAAACATCTGTCCGACTAAGACTCTGGAAGAGGACATGCTCCGAGGATTACGACCGCACAGCACTTTTATGGCGCCACAAAGCCACAAAATTTTAGACTCCTTTGAGAATCTTGTCAAACAGGAGATTAGCAAATTACCATTTCAACAACCTATGAAATATGGTAACCTTTCCAAGAAAGAAAAGAACATTCTCAAAGAACTGGCTGACAATTCTTCCATCACCTGTCAGAATGCGGATAAAGGTGGGGCATTAGTTATCATGGACACTACATTTTATGAACAACAGATTGAAGCACATATCAGTGATATCAATACGTATGACCTGCTAGAAGGTGATCCTACTTTGGAGTTTACCAAAAAATTGACACAGTTGATCAACTAAACTTTCGAGAATGGTACCATCAATGACAGAACTAGAAGATTTTTGACACCTATGAATCCTAAACCTCCAGTACTTTACATGTTGCCCAAGATGCACAAACATCCTACCAAACCGCCTTTTCGGCCCATTGTATCCACCAGAGGCAGCATCCATCAAAACACAGGGAAATTTCTTGACAGGTATTTACAACCTTTTGTATTGGAGACTGGGTCACATGTCCGTGACACTACTGACTTTCTCTTGAAAATTGAATCAGTCATGAACGAACTAAGAAACACTGATCTTATCATGTGTACGGTGGACGTAGATGCCATCGAACAAGTATTAGCATCTTCAGACTTGGATTCTGACTTGAAAGTCTTTCTCATGCAATTAACCATTTTCACCCTCTATCACAGTTATTTTACTGTCCTGGATAAATGGATTCTCCAACTCAATGGCACCGCCATGGGAAATTCGGCAGCTCCTTGCTACGCCAATATATATATGAGAGCATTCGAAGAAACTCATATTCTAAGTCATAACTGTTGGCTGCAACATGGCAAACTGTTTCTCCGGTACATAGATGACATATTCCTATTATGGAGTGGAACTGCTGACAATCTTGTGTCTTTCCTAGAGACATGGAATACATTCAATGAAAGGATTCGCTTTACATGGGAATATAGTAAAAAGTGCATCCACTATTTGGATGTGGAACTACACAGAGAAGGTGACCAGTGGCATACAACGATTTTTCGAAAACCTACTGACAGGAATTCCACCCTGCATTACACCAGCTTTCACCGGTTAGGTCTTAAGAATAATTTACCTTATGCGCAACTACTCCGTATCAAACGGATTGTTTCCAATGAAAGTGAAAGCAAGAAACAGATGAAAATCACTCTTGAAAGACTGAAAGCACGGGGATATCCCACCCCCATATTGGATCTAGCTATTGAAAGAGCAGCTAAAACTAGCAGGAATGATCTTCTGCAATTGAAACCTAAGGAAGATTCTGACCGGATGGTTGTAGTTTCGAAATATTCAAAGATTTCTAACAAGTTTCAGCACATCATTCGCAAACACTGGCCAATCTTAGCTATGGAACCTGATTTCAATGGACTTTTCAGTCAACCACCCATGTTTGCATTCACTCGAGGCAGAAATGTCAAGGAAATCCTCAATCAATCACAGTCTACCAGTATCATGACCACTTACTCAGGACTCAAACCTTGCTACAATTGCAGCAATTGTAATAATTGCATCACTGGGAACACCACACGTCACCCTATGAAAGGACACACGATTAAATTGCGTGTTAATGCTACCTGCAACAGTGCCAACGTTATTTACTTGTTGAAATGCCCTTGTGGCAAATGTTACATTGGACATACAGAACGCAAAATCCGTGTTCGTATTTTGGAACACAAGAGTAACATACGCACACACAACCAAAAATCTAGTGTGGCTAACCATTTCCATGAATATAGACATAGCGTGGCACAATTGAAATTTCTGATTCTGGAAACAGGTCAATGTGACACACAACAAGAAGAACACATTGCTCAAACGAGAGAATTTCTGGATCCGGTTCATGTCCACGATGGTGCCCGATGGTTTAAATGACCGGATGGAATTTTTATGTTACTTGTAAAGTTTACTTATTTTTTATACATGTTACACTGTCTGCACACACCCACACTGTTATTCTCTGAATGTTGCGTCATTGCATTGTTTTATATTTTACTTATGATTTATAGAAATCTTCATTTTTTGAGGTTTACCCTTGTTTTGGGTATTTAGTGTTCACTTTATGGTGCTTCCATTAAGGTATGCTTTTGCTGCCTTTGCTGGTGTGGACGGTAGTCCGTTTTCTATCTTCATGTATTTAGTCCGCTGTCTATGTTTATGCTCACTCGCACTTCACGTTTGGAATTAAATGTCCGTCACGCGGGTTTCTCCTGATTTCCGCTTTCATTGCGAATGCGTTAGACACCTGCACAAGTAAGCTACCCCGCTGGGGAAACCCGTTCTTTTTCACCACGGGACTTGAGGCTACATGCACTAACCACGCTAACTTCACCAGGTTAAGACCTTGTTTACACACTGTGATTCGTTTTGTCTCCTTGCGGTCAGGTTGTTTGTTTGTAACATTGGATCACTTGTTCTCTTTTTCCGGCGTTTTTAGAGCCGATTCACTCTATTGGTTATGGTCTTTGATAATATTTCTGAGCCACTCTTGGGTCACCTCAATTACTCACGTTCGTTATGCTTGTTCACTTGGTTCGAGGGTACTTTGACTTTACTCATGACTCTACTGAAATGTTTACTTTGGTGATGTTTTTAATGACATGACGTTACTTTTAATATGGGTGTTCTTACACACGTGCACGCAGTATCTCTGTTTGATATCATGACTTACATGTATACGAACGTTTTTTTGAACATTATGCATTTGGATTGTTTTTTGTAGAGTAATCCCCTGAGGAAGGGCGGTGCCCGAAATGCATCGGGATGTGTTAACAGTAAGATGAAACCGATAACAAGGATATGATATTGAATATTCTAATCAATGACTGGTTTATCAGCCAACGTGAAAAATAAACATGATTTGAATATTTGGAAGATTTGCCTTCACATATCTTATGATTAACTGTTGGATTTAAGCATCTAGACCTGTTGGTCTTTCAGGTAGTGCTCGGAGTAGCCTTCTCCTGGTTGAGAGGGCCTTGCATTAGTATACAAAAGATGTACATTATGTAGGCCAGGATGACTCCGTAGCACCTAGGGAGACACAACAGAACAACAGTCACTGGCGTCAGTATGCTATCACAGGCATAACACAACACCAAACATCAACATAACTGTACAGGCAGACAACACAATGTGCAGCAAGTGTCAACAAACAGAGTCCTGCATGTGATCACATGTGAAATGTCAATGACACATTTTCGCATACAGGTCACTCCACTTGTGCCTGTCTGTTACATCCACGCGTAGCCCTTCACAACAACACCAACCACACCAGACAATGTACAAGTCGTACCTCGCCACCCACCTTCAAGTGAAGTAGCGGTCGATGAGCTGTTGGCACAGGTCAACTCCTTCCTCCTCTCCACTGTCCTCATCACTGGGCTCAGGTCCATGAGCAGGCGGTGGCCTTGGTTCCTCACCATCGTCCATGAGCAGGGGTTTCCCCTTGTGGATGGCCAGGTTGTGCAGCATACAGCATGCCACAACGATCTTGCAGACCTTCCCAGGCGAGTATGCCAGTGCACCTCCTGTCCTGTCAAGGCAGCGGAATCTTGACTTCAGCATGCCAAAAATCCGTTCGATTACACGTCGGGTCCTGCCATGGGCCTCATTGTACCGGATGTCACCCGGGGTCCTGTAATTCCTTAGCGGACTCAATAGCCATGGACGACTGGGATATGCAGAGTCACCTGTGAATGGCAAACACCCATTGCAATGTTGCACAGCCAGAGTGCAGCAGGTAACACACAGCACACCATATCAATAGGCATACTCACCCACAATCCATGCACGCTCGGGATGCAGATTTTCCATCATCCGTGGCACCATGCTGTTCCTCATGATGTACGAATCATGTGCAGAGCCAGAAAATCTTGCACACACATGGGAAATGGTCATGTCCGCAAGGCACACCACCTGCACATTGATAGTGTTTACGATTTCTAAAAATGTGCTCAGTTGCCTGTGGTGGCACCAGACCTACATGGGTGCAATCGATGGCACCAACAACATGGGGGAAGTCACCCTTCACACCTGCCAATTCTGCTCCCCTAGGGAAATGAATGTAGCGATTCTTATATCGCATCATGGCTGCAAGAACATCCCTCAGCACCTTTCTGAACATGGGCTGCTCAGCAAACAAAGGGCACTATGTACTCCTGTAAACCCGTAGTAATCATCATTTTTGACATTTTTTCAATGTTTTCAAGTTTCAATAACACACCGCTGAGAAAGCATCCTTTCACCTTCCACCTTTATTTTTCTTTTCATTTTTAGCATCTTCCAATGTATACTGAGTGCCATTCCAGGCTTTTTCGCAGCAACATAATCAAGATGAAACTCAGAGTGGGCTCATCACGATTTTCCCAATGCATTTCGAGCCTCGTGGGCCCTTCATCAGGGGTTTCTACAAAAATAAGAAACAATTCAACCAGATGTATCCTGTTAACCTTCGCTATTAGATTACATTGAAAAAACAATTATGCAACCCTCATTTAATGACCACATGATTCCTAAACCCATTTTTTTACTCAATATAAAAAATCCAAGATATCCTCGAAAAATAATAATGATGAATAAGCCCAAGTGGTGAACTAACATACACCCCCTCCCTCCCCTTTCCAACTCTACGTGCCCTCTCTCACTAAACTCCCTAAAACAGATGGATAAACTAATGCTTCATTCCCATTTTCCTGTGCTCAAACACCCAGTTTGTAATCACCACATCTCTATAACTAAAAACCTCTTGTGTTACGTTTTCCCCTTCATTCCGAATAGTACTAAATACCTTGATGAAGCCGCAGGTAGCGACCTGACCTCCTCATCCACCTTCCCCAATATCACTAAAGTCCGCTAAAACCGGTAGATTTTAATCACCTCCTCACCTGACACCAACTAATCCTAGCTGGAATCTTAATCATGTGACCTGTTGTCATACCCTGCATAAGGTTATATTATTGCTACTCTCAAACTACAAACCCCATAATGCACCCTCCTCTGCCCCATTCCCACCACGTGTGTTATATTACCAGCACCCCTCATTTCCCGATCTCTACTTCGTCATTTCTGTGTATTGTAATGGTGAACTAAAAAATAAGGCCAATAACGTGACTTTGCCGTAATCACCCGTTTTCATAACTGAATCCATTCCCACATAATGACATATATCCACACCCTTAGTGTTTGCAAAGATAGATGTGTTTTTAAAAAGCTACATAACTCAAGGTCAACAGTTCCCAAATGTATTGAAAGTTACTCGTTTGTGGATTTGAATAACTCCACTCCAGTGTTTCGCTGACCCAGCAGTGTGTATTTTATTCCATATTTTAAATGAATCTTCTCTTCAGTTCACCGTCGTGGTGCAAACTGCTATCGGGACGATAGTATTGCTAAGCAAGAAATGCACTCCTTCACTTCTAAACACTTGTCTTTAGATTTATATCGATCATTAGTGCGTGCGAATCAGGTGCTGTGTACCGTCCCAAGACACAGCCTTTGAAGTCAAATCAGCAAACAAAGGGCACTTGTGCGCGCCCCACCCATCGCACTGCGGATATGGGAAAACTTCCTTCCTTATGTCCATTTCTGCCTACATTCTCCAAATGTACATGGGCTGCGACATCCCTCCAGCTCTGGCCGCGGTCTCCTGGAAGGAACCAGTTGCAAAAAAGTGGAGGGCTGCCATCACCTGGTATGTGGGTGGGAATGCTGTTGGACAGTGGCAGTGAGGCTGCAGGTGGAGCTCCAAAAGATCATACAGAGTCCTCAGTGTTGGTCTGTCGAGGTGGAATTTCCGATTGTTTGCAACATGCTCCATGTCCTCCAGCACTGTCAGGTGACGTAGGAGATTTGGCCTCCTCCTAGTCGAGATGTAAATGTGTAAATGTCAGTGACAACCATCATAAGATGGCCACAGCACTCACCGATGTCATGGCAAAACAAAGACTGCCCTGAGAGATGCATGGCACACCAGGGTACATGGGTTGCCAGTTGAGACACACAGAGGGCACACCTCTCCACTAACAATACACAAGTGCCGCAAGCAACACATAGGTCAATGTGGATGCACACATACTGAACCACACATTTCACATGTGCACACCTGGTGCTGTACCATCCGCAAATGTGTCTAAAATGACCATGACTTTGTCATACCCATCTGCTGTACCTGTCACACCTCAATGCATCATGTAAACTCTGCACACATCCACAACACAATGATCACAGTAGACAGAAAAATGTCCGTTCTGTGCATGAGCTGATGTGAAAGCACCAGTCTGGTACAATACCATACAGTGAGACAAGCCTTGACAAGCTCAGCACTGACCCATAACACATTGATTTCTTCAACATCATTGACACCAGCTTAAGAGTGTCAAGCATCATCAACCATTAAATGCATAAGTGACATGGCAAAGATCACAGACCAAAGTGCATCACACAGAACGTGCGTCCACCTGTGGATGATATGAAAGAATGGCATTGTGTGTACAATGATATACCCTTCACCATGTTGCTGCTGTGTACTGATGCAGTGTTCACGATGGACGTAGCCAGTAAATGTTACTAAAATGGCGGTAGCTACCGCCTGGCCCCGGCAGTGTGACATCAGCACCACCACCTTCACAAGTGCGGTAGCCATTGGCATGAAGACATGTGTATATGGCTGTGGGCATGATCCGCCACCCAAATGGCAGATATACCACCTGGCCCCGGCGGTGTGACACCAGCACCACCCCCTTCACAAGTGCGGTAGCCATTGGCATGGAGACATGTGTAGATGGCTGTGGGCATGATCCACCACCCAAATGGCGGTAGCTACTGCCTGGCCCCCGTGGTGCATCACCACCATGGAGCATTGCCTACAACCAATGGCAGCGATGATCGCGGTGGTATGATGCAGATTTGAAAATCGTGGAAGGCGTGCTCCGCCACCGCGGAGGTAGTCATTGGATGGGTTTAAAAGATGCACCATCGCGGTAGCGCACCCCGGGCCCCGGCGGAGCATCACCGCCATGGAGCATTGCCTACAGCCAATGGCAGCGTTGATCGCTGTGGCATGATGCAGATTTGAAAATCGCGGAAGGTGTGCACCGCCACCGCGGAGGCGGTCATTGGATGCTTTTGAAAGAGGCAGACCTGGACAACCAATTGTTGCACTTTTCAGCTTACAAACAAGCCCAGGGGGCTATAAATCTGTGGGAGTGAGCATCTCATTTCCAATGCTCACAGAGCCTGCTGCCTGGGACCCTCTCCTGCTACTGCCTCAAGAGCCTGCTGCCTGGGACCCTCTCCTGCTGCTGCCTCAAGAGCCTGCTGCCGGGGACCTTCTCCTGCTGCTGCCTTAAGAGCCTGCTGCCTGGGACCCTCTACTGCTGCTGCCTCAATAGCCTGCTGCCTGGGACCCTCTCCTGCTGCTGCCTCAAGAACCTGCTGCCTGGGACCACTCGCCACTCACTTCCACCACAGGTGTCCCATGTCCACAGGGATGGCAAGGACAGAGAAGATCCGTGCCAGTCCATTCACAAGTGAGGAGCTGGAGGTCCTTGTGGACGAGGTGCTGGCACAGTACCCAAGGCTGTTTGGTGGTCCTAATGTAGTGGTAAGTCACCATGAAGGTAGCTGTAGGGCAGGGGGGGTGTCAGACGTGTAGTTGTGCTGCTGCAGTATATTCCTGGGGGTGTGGGGTTGTATCAAACACTGACAGACAAGCTGTCTCCAGGGCGAGGGAGTGTGTGTGTCCCAAAGTCACTCTTTTCCATGCCTGTACTTGTATGTGTGAGTGGGGTGTGTTACAATGTCAGCCATACAGAGCCACCGGATGTTAGCCATGTAGGTGCCAGGACAGTAATTCATTGTGTGAATATGTCAGTGTGCCCCTGTTGTCTGACTCAGTGTGACCCAGAGAGTAGGTCCAGTGCCTGCCCACTCAAACGAGAAAACATCACAAGACTTACATGCTCCTTGCTCCAGTTTCTTCACAGTGAATAGGAGATATGGCCCATCTGTGTCCTGTATAATTGCACACTTACACACTTCTGTCGATGCATATTGTGTTGATGCATCCTGCTTTTGTGAGATTGTCATGGACCCTCAACTCCCCAATGTGTGCATGCAATCACATCTGTTTGGGCCATGCAGAGTGCCCTTGTGAGGGGTGCCCCAGTTTTAGAGGGAGGGAGGTTACAATTGGTCCTGAGTCTGTGTCTTGCTACTGTACTGATAGATGTTGGTACCTGACACTGTGTAACTGGTCATTTACCCTTCTTTTCTCTCAGACCTGCAGCTCAAGGTACACCAGCGTAAGGTCATGTGGAGGGACATTGCAGCAAAGGTGCGAGCCCTGGGGGTATCGAACAGACGACGCACCCACTGTCACAAGAGGTGTGACAACATCAGCCGGCTGGCAAAGCAAGTGGCAGAGATGACCTTGGGGATGCTACCACGCACAGGGCGTTTGGCACGGCGCAGCATGACTCCACTGATGGGCCGCATCCTGCCAGTGACTCATCCAGACCTGGATGCACGTCTGAAGTAGCATCGCCAGCAAGGCAGGGGTGGTGAGAATCTGGGGAGGGTGCCTTTTGCTGGGAGTGGATGCATGTGTAAAGTGCCTGTGGCGACGGTGACACATGTGATGTGCATGTGTTGCTGTGCTGTGCTGTGTAATGTGAGTGGCTGCTGGGACGTGTGCTTGTATGAGGCATTGGGCCACCCTGGCCTTACTAAGCTGATCCTCCCTGCTGTACTTTCGCATTGCCAGATGTGTTAGGCTCCACATGGTCATTCATCATTGGGATAGCAGGGGTGTGGAATTTTTGTAAAACTGTACTTGTCCAATAGACAAAGGGGTACAATAATCTTCTAGCCCTGTAAAGAAATCCACTTGTCCAACGTACTCTATAAAACTAAAAGATATAAGGACTAGCAAGAATTGATTACTAGTCCACTATAAAAGCCAAAGTAAACTTGATCACCTCTGCCTCTTTGCCCTTGCAAACTCTCTTATTATAAAGTATTATCTTCCACACTGTTTTCTTGATATCAGCAGTAAAACATTTGCCTTTCCACTAACTTGCCATACGGCCCATACCAATTCCACATCGTCATCATAGGGTTCATCACCCATTTGTTCTCTTTGCTCACAAGGCAATCACACACTTACTGTTAAAGTACACCATTCCCTTACTACACATATACCTTCACACTAAATTCATTGGAATGAATATTCGTCTCACTATCCATCCCATGACCACCTCTCCACTCCCTCATCACAGGCTGTGTATCCCTTGTACATTTTACTGCAGGTTCTCCTCCTCTCTCAGAAGAGGTTTTTCCCCCCTCCAGTTTCACCATAGGCTTCATCACTTCCAAACCCCTCTCTCGTCTACTGCTGCTACCTTGCCTATGCTCATCACATTCTGCCGCCCAATGGGGGGGTGTACTCATCTAAAGGCTCTGAGCAACCCATTTACCTTAAGCAGCCCACTTTGCTTCCTGCCTTCCAGCAGCCATGCCAACTGCCCCCATAGTAACACTAGTAGTAAAGACATATAAAGAGCAGCACAGGTTGAAGCATTTACAAGTAGACACTTTTTGTGCCCAGTGTATTGATGGCAACACAGAAATGGCAAAGCAAATGTATCTATTTCAAAAGGGCAATAGAAGGGAGTGGCAAGGAGCACAATGACTGGCCATGGAGGATGGAGTCAAAATTGAGAAGCCTAGACAGTATAGTTCTGAGAGTGGATATTTCAATAGCATAATACCCAAATCAATGAAGGGAATGTCATGAGGCTTACAGATAGCACTGAGGCAGACCTAAAGGGGCGAGGCTGAATTGAGGTGGAGAGAACAGACGCCTGAGCTGGGAATTATTGAAAGAATTACCAGGCAATATTTAAGAGAGGGGGGCTGGCCAGGTATTAGGATAAGGATACCTGGAGAGGCCTGCAGCAAGATCCAAGGACTACATTGAGGAAGAATTGAGACAGAAGGGATCTAGTACTAGGAAAAGGCACACAGGTTCTGGAGGAAACCTTGGTGAATTCAAGGGCAAAAACAACAGAGGATGTTGTAGGGAAACGAAGCTGGAAAGAGAAATATAAAGGCAGCCAAACCATGGTGTCTAGTAAATAGAAGGTCACATAATCTTAGGACAGAGGGAGAGCAGGTGACTTGATGACAGCACAAAGAAAGCAACCAGAGTTGTTTAGGCAGAATCAGCAAATTGGTCATATGGCTTAGTGGGTTTAGATTTACTCCAGACAACTGCTGTGGTCTGCTCACTACTAGTTCAGATTCTGGCAATACACATTTTGCTTTCCCTCCATTTAAGGATATCAAATTGAGCACTATTACGTAAACCATAATCTCTATAATGTATAGTGCTAAAAACAGAAGATTATTAAGCACTATCAATAAAACCAAATTTTAGGGAGGAATGGACTGCAGAAACAGAGGAATAGGTATAGGAAAAGTCAACAGTGATACAAAATAAAGTGGAAACTTTGCTGAAAGAGGAAAAGCTGTGTCAAGATCAGAGGGAGAAGTAATAGAGGACATAGGTCAGATAAGCACTGGGAAATCACCTCTGGTGATTAGCAGCGCTGTACAAACTAACCCTAAATAAAATAATGTTAGCCAGATTAAGAGCAGATAAGTAGCCTGGAGGACATAGGGGGTGATGAGAGCTTTTGATTGTGATCCAGTGAGGAAAGGTAGTCTATAGAAGAGGCAAAGTCAGAAAAGTAAATGTCTTTGTGAGCCAAAACTCCCTGCTCTTAACTTGTATGGTCATGAGCAGTTCTGAAATTGGAAAAACTTTACTTGGGAACCTTTAAATTACGGGTTCAAAGTGGGCAACAAAAAGAGGATGAAATCACACGGAGCTGAGCCCTGAAAACCGTTCAACTGGCACAAAAAACTGCCACTAAGGGGAAACATGACAGAAAATCTGTTTTGGCTTCATTGGTTGCAAAGTCTCTATTTTGAATATTGCATGGGGTCAAAGCATGTGCTGCAGCTAGCTCTGTGTGCCTGGTAAATCTCAGGGAATAATAATAATAACGGTAAGGAATCTCGGGTGGTTAAAGCAACTGCTGGAGAGATCTGTGTTTTGTTAAGTCACAGTTTTGACGCACAAAGTGGTACAGAGGAGTAATGTGTCTCCTGTAAAGCACATCAGATCATATGCAGATGACAAATTATTATGTTGTGTAGACAGGAAAGCGGGCCACTGTTTTATTACTTGCAGTTCATAATTTGCATTCTTTCTAATATAGCACAGTGAGCTATGAACCGGCATCAAACACCTGCATGTAAACTGCAAGATATAGATTGAGAACAAACCTGGTTCTAAACCCGTTATTATAAGGCTGCTAAAACGTTTTTGGGAGCATTAATAATGGACCATCCCAGTCAAGGTTATATTTTAAACCCCAACTTTGTATTTCTACCAGCTATACAAGCTTGGCATATAATCCCTACCAGTAAAGACTACTACACCTTGAAACCTTCTTTGTCTTATGCCTCATCATGTACATTGATTTACACTACACACTTGTAAGACTAATAGTCAGGGGCAGATTTATGAAGGCCTTGCGCCGCCGGTGTGTCACTTTTAACATGGGAAAAAGTGACGCACCGGCGGCACAAGGCCTTCATAAATCTGCCCCCAGTGTATAATGTGTGTGTGATGTAAAGCGCTCTGACACCCTACAGTGGGATGAGTAGCGCTATGAAAGTATTACATTAAAAAACAAGGAATTGCTATTTAAATTGTTATTCATGTAAATACTCATACGTACTTATACATCAGACATTTTTACAGTGCATGCGTATGTTACATATAGGAGTTGCAGAAAATCAAAAACTAGCCTCCAAATTGTAGATTCTTTCAAATAAGTAATAACAAGCTGTGTGCCTTTGTTTCCCCGTTACTTTGGCATTTAGGTAGGATCAAGATAGCATCCAGCCAGGATTATACTGTAACAGAAAGAGGGTTGATGGCACTTTAAATGTTCTATCAGTTTTGGGCTCAAGAAGGAAGAGAATATTAGAAACCCTGGCAGGGCAACCTCTGCCATACATCCTTCTAAGGTAGCTGAATAGTATCCTATTAAGTAGTGGTAAAGTTTCTTTTTATAAGCTTTAGAAGAGCACAAGTGAAGGCTGAAGCACCATAATATCAACAAGTACTGGCTAATAGGGGAGAACTAGTGAACAGCGGGGATACAGCACTATAGAATGTGGTGCTAAAAGTTCAGTGAGCGGTGGGATGAAGAGACAGGCTGGGCACAAGCAACTGAAGGATTCAAAGCAGATATGGGGGCATTAGAGAACAGCCTGAGGTGGGAATTTATGAGTATGGTGTAGCATTAAGTAGAGGAGGTATTTAGAGAAAAGGATCCAAATACCTGAGCAAAGTGGAGGGAGAGAGAGCGTAGGTTATATTATTAGCGTTTGGCCATAGGAGCCTGATAATCCCCATGAGAGTCTGGGCTCCGGCTCAGGATAAGTGAGCCACGCATGGTGAAACACAAATTGTAGCAGCTGATCAGTTAGGTTACTTGAACGGGAACAGAATACAGTGAAGTTAGGAAACTGGGTAAGACAGGGAGAAAGAGGAAGGGGCAGCTTGGGGGGCACAGTGGGTGCCCTTACCACCACCATCGAGCTCCCAGTGAAGAAAGGAAGGAATGGTACTCTTTCAGTACCACCTCCACTTGGAAACAAATGCCTTTGAGACGAGGTGGTAAAAGAAGCCTTGAGCATTACTGCCTGCCTCTTGGTTGGGACTTGGTTCCTACTAGTTGAGTTTTTTGCGCTTTCTGTAAGTGCCTCCTGGAAGCTTCTGCTGTGCACTGGGTATGTAATTTTTTATCAACCTTGACACTGTTAATCTCTAGCTGCCTGAGGTGGAGGCCCCCATCCTTTCACACATCACTTTGTCTCTGCTGCTGCGTATGAGTCAATCTGGATGCCCCTTAAAACTGCTGGAGCCATAAATGTCAACAGACCCAATTCAGACAGGAGACTCCTGGTTTAAACAGTTTTATTTTAGCAGTGTGCTGCCTGAAAATGCCTCTGCTTCAATGAAGGTTTATGGACAAAATATAGTCTCACGATCCTTTTTTATTTATTTTAAATCACCCTCTTTATAATTTCCAAATGTTAGCATGTATGGTCGAAGCGATGTTGAGGAGTTCACATAATAACAGTTACTTGGGCATTGCTTACTATTGGTCGGCTCATCGTTGTGCCAGCAGGGCAGGTGAAGTGATGAGGGGCCCCTTGTGCTCCTTTTTTTAATCTCCTGTTTTTTGGCCCAGACTGCGTGCGCTAGGAGTTCTCCTATAGTACTCCAACTATCCAACGCAAATACTTGTAATTCTTACCTGCAGGGCTGTGACCTGACAGGTGCCCCGTATCACTTATCGCTGCTATAAATGTTTCTACAAGCACGTTATTTTCGGTCTTCTGAGCCTCCTACAGAAATGAACAAATCTATTCCTCTGGACAGAAAGGGCATTCCTGTGGAAAATGGCGTCACAAATGACAGCATGCCATCTTTCTGCACAGTAAATAGAGGAATGTCGCGGGTCCTTGAATCAGGAACTTTAGAACGCTGTACATTACTGGTTTTTAGGATCTCTGGTGTTATTTCATGCAGAGCTGACTTCAGGGGCTTTTAAGCAGTGAGGCACTGTGTGTGTTTTGTTAAACAAGTACATCGTATATTCTTAACCTTTTACGTAATTGATGGCGTCCAGGGTCACCACATCCTCCTTGTTCAGCTTCTCTCAACCTGAGCTCACAGGGCTCCTCTGACTACTTTTTCCGAGAATGTGCGTACGCAGCATGCCTGTCCACTCTTAAGGACTCGTAACGCGGGACATGCACCTTCTCTGACCCCGCACACACAGGTCTTTACCACTGCAGTAGAATCCGCACGGCACCACAAGTGGCATGCTTTTATTGTTTCATCAAGAGCACACGTGCAGCAACTTAGAGCAAGCGGAAGCATAACTAATATGGAAGCCGGCATCGCTTACTGGCATCCTGGCAGTGTGAGGTCTCCGCCTCTCTGATTGACGGTGAGCACCAATTTGCTCACAGCTGCAGCCAGGCTTAGCTTGGTTACCGTAATTACCTACAAAAAGGCGCATTTACTAAGATTTAAGATTCCGATTAGAAATAACTAGTATGTAATTATATTAGACGCACAAGGGTTACAGAGAATGCAAATAGGCAATAAAACTTCTTGTGCAAAACAAGAATCCTCATGTCCAGGGCGTTGGGCGATACGAATTCCCCACCCCTGGATAGTGTGGGGAATCTAATATGGGGTGAACAGCAGTGTCCACTTTCTGAGTGTGACTTCATTAATGCCTACTTTGCATGCACCATCATCGTTGAAGCCCACACATCTGAAAACAATGTACCCCAGATTCCAACATGGTGCTTGCTTTGGCCTACTTGGCATTGTGGACGGTAATGTCATAATAGGTGTGTCTGTTGTCCCCTCCTGTTCCCTGAAGGTCTGTCAGTGGTAATAAGTGTTGTACCCACATCAGGTCTCTAGGTGAGGGCAGGGCAAGTTGTGTGTGTGGTGCACTCCATCTACGGGCATGGTGTAGTGCTGTGTGGCATCGACCTGGCTCACTCATGGCAGATATTCTGCGTTACAGGCACTGTTGTGGTCTATGTTGTGTGTTGCTGCACAGTGATTGCAGGGTGTGGTGGTTACCATGTAGATTTGGGCCTCTCCTGTACTGATTGATTTGAATTCTTGTGACCAGATGATGACACTTACACAACCCTATATCTCTCTCTTATGCAGATTCGTAAGAGACCACGGAGGAACATGAGCCAGAAACCAGTGGTAGCGAGAGTAGCACAACAGCTGCAGCGGAGGCCAGTGACACAGAGCCCACCAGCGCATCTGAGGGGGACTGAAGTATGCAGGAGGAATCCGTGGCTGAGACACAGAGTAGCACATAATCTGATGCCAGCGGGGATGCATCCATGTTGGCAGGTACAGGGGATGGGCAGTCTGCATCATCATCTACCATTGTGTTTGTCATGCATTGCAGGCACATGGTGGCTTTTCTCCTCCTGTATGGCATGGTATGTGTGGTGTGAACCCATGCCCTATGTGTGCCACTTGTGCCTGACCATTGTGGGTCTTCCCTCCCTCTATTTGTGTGTGGCACCCCTTACATGTCTGCTACTGACATGCAGGGTATTTCACTTTGATGTCAGCTGTCCCCTTGTTTTCCATGTGTGTGTGCCTCCACATCACTTCATTTGTGAGCTTGTGCTTTGTGGTGCTGTTCTTGGGCCATGAGTGTTGTTCTCCTCTGGACATTGCCACAATAGTGTATGTGTGCTGTCCTTGTGCTATTGGTCATTCTTTAGTGGTCATGTGCACTTCAGCTGTGTGTGCTGCCCAGTGCTCTGGTGGAGATGGATTGGTTCTTGTATCCCAGAGTGGTGCATGTGTAGTTGTTGTGTTGGATGTGTGTGTGTTGGCTGTGGTATTGTTTCACTTCCTGGGTGTGCTGTTGTATTTGTGCTGTGCTGGTTTGTGGTGTGTGTGATCATGTCTGTGTGTGGCTGTTGTGCTTGTCATGCACACACTGCTTGTAGTGCATGCAGTGCTGTTTGTATGTTGTGAGAAGTTGGCCTGATATGTTATGTCCACTATTCTAGTGGGCACCCTGTATCAGTCCAGACAACCCTTATGGTGATGGTTGTAAAGTCAACCTTATAGACCAGCTATCCTAGTGGTAGCATGGACAAATCAGTCCAAGGCTAATACTTCAGAGAGCATGTGAAGCCAATTGTTTTACCAATAATAACCCCTTGAATACCAAATGAAAGGACACCACACCAGGTATATATAAAATATGTATGTATTTATTACTAACACAACCCCTCTGCACTCTTTATGAGGTCAGAGTTCGAGATACAGCACAAGTGACTCAATAAGCATACTATAAGTTGCACAAATACAATCCTGCCCTAGGAGCCTCACAAACCATATACTAAATAAGTGGTATAAGAACCACTTCAGAACAGGTGAATAGGCCTAGGGCCTAGGGAATCACTGGTACTACACTGAACAACCACAGGTTAGGAAGTAGGAGTCTCACAGGATGCGTGTGCAGTGTCTAAACACACACGCAAGTTCTCATGGACTTTCAATGGGAACATAAAAGTTAGAAACTAGTTGATTTCGGACAGTCCGGGTGGACTTGCGGGAAAACCCAGTTAAAACAGGACACTTGGATAGTTATTACCCACGGGAGCACCGGAGTACTCGAGTTACCTCACCCAGGGAAGCCGGGTGCATAGGTGTGAAGTCGTGTCGGGTTTCGTCGTCGATTCCTATGGAGAGCTGCAAAAAGATGCTGCAGGCGACTAGGAGGAAGATGTCTGGATGGATCCAAGGGTGGATCGGAGAAGTGAAGAACCTGAAAGCAGAGGGAACAGAGTCTGGGTCACTAGCCAGTAGCCAGGAAGGAACCAGGATGGAACCAGGCGATGTCGAGCTGCAAACAGGTGAAGAAGTGAAGCTTGTCTCCGCAGCCACGTAGACCAGGAGGCGTCGACGATGACCAGGCGCTGGATACAGACTGTCCCACAAAGGTTCTCACTGTTGGCGGTGTCAGCTTCCGGATTGGAGTCAACAAGCCTTGGTAAAGGCAACCCACGCAGGAAGTAAAGATTGGCTTCTTGTACAGACCAGCAAGGTCTGTGGAGCTTCCCCTTTACAGGAAAGCAAGAGCAAGCCCAGAGCAACCAGGCAAATAGTGTTGTTTTAAAATGGAGTCTTCAAGATTGCCACTAGCCAGCAGGCTAGCAACCGCAAAGACACATTGAGAGGAAATGCAAGAGCAGGCCCCACGCAGCACTCGTGGAGTGTGGAGGGCTGAGCTTTGATGCACTTTTGAATCAAGGATAGGGCTTCTCAAGTCCCAATGCACAACTTTGAAGATGCCTCAGAAGCTGCACAATTTAGCAAAGAGCAAAATAGCCAGGTGTCCGGTCCCACGTCTCTCATGTCTGCCACGGGTCACAGCTTTGCTGGAGGTGTGGATCAGGGTCAGAGAAGTCTGGAAATCTAGTCCTGTGAAGCAGAGTCGTCAGGATCCTTCGGGAGCATCAACAAAGCAAACTGGCAATTCGCTAGGTGGTGCCTGTTTGCACAGGGTGGTCACTCCTTGACCACAAGGGAGATTCTTCAGTTTTCTAGTTGCAGTAGAATGTCGAAGGTCCAGAGTTTCCTTTCAGAGTTTCAGTTCAGGATAATCTAAAGTCTCTAGACTCAGCTCCTAGCTTTATACGAATTAAAGGGGCTGGATTACCTGCTAATTCCCTCCAATGGGTGGGACCAGGGAAGGGGGTGGTTACACCCCTTTCCCTTTGTCCAGTTTTGCACCAGAGCTGGGGCTGGAGTGCCCCAGCAACTGGTTTGAACCGGACTATGCATGGAGCACCTTGTGTGCCCCAGGCAGTGTCTCATTTCATTCAACCCACCCTGCCCCAATACCCTATAACCTGTCTGGGGAGGTGCTAGCACCTCCCAAGGCAGGAAACCTATTGTCCAGGCCTCCCTGCTGGAAGGGCTCCCAGCTGCAGGAGGTCTGACCTGTGTCTGTGGCAGCAGCATCCATTTGTGATGCTGAGGCTCTGTTTAACTTTAACCGGGTAAAGCTACAAATACATGTCTTCTCCCTCTAGAAGGGTGGAATGCTACCCCCGTTGCCAGAACTGGTGAGGGGGTAGTATTCCAAAGCGTATGCCACCTTACACGACATGTTTCGATAAAACCAAACCAAAGTTAGCATTAACCGTGAGGATTATAATGCACTTAAGAGTATATGGTATGGCTATATCATAGGGAACAGCCATAAGGACATGGTTCTGAAAGCTGCAGACAGGCTAAGCTCATGCTAGAGCACCATCTCACATAAAACCAAGCACTCTGCCTCCAGGATTGTTAAGGCCTGCTATAGGAGTGACTTATAGGTATATATGGTAGGTATGGGGATACTATACCTAAGCAAGGGGTAATTACACGACCTTGCCCCAGCTGAGTGATCAGCCAGTTGTGTCAATGTGGATGGCCAGCCCGGGGTGGCATAATACATGCTGCAGCCCCTGGTAGGCCTTGGATACACCTATGCCCTGGGTACCTATGGTACACTATACAGGGGCTCACAAAGGTGACCCAATACCCAATTGTATATGTACCTAAAGTACATGGTATGAATTTAGAGAGAGAACAGCTGGGCTGTGGGTCTGATTAGCAGGCCCACAGCCACACTAAAGTCGAGAAACCAGTATATCAGAGCAAAAAGTGGGGGTGACCATAGGAAGCAGACCCTACTCTCCTACATATGTGGCCTTGGCATTGCCTGAGGTGCATACCCTGATGTCCTGTGGTGTTTGTTGATTGGTGTTTCATGTGCATCTGTGGTTGGTTTGATTTGGCAGTGAGGGTTTGTCCTGATGCACTTCTTGTGTGATACGTGTTATGGTGCGTGTGTTTTGTTCCTGAGTGATGATGTTGTGAACTCCTGTTGTGTCTGTGCTCCCATTGCCTTTCACCAGTTTGGCTGACAGGGTGTGTCTGTTTCTGTTGGAGTTCAGTATGTGTTCCTGTAGTGTTTGTGTGTTGTTCTTGTGCAGGCATCTTTTGAGTCATCCCTGTGTGTGTGTTGGGTTTGTGGCTACACCCAGGGTGTGTATTTGTTTGTGTTTGTATGTGCTGGCAATGATTGTGAGCCTTCAGTGTGTGTGGCACTGGCGTTGTGTGTTCCTTATCAGCCACTCCTGCAGTGGCTGTCTCCCTGGCTGTGTGTTGTATGGTGCAGGGTGTGTATTGTGCTTGCTTGCTGCAGTGCTTGTTGCTTGTTGGTGTGCATGGGGGTGCACAGGATGGGCACCTGCCCTGTGACTTGATGGGGTGTGTTGCTGTGTGGTTGGGGGTGGTGTGTCCCTGTGGTGTTTGTGCCCTGCCCATACCTTGGAGTGGCCCTGCCTTCTGCATAGTGTGCATGTGTTGACCGCGGAGGTGACATGACAGGGAGCGGGACGTTGCTGCTGGTTGGCGGTCGATGTGTGTCCCGGATGCTGAGGGGTGCCTTGCTGTCAGGGTGGTCATGTGTGGGTGCCCTTGTGGATGTGTTGTGACCCCCAGCAGGGTGTCTGTGTGGTGATTGTACCCTGTTCCGGACTGTGTGTTTTGTGTTGTATTTGTGTAGTTGCGTACCTGCGGCGGTACCGCAGCGGCCCATCTGGAGGTAGTGTTGTAGGAGGTACATCACCGGATGCATATGGAGGGCTGGGTTCATGGCGTTCATGACCGGTTCTCGGCTATCTTTCTCCGCTGTCGAGTTTCCGCCTGCTCAGGTTGGGCGGTGTCTCCGCTGTGGTGCGTCTGCTTGTTTGGGCCATCCTAATTTGTGTAGCGGGCGGACGTCATTCTGCACGGCGGTGAGTATCGATTGGCTCACATCGCCGCGGTTGCGGGCGCACTTTGATGGCGGTTTGCGGCGCTCCGCGGCGGATGGGAAATGACCTACGTTTTGCTATCCTAATGTGGCGGACGTGAGTACCGCTGCTCGCGGGCGGAAAAAGCTGTTTTTCCGCCCCGCCACCACCGCGGTTGTGCCACCGCCCGACATCCTAATGGGCCCCTATGTGTCTGATGACGAGTTTGACTGGCAGTGTTACTCCATCACGAATGTGATGGATATCCCATCCACCAAATTACAATTCCATTATTTCCTATGGAACTTGTAATATGGATGGGCTATCTAAACAGGAGTACTTGGTGCGCAGATTGGGTGCAATAACAACGTTCTGTCCCAGGACACCAGTGGTAAAAAGGTCTGATTGGCAGAATCTGAGCCCAGGATCCCCTCTGCCCAAGGGCTACTGCTGCTGAGGGCTAATAGTGAGAAGCCAGTACGTTGAGAAGAGGAAAAAGCAAAGAGGAGGCTAGCAGAGAAAATAAGCCGAAAAGGAGCAATGGTATAAAAATTGAAGCATCAGCAATTATCTGGAAGGGATTGAGGGGCCGAAACAAAACCCACTATTTAGTAATCATTTGTTGTCGCTATCTGGGATGGGCATGTTTGTTCTGAGCTGAAGTTCCTTGTACATTGCTTCATCAAGCAACAATTATTTATTGCCAATTGAGAACGGCTTGAGACTTAAGTAACCAAATGTTTTTCCAAATCTCTTAATTAGGGCTCCCGGTTATATGGTATTTAGTTTATCAACATTTCCATCTTTATTAATCCATATTTATTTTTTGGTCAATTTATCTGAATTTATCCACATTTATTTTTGTTGCAAGCAAAAGAAGAGGCTGCAGCTAGTGTTTTCCCCATTAATTGAAATTAAGGAAACACAATGTATTCATCTGAAACGTTGCCATTGTAGTACAAGCACATGTGCATTTCAAGAGACATTAAGGACATTAAGGCTCTTTCTGGTTTGTAAATGAAATGAAGACCACTGAAAACCCGTTCAGTGTTTGCCGATGGCACTGGAATGGCCATGAGATTCCAGGAAAGATTACACAGTGTTGGCCTTTCTTGCTTCTGAGAACACAAGTATTTCATTGCACTGATCTCTTTTTGTGGAACAATGTGCATTGGATAACGGTATACCATTTCTTGTAAATAGGGAGACTGCTTTTGCCCCAGCCCCGCTGACCTCCTTGAAATTATCTTCATTCATGCCCTCTCTCACCAGCCATGCAGATTTCAGTCAGGTGCTGGGGTGCAGAATATCCAAACAGCATTCATGAAACTTTGTTGGGCACATTTCAAAGGTTCTCTCTGCTTTCAAAAGAGCGCTGAGGTCATGCCAACTCAACCCAACCCACTTCACAGCAGCAGTGTGTGCTGCAGAGAAAGCTTGTCTGCCCCTCCACCACAGTAAAACTATTTTGACATTCTTTGTTTGAAACCCTGTGAGTGCCCAAGTAGCCTTTTAAAAAAAAAAAATAGGTGAACAAAGTTCCCTTTCTTTAGGTCGAAAGGGTGAGAAGCACAGCTTTAGAAAGTGAAAGCTACTCTGTGGGAAAAGCGTTCAGGAAGGCTATCAGGTTGCAATGTGCCATTATGTTTGAAATATGCTCTAAGTACTCCCAGTGTATTCTCTGCGTAATGGGAGAGTGAGTAGGGCGAATGAGGGAACACTGAAAGAATACTGGAGCCTGTACCAAAGTGCTGCTAAAACCACACGTATTGCACGCATTGAACTGGAAATTGACACGTGTGTACACTCTAATGCCTTTCACCCAGAGAAAACTTTATAGGTCATAAAGCTATGATTGTCACTCTTTCTGCTATATGTCCAACGTCAAAAAAATATATCCCTTTACTTTCACAAATACTCACCTTTTTACTAAATGCACAAAACATTATACACAGTCTGTTTTTGACTAAAAAAATCCACGTTTTTTTTTAGGAAAAGCATTTCAGCACTGAACATAAATATACCATCATATAATTTCTGGTAAATGCTAGGACTATTGTTTCCCCAACCCCACCGACTTCATTGACATTATCTTCATGTATGCCCTCTCTCACCAGCTACACTGATTTCAGGTGCTGGGGTGCAGAGCATTGGAAAAGTATTCCTGAAACTTTGTTGTGCACATTTTGAAAGTTCCCTCTGCTTTCAAATGAGCCTTGAGGCCACTCCCACCCAACCCACCTCAGTTCATCACCTAGTGAATGAACAGGGGATGAGAATGTTGCTGCCTCCAAGAAAAGAAAACGCAGATAGTCCCCATTAACCGCACTTAGGGGCCGGATGTAGGTCGGTCGGTAACGGCCAAAAATCGGTATTTTCGGCCGTTACTGACCGAGATTCACAAAATGGTATGTAGGGCCACATATTTTACAGATTCGGAAAATTTACCGATCGGTAAATTTACCGAATCTGTAAAATACCGAATCGGTATTTTTACCGATTCGGTAACAATGAGATGTAGGTGGGACTCTTCTGAGTCCCACAAGCCTTACAGAATCGGTATTTTACCATGAAATCCAACTTCATGGTAAAAAACCGATTCCGGTGTGCATGCACATGTGTGCATGCACACCTGTGCCATATGACAAGCAGACCTGCCCTTAGGGCAGGTATGCCTGCCACATGGCCCCCGAATCTTTTTTGGGGGTGCTAGAGGGTGTCAAAGTGACACCCCCTGCACCCTTGTCAAAATCGGTATTTACCGATTCTGTAAATACCGACCGGTAATGCCCCATTCATTCCTATGGGCTTCAAAGCCCATAGGAATGAATGGGACATTACCGGTCGGTATTTACAGAATCGGTAATTACCGATTTTTACCGATTCGGTAGCAGGAACATCTGGATGTTCCTACATCTCAACCCCTTAGATTTACCGATTTTTAATTACCGAATCGGTATGATTCGGTAATTTAAAATCGGTAAATCTATTTTACCTACATCGGGCCCTTAGTTACCCTACCACTTTCTCACCTTGCAGTGGTCCTGTCACTTGTGAACACCCCTCTTCTCCTTTGTACTTGTGACCCTATTCTTGGCTAATGGCGTATTATTGCCACTGTGATGGGGAGGAGAGCGGTCTTCACATTCAGAGCCAATTAGAAAAAACCTGCTCAGGTGTGTCAGTACTTTTCAGTTTCTTTTTATAAATGCAGACAAAGATAAAATAGTTTTGCGTCTGTATTTATATGGAAAAATCAATTGACCAATAACCTTACTATTAAGTATCTCGTGTACCCCCACCACTACTGTAAGAAGGTGGGCTCTTCATTCCCAATTTCAGACTCTTGGGGATAAGTCAGCTGGCGTATTGGACTATAGGGAGAGGGGTCGTGCCACAGGACAGTTATTACAGAAAGTCAAATTCAGCATTTGCTTCAAGGAGTGTTTGTTTCACACCAGTCTCACGTTTTCATTATGAGTACGTGGCTTTGCAGAGTCTCCTGAATTTACTTGGGGATCTGATTTTTTTACTTACTTTTGCAACTTTTTAATGTGTCCTCAATTTAACACGACACATATCTTAACATTGGCTCGTGTTTTATCTGAAATATTTTGGCACCTGATATTTTTTTCCTGGCCCGCAACATTATTGCTTCCTGTCTTTGTCGTCGCATGCAACAATGTAGAACCGCCTAGTTATACACGAAACCCTTACTTTGTTCTATTTCTGGTGCTAGCATAAGTAAGGATTTTGTCACTGCACATTTTATAAGTTTGATAATTTTTAGGTCGAAGACTTCGCCGTCTGGTTTGCTAAACACATCTTGGGGACATTCAAAAAGCTTTCCTGGGAATGTATTCTGCCGGTTGCTTGCCATTAGCTCTGTGGTTTGTAACGCACATTTGTTGGCTTTCTGTTTGCTGGCTCTTTTCCTTTAGGCTGTCCAACTTGGGTTTTTCCCTCCCACTGCCCAAACCTTACAGCATTCTTTCACGAACTTGGGCCCCCATTAGGATGGCAGGCGGACTTTGCCCGCCCGCAATCCTGACGGTACTAGGGGCCGCCCACCATAAGGGCGGGGGTCCTGTGCCACAGTGGCAGGCGCATCCAGCATTCCTGACATTGTGGCAGGCGGTGCACTCAGCACCCCCCGCCACAATGGCAGGAAGGCATGCAGTGCACTTCCGTGCGTTGCCTGCCATTCTGTGCATGGAACTGCTGGGGGGTACCATAGGTACTCCCCCATTTTCACCCCCCACCCCCCTGGAGTCCATGGGGGCCCGCATCGGGCCCCCAATGCAGACTCCGCATGCCTTTCCGTGGCGGCATTGCCGCCACGGAAAGGCATTGGAAAAAGGCCATCCTAATATGGCTGGCGGTGTCTGATAGACACCACCACCATAGAAACCCTATTCTGCCCCGGTCGCAAGGCGATCAGGGCGGAAAAGCGGCGGACGGTCTTTCCGTCCGCCGCGGACTACCCAGCCATACTAATATGGCAGGGGGTCATTCCGGGACGGATGGCGGGCGGTTCGCCCCCGCCAGGACGGCGGTTGCTACCGTCGGCCTGACAGGGACGAACCGCCCGCCATCCTAATGGGCCCCTTGGTTTCTATAAACAGTCCTTTAATCTTGTTCTTATCTTGTCCTATTTGCTGTGCATTCAAAGACAGAAGTCAAATGTCAGGCTCAATCTTACAGGGAGCTTGGTGTTTAATTTTCTTTATATTACTTCAAAGTCAGAGAGTTTATGTGACAATCCTGCCGAGTACCCATGTAAGAGGACAGGATGTAGGATATTTTTTTTTCTAGCACAGAACAAAAAAATGAACTATGCTGATGTTTCAGAGTAGCTCACTAGGTGATGACATTTGCAAACATTATCGTTTGTGTGGCACGCCATCGTTTTAGGTGCAAATGTAATGGTCATTTCAATTGAAATGTTTGTAATGGCAGCGCACTACCACATCATGCATACTCCACCCTATGCCACTCCACTCCACTTGATGCCCTCCCACTCTATCCCACCGCTCTCCATTCTATGCCACTCCACTCCACTCTACATAATGCCTCTCCACTTTTTACCCCATACACTCTAAAACACTCTGTGAATCCACGGCATTCAACTTCAAGACACAACACCCACTCCACTCTATGCCCCTCCACTCTACATTACTTACCCCTCTACCCTACTCCAACGTACCTCACTTCACTCCAATCTATTCCACTCCACTCCAATGTACCCCATCTACCCTACTCCTATCCTTTCCCTACAATTGACCCAATTTACTCCACTCCTATCTACCCCACTCCACTTCAACCAATTTACCCCACTCCATTCCAATTTACTCCACCCACATTAACTCCACTCCCCCACCTCAATCTACCCCACACTACTCCGATCTACCCCACTCTAAAGCAATCTACCCCACTCCACTCCAGTATATCCCAATCCACTCCAGTAGGAACCAATCGACCCCACTCCACTCCACTACGATTCAACCTACCCCACTCCACTCCAATCTACCCCACTCTACTCAAATCTACCCCACTCCATTCCATTCCATCCCTCTTTACTCTCTCTAATATACTTTTTTTCACTCCAGTCTATCCCACTCCACTCAATCTAACCCAGCCTTCCTGACCAATAACTGCAAACGTTTGCATCCTCTGCCAATGTAGGAAAGGTAAAGGTCTGCAAAGTTTCATGGAGATTCATAGTTACCCCCCTCCAGTCTAGCCATTGTACTCCAATCTACCTAATTCCACTCCAATCTACCCCAATCCACCCCAATCTAACACACTCCACTCAAATCTACCCCACTCTGCTCCAATCCACCCCAATCTACTCCACTCCAATCTACCCCACTCTAATTTACCCCAATCCATCCCGCTTCACTGAACCCAAAATCAACCTACTCTACCCCAATCTACTTCACTCCATTCTATTCCACACCAGGCCACTCCAATCTATCCCAGTCCAATTTACCTGACATCATTCCAATTTACCCCACTCCATTCTAAACTCCATGGCAACATTTCTTTCTCTCCACTGCATGCCACTAACTATTATCCATCCTGAACAGCTGCCAAACTGGTGTACTACATTGCTAAAATAGGTGAGACCTATTGACTTTGCCATTAATTGTTTGGTATTTGGAAGTACCAACTCTCTGGGTTGTTGTAGTGGCCTGGCCATGCCTCCATACAAAGCAACACTCCCAATTTACTTGGAAAGTTCAAGATTTTTTGGTTACAAATAGATGCAGTTGTACTTCCTCATTACATGTTTTCCACTTTCAGTGATACTTGAGTGCAGCCAGCACTCATTTGTTTAATCTTATTACAGTCTGTGCTGGCACTCAGAAGTGGTGACAGGCATTGCCATGGAAACCTCCTCCGGGCCCAGCTTGCTGAAGCATTTCTTCCCTGTGTGTAGTCAACATTCAGCATGATTAGGCAAGCTGAGTTTAAATCACCACTGCATATAGCCTGTGAGCCATATACACAGAGTCAGAGTCAGAGTCAAAAATACTTTATTCGATTAGTTAAAATCATAAAAGTATACTACAACACATGTGAGAACATATAAAAGCATATAAAGGCATATAAAGAAATATAAAGGTGGGGATTACATTTCATTCATATTTCAACGAATACAATACAGGGATGTAGTATACATATAAAACGATGTTTAAAAGGGACATTAAAAAGAACATTTATGCAGGAAAAATCAGGGTCAAGTGTTACATTTTACTTTTTACTTTTTACTTTCTACTTTTACTTTTTAGAATAAATCAGACCCCTCAAGCCATATACACAGACTTTTAAACCCAGGGACACACTGGTCTACAATCTGACAGCAACAGGACTGCTCTTGCATATCATTATGTGGAGCCTTTTAATGGCTGCTTGTCGGTCTGATGTTGCGGCAGGTGGGACATTTTTACTGCTGATTAACCTAATATGAGCACTTTTGTGTAGTGCCCATCACCCTGGCCCCATATGTTGAGGAAAATATATATATCACCCTATGTGTGCACTTAATACACATCTGACATTGCCTGGACAAGCTGCAGAAACTGTTCAGAATCAACTTAGAGGTCACTTTATTTTTCTGAATACCATGTTTGCTTGCTCATCAGGTTGTTCATATCTCTTACACTGTACGTCTGTTGCATAATTGGCACAGTGCATAATTAGCATAGTGCCAAACTTGCATCTCTCTGTTGACCATATTTGGCACCATGTCCCTTTTAGTTCTTTTAGGGTGGCATTACTACGTATATGTATGATCCAGAAACCAGTCACTCAGGGAAGAAGGCTGAGAGCACCAGTGTGCGCACTGACTTATTCCTTGCGGCATAGCAAGCATGCATGAATACAGACAAATACATGTAATTCTTTCCCTGAGCAAACTGTTGTATTGTGTTTTTCTTTCCTTGCTGCTTGGAGGGTGTAAAAGTATTTATTCCCCTAACAAATGGTGTCAGAAGTGAGATGATGTGAAGGGTTGCACAGGTAAAGGTAAGTGAGGTGATTACCTAGCTGCTGTGGCCTTTCAATGCGTAGAATATAGTTGGTAGTGAAACAGGACTGAGAAGTAACTACGTTACTTTGAGTCAGTAATATTAAACTTTTGCTTTTTTTTTTTAAACCTTTATTAACCAAAGTTGCATAGCAAGGTTACACAGTTATAGCGATTCAGAGCACCATGAGTATGCATACAAATGTAGTCAACAGTATACACCAGAGTCGTGTTAGGCATAAGAATCCGCATATAAAGTCCATTGGGCGGCCAGCCCTCGAGTGACGGCAAGGATATTGAAGAGCGTTTCAGCCGCCAGATGTCCGGTTACCTCGTCTGTAAAAACACTCCTGGACAGTTTAGGAACTCCCCCCTCCCCCACCCCCCCCCGCTCCCCCAACCTCCACCCCCTCTCCCAACTCCCCCCCCTAGCTGCCGGGTCCAGGAAAAGGGGAAAAAAAACAAAATGGGGAAAACCTGCACGAAAGATTAGGTCAATGCCACCCTATCTTTATGTTGGGTCCTCGCGCGCCACACCGCCCTGAGTTTGGGCCTCCCCCTGGCCTAAGTTCGTGGGGCCTATACTGTGTTGTGTTAAAGGGGCATCTAGTCCCACCAGTTCTTGAAACATTACCCCCCAAATCCTGTAGGACCTCAGGTAGCTTTCCATCTCTCCTCGTGTGCCTCATGTGTGCCTCTTCTGCCAATGCCCATTCCCTTAGATCCGTGTTAGAAATAAACTTCGTACAACGAATAGAAGAAGAGCGGTTTATTTCATGTCTGGTCTCACCGCTGCTAGCCTCACACAGCGTTCTAAGGAGAGCGCCCTCATCAACATTCTAAAGGGATACAACAACTGTTCCTGAGGGAAGGGGTGGGAGGAACATACCAAATGGAACATATAATTTATAAGAAGCAATTTACAACACATCTCCCTCTGTAGAGAATTTAACAATACTAGGATATACAGTCCATCTATTGTACGTAGTCCTCCTGCCAACGTGGTGGGTGGCGAACTCTAGTCTCTCTGGCCACTTGAGCATCTGGCAGCACAACTTCCTGGTTCTCATTGCATCCCGGTACCGGAACACACACATTTGGGCAACAACTTACATTGTCCATACTCCATGTGCTGCCATCATTCAAAACTACAGAGTTACTGTTTACACGCTGGATTCTCAATGGTTTGGAAAAGGAAGACACTTTTGCACGTCCTATAACCGGTCTTTTGACTACCACCCACTGTCCAACATGGAATTTCCTATTAGAAGCTCCCCACTTTTTGTCATATTTGGTCTTGTAATCAATTTGATGTGAATCCACCTTCTCTCTCACAGAATCTCTATCCACCCACACTGGGATACCTCCATTTAACCAGTTGGGGGTGAGTTTAGATCCTGGATTTCTCCCTTTAAGGGATACAAAAGGAGAAACTCCGGTCACGGCATTCGGGGATGAATGATATGACCATAGAGTTTTCCTAATGGCGTCCTCTACAGGTTCATGCATGGTAACTGCCATTTGAATGGAGTTCTTGAACATTCTATTTGCTCTCTTTACCATACCATTTGCTTTGGGACAGTAGAAAGGTGTTCTTACATGTGAAATGGCCAACTCAGATAGAAATTCTTTCATTGCATCTGATGTAATTTGGACCCCATTGTCTGTCACTAAGGTACTCGATATTCCCTCTCTTGAGAACACTTCCTTCAAAAACTCAATTAATACAGGAGTAGTTATTGAGGATACAAACTTAGTGCTGACCCAATGGGAGTGATAATCAATGATTACGAACATGAACCTCTGGTTGATGCTAAGTAGGTTCAAAGGGCCTATAATATCAAGCCCCAGCTTGTCCCAAGGTTTACTCGGCACCACCACCGGAACGAGGGGTGCTTTATGTATTACCTTGGATTTGTCACACTTACCACATGCTTCACAGTCTTTCACAGTGTTTTCCACCAACCCATCCATCTTGGGGAACCAATAGTGCTGCCTAACCTTGCTCTTGGTCATGCTTCTCCCTGGATGGCCTTCGTGTGCTAATGCAATAATGCGTTCCTTCATGCTCCCAGGAGGAACAATTTTATTCCCTCTGCACACCTGACCACTCACAATGGACAACTCATCTCTCACTACCCAGTATGGTTTTAGCGTTTCTGTCATCTCATTGCTAGTCTTAGGCCAACCTTTTCCAATTAACTTCCTCAAATTCCACAACACTTGGTCTTCTTGGGATTCTTTCTCCCACTCTTCCTTATTGATGGCAGGGTATTCGACTGCAAGAATAACTTCCTCTGGTGGATTACATAAGCTTTCCTCACTAGGAATTGGTAACCTCAACATGCAGTCTGCTAATGTGTTCTTTACACCCACCACATAACACATGTTGAAATTGTACCCTTGTAATGCCAAAATCCACTTTGATATACGTGGCGTGGCCCTCTCAATGTTCTTTGTAGAAAACAATAGAATTAGGGGTTTGTGGTCAGTTCGTAATGTAAAGGGGATTCCCCACAAAAAAACTTAAAATGATGTATTGCCCAATAGCACGCTAAAGCTTCCCTCTCAATTGTTGAGTAATTGGACTCAGGTTCCTTCAGCGCCCGGGAAGCAAAAGCAATTATTCTTTCACATCCATCCACCACTTGAGTGAGGGTTGCCCCCAGGCCTTTAATACTGGCATCAGTGGTTAGGGTAGTTTTTTCGTGAGGATCAAACATACCTAAGGTGGGTGCCTTGGCAATGGCTGACTTGACATATTGGAACTCCTGTTGACACTCAGAACTCCAATCAAAAGAACAATGCTTTTTTAAAAGTTCTCTCATAGAGCATGTGTGACTTGAAAAATTCTCAACAAATTTGGTCATGTACTCCACTAAACCCAGGAAGGATCTGAGCTCGTCTTTATTAGATGGAGCGGGAGCTAACATTACTGCATCCACCAGACTAGTCTTTGGCTTGATCCCCTCTCCTGAAATGGTATGACCTAAGTAAGTCACGAACTTAACACCAATTTTGCACTTGTCTTTTTGGGTTGTAAAGCCTGCCTTGCTTAATTTGTTTAGTACCTCTCTCAGATTTTTGTTATGTTCTGTCTCTGAATCACCACAAATTAAGATATCGTCCTGGAAACACAGGACTTTACCAAGACCCTCAAGAATGTGCTGCATAATGCGTTGAAATACGGCAGCTGCGGATGCCAACCCAAATGGCATCTGGTTGTACTGGTATGCCCCAAAGGGTGTTATAAAGGAAGTCAAGCTTTTAGACTCAGGATGAAGAGCAACCTGGTGGTATGCTGCCGAGAGGTCTAGAACAGTGAAGTATTGTGCTCCTTTTATCACACTGAGCATCTCATTTATCTTGGGAAGAGGATGCCTCTCCACCCATATGTTGGCATTAAGGTCCCTAAGATCCACACACAAGCGAATCCCTTTTCCCCCTCCTTTAGCAGCTACCACAATGGGGGCGAGCCACTCCGAGTTCTCAATTTTCTCAATAACCCCAATGGATTCTAACTTCTCAAGTTCACTTTTTAGAGAATCTCTCACAACTAACAATACCGATCTGGCTTTGTGCACAGTAGATTTGCAGTGTTTCTTCAGCTTTATCTTATGAAGAAATCCTTTAAGCAATCCCAACTCACTAGAAAATACCTCAGGGAACTCCTCACATACTTCTGTACCAAGGCTAGGTTGTTCAACCAAGTATACCGGCTCTGAAGCATTGGGATCTAATTTAATGCCAAGGTCTTTCTGGTGTTTCCACCCTAACAAACATGATCCTTTCTTGGTTAAGTACACTTTACCCACTGTGACTCTATCCTTGAACTTGATCTGCATAATGACCATTCCTACTAATGGTATGGTATCATGGTTGTATCCCCCCGGTTTGATGTCAGGAGGCAATACCTCATATTCTTGGTTAACTGACCTTGCTTTGAATGTAGCTTCATTAATGAGTGTATATGGGGAACGCGAGTCAGCATAAACTTCATAAGGTATGTTATCAAGCAATATCTCGCATTCTGGATAACCACAGTCAGAACTCTCAAGAAGTTCATTCACCTGAAATACAATGTCACCCCTAGGTACCTCCTCATCAAGAATAACATGGTTTACATCTTTCTTCATATCATGGCAGACTTTTGTAAAATGTCCCCGTTTGTTACACCTCCTGCATATGACAGATCTTGCTGGGCATTTAATACTATTTGCAAGGTGGTTAGGATTACCACAACGGAAACATTTTAACTTCTGAGTTTCAGTCCTTTGAACGGAGTTTCCCATCTGTACACTTTTGCTTTTATCACTCTTTGTAGAAACTTTCAATACCTCTTCATCACAAACTTGTTTTACCTCAACGGAGTCCTTCATCTCACTCATACAGAAAGCTGTGTGTTCAATGCTCTTAGCTATATCCACAGCCTGCTTCAAATTCGGAGCATCTCCTAGCAACTTTCCTTGTATTTTTTTATCAGATGTACATCTAACCAGTTGGTCTCTGATCAGTGAGTCAGTAAGAGTCCCAAAATCACAAGTGGAAGATAGCCCTCTAAGGACCGCAATGTAATTTACTACTCTTTCATTCTTACCTTGTGACCTAGAAAAAAACTTGTGACGTTCCAAAACTACGTTAATCTTCTTACCAAATTGGGCATCTAACTTAATCAAAGCTATTTGATATACATCTGGTGGGACATCACCATCACTACTATCACTTCCGCTTTCACTTACAATGTCAGGTAAATTGTCATATATTTCTCTAGCATGCTTCCCTAGATTATGCAATAAAATGTGTAACTTCCGCACAGATGAGAACCTGTTACCACCAATAGCTATTAAATAGGATTCAAATATCCTCACCCAATTCTTCCAAGGAGTGAGGGGTTCACCATCCTCATTAAGAAATGGTGGTGGTTGGGACATTGACATTGCAGTCGCCATAATACCACGTTGGATTGATCTCCTGGTACACACTATAGATTATTAAGTTAGGGTTTCCTATGGTTTGCTTAATTATGCTAACTTAAATTAAGCTAAACTGTTTTGACTAATGCAAACATTTCCCGCTGTAAACACAATTGAAAGGTAAGCACAATAGGTTAATATACTTTGTAATGGACTATAGCATGTTACACTTTCACATATATCACTTGCATTTTCTTGTCATAACCATATGGCACTTGAGCATAAATGCATCAAAATCACCCCTTTACAATCCATAGAATTCTTTATAATAGTTTCTCGCTGGCAGGTCCTTAAATGCTGTGCCTGTCAGCGAAATTGATACAGATTAGGAATTTATCTTAGACCAAAAGCTGTGCCTATCAGCGTGATGACGTAGAGATGATGACTCTGACAGGCTTTACTCACAAGTTTGTTACGCGAATCCTCATGAGTAGATCACTTTCCATAACACTGCCAACAGTTAGATCGCTAGCGCAGTGGACTTCCACAGGTTGAATGCCCTCTGGTGGCCGCAATGGAAAGCGCACGAATCTTCTCCTCAGCGCGAACAGCTGATAGCGCGAAAAGCTGACAGGAAAACACCCACGCGATGAGTGATTCACTTTGCATGAACCTTGTGCGAGGATTTCTCACATTGCCAGCACGCAGCAGCTGAATGAATGCATCAAATACTGCCGGGTTTACCACATCGCTATTAATCAGCTATGCCACACGTCTTAACCCCTATAATTTGGCAGGTCTCTCGTTGCTTAATTGTCGCGCTACGCTGAAGGGAAGGTGCGTTCACACTGGAATAAGGACACTTCCTCAAATTTATCAATACGCTGTGTCAACTTAATAGCTCCACACCAAATGCTCAACGTTGACATTCGCCTCCGTCCAGCAATCATTATAGGCAAAACTACCGGAAAATACACGCGTTCAGGTCCTTCAAACTGCAACGCCAAGTGGAAAGTCACTTTAAAGAGACGTTCAATTGTAATTCACAGTCTTGCACAGGTGCGGCAATGACGCGCCACTATACTCAAGGAAATTAACTCGCGGCACCAACATGAATGAAAGGCAGCGTTGATATCCGTCACGGCACCTTTTCCAGAGGATGTCACGGCCAATCTGCAGCGCATAAGAAACGGGGGAAGACCAGAAACTGCCCCCCGCGCAGCCCCGTCGCTAAATTGTTAGAAATAAACTTCGTACAACGAATAGAAGAAGAGCGGTTTATTTCATGTCTGGTCTCACCGCTGCTAGCCTCACACAGCGTTCTAAGGAGAGCGCCCTCATCAACATTCTAAAGGGATACAACAACTGTTCCTCAGGGAAGGGGTGGGAGGAACATACCAAATGGAACATATAATTTATAAGAAGCAATTTACAACAATCCGCCCTCCATTTCTGCAACCCCGGACCCTGCGGGGACTGTCAGGCGCCGACTCTAAGCGCCTCCAGAACTACACCAGTTTAGGAACTAGATCTCCCAGAATCCTTGTTGGGCATGGGAGGAGTCAAGTTTATATTACCCAGCAAGCCCAAGATGGAGTGCGCGTAATTGTGTTGTGAACTCTGGATGCTGCCTATCAAAGTTGCTCTGCTCTTGGTTACCTAAGCTCCCGGCTTCTAGAGGGGAGCTTTCCTGGTTCGTTCCGTTTTCCTCCGGCTGTGTAGAAGCACCGTTCGTGCTTCAAGAGGAGGAGTGATCGAGTCTGAGAACAGCGTGATGCCAAGAGCTGTTTGTTCTTTTGGTTCTTTTCCGACGCGCTGAAGAAGCGCTGGGGGAAGACACGCGCTGGATGTGCGCGATCAGTTTTGCTGGACATCCTGTTCCTTTCTGCGCTGAGGGAAGCGCTGAGGGAAAGGAAACACATACCTCTGCTGCGCTGACGGAAGCGCTTCAGTCGAGGTTCTTTGAATCCACTACAATCTCCTTTCTTTGGCACTGTGGGAAGTGCTTCTGCCGAGTATTCAGTAATCAGCTGTTCTCAAGTATTGGCGCTGAGAGAGGCGTTTGCAATACTTAATTTTGGTTTCTTAGTCGCACTGAGGGAAGTGCAGACTTAGAAAAAACCTTGGTTGCAACCTGATGAATCCGAACTGCTAAAAAACTACGCTGAGGTAAGCGTGTGCTCTTTTACCTACTTGAAGGGGAATCCACGTTGTTGGAGAGACATTGAGACTTTGGTTACTACCTGGATTGGTCTTACCTTGTGGGAGTGCCATTAACTTCTTACGTTGAATCATGGGGATCGCATAGTCTTGTTCTGTGACATGGACAATCTCAAGTCCTTTCTTTCTCTACATCTCTTCTCTGGAAACTGTATCTCTATTCTGTGGTATGTATGTTTTGGTTTGGCGAAATAGTAGTGAACGCTATTGAACCTGAATGGATGACTAATGTGGTGCTTATGTGTTGTAGAGATAGCCTGAGGTCAAGTTGAGAAGCGTCTTCAGTAGAACTGTGAACGCAGATATAAGGACTCAGAATTTGACTCGACTTAATTCCAGGTATAGTTTAGATCTAGCGAGAATGTATTAGAGTAGTCACAATATGGTTCTGTACTAATGTATTCCTTTTTTGTTGCAGGTTTACCTATCCCCGCAGTCCCCTTCCTAATACCTTCCCTCGCCTGATTACCTTACTACTCTGTGTTTTAGTCCAGAGTTGGGGATATCAGGAGGTGGACCCCATTTGTGCATCATACGGAATCCAAGGAGAGGACGGACATCTTACAGGGACAGCCAATGGATGGCAACACGGCGCCGAGTTGTAACCAGACCCAGTATGAGGAACCGTCTGCTCACTTTCCGTTTAGGGTCTCTGGGGATCAAGCCTAGGAGGCAAGGACGCAGGTCCAGGTCAATTACCCCCCCCGATACCTTCGCCAAGACCTCCAGAACCGATTGCCAGTAGGATTGAAGGGTAGGCCATGCCCACATCATATGGACAAAGTCCGCCCTGGGACTGCGGCATCTCGGGCACCAGGAATCCCTGGTATTATCAATAACCTGGAGTTGTTTGGGGGAGAGGTAGGTCATGTGTATAATATTGTATTGAATTTGTTTAAAGCGGTTGCTTACCAACACCTTCCACACACTCTTGTGTATCTTTTCCCATTCACGGGGGTGATTGCCTGCGGACACGCCTGCTGCCATCTGTCCTCTATCACCAACGGCCGTAACCTTTTATCCTCTCGCAAAGCCCTGTAGAGGTGAGTCACGAACTTTCACCCCCCGCCATTGCTAGCATAGTAACTAAGGTATGGGTAGGCGCCAAGGCCTCCGGGAACGTAGGCCATAACTGCCGTGCAGTCGCCGCTAGCTTAGCGTATTGCAGGAATTGCCCCGGACCAAGCTCGAAGGCAGAGACCGCCTCTTGGTAGGTGATGAATTTATCATTTGGGTACAGATCGGCTAACATCAGGCAACCGCCCTCCACCCATTTCTCTATGGACATGACCCGTGCAATCCGGGCAAAGGGCGGCATCAGCCACATATCCATGTCGGGGGCGAACGGCGTGCTGCCGATGTGGCGTCGCAGTACACGGCCCCAGATTGTGGCCCTTAACCGTACTATTGGGGGAATGTGGTCTCTTCATCCCCCCTCCTGCCAGAGCAGCGCTCCCAGTTGTCCACTCCCATATGTCCCTGCCAGCAAGGACCGCTCCCAGGAGGGCTCCGTATCCAACCACGCAATGGCATGCTGTAGATGGGAGGCGAAGTAATAGAGCTCTAGATCAGGGACTTCCAGTCCACCCGCGCCCCACCTACGTTTCACGACCTCCAGACTTACTCTACATCTCTTCCCATTCCACAACAAGAGGACTAGGAAGGAATCCAGTTCCCGAAAAATCCGGTGCGGTATCTCATAAAAGGACCCCTGCATCGTGTATAGGCAGCGCGGGAGGACCACCATCTTGATCAGAGCAATCTTTCCCATCAGGGAGATCGGAAGTGTGTTCCGGAAGGCTATACTTCCCTTCAAACCCCGGATTATCCGTCCCATGTTGTGGTGTAAGAAATCGGTCGGATTTCGACTAATCCAAATCCCCAAATAGCGAAGTGTGTCATCCACCCACGGGAGCCCCATCTCCGGGCGTTGGACCTCCTCCCAGTCAGACTGCTCTCCAGGTGCATACAACTGAGACTTCGCCTTATTTACTGTGAGGCCAGAAGCAGCTGCAAAATGTGTGAGCTCTGTCATCAAAATGGGCAGCGACTGCGCAGGCTGACACAGATAGACCAAGGCATCATCTGCGTATAGAGACACCACATGCTCCATGTCCCCTACTCTGATACCCCGGCCCTGTAGCACCATGCGGAGATGACATGCCAATGGCTCCATCGCCAGGGCGAAGAGCAGGGGGGAGAGGGGGCATCCCTGATGTGTGCCCCTCAATATGGGTATCTCATCCGAGACCCAATGACCCTTGCGGACCCTGGCCACTGGACTGGTATACAATAACTTAACCCAGTTTACAAATCCCTCCCCCAGGCCCATTTTTAAAAGCACCCTCCAGAGGTAGGCCCAGCGAATCGAGTCGAACGCTTGTTCGATGTCCAAAAAGACCAGGGTACACTGTTTAGCATGTCCCGCTACAGTTCGCATGACGTGGGCCAGGCGACGAATATTCCGTAAGGTATTCCGGCCCGGGATGAACCCCGACTGGTCATCGTGGACCAGGCGTCGAAGGTGGGGGAGGAGTCTGGAGGCCAGCACCTGGCTGATGATCTTCAAGTCCACATTCAACATAGATATGGGCCTATAAGATCCGGGGAGGAGAGGGTCCTTGCCCGGTTTGGGAAGCATTACTATCGTCGCCACCCTCATGGAGTTCTGGAGCGAGCCCAGTCATAGGCCTCCATTGCCACCTCTCGAAGTCTTGGGACCAGGACCCCCGTGAACTCCTTATAGAATTCGGCCGCTAAGCCGTCCATCCCTGGGGATTTTGCCGTCTGCAGATGGGCTATCGCAGCCCCCAGGTCCTCCTGGCTATCCGCCTCGATCTCGGGTAGCTGTATCCCCTCGAGGTACACCTCTATATCCTCCTCGCTCGCCAAAGGCTGTGGCTCTGAATATATTTTACATAAAAGCAATCGGAATACTTCGGTGATCGCCTGCTGGGTGTATACCATCCGGCCCAACCCATTCTGGAGTGCCAAAATCGAGTGAGGTTGGGCTTCCGCCTATACCAGACGCGCTAATAGTCTGCCTGCTTGGTCACCCTCCGTGTACCATCTCCGCCTGCTGGCCATCCTATTAAATTTGCCAAGCGAAGCCCAGGCGGCTACCAACTGCTGCCTTGTGGCCGTCCACTCAGGCCGCTGGTCCTTGTCTGTGGGGAAGTCCCTTTCCATTCTTGCCAAGCTGTCCTCGTGCTGTCGGAGTTCACGTTCCAGCACCCGCTTTACCCCTACCTCCATGGACATACACGTCCCCCGGAGGACCACCTTCATGGCGTCCCAATTGTTGCCCTCGTATTAGCTGACCCCCAGTTCTCTTCTAAATACATCTCAAGTCCTTGCAAGATAGCCTCCTTATAAGTGGGATCCCCAAACGCCTCCGTGTTAAGTCTCCAGAGTGGGATCTTAGGCCGGGGACCACCCACCAAATATGTGAGCAGGAGCGGGGTATGATCAGATAGGTAGCGTGCCAAATAATGGATCTCTTCCACCCTGTCTATTACCCTGCCCTGAAGAGAGAAGTAATCCAGTCTACTGTGCGTGTTGGCAGCAGGCGTGTAGCACGAATACACCCGTTGAGCTGGGTTGCGGTGTCTCCACACATCTGTCAAGTCATAACTTTGGAGCATCTGGGCCATTGCCTCTTTCATTTTAGCTTTGGCGTCTAACTTTGGGGGCATCTATCTAAGCTCCCATCAAGTGCACAATTAAAATCCCCCGCCAGCAGGAGCTCCGTGTCCGGGTCTATATCTAAGTGTCCCATCATATGACACAAAAACTCGCCATCGTCTGTATTAGGGGCGTAAACGTTCGCCAGGCATATACTATGCCCATCCAAAGTACCCTCCACAATGACGCCCCCACCTGGCGCTCCGTGGAACCTTCCCAGCAGCGTGACGTAATCCCCCAAACAGCAGACATCTTAAACAGTGCATCGCAAGAGTATGACATTTCCCGGCAGGATCCCTCCTTGTACCCAAACAAAGAACCCCAACAGTTCCCACCCACAGGCGGTAGCACCACATCCCCCAATCCGAACCTGGTCAGGAGACCTCGCACCCTGCCCCAAAAATCACCCCCCCCCCCACAGACCCTCCCTTTTCAAGTCACAATCAGAAAATATAAACCAATTTTTGAAACTGAGCACTTGAATACGTATTAGTCCAAAGAGACAAAAAGGAAAAAACACACAACATAGAAAACCCCTCCCTTCATCCCTTAATTGAACCTTCAGCCAACTGCCTGGTACCGCTCCGCCCGCCCGACCAAGGCCTAGCCGGCCGCATCGGCACTCTACAATCAGCCTCTTTTATTTGACACTTAGCACAACAATATAGTCACTACAATCAACAACTTGACTGCTCCCCTCCCCTCAACATATTGCTCCCAGCACTCCAGGGATCAGCCCCATCGCCCATCCATCAGGCCACACAGTTCCCCCCAAGTGAACGTGCAGAAGATACTCACAGTGTCCATGACCCCCCGGCATCAAATGTGGACCAACAGTGTTACCAGTCAGGTGATCTGTGTATGGCCAGCAGCCGGGTCGGCGCTTTCCCCCGAGTCCGGTTGCATTTCCTGTACCAGAAAAAGTGGGGAAAATTGGTTCTGGGTTGGAACGTCCTCCAGTTCCGCTTGGAGGGTACCATCCGGGCCCACTGTGATATGTCCATTCTCAGTGCCGGCGCCTCCTCCCAGGGGCTGACCTCCCTCACCGCGTCGCTGGCTCCGCCGCTTGGCATTCCGCCGTCATTGTTCCTGCCAACCCTGTGTGTGTTTGTGGTCCTCCAGGCCCAGTGAGTCTATCCAGTCCTCCGTGTCCGCCGGACGGTCGAAAAAATGCGTCCCGTTGCCGTGTTGCACTCAGAGCCGGGCCGGGAAGATCAGACTATACTTGACATTGTGGCCCCACATACGTCGCTTAACTTGCAGGAAATCATTCCGGAGGTTCTGTACCTTTCTAGTATAGTCTCGAAAGATGTGGATGTCGTGGTTAACGTACCTGGGCGGTCTGGACTTACGGATATGTTGTAGGAGCATGTCTCGGTCTCTAAAGTTGAAGAACCGGGCTATTATGGCCCTAGGCGGGGATCCCAGCTTTGGCGGCGGCCCCAGGGTTCTATGGGCCCTCTCTATCGCGAACATTTTGGACAGTCTCAGGGTTGGGAAGGCCTTGCCAATCTAGTCCTCAAGAAAGAGGTCTGCCGCCAGCTCCTCCGCGTGCGCCGGAAAACCTAGAAAGCGTAGATTGTTCCTTCGGGACCGGCCTTCGGCGTCCTCAGCCCGGTCCTCCAAGCGGGTCGTATGTTCCTGCAGAGCCGCTACTGTCTTCTTCAGCTGTCGGACCTCCACCTGCAATTCAGTTAGACCCCCCTCCGTGGTGGTGACCCTGTCCGCCACTTTTCGTAGGTCAAGGCATAGATGGTGATATCCATGGCCATGCCGTCCATTTTTCCCTCTAGCGCCACCCGGGAATCACGAATCGCCGCCAGAATTTCGGCCTTGTCCTGGGCGGCTGCATCCGGACGAGCCTCCAGTCCCCGCTCCATGCCGGAGCTCTCCGTCGCCGGGGGGCCTGGGACGTATACTACACTATCTTATTTGTCCAGGCTCCCCTTAGCGGCCGGTCCTTTCCCATATTAGTGGGGGCTACCCAGGGGCTTCCACCAGGCTCTTCACAGGAGGTAGTACGGGGACCTGACGGCACTCCTTCACTGGGCGCAGGTTAGCCCTAGCGTCTACAATCCCACCTTCTATCCGGACCTCCGGTCAGCCGCGCTCCACGTCACACCCGGTCCGCAGGGGTCTCCCCAAGGCGTGCCGCCCAGGAGCAGGGGGGGCCAAGGGGGCCGGTCCCAGTGATCCGGGGCTAGCTGACCAAGCTCTGCGCTGTCCTCCAGCTGCTGCAGCGGCAATCGCAGGGTATTCTGTAGCCCCAGCTAGTCAGGGGGGGCCTCTCCCCCGATCCACCCCTAGGCACCCCCCACGGATGGGGCTCCAATGGCGGCCTGGTCCCCCGGCTGGATGCAGGACAGGGGGGAGAAATGGAGGGGCCCCAGGCAGTGCGGGATCAGGCAGCACCCCCGTCCTCTGCCGGTTCTGCGGCGGTATAGGGCATCAGGAGTCCATGTAGGCCGCCCCATGGCACCACTGTTGAGGTGAAGCCTCCACTTGCAGGCCGCTGTCACCGCCGCGCCAATCGCCCCCTCCAACGCAAGGCGGGAGGCGGTACTTCACTCCACTCTGCACGTGGGGGGGTCCAGTGCGTAGCGCTCCCCGTGGTCGGCAGCGCAGTCGTCTGGCGGGCCAGGGGGAGAACAGGCAATCGCCTACCCAGGTCCTGGTATCCGCCTCGGTGCTGCAGGGGTATGTGTAGGCCTCTAGTCCCCGGTCTCGCGCAGGACCGCTGCCCAGGGATCGCAGTGGCGCTCCCGGCAGCTGCTCTACCGCTCCCTCCGCCGCCCTCACCGGTCTCCGGGGGCCCGCACGCCCCCTCGTCAGCCTCTGCCGGGGGGACTGCTGCTCCGCTGGGCCCCTCTCCTCTCGCCGGCCAGGAAGGCCGAATCACCACGCGGCGGCCGCCATTTCCTCGCCACTGCAGTCGAGACGATCGCTGTGGGTCACCGGGTCCCCCGCAGGCACTGGGGGCGAATTACTCGGCGGATGGCTACGTCTGAGGTCCAGAGGGGCTCCTCACCTCGGGAGCACTATGGAAAAGCGAAATGTGCCAGGATAATTCAGGATTTAGGGGACATCAGAACAGGAGCTGGGCAAAACCACGTCTAGCCAGCCATTATTGCTAACCCACGCCCAGTAATATTAAACTTACTGTGGCTTATCCTTAAGGAGGACTATTATCCATGCAAAAGAGTCTGTGCCAGGAGGGGATATTTTTCCCAGAAGAAGAAACCCTCCTAGGTCATAGTGAGTGGAGCGTCTGAATGGCAGGACAGAGGGAAATTATTTTCAAATATTGATCAATGACTGCATTTGAATTGTACTAATGGTGATGTGCAGATATGTTTTGTTACATTTGCATAATGACTGTGTTTCTGTGAGTAACACATAAAAGTGTCAACAATTGTTGATCTTTTTCTCCCTCTCGCTAGCCAATGCATAAACTTTTTTCCTTACAGGAGACCTTTGCTGGATTTATCTTTCACGGTGTAAGTGCACACATTGTGAGTAAAAAGTACATTTCATTCGAGTGGATCTCTGAGACAAACGATGGTAAGCCCACTAGAAAGTTGTTTAAAAAGCTGGCAGGAGAGAAAAGTAAAAAATATGAATACCAGATAGCTCTGCAGATAAAGGTTAGAATATTAACTTCTCCAAATTATGTTAAGTAGTGTGTGCACTAGTGTGCACAGGGAGAGGGAATGCAAAAAGTGTAGCTTTAAGAAAGCCTAGATGTATATTGAAGAGAGGCTGGACCACACAGAGCTGTAAGAGCAGATACATGCCTACATTCTATAAATTGCATTTATAACATAATAATTTTAAAACTTGCTTTACCAGTAAAAAAAACTCAATAGGAGAGGAGTAGGCCTCACAGGAAAACATTATTTTGTGTGTTTAACACCACCAGGGCATGTAAAAAGTAGAAGTACATGACCCTGCCTAATTAGCTAACAAGCACCTACCTTAGAGGTGACTTATATGTAATAAAAGAAGAGTTGTTTAAGGCGTGGGAAGTACTTTTAAATGCTAAGTCAAAGTAGCAGTAAACTACACATGCAGGCTGCAATGCGCAGGCCTGCAACAGGTTTGAAAGCCTACGTTTGTGGGTGGCATAAGCAGGCCCGCTAGTAGCATTATCTAATTTGCAGGACATGGGCACATGGTATCCACCAGCAAGTGAGCTTTAACAAGCTGCTGAGTGCCACCACATAACTGATATTGATCAAGGTCTGTTCTTGTGGCCTTTTTAGTGCACCATCCAGCAAACAGGGACAACTAAGATTAGCATAAGGGGTGATTAATAAGGGAGGGAAAGCTTGAAACTAGAGTTGACACAGAGTACAGCATGCCATCCACCCACGCTATGGCAGCTACTGCAAATTCATTCACTTTCCTTCTCTTTAAAAATACCCATTTGACCTGGGACACACTGTGGTAGTTTTCAGTTCAAACATGGTGTTCATAAGATTTATGAGTCCATGTGCAGGGCTATAAATAGACTAAAGCCCAGGAACAGAAATGTCAATGACAAGCAAAATGTACACTCTTGTATTAAAAGTCACAACGTACACACTTGTATTAAAAGTCACAGTCTTGACAGTTTAGAAATATTTTTTTAGTATGAATGGCAGGACTTTATTTCCTTTTTATACATTATTTCACAACTTCTTCCCTTTGGAAGCACATTTGTGGTTTTGATTGTAAATAAATCCTTATTTCTAAAGGGTAAAACAAACATTTCTATGTTACACTGAAGGATAATGTTCGCAGCAATAAATGAATCAACATAGAATGTAAATCTATATAAATAAAAATGTAAATGTTCGTTTGTTCAAAATCGTAAATCTCCGAAAGTTCTTCACCGATTGCTTTGAAATGTTGACACAACACTGGATTCGAATACCCACGTGTTTTTATATACACAACATTGGATTCGAATACGCCCATGTCGAATACGTGCGGGGTTTTTGATCGAAAGCCTAAACAGACACATAAAAATGTCAATGTCTGTTTGTTCAAAATCTTAAATCTCTGAAAGTTATTCACCGATTGATTTGAAATTTTGACACAACATTGGATTTGATTAAGTGCGTGTTTATATATACACAACGTTGGATTCGAATACGCACGTGTCCAATATGCGTGTGTTTTTAATCGAAAGGCCAAACAGACCCTATCGATTTGGTTAATGCGCAACAACTACAAGGGACGCATAGAGACAATAGTCTAGATATATTAGGATGGATAGTTGGTGTCAGGATGGCAAACCCGGAAGTGGGTGGAGGGAGGGGGAGGAGTTGGTTCACTTTGCAACATTAAGAAGGGACGCATAGAGACAATAGTCTACATATATTATGATAGACAGTTGGTGTCAGGATGTCAGACCGGGAAGTGGGTGGAGGGAGGGGGGAGGAGTTGGTTCACTTTGCAACATTAAGAAGGGACCCATGGAGACAATAGTCTACATATATTAGGATAGACAGTTGGTGTCAGGATGGCAGACCGGGAAGTGGGTGGAGGTCAGGGGGGAGGAGTTGGTTCACTTTGCAACATTAAGAAGAGACGCATAGAGACAATAGTCTACATATATTAGGATGGATAGTTGGTGTCAGGATGGCAGACCGGGAAGTGGGTGGAGGGAGGGGGGAGGAGTTGGTTCACTTTGAAACATTAGCGCGTATTTATATATACACAACGTTGGATTCGAATATGCGCTAGTCCAATACGCACGTGTTTTTAATCGAAAGGGCGAACAGACCCTATCGATTTGCTTGCTGCGCAACAACTACAAGCGACGCATAGTGACAATAGTCACTAAAACATATTGTATACCCACAAGCATTGTGAAATTAAACATATTAGAAATGTGCGCTTACTCTTTTCTTTCTCTTCCATTTAACCAGACTGAGCTACAGCAACGCGTGGCCGGGTACAGCTAGTTATGAATAAAGATATTATAGTGTAAAGTTACAGCTTACAAAAGACGTTTTGTACGTGCTATGAATAAATGCATCTGAAGCCAGTTGGTAGCTTTGCAAAGAAAATAATTAAACTTAATTAAAGAAATTAAACATTTCATATAATAAAACAACATTAAAATTGTTAGTGCCTACGGCTCAATATGGCCTACTACCACAAATTGTTCTCAAACATACATACATTTAAATTATTTTTTACATTAATTTTATTAAACTTGTTTTTGCATTTTATGATCTTTATAATGTATAAGATAACTACTGTAAATATAAGCAATGTAACTATTCGCAATACAAATTTGAAGCACTTCATTTTCACGATGCAGTACAATGTAAGGCAATCGCTTTTATGGTGCTTTTACTTTTCTGTGTTATTTTTTGCAACGTGTGCAAAGTGCACATTCAGATTTCTGTGCTAAATGAGCAAATATGTTGTGAACAAAATAAGAAGATTTTGAGCTCTAACAATGCCAATATTCCTGCATTTTAGTGACAAAATTAAAATGTGAGTTCTTGTTTCAGTGTGGCCTAATGGCTATGCAAAGAAGTGAGTTGTTGTGGATTTCTAGGTGCATAATGGCATTCTGAACTAATGGTGTTAATGGGTGCTACAGACGACACTGCACAGAAATACAAAAACAGCAACATTTAGATCCTACCTTTCCAAGCATACTCATTCCGTAGTCATGCTTTTTGCCATGCACAGCTCTGATGGGACTTTGAAAGGGGTCAAACATTGAAAAGCGACTAAGGGTAGTACATTTACGACAACAGATTTAAGTGTCAAAGGCCGAGTTCAGTATTTCACACGACAGCAGGTCATCATGTATACTTCTACATTTTTAAATATGTAAATGCAATTTATATATTTATTCTATACCCCTTGAAGTAATAACAAAGAAAATAAACAAGGTGAACTGGTTGGAGGGGAATATATTTATTTTCAGCAGTTTTGCTTCTATTTTGGTCTGCAGCAAATTCTTCAAAAGTCTGTAGCCTCACGTGTCGTATTAGCTTTCACGGCACTGAACGTAGGACAGTTTCCTATATGTAAAGCAAAAGCACACTAGAGTTGAACTTGTTCTAAATAGGCTTTCCGGATCAGAGGAAAATGTATATGAGAAATGCTTGTAGTTTTGAAGAATAGTTTAACAATAACTTAATTCTTTTGTTGTACATTTCCTAAATATTCCATGAGGGGATAACACACTACGGGTAATGTACAGACAAGATCATAGCAGTTCAAAAGTGCCGACATATAAAAATGTTAAATTGAACATGGCCCTGATGATGTTTGATGCTTTCACGTGCCTAGGAAAAATTGGGTCAAATTGAAGCTTTATGCATGTTAAAAATTTCAGGATATCGTGATTAGTAATGTAAATACATTTAATAAATGGAAGAATTTACATAGTGGTTGCAATGAAATGATGGTTTTGATTCAGCCCTCCTGAAACTAGATTGGACACACAGGTGAGTTCTAAGTCCGAGGATGAAAATTATTGACCCCTTTATGGTATATCTTGCAGTGTCAATAAATACATAGAAGGAGGCAGTGTTTCACTGAATAGGAACTTGCTTCAAGTACCACCACAGTGCACAAACAAAACTGGCTAAAGGAAGCATTGCAAATTCTGCTAGAGGCAGATTGGACATCACTATTTTCTTGAGAAACAGTACCTTTGGGGAAGATATGCAAAGTGGGGCTTGTCCTACTAAATAACATTAACAAGGGGCGAAGTATAGATACCAGAGAGGAGACAACAGTATGGATCTGTGTTATTGTTGCAGATGCCAAGAGATTTACAGGAGAACAAGCGCTACATGAGGAACACTTTCTAGAGAAAACAAAGGATCAGCATAGCGGAACACCCATCACAGTGTTTTTAAGATTAAGGTATAAGACACACCAGAGGAGAATACCATGACTCCACTCAAGGTAGGAGGTAAAGTGATCGATTTCTTAAAATTTAATTTGGATGTGCCCCACAAATTTGATGAGCATATCCCTCCCCTGCAATCTTTTTGCAATAGAGTATTATTCAATAAATGGCATTTACTTAAAAATACCTGAGGATTAGTTAGAATAGAGCACATACTTCTTGACACTTAAGAGAGGATTCTCTATTATGTGCAACCCCTGTCTTGTCTCTCTCTCTCTCTCCACCATGTTACCAATAGCCTACGTTAAAGGTATATTTCTATAATGTCATGTTTCAAGAACTATTTAAATACAGCCCTTACATTGAGAGTGACTTGGTCACTCATTTAGTGCAGTTGACATTAGTACCTGAGCCCATACACTGTCCTGCAGCATTTTTCACAGGGCTAATGCCTCAATGGTACGCCTAGATAGGAGACAAACATTTGTACTGGACCATGGAGTTGCTCGAGGACATGTTGGGTGTGGATAAAGATGGCCGTGAGCATTGAACTAGAGCCACAGGAAGAAAGATTATTTTTGTGCAAGCTTCAGAACAACACTGTCTATGGTTGAAGAAATTTATTTAGCCCTAAATGCCTTCAGAAGTAACAAAGAACTAAGGATATTACATTTCCATTGGGACTTGTGTACGTGTTGAAGGATGATGGTGTTAGACTGCAGTTTTGGTAAGCGTGAAGGAAATATGTCTTTACATATGACTAAAAAACAATATTCTAGAACTTGTGAACTGATAGTTTTGTGAAAAACAAAAAATGTCCTTCCCATAAAATGATATTTGAAAAAAGAGAGGATTGGTGAAATCATGTTGTCCAAATACACAGATTACTTTATGAACTTGTGGTTCGCTTAAAGCCTGTTGTGATTGACACCAATACTGCTTTAAAGTCCATCCACAGAGTGAGGGCCATTTTGCAATTGCCCTAAAAGATACCCAGTACACTTCTTTCACTGGGAGTCCCACAGTCAATGGCAGGCACTAAAGAGAGACTTTATCACCTACACCTGGAAGGTGGTAGCATTATCTTGCATTACACTGATGACCTCCTTGTGGCATCTCCATCACTTGAGACTATTGAAACATTTTATTTATTTATTTATTTAGCGATTTATAGAGCGCCTGGTGACCCGGAGGCATCCCCGCGCTGTAGCATTTGTGGAGACCAGAGGGGAGAGGGGACTTTATTTTGGGAACAGCAGCGTTTTCAATTTTTTCCGGAAAAGGAGATGGCTGGGTTCCTGCCTCAGGGGGCAAGGAAGTGAGTTCCATCCTGAGGATGCTTTTACAGAAAAGCGTCGACCGCCGGTGCGTGCCTTCCTGTATCTGGGGACGTTGGCCAGACGCTCATTGATCGAGCGTAGGGATCTGGGGGCCTTGTAGGGGGTAACCAGGTCTCTCAGGATAGCAGGGCCGAGACCGTTGAGAAGTTTGTGTGCGGTGCACAGGGCCTTGAATTCTACCCTTTGTCGTATTGGAAGACAGTGGAGGGCCTTGATCGCTGGTCTGGCTGAGACTCTGGAAGGGAGATTCATAAGGAGCCGGGCAGCTGCGTTTTGCGTACGCTGAAGTTTAGCCATAGTGGCTTCAGGAGCTCCTAGATAGACCGTGTTACTGTAGTCTAGCCGCGCAAGGATCAGGCCTTGGACCAAGAGTTTCCTAGATAGGGGCGGAAGTAGTGGGAGGATCCTGCGGATGGAGCGCATGAGACCAAAACAGGTGCCTGCTGTTTTGGCTGCTTGGGTTTTCAGAGACAGCTCGGGTACCAGCCAGACTCCTAAGGTCTTAATTACTTGTTTCGGGGTGGGTACTTCCCCGAAGACGTCTGGCCAGACCGAAGAGGGGATGGTGGTCCATTGCTTGCCCAAAAGCATGACTTCTGTCTTTGATCCGTTTAGCTTGAGCGATGACTCGCACATCCAGTGGTGAATTTGCTGGAGGCAGTTCGGCAGATTGTCTGGGTGATTGTCCAGATGTGAGAGTGAGACGACCAATTGCGTGTCGTCCGCATAGCTCACTATCTTAATCCCGAAGGGGGCGACGACATCCTCGAGGGGGGCCATGTAGGCGTTAAATAAAGTGGGGCTTAGTGATGACTCCTGGGGGACTCCGCTCGCAAGGGGGAGGGAGGCAGAGTGGGAGTTGCCATCCCATACCTGGAACAAGCGCCCTGAAAGGAAGGATTCTATCCATGTGAGCGCCGAACCTGCGAGCCCTGCCACGGCCAGCCGATGGAGTAGGACACAGTGGTTAACCGTGTCGAAGGCTGCGCTGAGGTCCAGGAGGATCACTGCCACTGACCCTCCTGAATCCAGGATGCACCTTGCCTCCTCGATGACAGCGAGAAGGGCGGTATCTGTGCCGTGGCCCGGGCGGAACCCAGGTTGTGACTGCCGCAGAAGGTTGTTTGATTCAAGGAACTGTGACAGTTGCAAACAAGGACCTTTAATAGTGTTTGCCTGGACGTCAGATTAAAAGATAGTGAGGTGACAGTTCTTAATATTGCTCAATAGATGCAATTGGTCTTTCCTGTATTAAAATATAAAAAGAGAAAACCATGTAGAAAATGCAAATACATACTGCTAGAGAAGGAAAACACTCAATTTACAACTTAAACATGTGCTTCTTAGAAAGTGCTATTACTGTGCAAAACCAGTGGTAGTTAAACTAGACTCAGACAAGACCATCACTACTTTGTGATAGCCACATTCAAGGTGCGCTGTATTACGTCACCAACAGATAATCTGTATATCTATTCAAAAACATTAGTATAACACTTACCCAGCAGTATGTGGGAAGTAAGCCTCACCTCACCCGGCAACTGCTCGGACGAATAAGGCACCGCTCTAAACATGTAAATGAAGACAGTTCCTTTAGTAGATACATGTCGTATCTTCATCTTGCTTTCTATCCCTCCGGCTCATCCGCAAAATCTCCCGTTTCTTTTCCACTGATGCCCTCAAATCTATCATTACAGCCCTCATCACTTCCCGTCTTGATTATGGGAACGCCCTCTATTCCGGTATCCCTGCTTTTGAAATGCGCCGGCTTCAGGCCATCCAAAATCAGGCCGCCCGGCTCATTTTTCACCTCCCTAAATTCTCTCACATCACGCCTGTTCTTAAGTCCCTTCACTGGCTTCCCGTACGCTTTCGTTCTTCCTTCAAATTAGCATGCTTAGCCTTCTTAGCCTATACTCATTCCGCCCCTCTTTTCATTGTTTCCTTGATCACCCCCTACAACCCTTCTCGGACTCTTCGCTCATCTTCTCAACTCCTTCTTCAAGTCCCCCGCTACAGTAAAACTCGAACCGGCGGCACCCGTTTCTCGGTTTTGGCCCCCCAGTTTTGGAATAGTCTTCCACTATCCATCCGATCTATCCCTACCTACTCTGCCTTCCGTAAAGCATTAAAAACTTTTCTCTTTCTTCAGGCCTTCCCCGGTTAGCTCCTCCGGCTGCAGTGTAGAATCCGACTTCTTCACCCCTACCCCTCAGCGCCAGGAAGCCGCTTGGCCACAGTGCGCTCAATCAAGTTTCTTTTTCATTTAATTTAATTTCATTTCATTTCATTTCATTTCATTTCGTAAGGATTTACCTCTATGTACTGTTTAAAGAACCCAATTATTTTCTAATCTGTCTAAAACTGGTCCCCCCACGGTGAACCAGATGGAGGCATCAAACGACTTGCATCTCCAACCCCCTTTAGCAAATTCAAGAGAGGCGCCCCATGATGTTAAAATAGCACCCTCTCATGTCCATGAATCAGCTGTATAGTATTGCTGGTTCAAACAAGTGAGAATTAACCCACGCGCTATTATCCATTCATCCAGTCAACTCCAATGTTGTGGGGCCAGCATGCTAGCCATATACCCAACATTCCATGCAAACACTCTGGTCCTATCTTACCTGTCCGTCGGTACCTCGCGGCAGAATCACGAGCCGAAGGGGAGGCACCGGCGGGCAGGTCGGATGCATTTTTATAGTGAGGCTGAGTGGCGGATTGATCTCAGCTGGACCTCTCAGCGGTGCCGCTGCTTATGCGCCGTATAAAGACACTAAAGGCTGCGCATGCGCCGATACTCGCGGGCGTCTGACGCGCATGTGCGGTGAAATCTCATTCCGCTCCATGTTACGCGCATGTCTAAATAATGCGTGTTGTGGCAATGCGCATGCGCGATAAATAGACACTCACCGCCGTGAGTCGCGCATGCCCAGTAAGAGTGTAAGATCGCTCGCGTGTGTAAAGAGCGCCGCAGCGCGAAGGGGTGGGTGTGTCACTGTATCCCGAGGTCTAAGAGGGATCCTTTGTCTGGTTTCCACTATTCAGCAATAAGAGCCAGATAAAAACCGAGCAGTATTCAGCTCTGGCTAATTTGCGAGGACTATACAGCACGGCCTGACAAGGCTATGGCTGGGTGTTTGACGGGGGAAATAATAATCAAGCCTTACTTGACCCTAGATTGATATCCCCCAGTGTAACTTGGAGTTGGCAAAATGGATTAAGGCCAAACTAATCCCTTCATAACGAGTGCACCCTATAATTCAATAGGTACAAAAATTAGCACCTATGGATACTCTAAATGGGACCAAATCGTGATTTACGAACACATAAATAACTGTGAGATGTTAGCTAGCATATAATGCAGATGCTTATCAGAACACAGGGGTTAGAGTTTGAAACCCTCAATGTTCAGTGGTCTAAACCTGTAATTTTGAAGCGCCCTGTAGGTGGAATCACACTACAATTACCACAGATAATGTGGAGGCCTCAGTCTGTACAGGTTTAAGAACAACACACAGTATGGTAACGAAAAAGAGCATCCAATGACAAATGTTGCACTCAGATCGACAGCCACAGAATGTTGTCATTCAGCCCATTGACGTCAGACTTCAGTCTAAAAATCCACCGTTGCTCCTTGACAAAAAGAAAGTGCGAGACATCAGCAATGTGTGGCGGGATGTATGGCTGTTCCAGTACCACCCATATCAAGTCCTCTGCTTTGTGTTTGGCTTCCAAAAAGTGGTTTGTAAGGCCTGTTGATTGTTTCCTACAACGGATCGTGCTTTTATGCTCGCTGATGCGAGACTTGATCATCCTCGTTGTATGGCCCACTGTGGAGGGGAAACGCCACATACCTCCACCGAGCGACACCCGAGGGAGGGTACCTCGGCCTCTAATCCTCCTGTGTCTCTGACGGCCAGGAGTCCTTTTCGTTTGTTCCCCCTACAGGTACGCGACCAGAGAACCGGACCAAGACCCATCCCAGAAACGGAGCATCACGAACACCCTGACCCCGGAAGTCCCGACCCGGAAGCAGCCTACCGAGAAACCGGAAGTCCCGCCCCCATCCTAGAACCCGGAACTACAAAAGACGACGACGAAGAGAGGAGAGCGTTCCCGATAGCCGACTCGTGGCAGGAGACAGCGCGCAGAGAACCATCGAGGGAGAGCGGAAGGAGTGCGAGGATCGACGACGGAGAGTTGGAGGACGTCTGGACCGAGGAGTGGTGGAGTCCTCAGGAGGTGGCTGGAGAGCGGCCGTAACTCGAAGGGAGAGTTACGGCGGGGCACGTGAGTACCGCGTTACCGTCTCCGTGTCCCCTCTTTGTATAATACCTGTATATATTTGTATAAAGCTATATCGCACCGTTAAAGCACCATATCACTGTATATAATAGACCTAGAGGCACGGCACTGATAAGACTTGTATCATACTCCCTACACCCCCCCCCATCACGTGAGCACCTTTCTTCTACCCTTCCCACACCTCGCTTGACCCCCTCCCGTTTGCATCCCTGTCCGCCCCCTCCTCACGGTCATCTTTTCCCCCTCACGACCTGGTGTTGGTACCGGTGCTCGAGACGTCCATACTGAACGGACTAACCCCTGCTTCTCTATTTCCCTCCGAGGTCCTCCCAATGGCCGGAAGACGTGAAGACCTCTGGACGATCCACTGGCCGGAATACCCTGGGGAGTCACCAGCAGCCACACCCCTGAACTCTGTGTCTACGCCCGTTTACACTTGTCAGACGGAACGTTAATAAAACAAGCTACCATAGCCAACTATATACGGCCTCCACGCCTGTTATTCCGGTCCGCAGCAACCCACGATCCACACCCACATACTGCTTTTTGCAGGGACAGGTGATCAAGTAGATCAGTTTTTCTGAATTACAGTTTGTATGTCTTGTTAGCCTCCATGGTCTATTGGTGCCAATGTCTATTGTTAGGGTCTTGCGTGTCTGTGGGCAGGCAGCACAATTTCCACAAGGGTTATGGCCTTGTACTGGGTTGGTGTTCCAGAGAGTGTTCGTGATTTGTTTACGGGTGGAATTACTCTTCTTCGGGCTCAGACTCGGGTTCCAGTGACCAAGGGAATCCCAATACAGGCCCGAACACCGGGATGCGAGGTGGGGGCTTCCAGAGGAGACCCAACAGAGGCCGTGGCGCACAACAGTACCCCAGTCCGGGACAATGGTGGCCTCCAGGACCGTGGAATTACCATCCAGGAGCCATGGGACCTCCACCAATGGGCCACCCAATGCCCATGTATCCTCCCAACCCGTCATTCTACTATGACCAGTCTTTTTTATGGCAGGGCCGGGGCAGGAACCGCGGCAAAAGAAGAGGCCAACAAACTGTGAACTGACCAACAAGACAGGCCCAACAACAGGAGCTGCGACCTAGTAGTGAACTTGAGTACGAGGATCATTACACCAATTGAAAACACTGTTTTGAACAAAGGGTTGGGCTTTGTTCCCACGAATGAGGGGGATCTTTTCAAACTGAGGTGTGAACTTGAAAGCTTTTATAGGAAAATACGGCTGCATTTCTTTTTCAAAACATCCCACACAAATACGGACGAGGTTGACATGGTTGATCAAGGCGAACAGAACACCGGCCGTAGACCTAAATCAACATTTACACCTCTGAATCAACAAGTGCCAGCTAATGTCCTAGCCTTTGAGCAAGCAGTGACGCATGAGGTCATGAACAACAACCGACAACGTAAGAATTTTCTCAACATGTCTACCTCGGAGAAACTAGCACTATCTACCCTAGCAAATGATAGATCCCTCACCATCAAGCCCGCTGACAAGGGCGGGGCTATAGTGCTACAAGACACCAACATTTACCATCAAGAATGCCAGAGACAACTAAACGACACCAAAGCCTATCGCCGTCTCAATGAAGATCCTACCCTGAGAATCTCGAACGACATCAAGAGTCTGGTAGAAGAAGGATCAGCAGAAGGCTGGATTACTCCTCACGAAGCGAGATACCTAATTACGGTGCATCCAGTGACTCCTTATTTCTACTGCCTTCCCAAAATACATAAGGCCCAGAGACCGCCTCCTGGACGGCCCATTATTTCGGGTATAGGTTCGTTACTCGAGCCTCTATCTACTTTCGTAGATTTCTTTTTGAAACCCATAGTCAAGGAGACACCAACGTACCTACAAGACACCGGGGACGTGCTCAGACTATTGGCTGATGCTGAGTTCAACGTAGAGACAGACCTGCTGGTCAGCTTCGACGTCGAATCGTTGTACACCTCAATCCCGCAACAAGAAACACTGGATTGCATCAGAATCCTCCTAGAGGCCAGACAAATGGACACAATAACACCAGTAGCCTTCATAATGGAGTGCGCAAGGATTGCCATGATGGAAAAAAAATTCCAGTATCAAAATGAGCTCTATCTCCAGGTCTCAGGGACCTCAACGGGGAGCGTCTTTGCGCCCAGTTTGGCAAACTTGTACATGCACCAATTCGAACTTGATCATGTATTGAACCACAGTAACCCCTTTATCCACCAGGTGGTACTGTGGAAAAGATACATCGACGACATCTTGGTGATTTGGAGAGGGTCGTTCACGGAGGTGTCTTCTTTTCACACATGGCTGAATTCTAGGAATCAGTTCTCAAGTTCACCATGGAGAGCAGCAAAGAAAAACTTGCGTACCTTGACCTCCAGATTTTTCCAGCAGAGGGAGGCCTGCAAAGTGAACTTTTCAAGAAGCCGATGGCACGAAACTCGCTATTATCATTTCAGAGCTTTCATCCGCAATCACTGCGTGAGAATTTGCCTGTAGGCCAATTTCTCAGGGTTAGACGGAATTGTTCCTCTAACAGTCTATACAATCACCATGCTGGAGAACTGTCACTCAACCTGAGAGATCGGCACTATCCTAACCATCTCGTACGTCGAGCGTGTAAGAGAGCCTTCAACAACAACCGGGAGGCACTCCTGCAACATAAGAGGTCAGAGGCTACCAGAGATCGGATGACTATGGTACAAACCTTTACCACATCCTCTAATCGGGTGAAGAAGACCATACTTAAGCATTGGAAGATTCTAAATACAGCGGCAGGTGAAATACCTCGCCCATTGTTTGCATTTAAGAGAGGACCATCCATTCTGGACAGCTTGGTTCATACCAGACCACGCAGTGATATGAAACAAATCACGAACACTCTCTGGAACACCAACCCAGTACAAGGCCATTACCCTTGTGGAAATTGTGCTGCCTGCCCACAGACACGCAAGACCCTAACGATAGACATTGGCACCAATAGACCATGGAGGCTAACAAGACATACAAACTGTAATTCAGAAAAACTGATCTACTTGATCACCTGTCCCTGCAAAAAGCAGTATGTGGGCCATACAACGAGGATGATCAAGTCTCGCATCAGCGAGCATAAAAGCACGATCCGTTGTAGGAAACAATCAACAGGCCTTACAAACCACTTTTTGGAAGCCAAACACAAAGCAGAGGACTTGATATGGGTGGTACTGGAACAGCCATACATCCCGCCACACATTGCTGATGTCTCGCACTTTCTTTTTGTCAAGGAGCAACGGTGGATTTTTAGACTGAAGTCTGACGTCAATGGGCTGAATGACAACATTCCGTGGCTGTCGATCTGAGGGCAACATTTGTCATTGGATGCTCTTTTTCGTTACCATACTGTGTGTTGCTCTTAAACCTGTACAGACTGAGGCCTCCACATTATCTGTGGTAATTGTAGTGTGATTCCACCTACAGGGCGCTTCAAAATTACAGGTTTAGACCACTGAACATTGAGGGTTTCAAACTCTAACCCCTGTGTTCTGATAAGCATCTGCATTATATGCTAGCTAACATCTCACAGTTATTTATGTGTTCGTAAATCACGATTTGGTCCCATTTAGAGTATCCATAGGTGCTCATTTTTGTACCTATTGAATTATAGGGTGCATTCGTTATGAAGGGATTAGTTTGGCCTTAATCCATTTTGCCAACTCCAAGTTACACTGGGGGATATCAATCTAGGGTCAAGTAAGGCTTGATTATTATTTCCCCCGTCAAACACCCAGCCATAGCCTTGTCAGGCCGTGCTGTATAGTCCTCGCAAATTATCCAGAGCTGAATACTGCTCGGTTTTTATTTGGCTCTTATTGCTGAATAGTGGAAACCAGACAAAGGATCCCTCTTAGACCTCGGGATACAGTGACACACCCACCCCTTCACGCTGCGGCGCTCTTTACACACGCGAGCGATCTTACACTCTTACTGGGCATGCGCGACTCACGGCGGTGAGTGTCTATTTATCGCGCATGCGCATTGCCACAACACGCATTATTTAGACATGCGCGTACCATGGAGCGGAATGAGATTTCACCGCACATGCGCGTCAGACGCCCGCGAGTATCGGCGCATGCGCAGCCTTTAGTGTCTTTATACGGCGCATAAGCAGCGGCACCGCTGAGAGGTCCTGCTGAGATCAATCAGCCACTCAGCCTCACTATAAAAATGCGTCCGACCTGCCCGCCGGTGCCTCCCCTTCGGCTCGTGATTCTGCCGCGAGGTACCGACGGACAGGTAAGATAGGACCAGAGTGTTTGCATGGAATGTTGGGTATATGGCTAGCATGCTGGCCCCACAACATTGGAGTTGACTGGATGAATGGATAATAGCGCGTGGGTTAATTCTCACTTGTTTGAACCAGCAATACTATACAGCTGATTCATGGACATGAGAGGGTGCTATTTTAACATCATGGGGCGCCTCTCTTGAATTTGCTAAAGGGGGTTGGAGATGCAAGTCGTTTGATGCCTCCATCTGGTTCACCGTGGGGGGACCAGTTTTAGACAGATTAGAAAATAATTGGGTTCTTTAAACAGTACATAGAGGTAAATCCTTACGACATGTATCTACTAAAGGAACTGTCTTCATTTACATGTTTAGAGCGGTGCCTTATTCGTCCGAGCAGTTGCCGGGTGAGGTGAGGCTTACTTCCCACATACTGATGGGTAAGTGTTATACTAATGTTTTTGAATAGATATACAGATTATCTGTTGGTGACGTAACACAGCGCACCTTGAATGTGGCTATCACAAAGTAGTGATGGTCTTGTCTGAGTCTAGTTTAACTACCACTGGTTTTGCACAGTAATAGCACTTTCTAAGAAGCACATGTTTAAGTTGTAAATTGAGTGTTTTCCTTCTCTAGCAGTATGTATTTGCATTTTCTACATGGTTTTCTCTTTTTATATTTTAATACAGGAAAGACCAATTGCATCAATTGAGCAATATTAAGAAGATGTGGTAGGATGGTCTTTAATGACCACTCTCATTTTACTTTGACAATGGTCTACCAATTTTTGTACGTTTTCATCATTCTAGCACGTATGATAGTGTAATTGCAGTAGCATATAAGAGCTTGGCCCTGATGAATGCCAGTGAGTTTTCACATAAAGGCAGAAACATGTTGGCCCTATAAAGATTCTTTTTGATTTCTACCAAGCAAGCTAGACAGTGATTTTTTCACAGTCACCTCACTATCTTTTAATCTGACGTCCAGGCAAACACTATTAAAGGTCCTTGTTTGCTTTGACAGCCATTTTAGACACTTCACCTGATTTAATTTTTGCACTGCACACATCAGCCTTACCTTCTGTATGAACATTTGCGGTGACCGGACCATGGTCAAATGATGCGATGCTAAAATACATCTGGGCGTTCGCACACAGACCAAGGTTTGGATGTCCTACATGATGAGGCTCCGCCATTGGGTGGGCTGATAGGACTCCAACAGCATTTGTTGATAGCCTATCTGATTTTTGGTTACTAAAGTAATCCTTTCTGTGCAATCCTACCAGTGTTAGTTCTTGTATCTCAGCGTCACTCGACCTACAGGCTTTGTTGTTATTGATGTAGTTACACAGGGGGTATTTACCTGTCTGGTCGTTAAACACTTCCCTCGGACCCTCCCTTACGAGTTGTTGTTATACTGTGACAGTTGCCCATTGACCAGTTTCTCGGCCATTTGCTGACGCATGGGAGGAGTGAGATTGGCCGGTAGTTCGCCATGTCGGCGGGGTCCAAATGAGGTTTTTTTAGGAGTGCCTTGACTACTGCACTCTTCCAGCTTGGGGGGACAGAGCCTTGAGATAGCGAGATGTTTATCAGCTCCGTGATCGTAGGCACGATGACAGGGGCTACTGTTTTCAGGAATCTAATGGGGGCAGGATCTAGAGGGGAGCCGCTTTTCATTTTGGCCATGGTTGTGCCTACTTCGTCCAGTGTTACTGCTCTGAAAGCGGTCATCTGAGGATGCATGATGTTTCCTGAGAGGTTGGTAGATGCATCATTGTCTATGTGGTTCGGCAGGCAGGGATGGGGGAGGGAGACTAGAATACGTGCGATTTTGGAGTTGAAGTAGGTAGCCAATTCGTCACTTCTGTCCGCCGGGGGAGTGATGGATGAGGGGGGAGCTGGTATTTTCAATAGCTCTTTGGCGATGAGAAAGGATTCTCTTGCCGAGTTGGTGGAGTTTTTTATTCTAGTGTCGTAGTGTGAGGCTTTAGTGAGCTTCAGGGTTGATTTGTAGATTCTCACCGACCTCTGATAGGCTTCCTTGCTGGCGTGCAGCCAGTCTTTCCTCCATAGTCGCTCTGCTTTTTTGCAGTCTTTGCGGAGAGTCCGGAGCTCCGGGGTGTACCATGGGGCAGATCCTAATTTCCCGTTTTTATCCTCACGGGTTTTTAAGGGGAGGATAGAGTCGAGTGACATGGAGATCCACTCCCTGAATTTGCTATCTGCGGTGACCGGATCTTCCGAAGGGGTAGGGGTGGTAGAGTTCAGGGTTCTGGCCCATTCCTGTGTGGAGAGTCTGGCCCATGCCCTGTTCCTGGTATAGGTGGTGGGTTTGTGGATTTTCTTGAAGGCTCCTGGTAGGCGGAGAGAGACCATGAAGTGGTCCGTCCACGGGAGGGGTAGGGACTCTTTGGCTTGAAGGGTGGGGATGTTGGTAAACACTGGATCGAGTAAATGACCTTTAGTGTGTGTGGCTCCAGAGTTGATGAGGTGGAGACCGTAGGCAGCCAGTTCTGCAATCAAGTCGACTGCCCCTGTATCTAGGGGGTCATCGAAGTGGATGTTGAGGTCTCCTAGTATCGCGAAGTTAGATGTGGAGTGGGCCTGAGACGCTATGGCTTCTAAGAGAGCGCTGGCAAAAGGGCCAGAGTGGCCAGGGGGACGATAAACTAGGAGGCCTGACAGTGAGCTAGTCGGCGCTAACTGGATGGTAAAATAGAGGCTTTCGGAGTCCAGGATATGAGCGTCGTTGGCTCTGCAAGAGAGGTAGTCCCGGTAGATGATGGCCAGTCCTCCTCCTCTGCCTGAAGGACGAGGTTGGGATGGGATAAGGAAGCCCGGAGGGAGGGCTCGAACAACGTCTGAGTCCGAGTGGTCGGTAAGCCATGTTTCACAGAGGAACAAAATGTCGATCTCGTGGTCTTCTATTAGGTGATTAATGAACAGCGCGTGCATAGGGAGTGAGCGACAGTTCAGAGTGGCCAGTTTAAGAGCCGAAGGAATGGCGGGTCGACTGTGGAGTTGTAGCTGAACTGGGCAGCAGAGTGTGCAGCTGTTAAATGGTCCGTCAAGATCATGGACATAGTTACATGAGCTATCATTGCTGGGTCTGAGACTGAGGAGGTCCCGACGCGAGAAGCTTACCCTAGGGGAAGCTAGGTCCGGCATGGGTTCTGGCCCTGAGCCCGGCCGTGCGCGGACGGGCGCAGACGGGCTTGCCTTAGGCGCTCCCGCTGCGCTCGTCCGCTGCGCTCGTCCGCTGCGCTCGTCCGCTGCGCTGGTATGGCCGACACATTTGAGGCGTGGGACGTGGGCGTGGCCTCGTTGTGGGCGTGTCTACGCCTTCGAGCCGCGATGGCGGTTTGAGGGGTTTCCCTGTATCAGCACTACGTTCCGCTGTGTCAGGGGCTGTCAGGAGGGCTGCTCAGCGCGTTAGGCAAGCGCGTCTGAAACAAGTGAGTAGGTTTTTAAAAGCAGTGCAAGTGACAAGTAAGTTTTAAAACACAGAGCAAAATACAGTCCTCCGGCTTTCCGCCTCAGAGGTAAACAAAAGAATAAAGTGCATCAAAACAAACAAATCACATCACCGCTACATATGGGGGGAGCAAAATTAAAGCAAAATACACTGTAGCTCTGCTGAACTACCTCTACGGTAAAGGACACAAAGCCTCATTGTCAAAATTTCTGCGTTGCCAAAAATATGTGACCTATCTGGGTTATGTGATATCCCAAGGTACACATGCATGTTACCTGACAGAATAAAAATGATTCCGGGCATGCTGCCCCTGTCCACCAAGAAAGGAATTATATCCTTCCTGGAGATGATGAACTATTGCCGCAAATGTTACATGAATGCAGATGCTATGATGCCATCTTGAAACACTGTACACTAAAAGGTGCACCAAACAACATTCTATGGACTAATGAACTTGCAAACTGTTGTAAGGCATTGGAAGAGTCATTGTGTACTGCGTCAGCATGGGAACTGCCAACTACAAACTGTTCTTAAAACCTCTATGTGTAAGAGCAAAATGACATCATAAATGATGTGGTGTTGCAAATGGTGTGCTAACACAGCTGAAAAAAGACCTGTGGGGTACTACTATATGACTACGCCTGAAGCAGTGACTGGGCGTCTGTGGCTGTGAAGATTGAGAGGATGGCTCCCATTGCGGCAGGCAGGCATTGAAAAGTGCTGATACACCCCCTGCGTTTGGGGTGTCCTCCTGGATTGGGCCAAATTATGCTTACTGTAAAAGCATGGGTGGTGGGGCCCTGATCATTTTTGAGTATAGGGTATACACTGCTATAAATGTTTTATACTGCAGTTAATATGGTACTTTAAAGTTTATTGTATATACTGCATATAATTGTATGATAACTACCACCCCAGCCTACTGCTTGATTCCTTAATGCGACTCGGCATCTCTACCATTCAACCATGCGCCCGCCTAACCCCACCCGGAACTCTAATCTCGTGAGTTACGGACCCAACTCCTGGTCCATTAACTACCCGGACAAAATGACCAGTAATGCAAAAGATAACTTCAAGCACAGTACTCTAAAACAACACCCGGAAACACTCATTGTAGATAAGCACCACACAGCGACCAACGGCAACACGAAAACTAACTAAATGGGAAAACACCTTCTCACTTCACCTTCAAGTAGCCAGATCAGTAATCATTCCCTATGGTGAAAAAATGTCCACTACTATCTCCCCGACCTTCAAATGGGAACTCACCAGTTCCATCTACAGAACTGGAACCATTCTCATACAGGCCACCGACCCGCACCTCACTACTTTTGACTGCCACTTCCCCACACTTCTCTCCTCTTTAACTCAACTGAGCCATCAAACCCTATCTCCCCTATCCCCCACAACACCCGCTAATAAAGTGGACCCAATCCAATCTTCCTGCCCTGAAGAACCTCTCTTCAACTCATGGACATCCACCATCACTCCCTACAATCACACTACCCCTATCATTACTCTCAATCGCCAAACACCCACCATTATTACATCAATTGATCGCACCAGGGACAACAAACTCACAATTAACAAACACCACAAGGCCGATCTCGATCTTGACAGCTCGGACTCTAACCTCAACCCTCCCGTGACTGAAATCCCCACAGGCACTCCCCTCTCAACCCCTGATAATCAGAACCGTCCCTCACAAACTACCCCTTCCTCCAACACAGACCCTTTTCCCCGACCTTTACTTTCCCCTTGTCCAACGTCATCTCCAATCCAGCGGGCATTCTCCCCCCTAGTACCACTGCACACTCCCCTTCCGATGTCCCACATCCACAGGCACAACCTGTCTCCACCGCTTACTTCACTGACAACCCCGTGACATCCCCATGTCCAACGTCTTCACCAATATTTGTGAAAAGCAAAGGCCCCCTGAAGATTAGATCAAGGAATTCCTAGGACAGGGAATTAACAATGTGAGTAAATATATTTCCTAGGCAATTAAAGAATCATAATTATAGTGTTGCATGGAGTGCTCAGTAACAACAATGAACCACCAAGACCTATGTTAAAAAAACAGTATATTTTTATTACATATTATGTGTTCAATACAGTGTACTAAAAAAAGCTATCATAGCAATACATAAAGAATTACATTAAAAAAATTAAAAAATGCACAATCTAGCGACAGTTATCACAGTAGTAATTATCTATAATTTTCTAATTTTCTAAATTATAGATAATTACTACTGTAATAACTGCCGCTAGATTGTGCATTTTAAAAAAAAATGTAATGTAATTCTTTATGTATTGCTATGATAGCAGGATTCAGGAAAGGCTGTAGCACTGAAACAGCTATGCTCAACATCTCTGACGATATTCACAAGGCTTTAGATGAAGGTGATGCCTGCCTACTCATCCTTATTGACCTATCTGCGGCATTCGACACAGTAAACCATCCAGCTCTTCTGGAGGCCTTGTCGAAGTGCTCCGGCATTAATGGCACAGTACTAAAATGGTTAACCTCCTTCCTTCAACACCGCTCGCAACAAATTAATATCAACTCCTGTCTCTCAAAGCCAACAAAAGTCACACTTGGGGTCTCACAAGGCTCGATCCTCTCCCCGTCCCTCTTCAATCTCTTCATGGAGACCCTCACAATCATCTTGAAAAAAGCTGGAGTGAAATACCACCTTTACGCTGATATCATCCAAATCTATTTCAAAATCAAGTCTCCCATCGACATTCGACACCTCAATGTCACTCTAACCGAGATCCAAACTTGGTTCAACGCTAATCACTTAAAGCTCAACCCAGATAAAACTGAACTAATCCTATTCTCTCCAAAAAGCAACCACTGACCAATCCAGGAGTGGCTCAAGAATCTGGTTGCCCTAAACTGCCCCCTCGTCCTATCAGACTCAGTTAAGTCTCTAGGCATCATCCTTGACAAGAACTTATCAACAGAGGCCCACATCAAAAACTCTGCAAAAGGTGCTCTTTTCTCACTAAAACACCTCAAGAAATTGAAACCTTTTCTTCACCAGGATGACCTCAAGACAGTAGTTCAATCCCTAGTTTTCTCTAAAATCCACTACGTGAACCCCATCCTCACAGGGACTCCAAAAGCTTACCTAGCCCCACTAAGGGCAGTGCTGAACATGGCCGCTGGACTCATATCTGGAGTAAACAAATTTGAACACATCACTCCAGCTCTCAACTCCCTCAACTGGCTTCCCATGGAAGGGAAGTGTGTTTACAAGCTGGCCTGCATCGTACACAAAACCCTTCACTCTCCGGCCCCCAACTACCTGAACAACGAACTGGTAAGAGCAGGTCAATCCAGAACTCTGAGAAGCTCCAACTCACTCCTTCTTATCCCTCCGAAACTGAAAAAGAAAACCACCCAGTATCGATCGTTTACTGGCAACGCTCCCAGGATGTGGAACGCTCTCCCTTGAGTCCTCAGATGCAACCAGTCCTTCTCCTGTTTCAAAAGGGACCTGAAACTCCATCTCCTTAACAAATACTTTCCTGACCAACGTCAACTAACCTAGACTTCAATATCCGAGTTGTCTCCTCTCTCTCTTGACATTCAAGGATAGTTGGTGACCGGACTGTGTTAGCCACGTCCGTTTGTTTTCTCTCCCTCCTCTGCACTGCTTACCTATTTTTCATGTTGTATTTTGTTATCTCTGTTTTGCTTCCTTACTGCCTTCCCACTATGTAATGCAATTTCCTTCTGTTTTTTACAGTGTGTATGTAAGGCGCTCTGATACCGACGGATCAAGCTAGTGCTGTATAAAACTTTTTTTTAAATGTGTTGGACTCTACTTGTAATTCTAGGTGCCACATTCGGTACAGTTGTTGTCATTAAGAGCAACAACATTTTCCTGCTGGCAGGCACACAGGTTTTGAAGTTACCTTGTTGTCTAAATGTCATATCATAATAAGATGCCCACTTGTTATTTTGGCAATAGTATTACCTGCAATAGGTTATTCTGATGAGAGCCCTAAGCATGACTGTGTTGACACTGTGAGAAGTTGGCCTGGTATATGATGTTCACTATTCTAGTGAGCACCTTGCACCAGTCCAAACAACCCTTATGGTGATGGTTGTAAAGTCAACCTTATAGACCAACTATCCTAGGGGTAGCATGGACAAAAGCAGTCTTAGGCTAAACTCAAGAGGGCATGCGAAGCCAGCTGTTTTACCAAATGCAAACCTTTTAATACCAAATGAAAGGACACTACACAGGTTATATATTCAAAATATATATATGTATTTATTTCTAAATCAATCCTCTGAACTCTTTATGAGGGCAGAGGCACAAGCGCATAACAAGTAACTTAATATAACATACAATAAGTTGCACAAATATGGATAGGCCCTGGTAGCCCGCAAAACCATATACTGAAATAGTGGTATAAGAAGCACGTCACGAACAATGGAAAGGCCTAGGGCCTTGGGAATCACTGGGGCTACACTGGACTAACAGTTGTTAGGAACCAGGAGGCACACGGGATGCGGGTGCAATGTCTAAATGCACACGCGTGCACACATAGAAGTCAATGGGTGCGTAAAGTTACAAAGTTAAAGGTTTAGGAATCTTCCGACTGGACTAGAAGCTAACCACTTGAAACTAGGACACTAGGAGAGTGAATCTTCACAGGAGCACTGCAGTACTCGTGGTACCTCACCCACAGGAAGCGGGTGCATAGGTCCCAAAGTGTGTCAAGTTTCGTCGTGGAGCTCCATGGAGCCTTGGGGAAAAGATGTTGCAGGCGACCAGGAGAGAAGAGTCCGGTTGGCTCCAAGGGCGGATCGAGGATGAAGAGTAACTGAAAGCAGAGGGGACAGAGTCTGGGTCACTAGCCAGTGCCCAGGAAGGAACCAGGAAGGAACAAGGAAATTCAAGGTTTTGCCGTCACAGAGCCCACTAGCCAACGGGCAAGTGACCGGACAGACGCGTCGAGCAGGAAAATGCAAAAGGGCCCCACGCAGTACTTGGTTAGTGTGGAGAGGTGATCTTCGGTGCAGTTGGTGCTCGGGGATGGGGCTTCTCAATACCCAATGCACAACTTCGAGGGTGCCTCAGAAGTTGCACGTCTCGCGTCGCCTCCGCGGGTCTCAGGTTTGCTGTGGCTGTGGACCGGGCCGAAGGAAGTCTGGAATTCCGGGTCTTGTCAGGCTCTGTGTTTGAGCTCCGGCGGGAGCAATGACAAAGCAAACCGTTGAGCGCTTGATGGTGCCTGCTTGCACAGGGTGGTCACTCCTTGACCACAAGGGAGATTCTTCAGTCTTCTACGTCGAGTAGGATGTCGAAGGTCCAGAGTTTCGTATCAGAGTTTCAGTCAGGATAAATCTAAAGTCTTGGGACTCACCTCCTACCTATATACCAAATCTAGGGGCTGGATTACCTGCTAGGTCCCTCCTATGGGTGGGACCCAGGAAGGGGGTGGTTACACCCCTTTCCCTTTGTCCAGTTTCGCGCCAGAGCTGGGGCTGGAGTGCCCCAGCACCAGTTTGAACTGGACTAAGCATGGGACACCTTGTGTGCCCCACGCAGTGTCTCATTTCATTCAGCCCTCCCTGCCCCAATACACTATAGCCTGTCTGGGGTGGTGCTAGCACCTCCCTGTGACAGGAAACCTATTGTCCAAGCCTCCCTCACTGGAAGGACTCCCAGCAGCAGGAGGTGAGACTTGTGTCTGTGGCAGCAGCATCCATTTTGTGATGCTGAGGCTCTGGTTAACTTTAACCGGGATTAATGGAAGTAACATGTCTTCTCCCTCTAGAAGGGTGGAATGCTACCCCCGTTGCCAGAGCTGGCGAGGGGGTAGTATTCCAAAGCGTATGACACATTACACAACATGTTTTGATAAAGCCAAACCAAAGTTAGCATCTGACTGCGAGGTTCATAATGCACTTAAGAGTATATGGTATGGCAATATCCTAGAACAGCAATAAGGACATGGCTCCGAAAGCTGCAGACAGGCTCAGCTCATGCTAGAGCACCATGTCACATAAAACCAAGCACTCTGCCTTTAGGATTGTTAAGGCCTGTCATAGGAGTGACTTATAGGTGTATATGTGTCTAGATATAAGGTTACATTAAATAAAGGGGGGGGGGGTTTACCCAATGAAGTCACTGGGGACCTGGGTGCTAAATGATACAGAATAAGGGGTCCCAGTGGCAGTATCAAAAGTACACAAACAAACTACTTCATATCATACAAAAATTCAATCACAAACTAATAATTCCACACACTGTTATTTATTCACAATGTGCTTGTTCATATTTCTTAATGGAAAATTCGTAGCAAAATTATTATAGTGCCCCAGGAGAGGGAGGGTAAGGGACAGTGATAGTGTAGGGAAGGAGTGTGCAAGGTAGGTTATTCGTGACAGAAATATCAATTTACAATTATTATACAATCAATATAGCTGGCTTCAGAGCCCTGTGCCAGTACAATGGAGGAGCTATTACTGCTCATTATTTTAAAAAAAAAACGATAATAGCGATGCTACTGATCAATAAGTAAAGATGGAGGTTGCATCGACTGGTAGATGGTAGTGGCTGTCGACGTTTCGACCCCAATTATACTGGTAGGTATACGTCACACCTTAAGGAGGGGTCTTCATCAGGACGAAAAGAAGCCTGAGAAGCACTGATTTCTCTAAAAATTAATAATGAAAAGACGTGTATAATATTTACAGTGAGAAGGAATTCAAATTTAAATTTTTTTAAAAAACAGGCGCACAAAGGCGCCTGCCGCAGACCAAAGGAATTCTTATCATTATTTACCATGGAAAGTTGGGCTGGTCAGCTCACAACTTGAAAGGAGAAACCGGGAGCGTCAATGGATCCAGTAGTGTTTATCAGGATCGATATTTATCCAGTGTGTTCTCATTAAGTAGAACCACTTCCAAAGTGATGTTGAATTAATCAACAAACTTCTGTTAAGAGAGAATGGACATAGACAGGCTTATCAGTACTTAGTCCCTTAGTGTTCCATACAACAACTATATCAGACTGGAATCTGATTGCAGACTTAATTCATTACTTTATTTCTGAGTGAAATGCTGATTGTCTCAATTGCAAAACGCATGCTAATTGGTAGCTCCCTTTCTGACAAAGTTTGATCCAAACAGAGGAACCATATATCAAAACCACCAATACTCAGGGCAGGCTCTCAATAGTGTGGCAGTACAGCTCCCTCTCATTCAGCAAAGGACGTGGGAAAAGACAGTTATGACCAAAACAAATCAAAAGACGATTGGGGTACATACCACAATAATCTAGTAGGCACAGAAATGTCTCAGCTAAGTTGAATGACACACCAAACTGTGAGGGGCTCTGCTTTCATAATCAAAACTTCGAATTTCTAAAAGGATAACCAGATGGTTATAACATAAATACAAAGGAATATAAAGTCATGTTAAACGATCATTACGGGTTTTTTCATACCTAATGGTGCAAACTGCCACCTTCTTCTGAAATTCGCGGAAGTTGCATTACGAACAAACCGCACTCGCTTCTGAAACAAACGAAAGAATGCTGCTAAAGATATTATCCCACCATCGATATGTTGCCGCAGCGCTCCGATGTAGCGCCAAACTAACAAGTTGAAGTTCTCACCTATAGTGTAGTTCAAGTGGCGCATAAGACCTTTCGTCCCCGAACCCCGTTTGCACACAAACAGTCGGCCGTCAAACATTTCATGGGTGGAGAAAACGTACGCTGTGACGTCACGGCCGTAAAGATAGAGGACGGACTTCCGAAATTACACGGGAAACCAGGAAAGCATTCCGTTGTCATGGCAGCACCTAACAGAGTTCCATCTTTCATGGCCAAAGATAAAGAGATTCCATCTTTGTAGTAATAGTGCGGCCTGCCAGAACAGGACTCGGATTATCTCAATTAGTGTATTTGCAGAAAATCGGTCCTCACAGTATTGTGCCGGTTGTTTATTAATGCCCGTGTTGCCACAAATACAAAGGCATTATTTGGTATAATCACCTCACTGCATTGATCATTCCATTATAGGAAAACAATATTCAAGCCACTCTAACTTTTTAAGAACAGAAGAGCAGAAGAACTTTAACTCGTTAGAACAAACTTTACCCTAGTCACGCACCTCCTTCGCAGAGGGGTGTAGGTGGCTACCTTAATCCAATGTGCCAGAACGTCATGCACCTCCTGCGCAGAGGGGTGTAAATGAGTATAGCAGATCAGATCATATCCTTGGAATTACCAGACATAGTTGACCTGTGCACCTCTCGTGCAAGAGGGTGAAAACAGGATAAGATGAATGCCAACAAATTGGGGGGGATAAAGCTTTTGATGGATGGAAGAAATAGAGTTCAGCACCCTAATCTAGTTAACCCTTGGAAATACCAGACATAGTTGACCTGTGCACCTCTCGTGCAAGAGGGTGAAACCAGGATAAGATAACGCTTTTGATAGATGGAAAAAATAAATAAAATTCAGCGCCCTAGTCTAGCTAACAGGGCATGGCTACTTTCAGCCTCATTAAGTCCATTACAAATCGAATCCAGGATAGCCATCCATTTGGATTCACGGTTATTAAGTATCATAGATATGTCCCCACCTCTAGGGCCAAGAGTCACCTTTTCCAATACCAACCACCTCAAGGTTTCAGGGGTGTGTCCATATTTTTTGCAATGATCTACTAGCGGGGTACCCAAAACATTACATCTAATCCTGCTAGCATGCTGTAATATTCTTGCCTTCACTTTCTGCTGTGTTTGTCCTACATATACCTGATCACATGGACATTTGATCACATAAACAACATTTTGAGTGTTGCAATTGGTGTGTGATCTTAAGGCATAATTTCGGCCTTTATGTGTGAATATCTTAGTTTGGATAGATGATGTACAAGCGACACATGAACCACATCTGGTGTGTCCAATGATTGGAGCCAGGTTCCACATGGATGAAATTGTAGGTGGTTTAGGGCAATCAAGGAAAGATCTCACCACTAGGTCTCTGATATTTCTAGCTCTTCTAAAAGAATGTAGAGGAAGTGAATTTTGTTCAATGTCATCTGACACTAAACTCCAGTGTTTGTTAATCACCTTTTTGATGTCATTGCTCCGAGTAGAAAAGGTGGTGACACATATAAGGCGTTCATTAGCTCTATTGGTTCTTTCCTCCGGTTGGGGGAGAGCCTCGCGTGGGTTGTACCACGCCCTCTTGCGTGCTCTTTTGATAAGTCTTGCAGGGTAGCCACGATTTAAAAGGCGGGTGGACAGGTCCTGTGATTCTCTGACATAATCATCTTTTTTAGAACAATTTCTCCGAATACGCAGGAACTGTCCCACCGGTAAGTTGTCTTTTAAACCCCTAGGGTGGTGGCTCCCATATTCCAAAAAAGAATTCCTCTCTTCAGGTTTCCTATATAGAGTAGTTTGTAAAATGTTTTGATCCTCAAAAATCATAATATCCAAGAACGCAATTTCCTTTGCGCTAGATTGTAGGGTAAACTGAATATCAGTACTTTGTTCATTAAGCCAAGTGTGAAATAGCGTCAGATCTGCATGGGTCCCATTCCATATACATAAAACGTCGTCTATGTATCGGACCCAAAGTGCCAGATGGGCACAAAAAGGATTGGTGTCATTGAGGATGAACTTACTCTCAAAATCATCCATAAATAATATTGCCAGGTTGTGGGCAAATGTAGCCCCCATAGCCACGCCCTTCGTTTGGAGGAAGAATTCCTCCTGAAACATAAAGACATTTTTCATCATGGCAATTTTAAGTAAATCCAAGATGAAATATGTTGGCACTTGAACTGGTGCTGTTCTTTGGTCAAGGATTCTCTCCATAACCTTGATGGCTTCCAACTGAGGGATACTAGTATACAAAGATACAATGTCGCAGGTGACTAACAATTCTTGTGTGGGTTCAAAAGGTCTTTGATCTATCAAATTGATAACTTGGGTGGTGTCTCGAAGATATGTTCTGGTTTGGATGGCAAGTGGTTTTTAGAAAGAAGTCGATATATTGATTCAGCGGCTCGAGCATTGACCCACAACCGGAGACAATGGGTCGTCCGGGTGGGTTTGCCATGTTTTTATGTACCTTGGGTAAGGTATAAATAGTGGCCAAACGTGGATGACTTTGGTTAAGAAACTTGAATTCTTGTTCTGATAGAAAACCCTCACCCAAACCCTTCTGAGTAGCTTGTAGAATTTCAGAGGCTAGTTCTTTTGATGGATCATTACTTATTTTCTTATAGCTTGTTTCATCAGAAAGTTGTCTGCTAATCTCTGCTTTATAGTTAGTAAAGTCCTGGACCACAATTGCTCCCCCCTTATCCGCTGGTTTAATGACCACTTCTTTGTTATTCCTCAAGGAGATGAGTGCCTGTTTCTCAACTTCATCAGATTGAATCTGGCATATTTGGGTCTGGACAAGAGTTTATCTTCATCTCTGGTTACCAGCTCCTCGAATGCTAGAATTTTGTTACTCATAGCATATGTCGGCGGAAAGAAGGTGGATGGTTCTCTAAGACCTGTCACAGATGATCTTTGTTGTGTGGTGGAATTCCTAAAGTAGTATCGTAGCCAATTTTTTTTAAAGAACCTGTAAAGTTCAGTTTTAAGTTGGAACTTATTAGGTGGCGATGTCGGCACATAGGATAGACCCCTACTTAATACTTTGTTTTCATCATCTGAGAGTGGGTACTTCGAGATGTTCAGAACAGGGTTCGTATTGGTTGTCGTCTTTGGGACATTGGCCAAAAACTGAGCAGCTGTCAAATTGTTCTCCAAACGTTGACTGATTAGTGAACTATTCACCACCGGTAGACCGTCCTCCTCGTGGAGATGTCTCCATGATTTTCTGGTCGGAAAGTGACCTGTTTATGGGCACGGCCCTTGCCTCCGTCCCAATTCCCAGTGCTGGATTGCTGGCCTCGTTGTTGACCCCTCCCCCAGTTGCCTCGGCCTCTGGGTGGTCTCCATTGGCCTTGGCCCTGACCTAAAAAATGGGGCTGTTGGTAGTTGAAATTCTGATATTGATAGTTGTCTGAGGGGCCCGGTTCTCCCTGATCTGATTCACTCCCGGAACTGTAGGATGAGTCAGAAAAAGTTGTAAAATGTCTTCGTCCTCTATAACCACCCCGGCCCCGGTTAGCAAACTGGCCCTGGGTGTCTTGTTTGTAATAATCTGGTTGTAGATAAGGATATATGTTTTTTTTGTCAAAATTGCGTAAATCCTTTGCTAATTTCTCCAACTTTCTAGTTTGTGTAGTGATGTCAAAATCTTTCAGGGTGGCATCCAGTTATTCTAACACAGTTTTGGCATTAGTGAGTGTACCGTCACCTCTGATCTCAGCTCTTAGTGCTGCAATCTCTTTTGTCAACACTTGTACTTGCTCAGCTGCTGTCTCCACACCCAGCACCATCCAGTGCCTGGAGCAATTATTGGCCACAAAGCTAACACCCTCCTTAAATTTTGGGACGTCTACAAATATCGCAGGTTCAATTTTGATTTGTAGACCCACCGGGATAATATTTTCTTGGAGGTATCTAGTTAGTAGATGCCCATGTAGGCGAGTTCTAACTAGCTTCTTCTCTAGTCTTTCAAGTTGTGAGATCTTATCGTTTAGGGTGACATCAATGTTAGGAACTGTATTTGAAAGGAATTGGTTAGCCTGGTCCTGTATTAGTCCATTAATATACTCCTCTGTATAGGATAGAAGTTCATTCTCCACCATGGTATGGCTTGATTGAATCAAGTAACACTAAACCTCGCAGGTATGCACCTGCTCAGAATACATTAAATAAAGGGGGGGGGGTTACCCAATGAAGCCACTAGGGACCTGGGTGCTAAATGATACAGAATAAGGGGTCCCAGTGGCAGTATCAAAAGTACACAAACAAACTACTTCATATCATACAAAAATTCAATCACAAACTAATAATTCCACACACTGTTATTTATTCACAATGTGCTTGTTCATATTTCTTTATGGTAAATTCGTAGCAAAATTATTATAGTGCCCCAGGAGAGGGAGGGTAAGGGACAGTGATAGTGTAGGGAAGGAGTGTGCAAGGTAGGTTATTCGTGACAGAAATATCAATTTACAATTATTATACAATCAATATAGCTGGCTTCAGAGCCCTGAGCCAGTACAATGGAGGAGCTATTACTGCTCATTATTTAAAAAGAAACCATAATAGCGATGCTACTGATCAATAAGTAAAGATGGAGGTTGCATCGACTGGTAGATGGTAGTGGCTGTCAACGTTTCGACCCCAATTATACTGGTAGGTATACGTCACACCTTAAGGAGGGGTCTTCATCAGGACAAAAAGAAGCCTGGGAAGCACTGGTTTCTCTAAAAATTAATAATGAAAAGACGTGTATAATATTTACAGTGAGAATGAATTCAAATGTAAAATTTTTTAAAAAACAGGCGCACAAGGGCGCCTGGCGCAGACCAAAGGAATTCTTATCATTATTTACCATGGAAAGTTGGGCTGGTCAGCTCACAACTTGAAAGGAGAAACGGGGAGCGTCAATGGATCCAGTAGTGTTTATCAGGATCGATATTTATCCAGTGTGTTCTCATTGAGTAGAACCACTTCCAAAGTGATGTTGAATTAATCAACAAACTTCTGTTAAGAGAGAATGGACATAGACAGGTATATCAGTACTTAGTCCCTTAGTGTTCCATACAACAAATATATCAGACTGGAATCTGATTGCAGACTTAATTCATTACTTTATTTCTGAGTGAAATGCTGATTGTCTCAATTGCAAAACGCATGCTAATTTGTAGCTCCCTTTCTGACAAAGTTTGATCCAAACAGAGGAACGATATATCAAAACCACCAATACTCAGGGCAGGCTCTCAATAGTGTGGCAGTACAGCTCCCTCTCATTCAGCAAAGGACGTGGGAAAAGACAGTTATGACCAAAACAAATCAAAAGACGATTGGGGTACATACCACAATAATCTAGTAGGCACAGAAATGTCTCAGCTAAGTTGAATGACACACCGAACTGTGAGGGACTCTGCTTTCATATTCAAAACTTCGAATTTCTAAAAGGATAACCAGATGGTTATAACATAAATACAAAGGATTCGAAATTCATGTTAAACGATCATTAACCACTTGCCATCAAACCAGAACATATCATCGAGACACCACCCAAGTTATCAATTTGATAGATCAAAGACCTTTTGAACCCACACAAGAATTGTTAGTCACCTGCGACATTGGATCTTTGTATACTAGTATTCCTCAGTTGGAAGCCATCAAGGTTATGGAGAGAGTCCTTGACCAAAGAACAGCACCAGTTCAAGTGCCAACATATTTCATCTTGGATTTACTTAAAATTGCCATGATGAAAAATGTCTTTATGTTTCAGGAGGAATTCTTCCTCCAAACGAAGGGCGTGGCTATGGGGGCTACATTTGCCCCCAACCTGGCAATATTATTTATGGATGATTTTGAGAGTAAGTTTTTCCTCAATGACACCAATCCTTTTTCTGCCCATCTGGCACTTTGGGTCCGATACATAGACGACGTTTTATGTATATGGAATGGGACCCATGCCGAACTGACGCTATTTCACACTTGGCTTAATGAACAAAGTACTGATATTCAGTTTACCCTACAATCTAGCGCGAAGGACATTGCGTGCTTGGATATTATGATTTTTGAGGATCAAAACATTTTACAAACAACTCTATATAGGAAACCTGCAGAGAGGAACTCTCTTTTGGAATATGGGAGCCACCACCCTAGGGGTTTAAAAGACAACTTACCGGTGGGACAGTTCCTGCGTATTCGGAGAAATTGTCCTAAAAAAGATGATTATGTCAGAGAACCACAGGACCTGTCCACCCGCCTTTTAAATCGTGGCTACCCTGCAAGACTTATCAAAAGAGCACGCAAGAGGGAGTGGTACAACCCACGAGAGGCTCTCCTCCAACCGGAGGAAAGAACCAATAGAGCTAATGAACGCCTTATATGTGTCACCACCTTTTCTACTCGGAGCAATGACATCAAAAAGGTGATTAACAAACACTGGAGTTTAGTGTCAGATGACATTGAACAAAATTCACTTCCCCTACATTCTTTTAGAAGAGCTCGAAATATCAGAGACCTAGTGGTGAGATCTTTCCTTGATTGCCCTAAACCACCTACAATTTCATCCATGTGGAACCTTGCTCCAATCATTGGACACACCAGATGTGGTGCATGTGTCGCTTGTACATCATCTATCCAAACTAAGATAATCACACATAAAGGCCGAAAATTATGCCTTAAGATCACACACCAATTGCAACACTCAAAATGTTGTTTATGTGATCAAATGTCCATGTGATCAGGTATATGTAGGACAAAATAATAATAATAATAAAGACATTTATAGAGCGCATGATACGCCATCCCGGCGTGTCCCCGCGCTAAAAGATAGAGGAAAGGAGCTCGCCAGGGGAGAGGACAGTACGAGGCAGAGAACATTAAAGTGAAACTATGAAGAGAACAGATGAGTTTTAAGTTGGCGTTGGAAAATAGTTTCCGACGGCTCCAGGCGGAGACTGATGGGGAGTTTGTTCCATCCTATGGCAACCGCCACTCTAAAGGACCGACCTCCCATTTTTTCTCTCCTATAGCGGTGGGTCACAAGCGTGCCCATGCCGCCTGATCTAAGCGATCTGCGTGGTTGATACCAAGTAACTAGATCTGTCTGATAACCGGGAGCTTTATGCCAAAGGATCCGATGACATATTAGAAGGGCTTTATACATTATTCTTTTTTCCACTGGGAGCCAGTGGAGGGCCTCCAGGGCGGTTCTAGAGTTGGTTCTTCTTGGGAGTCTAAGCACTAGGCGGGCTGCAGCATTTTGTAGTATCTGGAGTCGTCCTATGATTTTACTCGAAGCTCCCAGGAAGAGGACATTCCCATAGTCGAGGCTTGAGGTAATCAGTGCCTGGGTCATAGTGCGCCGAGCCTCCAGAGGGAGGAGGTCCAGGGTCTTATTAAGAGTCATTAGGACTCCAAAGCACTTGCCTACTAGACGATTGATATGTGCCTCATAAGAGAGTGTGGGATCCATCCATATCCCTAGGTTCTTAGCTTCAGGACATGGTGTGGGCATAGCGCCTAAACAGCTTGGCCACCAGTCACATGTCCAGAACCGTTGATCACCACCAACCACCAGGACTTCTGTCTTAGAGCCGTTCAATTTTAGGCAGTGATTATCCATCCAGGTGGCCAATGCATGCATACAGGCTCGGAAGTTATTGGCTCCTGCAGCCGGAGTTTGGGTGAGGGTAAGTAAGAGCTGTGTATCGTCGGCATAGGAGACAATCTTTATGCCGAACGATTGAACTAACTCAGCCAGGGGGGCCATATATAGGTTAAAAAGGGTAGGACTTAAAGCAGAGGCCTGCGGCACCCCCTGTTCCAATACCCTCTCCTCAGACTGAAACGAGCCCCGTTGAACCTGAAAGCTTCAAACACAGCAGAAAGTGAAGCCAAGAATATTACAACATGCTAGCAGGATTAGATGTAATGTTTTGGGTGCCCCGCTAGTAGATCATTGCAACAAATATGGACACACCCCTGAAACCTTGAGGTGGTTGGTATTGGAAAAGGTGACTCTTGGCCCTAGAGGTGGGGACATATCTATGATACTTAATACCCGTGAATCCAAATGGATGGCTATCCTGGATTCGATTTGTAATGGACTTAATGAGGCTGAAAGTAGCCATGCCCAGTTAGCTAGACTAGGGCGCTGAATTTAATTTATTTTTTCCATCTATCAAAAGCGTTATCTTATCCTGGTTTCACCCTCTTGCACGAGAGGTGCACAGGTCAACTATGTCTGGTATTTCCAAGGGTTAACTAGATTAGGGTGCTGAACTCTATTTCTTCCATCTATCAAAAGCTTTATCCCCACAAGTTGTTGGCATTCATCTTATCCTGTTTTCACCCTCTTGCACAAGAGGTGCACAGGTCAACTATGTCTGGTAATTCCAAGGATATGATCTGATCTGCTATACTCATTTACACCCCTCTGCGCAGGAGGTGCATGACGTTCTGGCACATTGGATTAAGGTAGCCACCTACACCCCTCTGCGAAGGAGGTGCGTGACTTAGGGTAAAGTTTGTTCTAACGAGTTAAAGTTCTTCTGCTCTTCTGTTCTTAAAAAGTTAGAGTGGCTTGAATATTGCTTTCCTATAATGGAATGATCAATGCAGTGAGGTGATTATACCAAATAATGCCTTTTGTATTTGTGGCAACACGGGCATTAATAAACAACCGGCACAATACTGTGAGGACCGATTTTCGGCAAATACACTAATTCAGATAATCCGAGTCCTGTTCTGGCAGGCCGCACTGTTACTACAAAGATGGAATCTCTTTATCTTTGGCCATGAAAGATGGAACTCTGTTAGGTGCTGCCATGACAACTGAATGCTTTCCTGGTTTCCCGTGTAATTTCGGAAGTCCGTCCTCTCTCTTTACTGCCATGACGTCACAGCGTAAATTTTCTCCACCCATGAAATGTTTGACGGCCGACTGTTTGTGTGCAAACAGGGTTCGGGGACGAAAGGTCTTATGCGCCACTTGAACTACACTATAGGTGAGAACTTCAACTTGTTAGTTTGGCGCTACATCGGAGCGCTGCGGCAACATATCGATGGTGGGATAATATCTTTAGCAGCATTCTTTTGTTTGTTTCAGAAGCAAGTGCGGTTTGTTCGTAATGCAACTTCTGCGAATTTCGGAAGAAGGTGGCAGTTTGCACCATTAGGTATGAAAAAACCCGTAATGATCGTTTAACATGAATTTCGAATCCTTTGTATTTATGTTATAACCATCTGGTTATCCTTTTAGAAATTCGAAGTTTTGAATATGAAAGCAGAGTCCCTCACAGTTTGGTGTGTCATTCAACTTAGCTGAGACATTTCTGTGCCTACTAGATTATTGTGGTATATACCCCAATCGTCTTTTGATTTGTTTTAGTCATAACTGTCTTTTCCCACGTCCTTTGCTGAATGAGAGGGAGCTGTACTGCCACACTATTGAGAGCCTGCCCTGAGTATTGGTGGTTTTGATATATGGTTCCTCTGTTTGGATCAAACTTTGTCAGAAAGGGAGCTACAAATTAGCATGCGTTTTGCAATTGAGACAATCAGCATTTCACTCAGAAATAAAGTAATGAATTAAGTCTGCAATCAGATTCCAGTCTGATATATTTGTTGTATGGAACACTAAGGGACTAAGTACTGATATGCCTGTCTATGTCCATTCTCTCTTAACAGAAGTTTGTTGATTAATTCAACATCACTTTGGAAGTGATTCTACTCAATGAGAACACACTGGATAAATATCGATCCTGATAAACACTACTGGATCCATTGATGCTCCCCGTTTCTCCTTTCAAGTTGTGAGCTGACCAGCCCAACTTTCCATGGTAAATAATGATAAGAATTCCTTTGGTCTGCGGCAGGCGCCTTTGTGCGCCTGTTTTTTTAAATTTGAATTCCTTCTCACTGTAAATATTATACACGTCTTTTCATTATTCATTTTTAGAGAAACCAGTGCTTCCCAGGCTTCTTTTTGTCCTGATGAAGACCCCTCCTTAAGGTGTGACGTATACCTACCAGTATAATTGGGGTCGAAACGTCGACAGCCACTACCATCTACCAGTCGATGCAACCTCCCTCTTTACTTATTGATCAGTAGCATCGCTATTATGGTTTCTTTTTAAATAATGAGCAGTAATAGCTCCTCCATTGTACTGGCTCAGGGCTCTGAAGCCAGCTATATTGATTGTATAATAATTGTAAATTGATATTTCTGTCACGAATAACCTACCTTGCACACTCCTTCCCTACACTATCACTGTCCCTTACCCTCCCTCTCCTGGGGCACTATAATAATTTTGCTACGAATTTACCATAAAGAAATATGAACAAGCACATTGTGAATAAATAACAGTGTGTGGAATTATTAGTTTGTGATTGAATTTTTGTATGATATGAAGTAGTTTGTTTGTGTACTTTTGATACTGCCACTGGGACCCCTTATTCTGTATCATTTAGCACCCAGGTCCCTAGTGACTTCATTGGGTAAACCCCCCCCCTTTATTTAATGTATTCTGAGCAGGTGCATACCTGCGAGGTTTAGTGTTACTTGATTCAATCAAGCCATACCATGGTGGAGAATGAACTTCTATCCTATACAGAGGAGTATATTAATGGACTAATACAGTACCAGGCTAACCAATTCCTTTCAAATACAGTTCCTAACATTGATGTGACCCTAAACGATAAGATCTCACAACTTGAAAGACTAGAGAAGAAGCTAGTTAGAACTCGCCTACATGGGCATCTACTAACTAGATACCTCCAAGGAAATATTATCCCGGTGGGTCTACAAATCAAAAATGAACCTGCGATATTTGTAGACGTCCCAAAATTTAAGGAGGGTTTTAGCTTTGTGGCCAATAATTGCTCCAGGCACTGGATGGTGCTGGGTGTGGAGACAGCAGCTGAGCAAGTACAAGTGTTGACAAAAGAGATTGCAGCACTAAGAGCTGAGATCAGAGGTGACGGTACACTCACTAATGCCAAAACGGCGTTATAATCACTGGATGCCACCCTGAAAGATTTTGACATCACTACACAAACTAGAAAGTTGGAGAATTTAGCAAAGGATTTACGCAATTTTGACAAAAAAAAACGTATATCCTTATCTACAACCAGATTATTACAAACAAGACACCCAGGGCCGGTTTGCTAACCGGGCCGGGGTCGTTATAGAGGACGAAGAAATTGTACAACTTTTTCTGACTCATCCTACAGTTCCAGGAGTGAATCAGATCAGGGAGAACCGGGCCCCTCAGACAACTATCAATATCAGAATTTCAACTACCAACATCCCCCTTTTTTAGGTCAGGGCCAAGGCCAATGGAGACCACCCAGAGGCCGAGGCAACTGGGGGAGGGGTCAACAACGAGGCCAGCAATCCAACACTGGGAATTGGGATGGAGGCAAGGGCCGTGCCCAGAAACAGGTCACTTTCTGACCAGAAAATCATGGAGAAATCTCCACGAGGAGGAAGGTCTACCGGTGGTGAATAGTTCACTAGTCAGTCAACATTTGGAGAACAATTTGACAGCTGCTCAGTTTTTGGCCAATGTCCCAAAGACGACAACCAATACGAACCCTGTTCTGAACAACTCGAAGTACCCACTCTCAGATGATGAAAACAAAGTATTAAGTAGGGGTCTATCCTATGTGCTGACATCACCACCTAATAAGTTCCAATTTAAAACTGAACTTTACAGGTTCTTTAGAAATATTCGGCTACGATACTACTTTAGGAATTCCACCACACAACAAAGATCATCTGTGACAGGTCTTAGAGAACCATCCACCTTCTTTCCGCCGACATATACTATGAGTAACAAAATTCTAGCATTCGAGGAGCTGGTAACCAGAGATGTAGATAAACTCCTGTCCAGACCCAAATATACCAGATTCAATCTGAGTAAGGTTGAGAAACAGGCACTCATCTCCTTGAGGAATAACAAAGAAGTGGTAATGAAACCAGGGGATAAGGGGGGAGCAATTGTGGTCCAGGACTTTACTAACTATAAAGAAGAGATTCGCAGACAACTTTCGGATGAAACAAGCTATAAGAAAATAACTAATGATCCATCAAAAGAACTAGCCTCTGAAATTCTACAAGCTACTCAGAAGGGTTTGGATTAGGGGTTTCTATCAGAACAAGAATTCAAGTTTCTTAACCAAAGTCATCCACGTTTGGCCACTATTTATACCTTACACAAGGTACATAAAAACATGGCAAACCCACCCGGACGACCCATTGTCTCCGGTTGTGGGTCAATGCTCGAGCCGCTGAATCAATATATTGACTTCTTTTTAAAACCACTTGCCATCCAAACCAGAACATATCTTCGAGACACCACCCAAGTTATCAATTTGATAGATCAAAGACCTTTTGAACCCACACAAGAATTGTTAGTCACCTGTGACATTGTATCTTTGTATACTAGTATCCCTCAGTTGGAAGCCATCAAGGTTATGGAGAGAGTCCTTGACCAAAGAACAGCACCAGTTCAAATGCCAACATATTTCATCTTGGATTTACTTAAAATTGCCATGATGAAAAATGTCTTTATGTTTCAGGAGGAATTCTTCCTCCAAACGAAGGGCGTGGCTATGGGGGCTACATTTGCCCCCAACCTGGCAATATTATTTATGGATGATTTTGAGAGTAAGTTCATCCTCAATGACACCAATCCTTTTTGTGCCCATCTGGCACTTTGGGTCCGATACATAGACGACGTTTTATGTATATGGAATGGGACTCATGCAGATCTGACGCTATTTCACACTTGGCTTAATGAACAAAGTACTGATATTCAGTTTACCCTACAATCTAGCGCGAAGGAAATTGCGTTCTTGGATATTATGATTTTTGAGGATCAAAACATTTTACAAACAACTCTATATAGGAAACCTGCAGAGAGGAATTCTCTTTTGGAATATGGGAGCCACCACCCTAGGGGTTTAAAAGACAACTTACCGGTGGGACAGTTCCTGCGTATTCGGCGAATTTGTTCTAAAATAGATGATTATGTCAGAGAATCACAGGACCTGTCCACCCGCCTTTTAAATCGTGGCTACCCTGCAAGACTTATCAAAAGAGCACGCAAGAGGGCGTGGTACAACCCACGAGAGGCTCTCCTCCAACCGGAGGAAAGAACCAATAGAGCTAATGAAAGCCTTATATGTGTCACCACCTTTTCTACTCGGAGCAATGACATCAAAAAGGTGATTAACAAACACTGGAGTTTAGTGTCAGATAACATTGAACAAAATTCACTTCCCCTACATTCTTTTAGAAGAGCTCGAAATATCAGAGACCTAGTGGTGAGATCTTTCCTTGATTGCCCTAAACCACCTACAATTTCATCCATGTGGAACCTGGCTCCAATCATTGGACACACCAGATGTGGTTCATGTGTCGCTTGTACATCATCTATCCAAACTAAGATATTCACACATAAAGGCTGAAAATATGCCTTAAGATCACACATCAATTGCAACACTCAAAATGTTGTTTATGTGATCAAATGTCCATGTGATCAGGTATATGTAGGACAAACACAGCAGAAAGTGAAGGCAAGAATATTACAACATGCTAGCAGGATTAGATGTAATGTTTTGGGTGCCCCGCTAGTAGATCATTGCAACAAATATGGACACACCCCTGAAACCTTGAGGTGGTTGGTATTGGAAAAGGTGACTCTTGGCCCTAGAGGTGGGGACATATCTATGATACTTAATACCCATGAATCCAAATGGATGGCTATCCTGGATTCGATTTGTAATGGACTTAATGAGGCTGAAAGTGGCCATGCCCAGTTAGCTAGACTAGGGCGCTGAATTTTATTTATTTTTTCCATCTATCAAAAGCGTTATCTTATCCTGGTTTCACCCTCTTGCACGAGAGGTGCACAGGTCAACTATGTCTGGTATTTCCAAGGGTTAACTAGATTAGGGTGCTGAACTCTATTTCTTCCATCTATCAAAAGCTTTATCCCCCCCAATTTGTTGGCATTCATCTTATCCTGTTTTCACCCTCTTGCACAAGAGGTGCACAGGTCAACTATGTCTGGTAATTCCAAGGATATGATCTGATCTGCTATACTCATTTACACCCCTCTGCGCAGGAGGTGCATGACGTTCTGTCACATTGGATTAAGGTAGCCACCTACACCCCTCTGCGAAGGAGGTGCGTGACCAGGGTAAAGTTTGTTCTAATGAGTTAAAGTTCTTCTCCTCTTCTGTTCTTAAAAAGTTAGAGTGGCTTGAATATTGCTTTCCTATAATGGAATGATCAATGCAGTAAGGTGATTATACCAAATAATGCCTTTGTATATGTGGCAACACGGGCATTAATAAACAACCGGCACAATACTGTGAGGACCGATTTTGTGCAAATACGCTAATTGAGATAATCCGAGTCCTGTTCTGGCAGGCCGCACTATTACTACAAAGATGGAATCTCTTTATCTTTGGCCATGAAAGATGGAACTCTGTTAGGTGCTGCCATGACAACGGAATGCTTTTCTGGTTTCCTGTGTAATTTCGGAAGTCCGTCCTCTCTCTTTACGGCCGTGACGTCACAACGTATGTTTTCTCCACCCATGAAATGTGTGCAAACAGGGTTCGGGACGAAAGGTCTTATGTGCCACTTGACCTACACTATAGGTGAGAACTTCAACTTGTTAGTTTGGCGCTACATCGGAGCGCTGCGGCAACATATCGATGGTGGGATAATATCTTTAGTAGCATTCTTTCGTTTGTTTCAGAAGCGAGTGCGGGTTGTTCGTAATGCAACTTCTGCGAATTTCGGAAGAAGGTGGCAGTTTGCACCATTAGGTATGAAAAACTCCGTAATGATCGTTTAACATGAATTTCGAATCCTTTGTATTTATGTTATAACCATCTGGTTATCCTTTTAGAAATTCGAAGTTTTGAATATGAAAGCAGAGTCCCTCACAGTTTGGTGTGTCATTCAACTTAGCTGAGACATTTCTGTGCCTACTAGATTATTGTGGTATGTACCCCAATCGTCTTTTGATTTGTTTTAGTCATAACTGTCTTTTCCCACGTCCTTTGCTGAATTAGAGGGAGCTGTACTGCCACACTATTGAGAGCCTGCCCTGAGTATTGGTGGTTTTGATATATGGTTCCTTTGTTTGGATCAAACTTTGTCAGAAAGGGAGCTACAAATTAGCATGCGTTTTGCAATTGAGACAATCAGCATTTCACTCAGAAATAAAGTAATGAATTAAGTCTGCAATCAGATTCCAGTCTGATATATTTGTTGTATGGAACACTAAGGGACTAAGTACTGATATGCCTGTCTATGTCCATTCTCTCTTAACAGAAGTTTGTTGATTAATTCAACATCACTTTGGAAGTGGTTCTACTCAATGAGAACACACTGGATAAATATCGATCCTGATAAACACTACTGGATCCATTGACGCTCCCCGTTTCTCCTTTCAAGTTGTGAGCTGACCAGCCCAACATTCCATGGTAAATAATGATAAGAATTCCTTTGGTCTGCGCCAGACGCCTTTGTGCGCCTGTTTTTAAAAAAAATGTTAAATTTGAATTCATTCTCACTCTAAATATTATACACGTCTTTTCATTATTAATTTTTAGAGAAACCAGTGCTTCCCAGGCTTCTTTTTGCCCTGATGAAGACCCCTCCTTAAGGTGTGATGTATACCTACCAGCATAATTGGGGTCGAAACGTCGACAGCCACTACCATCTACCAGTCGATGCAACCTCCATCTTTACTTATTGATCAGTAGCATCGCTATTATGGTTTCTTTTTAAATAATGAGCAGTAATAGCTCCTCCATTGTACTGGCTATATTGATTGTATAATAATTGTAAATTGATATTTCTGTCACGAATAACCTACCTTGCACACTTCTTCCCTACACTATCACTGTCCCTTACCCTCCCTCTAATTGGGCACTATAATAATTTTGCTACGAATGTACCATAAAGAAATATGAACAAGCACATTGTGAATAAATCACAGTGTGTGGAATTATTAGTTTGTGATTGAATTTTTGTATGATATGAATTAGTTTGTTTGTATAGATATAAGGTTAGACATAGGAATACTATATCTAAACAAGGGGTGATTACACGACCTTGCCCCAGCTGAGTGATCGGCCAGTTGTGTCAGTTTGGATGGCCAGCCAGGGGTGGCAAAAGATATGCTGCAGCCCCTGGTAGGCCTTGAGTGCACCTATGCCCTGGGTACCTATAGTACACTGTACAGGGACTCATAAGAGTGACCCAAATCCCAATTGGTGATGTACCTAAAGTACATGGTGTGAAATTTAGAGAGAGAACAGCAGGGATATGGGTCTGATTAGCAGGCCCACAGCCACATTAAGTCGAAAACCAGGGAAGCAAAAAGCAAAAAAATGGGGTGACCATAGGAAAGCAGACCCTACTCAACTACATAACACCCCCCCCCCAAACTCAGGGATATTAGACTAACCTTGACCAGTTGTGTCTTCATGTTCTAAGTGGCAGTACCTGGAGAGACCATCTGCATTGCCATGGTCAGTCCCTGGTCTGTGCTCCACTGTAAAGTCCATCCCCTGTAGGGAAATGGACCACCTGAGCAGTTTGGGGTTCTCATCCTTCATCTGATTTAGCCACAAGAGGGGCTTATGGTCTGCCTGAATTTTGAAGTGAGTGCCAAACAAGTATGGTCTCAACTTCTTCAGGGCCCAAACCACAGCAAAGGCCTCCCTCTCAATAGCTGACCAACGTTTCTCTCTAGAGGTCAGCCTTCTGCTAATAAAAGCAATGGGCTGGTCTTGACCATCTACATTAAGCTGTGAAAGCACAGCTCCCACCCCCAACTCAGAAGCATCTGTTTGGATAATAAACTCTTTGGAGTAGTCAGGACTCTTTAAGATAGGTGCAGAGCACATGGCCTTCTTCAGGTCTCAAATGCCTTTTGACAGCTAACTGTCCACTGAACCTTTTTTGGCATCTTCTTTGAAGTCAAGTCATTAAGTGGTGTCACAATGGACCCATAATTCTTGACAAATTTTCTGTAGTAACCAGACAGGCCCAAGAAAGCCCTGACCTGTGTCTGGGTAGTTGGAGGAGCCCAGTCCTTGATGGTCTGGATCTTACTCTCCAGTGGTTGAACCTGACCTCCACCTACAAGGTGGCCCAGGTACACAACCTTACTCTGCCCTATCTGGCACTTTATGGCCTTGATAGTTAGGCCTGCCTTTTGCAGGGCCTCTAAAACCTTCTTCAGGTGGATCAGGTGATCCTCCCAGGTGGAGCTGAAGACAGAAATATCATCAAGATAAGCTGCACAAAATTCATCCAACCCAGTGAGGACTTGGTTCACCAACCTTTGGAAAGTGGCAGGTGCATTCTTGAAGCCAATGGGCATTACCACAAATTGATAATGACCTCCTGGGGTTGGGGGTTGAGAAAGCAGTTTTGGCCTTGGCATCCTCAGCTAACCTGATTTGCCAATAGCCAGCTGTCAAATCAAATGTTCTCAGAAACTTGGCAGAAGCCAATCTATCAATGAGGTCATCTGCTCTTGGAATTGGGTGAGTATCTGTCCTAGTGACAATATTGAGACCTCTATAGTCTACACAGAACCTCATCTCTCTCTCCTTACCCTCCTGGGTATGAGGTTTTTGTACAAGGACTACTGGGCTGGCCCAGGGGTTCTCTGATGGCTCAATTACTCCCAACTCACGCATTTTCTGTACCTCAGTCTTTATACAATCCCTGACATGGTCAGGTTGCCTGTAGATCTTACTCTTCACAGGCAGACTGTCACCAGTGTCCACCTCATGGGTGCACCAGTTAGTCTGACTAGGTGTCAATGAAAACATATGTCTAAAGGCCGGGAAACATCCTTTACAACGCAACTTTTACCACGCAATGCTTTTACATCGCAACTTTTACTACGCAAACCATTACAACGCATTGCGCTGGGGGCCGCTCTAGGATAAGGAATAGATTTAATTTACTATCCAACACCTTCGCTTCTATCCACGGGGACTGGAGTTGGAATAGTAAATTAAACTATTCACTATCCAGCACCCCAAAGCGCTATGCGTTGTAAAGGCATGCGTTGTAAAACTTGCGATGTAAAAGCATGCGTGGTAAAAGCATGCGTTGTAATGTCATACATCCCTAAAGGCCTGTAGAACTTGTCTGCAGTCCTGTTGCTGCTGGTCAGTGAGGCTACCTGCCAAGGCCACACCATCAACTGAACCATCATCAGGGTTCTGAGTCAACAGGTCTGGGAGAGGGTCACTCTCTTCCTCCTGTCCCTCAACTGTAGCCATGAGCAAGCCCATGTCTGCCCTGTCAACATATGCTTTGAGTCTGTTGACAAGGAGCACCCTGTGGGGGCTCCTAGGGGTGCCAAGGTCCACCAAGTAGGTGACCTCTCCCTTTTTCTCAACAATGGTGTGGGGTCCAGACCATTTGTCCTGGAGTGCTGCTGGGGCCACCGGCTCCAACACCCACACCTTCTGTCCTGGCTGGCACTCAGTCAGCACAGCCTTTTGGTCATGCCAAGCTTTTTGAAGTTCTTGGCTAGCCTCAAGGTTTTTAGAAGCCTTCTTCATATACTCAGCCATCCTGGAGCGGAGACCAAGTACATAGTCCACTATGTCTTGTTTAGGCTTTTTGAGAGGTAACACCCATCCTTCCTTCACCAGACATAGGGGTCCCTTTACAGGATGCCCAAACAAAAGCTCAAAAGCGCTGTAGCCAACCCCCTTTTGTGGGACCTCTCTGTAAGCAAACAGAAGGCAGGGTAGAATGATGTCCCATATTCGCCTAAGCTTTTCAGGTAAACCCTTGATCATACCCTTGAGGGTCTTGTTGAACCTTTCAACAAGCCCATTGCACTGTGGATGGTAGGGTGTAGGGAATTTGTAATTAACACCACACTCCTTCCACATAGCAGTCAAGTACCCAGACATGAAGTTTGCACCTCTGTCTGAGACAACCTCCTTTGGAAAGCCCACTCTTGAGAAAACTCCCAGGAGGGCTCTTGCCACTACAGGTGCTGTTGTGGTCCTTAGGGGAATAGCTTCTGGATACCTGGTGGCATGATCCACAACCACCAGTATAAATCTGTGCCCAGAGGCTGTTTGGGGATCCATTGGTCCAACAATGTCAATCCCAACTCTTTCAAAGGGTACCCCCACCACAGGTAGTGGTATGAGGGAGGCCTTTGTTGTGCCACCTGCTTTGCCACTGGCTTGGCAGGTCACACAGGAGCGACAAAACTTCTTAGTATCCTCTGACATATGGGGCCAGTGAAAGTGAGGGACAAGCCTGTCCCAAGTCTTGTTCTGGCCTAGATGTCCTGCTAAGGGAATATCATGGGCTAAGGTAAGAAGGAAACCCCTAAAGGTCTGAGGTATGACCAACCTCCTGGAAGCACCTGGCTTGGGGTCTCTACCCTCAGAATAAAGAAGTACTTCATCCCAATAAACTTTATGGGTACCAGTAGCATTCCCAGCAGCCTCAGAAGCAGCTTGCTGTCTGAGGGGTTCAAGAGAGGGGCAGTCTAACTGAGCCTGCCTCAAGTCTGTTCTTGAAGGTACCCCTGTCCCCAGAAACTCAACCTGTTCAGGTTCAAGGTCTTCCATGAAAGTTCCTTCAGGAGTTTCAGAATCAGCTTCCTGAGAAGGCTGATCCTCACTTGAGGTCAGTGGAGAAGGCACTGCCTTAACCCTACTGCTCTTTCTCTTGGATGGCACTTGGTCCATAGTTTCAGGATCCAAGGCCTGTTCAGTGTGGCACTTTTTGGCCTGTGACCTGGTCACAGCAAGGACATGACCTGATATGCCTAACATCTCTGCATGAGTCCTATACTCCACTTCTGACCATACTGAGTTTTCAAGATCATTGCCCAAAAGACATTCAACTGGGAGGTCTGCACTTACCACAACTCTTTTGAGGCCAGTTACCCTTCCCCAGGAGAAATTAACAACTGCCACACTATGTGTAGTAGTGACATTGCTAGCATTGGTCACCAGGTAATTATCACCCAGTACAATCTGTCCAGGGTCCACAAAGTTAGGTGTCACCATAGTGACACTGGCACATGTGTCTCTGTAGGCTTGAGCCACTTTATCATTAATCAATGGTGTCTGTCTGTACTGGCCCAAAGTATCGGGACTCACAGTAGTGGACATACCCATGTCCACATCACAGATCAGAACAGCCTGAGTTGGAATCCTGACTATTCCAGAATCCACCTCAGTACCCATGGTTAACCCCTCTATAGCCTTGGGTTGGGAACTACCACTGCTGACTGTACTAGGGGGTGCAGTTGCCTTAGGGGCTGCAGTGGTAGGGGCTGTACCTTTCTTGGTGCACTCACTAAACCAGTGAGCGGCAGTTTTACAATAATTACACCAAGGTTTCTTTGGACCTTCTTTCTTCTTTTTCTTGGAATTTTGGGACCCCCCCCCCTCATTAGAAGTATTTTGGGGGCCTGAAGAAGACTTCTGGTATTTTTGTTTCTGTTCCCCACCCTTTGGATCTGCCTTTTTCCGATCACCACCTTGGTTCTGGGGTCCCAGCTTAACCCTGGTTCTGACCCATTTGTCTGCCTTCTTTCGCAATTCTTGGGAAGAGGTCAGATCTGAGTCAATCAGGTGTTGGTGCAACAACTGGTTCTGACAATTATTAAGGATTTGTTCTCTCGTGATCAAATTATACAATCCTGTATAGTCCTTAACTTTACTTCCCAGTAACCAACCTTCCAGAGCCTTAGTGGCACAATCAACAAAATCAGTCCAGTCCTGAGTCTGTGTCTTCTGGGTATCTCTGAACATCAACCTGTACTGTTCAGTGGTTAGGCCAAACGCATCAATTAGAGCACTCTTCAGGACAGGTAGTTATTAGCATCCACATCACTAACTGTGAGGAGCTTATCTCTGCCTTTTTCTTCAAAGGAGAGCAACAAGATAGCTGCCCACTGACTCTGGGGGACCTGCTGGACTTTGCAGGCCCTTCCCAAAGCAGCTATCCACTTGTGGATATCATTCCCAACTTTGTAGGGGGGCTATCTTACTCAGGTGCCTAGAATTCTCATGGGACCTGTCTTTATCCTTAGGGATATTGCTGCCACCAGTGGGTTGTAACCCACCCTTTCAGGAGAGGTCATCCTTCTCTGAGCAAGGGTATTGGATCCCCTAGAGGCATTAGAGTGGTGGGAGTCACCTGAGTGAGACCTCCTCCTCTCATACCCCTGGTTAAGTTTACTAATAGGTCTGTATGGGGCTAGCCCATTGTCAGCCCCACGTAGGCTTAGGTTAGCCTGGCTAAGTCTCCCAACTTGGACCTGGCTATCTTGGAAAACCTCTTCTTCGGATTCTTCCTCTGGTTCATCTCCTTCTTCACCTATGATAGTGGGGTCTGATGCATTATCTGTAGAGGGCAAGATCTCTTCTGCATGAACTGAGGGACCTTGTCTAGAGGCCTTCTCAGCATCAGTCCACTCTGGGACTTCTATTAGGTGGGAAATGGTAGGGTTGGAACCCTGTTTCAATCTCCTTGAGGTACACAAGTGTCTCATCTCTTGGAAATTGAGCATTTCATATCTAGAGGGTGCCCTGGGAGGGTCACCTCCCACAGGGAGAGTCATACTTGGTCACCTGTGGTAGACATGATTCTAGTGAGGTGTGGTGTGTGCACCTACCTACACTATGTGTTTTCCTACTGGAACCTCTCTAGGAGTTGTTGTCAGGGTGTGCTAGGCCCATTGGTCTACAACAACTAAGTTCAGTAGAGCTTATGTATTCTAGGTCTTGTTATATGTACCTATGGTACCTAATGTGATCTTTCAAATGATATCTCAAAGATTACAATTGGTAAAACAACAGCAAGCTCAAATCCCAACCACTGCACACCAATGTGAGAAGTTGGCCTGGTATATGATGTTCACTATTCTAGTGAGCACCTTGCACCAGTCCAAACAACCCTTATGGTGATGGTTGTAAAGTCAACCTTATAGACCAGCTATCCTAGGCGGAGCATGGACAAAAGCAGTCTTAGGCTAAACTCAAGACGGCATGTGAAGCCAGCTGTTTTACCAAATGCAAACCTTTTAATACCAAATGAAAGGACACCACACAGGTTATATATTCAAAAAATATATATGTATTTATTTCTAAATCAATCCTCTGAACTCTTTATGAGGGCAGAGGCACAAGCGCATAACAAGTAACTTAATATAACATACAATAAGTTGCACAAATATGGATAGGCCCTGGTGGCCCGCTATACCATAATGTAAAATAGTGGTGTAAGAACCACGTCACGAACAATGGAAAGGCCTAGGGCCTTGGGAATCACTGGGGCTACACTGGACTAACAGTTGTTAGGAAGCAGGAGGCCCACGGGATGTGGGTGCAGTGTCTAAATGCACACGTGTGCACACATAGAAGTCAATGGGTGCGTAAAGTTGCAAAGTTAAAGGTTTAGGAGTCTTCCGACTGGACCAGAAGCTATCCACTTGAAACTAGGGCACTAGGAGAGTGAATCTTCACAGGAGCACCGCAGTACTCGCGTTAACTCACCCACAGGGAGCGGGTGCATAGGTCCCAAAGTGTGTCGGGTTTCGTCGTGGAGTTCTATGGAGCCTTGGAGAAAAGATGCTGCAGGCGACCAGGAGAGAAGAGTCCGGTTGGATCCAAGGGCAGATCGAGGATGAAGAGTACCTGAAAGCAGAGGGGACAGAGTCTGGGTCACTAGCCAGTGACCAGGAAGGAACCAGGAAGGAACCAGGCGATGTCGGGAAAGCTTGTCTCCGCTGCCACGTGGACCAGGAGGTGTCGACGACAACCAGGAGCTGGGCACGGACTGTCCCACGAAGGCTCTCGCTGTTGGCGGTGTCGGTTCTCAATTCGGAATCAACAGGCCTTGGCAAATGCAACCCACGCAGGCATCAAAGATGGCTTCTGCATCAGACCAGCAAGGTCTGATGGGCTGCTCCTTTTCAGGGGAGCAAGGGCCAGTCTGGAGCAACCAGACCAGCATTGGAAATTCAAGGTTTCGTCATCATAGAGGCCACTAGCCAATGGGCAAGTGACCGGACAGATGCATCGAGCAGGAAAATGCAAAAGGGCCCCACGCAGCACTCGTTGAGTGTGGAGAGGTGATCTTCGGTGCAGTTGGTGCTCGGGGCTGGGGCTTCTCAATCCCTAATGCACAACTTCGAGGGTGCCTCAGAAGTTGCACGGAAAGCAATTCGCTGGCTTTCCAAGATGGCCGGTCCCACGTCTCGCGTCGCCTCCACGGGTCTCAGCTTTGCTGTGGCTGTGGATCGGGCTGAAGGAAGTCTGGAAGTCTGGGTCTTGTCAGGCTCTGTGTTCGAGCTCCGGCGAGAGCAATGACAAAGCAAACCGTTGAGCGCTTGATGGTGCCTGCTTGCACAGGGTGGTCACTCCTTGACCACAAGGGAGATTCTTCAGTCTTCTACGTCGAGTAGGATGTCAAAGGTCCAGAGTTTCGTATCAGAGTTTCAGTCAGGATAAATCTAAAGTCTTGGGACTCAGCTCCTACCTATATACCAAATCTAGGGGCTGGATTACCTGCTGGGTCCCTCCTATGGGTGGGACCCAGGAAGCGGGTGGTTACACCCCTTTCCCTTTGTCCAGTTTCGTACCAGAGCTGGGGCTGGAGTGCCCCAGCACCGGTTTGAACTGGACTATGCATGGAACACCTTGTGTGCCCCGCGCAGTGTCTCATTTCATTCAGCCCTCCCTGCCCCAATACACTACAGCCTGTCGGGGGTGGTGCTAGCACCTCCCTGTGACAGGAAACCTATTGTCCAAGCCTCCCTCGCTGGAAGGACTCCCAGCAGCAGGAGGTCAGACTTGTGTCTGTGGCAGCAGCATCCATTTTGTGATGCTGAGGCTCTGGTTAACTTTAACCGGGATTAATGGAAGTAACATGTCTTCTCCCTCTAGAAGGGTGGAATGCTACCCCCGTCACCAGAATTGGCGAGGTGGTAGTATGCACTTAAGAGTATATGGTATGGCAATATCCTACAACAGCTATAAGGACATGGTTCCGAAAGCTGCAGACAGGCTCAGCTCATGCTAGAGCACCATCTCACATAAAACCAAGCACTCTGCCTTCAGGATTGTTAAGGCCTGCCATAGGAATGACTTATAGGTGTATATGTGTCTAGATATAACGTTAGACATAGGAATACTATATCTAAGCAAGGGGTGATTACACGACCTTGCCCCAGCTGAGTGATCAGCCAGTTGTGTCAGTTTGGATGGCCAGCCAGGGGTGGCAAAAGATATGCTGCAGCCCCTGGTAGGCCTTGGGTGCACCTATGCGCTGGGTACCTATAGTACACTGTACAGGGACTCATAAGAGTGACCCAACTCCCAATTGGTGATGTACCTAAAGTGCATGGTGTGAAATTTAGACAGAGAACAGCAGGGCTGTGGGTCTGATTAGCAGGCCCACAGCCACATTAAGTCGAAAACCAGTGAAGCAAAAAGCAAAAACATGGGGTGACCATAGGAAAGCAGATGCTACTCTTCTACAGACACTGTAAACAATCTACACCACAGCAAGGCCAGATTTGCAGCAGACACCATTAAAAAAGGCAGACTATGAGGTGTACACCGGATGTTCCTCCAGCAGACTCATAGACACTAATTACAGAGCAGGGTATGCAGGGGGACACACCATTCTGCTCGACTTTGCCTGCTGACCTGCTGACGCCTCACTCTTTGCCCTGCGTCTGCCGTTTCCCCGAGGGAGGACTGGTGCTGGTGTTCCGCTTTCCCCTCGCCGCTGCATGTCACCAGCAGCCGCCGAGTAGGGGAGAGCGAGAGGGCTTGCAAACTACATTGCCCAGCAGCCCTTGCCCCCAAACCGGAAGTTCTAGCCCTCATCAGCGCGCCAGGCGGCGCATTTAAATCAGGCTCCATACCGGTGGAGCGGGGGACACACCATTCTGCTCGACTTTGCCTGCTGACCTGCTGACACCTCACCCTTTGCCCTGCGTCTGCCGTTTCCCCGAGGGAGGACTGGTGCTGGTGTTCCTCTTTCCCCTCGCCGCTGCATGTCACCAGCAGCCGCCGAGTAGGGGAGAGCGAGAGGGCTTGCAAACTACATTGCCCAGCAGCCCTTGCCCCAAAACCGGAAGTTCTAGCCCTCAGCAGCGCGCCAGGCGGCGCATTTAAATCAGGCTCCATACCGGTGGAGCGGGGGACACACCATTCTGCTCGACTTTGCCTGCTGACGCCTCACCCTTTGCTCTGCGTCTGCCGTTTCCCCGAGGGAGGACTGGTGCTGGTGTTCCGCTTTCCCCTCGCCGCTGCATGTCACCAGCAGCCCCCGAGTAGGGGAGAGTGAGAGGGCTTGCAAACTACATTGCCCAGCAGCCCTTGCCCCAAAACCGGAAGTTCTAGCCCTCAGCAGCGCGCCAGGCGGCGCATTTAAATCAGGCTCCATACCCGCGTCGCGGGAGCGCCGGGCTAAGCCCGGGCAAAGGGCGGGCCGTCTGTGGCCGTCAGGGAACGGAAGAGGACGGGACGGGCCACCCCCCCTTTCATTTCCACTGAAGTTCACAAAGGTACTGTTTCCATTCGGACTAAAGTTTTTGATGTATATAGTGCCCTAGCAACGTAGTGGGAGACCCTGAGGTGGGGCGTTTGATCGTTATATATATTCTAGCAACTACCGACCTTGAAACGTCCCACTTCCAAAATGACCAAACGGGGAAATAAAACTATAGCCCCCGCGACACGATCACACACCAAGCTGTTGGCAGCTGAACCGCAACCTCTACCAACTCTGACGGCTATCGATAAAATGCTGCAACAGACTATCGGTGTTGTGGTTAATGCTATCGAGAACACAGAGAGGAGGCTATCGATAACCCCAACACTAGGCATGCAAAACCCGGGAAGAGACAGCTCAGCTACCACGATTGATGTCTTGGACACTAGTTCATTTTTGGCGCCATCATATGTAGACTTGCCCTGCAGTCAGATGCCCGTTGAGACTTCTATAGACATGCAGGAGCACCCAATTACCCTGTCGCCCCCTTCCCCGGAGAAAAGGACAGCAGTACGTAAACCATGCATGAGGAAAAAGAAAGGTAATATCTTAAATAAACTGGGTAATATTAAATTGGCAAACCATGACCTGGTGACACCGACTACCAGTATACTTGGCCCATTGCTAGGAATACCATGCTGGGTCACAAACATGGTTGCCGATTTACAAGCATCCTTGGAGCGGACTATTGTTGCCCAACTTAAGCCTCTGGTCTCAAAACTTGATAAACTCATTGCTGCCACAAATACAAAGGGGGGAGGGATAATTGAGCCAGCCAAACAAGTGAGAAACTCTGTACCTCATGTTATTGATACCCCATCTCAAAGTGTCCCAAGAACTAGAGTAGTGGAAAATCAAAAAACCCTAGTACAGACCATCAATGCTGTAGCTCCACCAATTCCCCAAAAGCCCACGCATGCTCCACCACAACACCTTCCAAGGACCAACGCTCAGAAGCAGATCTGCCAAGCAGCAGGAAACTCGGCAAATGCCATAGCGAAAGAGATGCCAAAGACAAAAGAGGGCGATAAGTGGATTAACAGCACTAGTTCGCCACCGAAACAAAGCCAAACATCAAGAACCTTTTCTCGGCAGCCACCAACAATTAACTTACCCCCCGAAGCCCAATCCTATGTAGTGGCACTTGTAGGAGTTCCTCCATTAACTGAGGGGAAAAGAGAAAGGGAGACTGAGTTGAAAAACAAGTGCATCCAGTGGCTTAGTGTAAATAGACCCCTCCCGGGGAATGTCTCAGGGGATATCCTGTCAGCCAGAAGAGTGGGCTGGATTGGGAGGAGTCCAAAGACAGTAGCTGGTGACGTGATAATTCTGAATTTTAGGGACGTCTCTGCTGTAGGGTATATTTGCAATGCCCCGCACTATAGTTCAGACACGCAAATATGTCCTCTGCACCTCTCGTATTTTTACCCCACTCCTAGCCTGGAACCTTGTCGCCCAAGATTCACACACAATAACAGGGGGGGTTTTCCCATATCACATAGAACTTTAAATGGGGGGTTTTTAGGGAGGGCATGTCTTCCTACAGTTCACTACTCCCGATACAGTCACACTGGAATAGGTTCAGTGCTCTGGAAGATGTAGACTGACTTAGTCAAGGAGGAATGTCACCCTCAGAAGCCACAAATGTAATACAGAGAGGCTCAGGGGCAACAGAGGAAAATATTCTGCCACAAATGCTGAGGGAGGCTCCAAAAGCTGTCAACATAGTAAGGGAAAGGATTAGCAATAGGGGGATTAGGGAAGTCGAAGGATCAGATAGCTCAAAAGAAGGATGCCTAAAGTTGGTCTCCTGGAATATAGCCGGGCTAAAAAACAAGCTGCTTACACCCGAGTGGGCCACCTTTATGGCAGCATATGACATCTGCCTGATGCAAGAGACCTGGGCATTAGAAGAGAGCTCGAGTGCGACCTTTGCAACGTTTGATACCTTGGCAGTATCTACAGGCAGAGGTCGCCTGTCGGGCGGGCTATCAATTTGGATAGGAACTCACCTGGGAATCCAAGCAACCAAAATCCAAACAAACTCCCCGGACATCCAGTGTATCTTAATAGAACCCCCAAGCCAACCCCTAGTAGCAATAATAAACACCTACTCGAGGCCATCTAGGAATGGCCAGGAATCAGCTACATTTACAGCACTGAATTCTTTTATTCAAGGGCTAGACCCCTCTATCTCAATAATCCTCGGAGGGGATTTTAACTGCCAATTTGAACCTCTGGGTAGTCTAGAACTGGGTGACCAAGACGAGGTAGATGCACTATAGCATATCCCGGACCCGAATATTGCCCCTGTCAGGGCATGGACACCACTTGTGCTCCAAATAAAATGTTTCTCCCTTGCGACATCCCTGCGGGCGTGCAATGGGAGATTGGACCCTGACCGCCCAGCAATGGCAACTTTTAATCGGGCAAACAAAACAACCATCATTGGAGGGGAGGAGCCAAGATGGTGATCGGAACAGTCGCATGAACGCATCGCTCTGAGGTCCCTTCCTCCCCGCTTGCCTATCCTGTCGATAATCCTGACCGAGGCTTCGTGATTTCTGTTGTGAGAGAAAAACGCTCACTTACCGTCTGATTTTGGGGCTCCGTCGTGCCGGGACTCTTGAGATCTGCCCTGGTCTGCTTGCTGGCCTTCCCGGCCCCGGCGCCGGGGCCTCGGGTGCAGTGTCCGCCCGGCGGTGTTCGGAGTGTTGGCAGCCCTGTTTCGGGAGAGAAGCCGGTCAATGTGAGCCTGGGAGCTGCGAGCCGGGAGAGATGGAACGGACCCGCTCCCAATAGTGGGTCGTCCCGTATACCCAAGCGCTGGTGTGCCGGAGAGAGGCCGTGTTGCCCGGTTCCCTTTGGGTGTAACGCCCCCTCATGTTGATGGTCCCGTCTGGGAGCCGGCGTTTGGCTCCCGGAGAGCTGCGGGGAGCACGTCTGGCCTTCTGGTGACTCTCCTTTCCGTACCGGATGCCGACCGCCGCTGATCGACTGTGGGTCCCGCTGCCTCTGGCGGTCGGACGTGACTCGGAGATGGAGGGGATAGTGGCAGAGAACGATGTTGTTAAGATGGCGGACGATCCCTTGAATTGCATCCCTCCTGGAGACGGAGACGTTGCTACATCTGAAACCTCCGGCCCTCGGCTGCATGAATCGGTGTTTACACGTAGTCATGTACTGGCTGCACTGGTCCACCTGCGGACTGCTCTGCTTCTGAACTCCCGAGACTTGGAGGTGCGGATTGCTGCCGTTGTAGGTCCGCCATTTTGTGGTATGGTGGCTTCCCTCCGAGTTGCTGCCATCGCATTTCCTCCGGTTGTTGTGCCGGGGTCCCCGGATGATTCTGCGACTTCGAGGGTGCAAATGGATCAGGCGCCTGTGCCGCACTGCCTCCCGTATCCTGTGCCTGTCTCTCCAGGCTTGGCAGACCTGCTTTTGGACCTGGACTCGTTGATGTTCGGCGTAAGGTTGCACTCAGATGACCGCCATGTATCGTTGGCTGCTTCTTGGTGGCCGGGACAATGTTGTGCGAAGGTGCCACCTGACTTGTCTGGCTGGTGTGGATTTTTTCTGTCGGACTGTCTCCTGACTACAAGGCCGTTTAGCAGTTCTACTATTCACAGGAGTGGCCAGGGGTGATCTCGCTTGGATCCTGGCGGGACTTCTTCCTCGTGGATGGCGACTTTGGGACCCATTTTTGTAAGACGGCTGCTGTTTTCATCCTGTGCAATGGCTCTCTGTGTTTTCTCCGGCCTCGGTCTTTACGCTTTTGGCTGCGGGGATGGAGGGGTCCGGTGGTTGGCTCCTCTCCTCATTCTTATTTTTTTTCTTTTTCGTTTCTTTCCTTTCCTTTATTCCTTTTTTCGGGTGACTCTGGGGCGACAGGCACGCTGTTAGTGGGGTAGGCCATAGCCATTACGGTGATGTAGGGTGGTGGGTGATGGGGGGGGTTTGTTATTTTAATTTGTTTTGTTCTATGGTCCCTTTTTTTCTTCTTTTTCTTTCGGGGGTTGGCTGTGTCTCTTCCTTCTTTTTCCGTCCTTTATCTATCCGGCGTCCGCACATGCTTTTCTTTATGGTCTAATGTGGGTGGGCTCATTACACGACGTCTCGTTAACTTGCATGTTATTGTTTGACCCCTACTCCTGGCCTGCCTTCGGCGGGCAATGGGTGTATTTGGCCCCGTCATTTCTGATTGCTTTCTGCTTGTACGGAGGGGCATACCTCTCCCGTCTCTTTGGTCTGACTGAGTTGTGTGACGCCTTTGTTGATATAGCCGCTGCCCCCTCTTACTATTATAAAATTTATAAAAATGTAACCTCTTTTGTCCTAGCGCTTTCTTGTGTTGCGATCACGTCTTCTGATTAAGTTGTGCCTCCTCCGTGTATCGTGCACATTTAAATTGCTATGTTTTTATCTCCTGCTTTTGCGGCCGGCCCGTGTGGTTGTAGGCCCGCGCGTGTATTGCTCTGATTGCTTAATAAAGGTTTTCAAACAAAAACAACCATCATTGACTATTTAATGGTGGATGCTAAAAATTGGGACAAGCTGAAAGAATTTAGGGTCATTCAAAGACAGGACAGCGATAACAATGCCCTGGTAGTAACTTTTAAACCAGGGTCATTTGGATTGACCACCCCTGACCGCATACCTGCCACGATGACACTTCCTCTCACGCTGACCAATAACAGAAGGAGGGTTAAGTGGCCCCACCTTGTAGATTCAACCTTGAAGCTTGCCAAAATCTACCAACTCGCTATCCCTTTTATAGAGCAGATCGGCGACTCGCTTGGTTGGCATCAGGCACTAGATACTCATAAACAGCTAGTTGAGGTACTAGGGGATGTGTTTTACCCCATAAGTAGAATTAAGAAGCATGTCCCAAAAACACACCCCTGGTTTAATGATGCATGCAGGAACTCAAAAAAGGAGCTCCTTGCGGCAATTAAGGCAAAGGACAGAGCGAATATTAGGGCATCTAGACTGATTTACAAAAAGGAGCTGACCAGGGGCAAAAGAGAGTGGGAAGAAGACAGGTGGGAAGAACTCAGAGGTGCCCTTGTGACAAAAGATGCCAAACTATTCTGGGCATTAGTAAATTCCGATGCTAATGATGGTGGGGGGACCCCTCTACCAAATATCCCCCCCTCAGTGTGGGAGGCGCATTTCTCTGCACTCTACACTAGCCCTGTGACCGGCTACAGTGACTATTTAGATAGCTATGGGATACTAGAGTTAGAAGGTCCCTCCTGGATCTCTCCTGCCCAAGACCCCCCCACGAGTGTCGACTGTGGGGGGCCTTGGGCATGGGGCACCGGATAGACCATAGGGACACCGAGGCGAGGAAGGCCCCGAGAAGTGGTGAGAGTATCTCAGCTAAGGAGGTGGAGACTGCAATTATTAGACCACTCCCTAACAAAGCGCCAGGCCTCGATAGGGTACCGGGTGACCTTTTCCGCTCTCAGCCAAAGATCTGGGCTCCGTACCTAACTGTATTGTTTAATACAGTCCTACTGGGGGCAAAAATACCTGACACCTGGGCGGGGGCCGAGATCGTCCCCATTTTCAAGAAGGGGTGCCCTTTGGAGCCGGCAAATTATAGACCAATCAGTCTCTTGGATACTACCCAGAAACTGATGGGCCAAATACTCCTGGATAGAATACTGGGATGGGCGGAGGAGCATGAACTAATGACTACCCTCCAGGCCAGCTTTTTTTAGATCAGGGATCACGACCACGGACCAACTCTTTAGGCTGCAGGTCCTTTTCTGGAAGACCGTAAGTGTCGAGGGTGGCAGCCTCTACCTGGTCTTCGTTGACCTGCGGGCCGCTTTCGACCTTGTGCCGAGGGAGAGTTTATGGAGGGTCCCAAAAGACCTTGGCCTTCCTCCCTACCTATTGGAGGTCTTGAAGCGGTTTCATGAAGGGAAAGGTGTGGGTGAGGTGCGGGAAGAACGGGGAACTGTCTGCACGTTTCCCTGTAACTAGAGGCGTACGCCAGGGCTGCGCCCTGGCTCCTACGCTCTTTAGTCTCTATATAAATGGCCTGGTGGGGGAACTAGATACAGTCAGGGATAGCGATGTCCCTTGGTTGGCGTCAGGTCGGGTGCCTGCTCTGATGTTCGCAGACGACACCTTACTGTTGTCGTGAACATCAACAGGCATCCAGCGGGTTCTGAACGTTTTTGTTTCATTCTGCGCCTCGCGGGGACTCGAGATTAATTTAGAGAAAACAAAATTTATGATCTTTGGTCCCCCGAAACGCACCCGCCCTAGCCCTACATTAAACCGCACCCCGCTCGAAAGGGTGAGAACCTTTGCATACCTGGGGGTCACTTTGACTGAGGACTTTGGTTGGGGCCCTCAGGTAGCCAAATCTACCCTAAAGCTCTCACAGATACTAGGGGGCATAGGTAAGTTCCAGCGGACAACGCAATTTAGGCCAGTCTCCCCAGCGCTTGAAATCTATAGTGTTCAAGCTAGACCTGCTGTAACCTACGGTGCAGAACTTTGGGGACATTCGAGCATAGCAAGCCTTCTCAGGGTTGAACGGGCCTTTATGAGGAATCTGATTGGTCTACCCCAAAGCACCCCGCTCATACCCTTGAGATTTGACCTAGGTGTGGAGCCCATCTCTGAACTATTAGCGGCCCGACCCCTCTTGTACTGGAGAAGGCTCTGGACAGTACCTGAGCTGGGGGACTACAGAGTGGAGTTTGCTGCTGTCTGGGGGTCGATGAAGAGTAAGAAAATACCCTGGTTGCTCCACATTAAAACTATTGCCTATCGAATAGGAATGCCCCAAATATGGGAGACCCCGGCGGAGAGTTGTCCAGTGGTGCGGAGAACTGAGCTGCTGGCCTCTTTGAGGCACTACAACCTAAGTTTGCTGCACCGCTTGCCAAGTATGGGCAGGTTGTCTTCGGAATTTTTGCAGGTAAAACTCGTGCCCAGAAGGGAGGAATTTCTGGATCTAATAGAACCTTCGCCTGCAAGAAAACTATATACACAATTAAGGCAAGGTTGCCTGCCACTTGGGACACTGAGGAGAGGTGTGGCGCCGCGGCCAGGGCGACTGACGCTGGAATCTGGGGATCAGGGTTCGATCCCCGGCTCCGGCGGCAGGTTAGCCCAGCACCATGTGACTCTGGGCAATAGCTCACTTAATCTTCCCGACGGCCCCCAGCGCCTAGAGATCCTTACGGGTGATTGTGCGCTTTACAAATGTGGATTATTATTATTATTATTACTGACCTGCGAATGGGCAGGTCAAGAGGAGGGAATCTGCCCTGTCTGCAACATTAGCAAAGTAGACATTGCCCATGTTTTGTTCTTTTGCCCTGCTTATAGCGCAATCCGGAGAGCTTGGCTGGTACCACTATGTAGAAATTTGGGACTAAAACATTGTGCTCAAGCCGTTAGAATTTTAAAATATGATACATCCCCCCTCATCGTGTTTTCGGTCTCCCGCTTTTTGTATGGCATGTGGCGTAGAAGGTCCACTCTGATTAATTGCGACTAATTTTCATTCTTTGCTGATAACTGATTGTTTAATAACGTTTTAGCTGCTGGTTCTTAATTATTTATGTATGTTATTGTATGTACATATTTTATCTGTGATTTTATGGTCGTCGACCGAAATAAAGTTATCAAGCAAACAACAGTTTATTTACAACAGTTTACACCATAGTGAAAAGTGCAGCTCTGCCATCTGGCACATCTGCCCAGTAAGCTGAGCTGTATGCTGTAACAAGAGCATGCAGCCTAGCTGAGGGGAAAATGTTAACATTTATACTGACTCACATTATGACTTTTGGAGTTAGCCATCATTTATCCAGCTGTGACAGTGATTACGTAACAGCATATTGGTTATTATATTTTAATCCCACATAGGAACTTATACTAAAATAGCCAGCAGTGCCGCCATTGCTGGCACAGCAGCAAGAGAGAACATGTTACAGCCAGTACAGATGGTGCCTTTAATGGATGAAAGCATTACAAAAAATACAGCTCATTCAGAGACAATTGCTGCTAGCTGATGTGAAGAAAGAACAGTGGTCCGCAACATCAGAAGAGGACAGAGTGTGGATTAATGCTGGATATGAGCAGAATGATGAGAGATTGTGGGTCTACAGGGATGAGAGGCCTGTGGGCCTATGCACTATGTTCATTTCCCTTGCCAGGCTTGAACATGGATCCTCTGATATTGCACAAGGAGGGATGAAGGCGCAGATACATTTTGCTTTTCAGGTGAATTATTAGGAATGTTCGTATTTATGGATGCATTTTCAAAATGGATGTAGGTGTTTCCAGCAAGGAAGACTGATGTAGCAACAGTTGAGCGATTCTTGTTGAAAGATTGTGTACACAGGTTTGTGGTTCCCCAGGTATAAATATCAAAAAGAGGGGGGGGGGCTTTATGGTATGTTTGGGAATAGAGTGGAAAGTGCATCCCCCATACCATCCCCCAAAGTTTAGGCCAGGGGAGAGGATGAACTCTGATTTAAAAAAATAGATTAGTAAAGACAACTGATGCAACAGGCCTAAAATGGCCTTGATGCAAAATCCATTTCTCATTGTAGGGGTGAAATGTAATCACATGCGTAGACTGCATCAGCATATAATCTTTTGTCGTGTTAACCAAAGTGTTAGGATCTTGTATTCTAATAACATGAATGTAATGTGTCTAGGCCAAAATGTAGAATATATGAAGAATTCCGTAGAAAATCAAATGTAACCAGCAGAAAACAATAACAGTAAACACTTGTGTTGTGCAACTGACAATCACTTTATTATTGAACATGCGTATTAATCGTGTTGTTTTATATATAGATGAAAATATTAACTTTATATGTCTTCATTTCCATTTAACTACGTAAAGCTCATATTAATTTCTCTTATTGTAGCTGAAATTGAAGGCCTGAAATGCATTTGCCGGAAGCTCTCGCATTTGAATTAATAGTTGAATTTCATGTGCATGTTAGATTGTGTTCTTTCTCTTGTTTATTTTGCAGGTGGAAGAAGCGTCTTTGTTAGTTAGAATAATGTCTTTCTTTTGTGAGCTAGGCAAGGAGAGAAGAGGATACAATTGGAGCTAACACCAATAAGGAGAACTGTTGTATTTTCTCACAGGAGATGGCCTGGGAATCAAGGTCATTGTGCTTTTTTTTTTTTTGAGTAATCGTCGTCCCGTGGAAAACTACCAATGAGAATGTAGACTGTTCGGATGGTATGACCTGAAAGGAATCATTAGAAGACTCCTGGATATTTGGAGTTTTGTGAGTAGAGAAAGAGCCCCACTTCTTCTCTGCCTTTTGGAGAGAGAGCATCTTAGAACAAGCCCCTTCTCAGTAGCTTCTTGCTATTTGACCCAACTGAAGTGGAGAGACTTGGGAGGAAGACTCCACCTGCTGACACCGTAACCTATCCTGCCCGATAAAAACTTCATTAGGGATGTCACGTTAGAGGTAGTGTAGGGATAGATTATTGCTTTATTCCCATCAACCTCCCTGGACTCTTGTTCTTTGATCTTTTGCATCCTGATTCTTGAATTGTTTTGTGCATGTGGCACCGCCTTAACCTTATTAGTAGATGTGGCTTTATATTGGTTACAATGTATTTCTACACCCTCATCTTGAGGTGTCTGTATGTCCAGTTGTTTTGGGCTTTGTAATAAATAGATTAACCTTATTTAGTAGTCTGTGATTCTTATTGGCCCAGGGAACTGCAACTGAATGGATTGACATTGTTAATAATTTCTTTCCCCTCTACGCTCTCATGCTGAGAAAAAGTGCCATTGACTCGAGGTTCTAGAGCAGATCCAGAACATGCTTTTCCGGCTCCTTCCGCATCATGCTCTGCGTGTAGTCCTGCACGCCTTAAGGATAAAGCCATCTATTGCAACTTTAGAGACATGGTCATGGTGAGAAAAATTAAATATGTTACTCTTACTTCTAGGTGGACTGGACCACAGACAGTGAATGGATGCAGCAAATAGTTTAATGGTACAAGATGCATGTCTCCACCACCACATTGTATGAGACAAAGGTACCAGAAATTGAAGAACATCCCAGAAGAGCTGTGCAACACACCTGACAAGGAGAAATGGTGGGAGCACCGCTCCCTGAGCCGCTATCTGGAGGTCAATAGAATACCTAGGGGGTTGCGAGCCATGTTAGCCCCCAGTTACGAAGACCCTGACCCAGATATGCTCAGGGAGTGGGCAGAATGTAATCTTGACAACTCCCGTCGGCTTGTGGAAATATTGGTACGATATGCGGATAGTGACGGTGTGAAGACTCAAGCAAAGATTGAGGAATTGAACGCAGAAATTGAAGCTATGTGCACTGAGGAAATTGCGGAATGCACTAAGCTAAGGAGTGAAATGATGGCAAGGTTACAGAAAGAGGAGGATATAATTAGAAAAAGGAAAACTTACAAGTTTCAACGCGACAAGGCTGATTATGCTGAGGGGCGAATTTTTAGGTTCGCGACAAAATATGACGCTATAAAACCCAGTAAAGCGTTCAAGCCTGTCCTCCCTTCGCAACCGTATATTTCCAAAGCCATGCCTGGCTTAGTTCAACAGGAAGACACTTCTGAATCCAATCTCAACTCCAGTGTGAACAGCAACACGGATTCCAATACTTCGCAGGCGGAACCCCGGCTGGGGTTTACCCGGTTTTCACTGGCCCAAGAGGTGGAGTGTCTACGCAAGGACAGACGCGAGACTCTTCGCCCCAGGGTACCAGCGCAACAAAAATTAAAAGCCGCAACACCAAGCGCTACGAGCGCCGAAAAGCCAACTCAAGGAATAAGTCAACAAAAAAGGAAAAATTTCAACAGGCGGTGGAACAAGAAGTGAGTAATTCAGGTACTGCCCTTTCTGTTTTAAATCTCACCAATATTAAATTCTCAGCATCTGAACTGCACATTTTGTCGAAGGGACTGTCTTATTGTCCTCCTAGTGACTTCAATTATGCCAATATTAGGATAGATTTATTCAAATGTGTCCATAAATTGAAGCTACAAAAACACTTTGCTGGGAGTAAAACACGGGCAACTGGGGTGAGAGCGGAAATAAACAACCAAGGGCTCTTGGCGCGCGATGCCCCGTTGCTTCATGACATGGAATCCCGCAGATGTGAACAATCAATTTCGCAGAGCACTACTGAACAGCCGCACACCAATTTAGGGAGTTTAACCAACTTCAAGCCACGTTCCACCTATACGCCTGTCATGCTGTATGACAACATAGACATATTCCATGAGGCAGCTATTAAAGAAATCAAGGTGCTGTACACTAAAATGCTCAAAACTAAGCAACACAAATACCAGCAGAACGACCAATACATAAAACTGGTTAAAAAGATCCAACAAGATGATAATATCATTGTCAGACAGTCAGATAAAGGGGGCAATATTGTGCTGTGGCCCAGCCAACTCTATCTGGAAGAAGCCCTCTCTCAATTGAACAATTCTGACTGCTACAGACATTGTGATGTGGATGTGGTAAGAAAAGCCCAGACAGACTTCTACTCCTTGCTAATGGGGTGGCGGTCCTATGGTCTGATCAGCATGGATGAACTAAAGTTCCTAAAAAATGACCACCCCATCACGCCTGTCCTGTATCTGATCCCAAAAATTCATAAGGATCAAGCTAAACCTCCTGGTAGACCTATTATTGCAGCTTGCGGGGGTTTATTGGAGAATACAACGATTTATGTGGACTCATTTTTACAAGAACACGTGCAAAACCTACCATCATTTGTCCAAGACTCCAATGATTTCCTCCGCAAAGTTAAGGATATCCAGTGGGATCCGAACTGGTGGCTAATAACCTTAGATATAACATCACTGTACACCAGTATTGTGCACCGGGATGGAATTAGAGCTATTGAATTTTATTTGGGACTAAGACCTATAATCATGTCAGAACACAATAGGATGATCTTGTCTATGATAACCTTTTGCTTGAACCATAATTTCTTCATGTTCAACAACCAGTATTATCAGCAGATCAGGGGGGTAGCCATGGGGGCCTGTTTCTCTCCCAGTTATGCCTGTTTGCATATGGGCTACTGGGAGAGACAGGTCCTCTATGGTGTGCCCGCCGACATCGCTGCAAGTTCTATTGTTCAGTGGTATCGTTATATAGACGATGTGTTCTTAATTTGGCGTGGCACACTAACACAAGCTGAGCAGTTTATTGATACTCTCAACTGCAATGACTATAACTTGGCGTTTACATCAGACATCAGCCAATCTCAGGTACACTTCCTTGACATTACCATTGAGATCAATAAGGGTAAACCACAGACCAAGCTGTATAGGAAGCCAACGGCAGGGAACACTGTGCTCCATGCCAGTAGCCATCACCCCGCCCATCTGATCCGGAGCATCCCCTATGGGGAGATGCTCCGAATTAGACGGTTGTGCAGTACTGACGCACAATGTAACCAGGCTCAGGAAGCTATCAAAACTAGATTTTTGGCTAGGGGCTACAAGGTAGGGGAGATCAATAAGGCTATGCGTAAGGCAAATGCTCTGTCTCGCGACTTGGCCCTTGAGCGCAAGCAAAAACCTAAATCCATAGAGACACATGATAAACAACCTGTCAGACTGATCTGGGCTTACAATAAGCAACATGGCGCACTCAGAAAAACTGTTACTAAACATTGGGATTTAATTAAATGTGACCCTATTATAGGAGGAAAAATGCCGGGCAAGCCATCAATCACCTTTAGGAAAGCATACTCTATGCAGGATGCCCTAGTTAAATCTAGTCCAGAGGTGGTTACACTTCAAAACTGGATGGACAAAAGCAGGGGCTTCAGAAAATGCTCCAGCTGTAAGGCCTGCCTCCATGGGGTTAACAAATCAGAATACACTATTCCCTTTTCAGCTACCCCGCGCAAGATTAATAAACAACTAACTTGCAAGAGCGAATACGTGGCGTATGTGCTGGAGTGTCCTTGTGTTTCAAAAAGGGGGTGGTGATGGACAGAGTATCTGAGTTAATCAGAACACTCCTACCCAGTCAACAGATCAGGGCTTGATCCATCACCGTTTTTTAGCTCACTGCACCATCCCAGTTCAGAACCTGGCTATATGCAAATTAGTCTGTCCCTGGCCCAGTGCATCATGGGAACAGGGCAGACCAAACTACCAAGCCAATTCTTCACTGGAAAGGAAACAAGCTTCCGGGGACCGGTTTCTGGCATTACAGCCGTCTTCGGCCCGGCTTGCTTGAATCCTGATGGTGCAGTGAGCAAGGGACTCATGTCTGAGCATACCCTTCCACACATGAGTGATGTAATATGTGACGTCATCAGCAGTGCATTGCACGCGCAAGTTATAGTGAGTCCAACTAACTATAACGTGGGAATTTCAATGGTTTTATGCCAGTAAAATTTCCAGCTAACTATAACTGGTTTGAAACCTATGTTTTTTTCAGTGAATTTATTAGGTTTTTTAAATGCTAATTCCTAACTATAACTGGTGTGAAACCTATGGTTTTTTCAGTGAATTTCAAAGGTTTTTTAATAGCAAATCTCTATAGGTATGAAAAGTAATATTTTTTAGAACGAATTTTATATTGTATAATTATGTAATAGTATTTTTTTATGTTTATTTTTATTTTTTTTGCCCAGGAGCGCTCCCGTGGCGCGTACCGATGCGCTCACCGGTAAGCGCAGTGTTGCGACGCGCCCCGGGGCGCGTACCGGTAAGCGTCCCGTTAGCGCTATTGCCGCGAACGAAAAGAACATCGTGACGTATCGCGTAGCCGCGTTATGCGTCATATGACGCACTGCGTAAGCGCACCCGGAAGCACCCGAGCGCATACGATCGCGCAACGTAAGCGCCGCCGGGTGCCCCCCGGGGCGCGACGACAGGCGCGCCCCGGGGCCGTGTAGCGTAAGCGCGCGGGTCATGTGACCTGAAAATAACTCTTTTCATTGGTTCAGAACAGTTTTGGTTTCCAAATGATGAAAGCCCCCACCTTTTTTCCTTCTTCTCACTTTGTCCTTTGACTGAGGAACACCTGTTTTGAGAGCTATTGCCTATTTGTACTTTAAAATGGCTTCAGTTGTAGCAGCAGCAGGAGCATCTCAGCCACCACCACCATCACCACCACCAAGAGGACCTCCACAACACCACAGTGGTGGAGATGAAGAAGAAGAGGAGGAGGAGGAGGAGGAGGAGGAGGGGAGGAGGGGAGGAGGAGCTTCCTGCCAGAAGATAATACCCCATATAGGCCAAAGCAGCACATTGTTTGGGAAGTTCTTTTTATCCCAAAGGACCAGAAAAAAGTAAATGCGCCAAGGGTTACTTGGCTAATCTGTGGCACTGAACTTTCAAGGGGGAACCCTAACAAAAAATATTCGTTTGGCAATAACACCATGATTCGGCACATGCAACGCCGGCACCCTAACAACTATGCTAGGGCAGAGGTCCGAGAAATGGCCAGGAACCCTCCTCAATCTTCACCGAGCACCTCCCAAAGAAACCAACCCACTCCATCGGGTCCAGAGGCAAGAGAGATGATGCCAACCATTCAACCCAAGTTTGCCGATTTTAAAATCGTTTGCAAATTTTGTGGAAAGACAATTTGCTATGGTGAGCAAAGTATAAAACTTATCATCTGTGCTGGTGATAACCACAAGTGCCCGAAAAAACCCTAATTTTTTCCTGATTTTTTTTTGCTCCAGTTGAGCCGTTTACAATTCCCTGTTTTTTGTTTCTCCCCATAAAAAATACAAAAGAAATATAAAACTGTTCAGAAAAACCAAAAAAAGTAAAAAATATTCAAAAAAACAATAAAAAAAATATAAAACAACAAAAAGAATAAAAAAACAGTTCTTTTTAGAACTACCTCCCATTTCTAAAAAAATGCTACATTTTTAAAAAACTCTGTCATTCTTTTTTCTCCAGGGTACGCTCCCCGGTACGTTCCCCGGTGCGCGTACCGGGCGCTCCCCCCGCGAAAATCGAAAAATAAATATTATTTTTTTTTGCCCCGCGAAGCCCTTTTATGGCCCCCACATCAAACCTAGGGGGTCAGGGGGGGTCTACCCTACCCCCTTTTAGTAATTTCCCCCTTTGTTTTTGCCACCTCTTGTGTCTCGAGCCTACCGAGACACAAGATGGCGGCCGCTCCGGACTGTTTGGAATGTTGACAAGACACCCGAGAGCCAATCAGCTTTCTGCTCGCGTACTCGCGTAGCGCGCTAGTACGCTCCCCGGTGCGCGTACCGGGGCGCGCTTATAGATTTATATATTTTTTGAACCTAAATTACTCAAAATCCACTGGAGCGCATATCTTGAGACATAGCAAAGGCACATCGGGCTACCAGTCCCTACAATTTTGCCAAGTTTGGTGGAAATCCATTCAGCCAATCGGGCTAAAAGTGAGTCCAACCACCCTATGGAAATTAACATGGGGAAAACACGTTTTGGGACCCCCCTTTTATCTCGGCCCCGCTTGACGAATCCCCCCCAAACTTTCAGGGAAGGAGCGGAGCGGAGCTGGCCACCTAATTTGAGAAATTCGCGAAGATTCGTCCACCGGCACCAAAGCTATTCCCAATAGAATGTTGTGGATTTCCTATGGAAAGTATATCCTAACTATAACTGCCAGTAGGTAATATATATATATATATATATATATATATATATATATATATATATATATATATATATATATATTCCCACGTTATAGTTAGTTGGACTCACTACAACTTGCACGTCTGCAATGCACTGCTGATGACGTCACATATTACATCACTCATGACAGTGTTTTTTTTTAAAACATTGATTGGTTAACTGGCTTATTAAGTGTATCTTAGTGAATACATATATTAGCGAGTAATGTTTAAATATTTAAATATATGCATGAGTGATGTAATATGTGACGTCATCAGCAGTGCATTGCAGACGTGCAAGTTATAGTGAGTCCAACTAACTGTAACGTGGGAATTTCAATGGTTTTATGCGAGTAAAATTTCCAGCTAACTATAACTGGTGTGAAACCTATGGTTTTTTCAGTGAATTTCAAAGGTTTTTTAAATGCTAATTCCTAACTATAACTGGTGTGTAACCTATGGTTTTTTCAGTGAATATACATATATATAAAATTTCTATGGCAAAATGAAACCCCTCATTTTGTTCCTTTTCAAATTAAATGTATTAAGTGTTACCACTTTATTCCAATCAAGATGACTTCAGGTGTGCCATACTTTTGTCATAAGTAAGACTGTTAGCGTTCTAGTTGTTCTTTAGAACACTCTGGGACATTCTGTCGTTGGGCTATAGTTGGGCTACATCTGGCTGATATTTGGGCTACATTTGGGCTCTTTTGTCTCTGGTGGCCATCTTGGGAGACTGCATATCAGAATTTTTTTAATGAAATATAAGAGGATTTGAGAAGTCACTCAAAATGTGCCCTAATTTTTCTTTCTTCAGCACTAATCATAATTTCTATGGCAAAATGAACCCCCTCATTTTGTTCCTTTGCAAATTAAATGTTTTAAGTGTTAACACTTTATTCCAATCAAGATGACTTCAGGTGTGCCATACTTTTGTCATAAGTAAGACTGTTAGCGCTCTAGTTGTTCTTTAGAACACTCTGGGACATTCTGTAGTTGGGCTATAGTTGGGCTACATCTGGCTGATATTTGGGCTACATTTGTTTTTTTTTGTCTCTGGTGGCCATCTTTGGGCTGCATTGGCCTACATTGGGCTACATTTGGGCTCTAACATATATATAGCCCAATGTAGCCCAATATATATTTTTTCAAAGTTAATTTTCGTAAAAACCACTGGAGCATATATCTTGAGACATAGCAAAGGCACATCGGGGTACCAGTCCCTACAATTTTGCCAAGTTTGGTGGAAATCCATTCAGCCGTTCGGGCTAAAAGTGAGTCCAACCGCCCTATGGAAATTAACATGGGGAAAACACGTTTTGGGACCCCCCTTTTATCTCGGCCCCGCTTGACGGATCCCCCCGAAACTTTCAGGGAAGGAGCGGAGCGCAGCGAGGCAAAGTTAAGGGAAATTACAGGCAGATCCCTCATTCAGCGCCAATGGTATTCCCAATAGAATGTTGCGGATTTCCTATGGAAAACAATCCTAACTATAACTACCTACTGGCGACCGCCAGTAGGTAATGTATGAAATCCACAATCCTGGTCTCGATCTATGTCTCGATCTCCCAAACAGGTACGGACCACAAATGTAGAGGTTTTAAATCTTCTTTATTCGGTGCAGATTTTAAAAGTGCAAGTGCAGTATAATTCCTTAGCAAGTGCCAAGCCTGACGCGTTTCGACTGCCAAATGGCAGTCTTGATCACATGACACGCTGGACCTATCAACATGTATATATAGTGAAAGTTAAAAAAGCACATGATTTGGTTTCTCCAATTGGTTTAAAGAGAAAAAGTGCACACATAAAAAGAGGCTCACTGCTCCCATCGTACTATTTCAACTTTACGCATCTCATGTATACTATTTATGATACATGTTAAGTAAATACAAGCATAGTGCTCCTATACCTTAGCGTCAAGTTCAATAAAATCACAATTGATGTGTTACATTTGATCTACAATAATATTAGAGCACAGTGTGAATAAACATACATTGTTTTACGCTACTAACCCATATTTGAAAAAATTTACAAAGAACAATGTTTAGCCTCACTATATGTAGAGACTAGCTTTCAAAGAAATGCCTCTTATTACCTCACCAATTGGCAAATCTCAATTTGCAAATTTGTGCAAAAAAGTGCTCAAGTGAAAGTGCAAAGTTATATATACATAGCAGCTTGTTCTTCATACGTCCTATTGATTCTTTTCTTATTTCTAAGATTCTTAAATTGTTTTCATGATTGTAATACGCTCTAGTCCCAATCTCCGGACTTGACGTTTCTTGATGTATCTAGTGAGAAAAGAAATATATACTTACAATTAATTTTAGCGTCTCAAACTATAGAAGATATTGTCAATTACATAGGAGTATATTTCGTGTGATACAAAAGTCAGGTTTAGGGACTTCTCCCAATACACAGTTAAAAGGAATGTCGCAATGGAGGCAATCAGTTAAAGTCCCGCAAAACTCAATAAAACAGAGACTACCTCAGGTAAAACTAAGTAAAAGCCAAACTTCCCCAGCTAAAACCACGTATCCACCCCTTCCCACTGTGTGTGTGGATATAAAACATAAATATAGCAGCCATTAATCTTAAATCTACAGTTAAATATACATGTTAAAACTGATAATAAAATCTCAGAACTCCAAAGCCGGCAATATCCTCCACTGCAGCCCGTTAAAATCTGGAAAAGCTCCAGACTAAAACTTGGTAAAAGAGAAGAAAGAAAACCTGCTAAAAAGCAAAGGCGATCCATCATCAATTCATATTAGCAACACAATACCTGAAACAATCTGTGAATCTATAAGAAGTTGTGCAAATCATCGCTGTTGTTGAGGCCATTCGGCATTTTAGTATCAGCAACATAATAAACTCTGATTCAACCTGTCTTAATTGTTTCTCTCTGTTTCCCCCTCTGATGTTTTTGGGCACTGAGCTGATGACATAATATCTCACATCATTCAGGTTGTTATTATGTACCATTTTTAGATGTCGTGCCACAGGGTAATTAGGACCTGAATTAACCACCGCTCTAAAGTGTTGCAATATTCTATTAAAAACGTGCAGTTTAGTGCTACCCACATAAAGTAGGTGGCACGTGCATTCTCAAATATAAATTGCATAATCTGTTCTGCAAGTGTAATGACCTTGAATTTAACTGGTTCCGGTCTAAAGGCAGTGGTGTATTCCGAAACATTTTTTCCAAATTTACATGCACGCCATGAGCTGCATTTATAAAATCCTGATTATGCTGAGAGCCAGGTATTAGTTACTACAACTTCCGGACTATTTCTAACCAGTGCATCCCTCATTGAGGGTGCCCTTCTAAATGTTAAGCTAGGAAGTTCTGGCAAGATACGTGACATGGTTATGTCAGACCGAATAATTGGCCAGTTTTTATATAGTATATTACGAACCTGTCTCTCTTGTCTGCAAAAGTTTGTTATCAGCCTAATATTGCATTGTGGTTCAATATCAGTGATATTATGCTCTTCCTCCTACTGCCCAGATGATAAAGGGATCTCAAGTATTGTCGATTCACAGTTTGCATGACTAAAACCATTAGCGTTATCTCTAGCTTTCTTAAGATCCATGGCTTTATATCCTCTATTAATAAATCTTTCAAGAGCTTCATCCTGACATTTTTTCAAGCCAACATCGTGACTGCATATGCGTTTAATTCTCTGAAACTCCCCATATGGAATACTACGTATGAGGTGTTGAGGATGTGAGCTGGTAGCATGGAGCACAGAGTTTCCAGCCGTCAACTTCCTGTGCAATCTAGTATGAATGCTGTTCTCTTTAACATAAATCTCCACATATATATATTACCTACTGGCGGTCACCAGTAGGTAGTTATAGTTAGGACCTAGTTACCATAGGGAAATCACAACATTCTATTCCCAATAACTTTGGCACCGATTGACGAATCTTCGCAAATTTTCAAAACTCCTGGGGCGCTCCGGTCCGCTCCTATCTTGAAAGTTTCGGGTTGATTCGGCAAGCGGGGGCCGAGATAAAAGGGGGGTCCCAAAACATGTTGATTCCATGTTATTTTCTAATGGAAACTTTAGTCACGACTACAGCCTGAACTGCTGAATGGAATTACACCAAATTTGGCAAAAAGGTAGCCCTTGGTTCAGAAAGAACTCTATTTGTTAAATGGTGTGAATTTGCTCAGTAGTTGCTGAGAAAATAAAAATTAAAGAAATATTGATATATAGAGGAGCGCAGGATCCGCGCACCTTGCAGATCAGGATCCGCGCACCCTGTCGATCACGAGCTGCATTCTAATTGGCTGTCAACACCCCAAAGCAGGAACTGTTGACAGCCATCTTGTGCTTCGGTAGAAGCGAAGCACAAGAAAATAGAAAAACTACGGTGCAAAACAAGAAAAGGGGGCAGGGTAGAAACACCCTGACCCCTAGGTCTGCTTAGGGGGTCCCACACGGACCTCCAGGGCCAAAAAAATGATTTTTTTTTAAAACTCCGAGATGGATGTGCGCGGATCTAGCCGCGAAAATGAAAAAAACAAAGCGCTGGCTCCCATGCTTCGTTATTAATTAACCCCCGGGTGGGCCAAGTCCCGGGGGCATCTCAAAAATATATGTGCTGGGGACCAGAGGGACCCCCGCAGACCCGGAGACTGCCACCCCTGGGGCATTCTAAAAATATTTGGGGGGGCACACAGCCCTCCCAAGCCCCGGGGACTGCCACCCAGAGGTTTGATTTTTGAATGGGTTGGAGGCCTCCAAGGCGCCCCAAGGATATTCTAAAATATTTGTGGGGGGCTCACAGCCCCCCCCACAGCCCTGGGGATGCCACCCCCGTGGCTTGTTTTTTTTAAATAATTACTGACCTGTGTGGGGGGCTCGAGTCCCCCCACATGCCCTGGGGACCACCACCATCCCGGGGCTTTTCAAAGGAAGCCTTTGATGGCCCTGGGGACCGCCACCGCCCAGGGCCGGCTGCTGCAGTGTCCTGGGGTGCCCACCCCTGGGACACTGTTGTTTGCTAAGGTCCTACCGTAGCAAACTCTGCTTTGGATTTTGGAAGAGAGAGCTGGGAAACCTGCTCTCTCTTACAAAATTCAAAGCAGAATTGCTTTCCACATGGGGAGCTGCATGTTTGCAATGCCGGTTCCTGGAGGACGCGGGGAGCCGGCGGGACCATGGAGGCATTGGGGCTCCCCCCACGGTCCCCATCTAAGTGCATAGGTCCCGGGGGATGGGGTCCCCGGGGCGAATAGAAATTAGTGGTAGGAGCCAGTTTTTTTTTTTTACAAAAAAATTTGGAGTCGCACCCCTGTGTGCCTCTCAGCGCGGCCTCCTGGTGTGAACGCGCTGGGTGTGCAACTCCAAGCAAAAAAAAGTTATCTCTGAGATACTCAGAAACAGCTTTATTGACATGTGTCCTAGCTATCTCAATCAGTGGACAAAATTGATTGGACCAGTTCCATTTCTGTCTTTGGCATATGTTAGAGTAGACAAAGGCAGTTTTGGGGAAAAGTAACATCAGTTCTGCAAAGATGTCCTTCATTAGCATTTCCAGACCTACCCCAGTCAAAGTGCCTAGGTCATTGCCACCACATGCACAATTATGAGGTCCTACAATCATGCAGACCTCTAACAGCTATATATTATTGATACGCTCTTCTAAATACCCAGTACCTATGCCGTCTAGGAATTCTTCTGTCTGTCCCATGCACTTTTCCATTCACCCATCCAGCTCTATCTACGTATCCTATCACTCCACCAATACGTAAGCACTTATAAATTCAGCACGCACTTTCTTTGCAACACTGAAATTACTCCGGTTATTAGTCATATACTTAAGGAATGTTGTAGTCACTAACACAAGTGCAGGTACAATATTTTGTACACTATGCATGCACACCTCTAACCAGCTACAAACTATTGATACGCTCTTCTAAATACCCAGTTACTACCTATGCAGTGTAGGAATCTTCATGTCTGTCCCCTGCATTTCTCCAATCACCCATCCAGCACTATCTACTTATCCTATTACTCCACCAATACCTAACCACTTATAAATTCACTATACACTCTGTTTGTAATACTGTAATTATTGCAGTTACTAGTCATGTACTTATGGAATGGCCTAGCCACTAACACAACTACAGCTTCAATATTGTGTGCACTATCCATGCAGACCTCTAAGCAGCTACATATTATTGATACACTATTATAAATACCCAGTTAGTACTTAAACAGTGTACTTCTTTAATCACTTATCTACCAGTATCTGATTATCCTATCACTCCACCAATACGTAAGTACTTATAACTTAAGTGTTCACTCTGTTTCCAACACTGTCATCATTCCAGTTACTAGTGGTATTCTTATAAAATGACTTAGGCAACAACACAAGTACACATACAATATAATGTGCATAATCCCTACAAATCTCTAAGGAGATACATACTATTGTTCCACTCCATTAAATACTGAAGTAGTACCCATGCAGCGTAGGACACCTCCTGTCACTCTTATGCAATTCTTCAATCACCCATCCAGCACTATGTTCTTATTGTATTAGTCTGCCAATACCTAAGCACATATGGGGCAGATTTACAAGCACCCTGCACCACCAGTACGTTACTTTTTGTAACGTAGTGATGGCGCTACGCACTCCTTCATATGGCTTTTCTACTCCTTGTAAATACATCATAGAACAAGACACATCTCCAGATTTATGAGAAATCATTATTCTGGAGATGTGTGTGAATGCTGCAGCATGCTAGAGTTGGTGTAGCAAGGCACAACGAGGAGAATTGTTTTCATTTCCACTCATTTTTTTCTCTTTCAATGCATGCTGCATTCCACAGCATACATTGAAAGAGGAAAATGCCTTTATTGATTGTTTTTGTGCAGGAAAGTGTCCCTTCCTGCACATAAACAATCTCCCCACGACACAGACATCCTTGCACCATGGTGCAAGGATGCCTGTGTCACCGAATGGCTGCACTTTGTGCAGCAGTGCAGAAGGAAGCACAGAGTTGCAACATATTCATGTAAATATGTCACATTCCTGTGCTTTGGAATTGCCACAGCGCAGTGCAGCTAAAGATCTTGCAGTGTCACACTGCAGTACTTCGTCATAAATCTTCACCTATAAATTCACCATACACTACTAATGCATTCTTTCAGTCAATCATGCTCTACACATATATTCAAACAAACTTTCAGACATTATCATGCAATTATAATTCTTTTTTTGAACCAGAGAAGGTAGTTCTGATAAGAACTTTTTTTTTCTTCTTTTGTTATTTTGTACATATATATATTTTTTTTACAATTTTGACGTTTTTTGTGTTTTTCTAGAAAGAAACAGTAAAAGGAAAAAAAATAAACAGGTAACTTTTGGAATTAAACAACATTCCAAAAACAAACAAAAAAATTAAAAATTAACATTTAAAATTGTGCTGTGCTGCGCAAACAGCATGCACGGATTGTTCACCGTAACAGATGACGGCTTTGCACTTAGTGCAGTGCTGCTCCAGAAATTGAAATTCTGGACGAATGTCCATTGGAGGTGTTGATGTGGAAGCTCCAGAGGTGCTAGCAATGGCTGGTGGTGGATTTTGTGCTGCACGTCTCATCTACTCTTGTGCCAGATTGCGTGGGTGGATGGTCCGTAGATGTTTGTACATACTTCCCGTTCCGCAGAAGTATTTTTTTTCACTGCCTCGCGACAGGACCCTCTGACATATCAAGCATGTGACTTTTTTAGCATTTACCTTTTTTTGACCAGCAGGAAAGGTAAAAAACTTCCAGACCACTGACTCAGGCCTCTGCTTGGGTGGATCTTCTTCCAAAAAATCTTCATCCGAAGAATGATGAGGAGGTTGTGAACTGGCCATTCTTCCAATACGACAGTAGAAAAACACCCAAAAAAACTGCAAAACTAGCTCTTGATGTAGAAGACATATCTCTCTTGAATTGCTCTAAACAGGATGACTAAAATGGGTGGGGTCCTTCAATAGATACAGTGGGAAATGTTATAAACCAATCAAATCTTTTTTTTTGAGGTCACATGGGATCCGCACACCCTGCGCTCATGAAGAGCGCAACCGACGGGACTTCGCGAAAATATATGTAAAAATAATATACGTTTATTATAAGTACAAATATATTATTTTTATGAATATCTTAGATAATCTCTTGCCCTAATATGTATATTAAAGACACATACATATCATTTTAGAACATACAAAGAATTTGCGGGAGTCGCGCACCAAGCGTGCCCCTGTACGTATATGACGTCACGCGGGACCTGCCACTGCGCAAGAGTCGTGTACCGTAATGTGCATGTGTCGTGAATGCGCGGGAGAAGGAGTCGCGCACCGGTCGCATACCAATCGCGCACATCACGTAATATTAATTTGTATGACGTAATTGAAAAACACGGAGCCGTCGCACACCCTACGCGGATCCTTCACGACTTTTCCAAAATGACGACTAGAATCCACGCACCCACCATGATAGGTTAGCTTTGGGTGCGCGACTCCGAAAAAAAATTGGAAACAAGAAAATAATATAAATATATTAAAAATAAAAAAATAAAACAAAAAAATTAAACAATATTTCAGTTTGAATGTTTTTGGGGCATTTTTTTTGCAATTTTCAAAAAAATATATAATGTTATCAATGAATAAAATATTTATAAATAAACAGTTAAAAAACTAGAAAATCAGTACAAAAAAATAGATATTACCACTATTACACTTAAAAATTTGCATTTAAAAAACCTTTGCTATTCACTGAAAAAACCATAAGTTTCAGGGGTGTTATAGTTAGCTGGACATTTCACTCGTACAAAACCATAGAAATTCCTCCTAACTCGCGCGTCCGCAATGCACTGCTGATGATGTCACATATTACATCATTCATGACATGGTCAGTGACATCACCTAAGACATCTCAAATTACATCACTGATGACATCACAGATGACATCATCCACATGACAATCTGATAAACCTCATCACACACTAGTATAACCTTTGATCACTCACTGTAAAATACAGAGTACCACTATTTAAACCATTGACACACCAATACCAGCTACTACATACCCACTCACTGATTCCTAGGTCTACACACTCATCCACTCACTCACCCATAGAATCACTCATACATGCTGTCACTGATCAATAGAACACAATCAAATGCATTCATATACCTATATCGACATTGACACACTAGCACTCATCCTAGTTGGTTATGCAGTCATCCTACTCACTCATGCAAACAATCAATCATACTTACATTTACTCACCTACACAGTTATACAAACACCACCTCATTTATTCATACAGATAGTAACTCATACTTAGTGTCTTATAAAATCACTATTCCAAGTATACACTCATCCATACAGTCACTCTCACAATCACTAACTCTTACGTATAGGTATTTTTATACACCAACTCTCACATACATTGCCTTTTATTTTTCTACTGCGTTGGAGATGTACCACTAAGACATATATTCGCTCATCAACATACACATAAACAAACTCACTTACCCAAAGAACTGTTTCTACCTGCACTCTTAAACTCATACACCTAGTCAATCAACTACTCACACATCTATGCACAGAGTCACAGCCACCACCCAACCACACGCACACTCAGTCTCCCATACAAATACTCAGCCAACTAATCAATAACTAATATAGACACTCATGTAGCTAGTGACCAACTGATGCAGCAGGTTACACAACAAATGACAGAATGATACAGACATTCACACAGTTTAGTCACTAATCCATGTATTTAGTGAGACACTTTTAATTACTCACTTAAACAGTTAGTCACACAGCTACTAAATCCTCCATCCAGATACGTTTATATCCACTCATTCTTCAATGCAGATTGCTATACATATATTACATATTTAAATATCAAACAAAACCACATTCACTTGATTATGTCATCAGTTATGTCATTTGAGATGTCCTTAGTGATGTCATCAGTGATGTCACAGACCATGTCATGAATGATGTAATATGTGACATCATCAGCAGTGCATTGCGGACGCGCAAGTGAGGGAGAGGGGTTGGCCTAACGGCTAAGGCGCTCGACCTCGGACCTGGGGAACTCGGTTCGAGTCTCGGTAACGACGCCACAAACCCCCTGTGATTCTGGGCAAATCACTTAATCTCCCCGTGCCTAAAAAAAATGAAAGTGTGTCCTCATGTAACGTAACTGGTGCTATGTAAAGCGCTCTGATAACTGATTCGGTTCGGTTCTAGTTCGCGCTATATAAAACTCTGCAAAAAAAAAAAAAAAGTTATAGTTAGCAGAACTAACTATAACGGAGGAATTTCTATGGTTTTATATGAGTGAAATGTCCAGCTAATTATAACACCCCTGAAACCTATGGTTTTTTCAGTGATTTTCCAAGGTTTTTTAAATGCTAATTTCTAACTATAACGTCCCTGAAACCTATGTTTTTTTCAGTAAATATATATATATATATATATATATATGTATATGAGGGGACTCGAGGAAGGGTTGAAGGATCCGGGCACAGCGAAATGTGTCACCATGCCCTGTTTTAAAGGGGTCCCGCCGTAGTGAAATTCCTTTTCATTTTCAACTCTCCCTGACATTTTGAATTGAATTTGAATTTTAATGAATTTATTGAGCGCACTGTTACCGGGACGGTTTCCTGGCGCTAGACAGCGGAGAACCAGAGGGGTAGGGAACGAAAACTATACTGCTGGAGGGCTGGGGAACAGAAAGGTTTTGAGATGTCTGCGGAATTCAACGTATGAGGAGGAAGCTCTGAGAGCAAAAGGGAGGGAGTTCCAGAAGGAGGGGGCTAAAACCGCAAATCTCGTCCCCCCAGACCTCTTCTTCTTAAAGCGTGGAACTGTCAGAAGAGCCTGGTGGGAGGAGCGAAGCTCTCTAGCCGGGAGATAAGGGGATATAATCTCACAGAGAAAGGCAGGGGCAGTACCAGATCTAGCCTGGTAGGTCATACAGCCCAACTTGAAGAGAGCCCTCTCTTTCACCGGCAGCCAATGCAAGGACTGCAACAGAGGGGTGGCACGGTGAAACTTGGGAAGTCCATAAATCAGGCGGGCGGCCTGATTTTGTATCTGCTGCAGTCGGCGGATCAAGTAGTCAGGGGCACCGTTGTAAACCACATTCCCGTAGTCAAGGCGCGATAGCACCATGGCCATGAGAATGAGCTTCAGGGCAGAAACAGAAAAAAAACGGGAAACCTTACGGATGGTGCGGAGGGAAAAGAAACAAGAGGACACCACCGATGAAACCTGTGTGTGAAGCGAGAGCTGGGAGTTAATGAAGATGCCCAGGGTTTTGACCTTGGAAACCGGGGGGGGGGGGGAACCCAGTGAATCAGGCCAAAAAGACGGGGACCAGGGACTGCAACCACCCCCGGTCAAAACCAACTCGGTTTTGTCGGGATTTAACTTGAGGTGGTTGCAGTTCATCCAATTTTGGATGAAGAGCATTACCCTCTGAAAATTCCGGGCAGAGGAAGGGGAATGGGAAAGGTTAAAAATAAGTTGGAGGTCATCGGCGTAGTTGAACACCGAGACCTCCATCTGCTGTAAAGAAAAAATGAGGGGTGAGATGTATAAATTAAATAACAAGGGGGACAAAGAAGAGCCCTGAGGAACGCCGCATGTCACTCTACGGGGAGGGGCTGCAAAGCCTGCCAGGTGGACGGCCTGCTCCCTGTCAGTTAGAAAAGACCGGAGCCAAGCATGGGCCGTACCCCGAATGCCCGCCGCCTCGACACGGGTCAATAAGATGTCATGATCCACCGTGTCGAACGCGGCGGACAGATCGAGGAGGACCAGGGCCTGGGGGAGGCAGGTGTCAATGCCCTCCCTCAGTTTGTCCATCACTGACACTACCACCTTCTCGGTTGAGTGCAGCGGACGAAAGCCAGCCTGACAAGAGGAGAGGCGGCCGGTGGACTCCACAAAGGAACTCAGGGTCCGGGTGACATGAGCCTCTGAGACCTTTGCCAAATAGGGAAGCAGGGAGATGGGGCGATAATTGGCAGGCAAAGATGGATCAGCGCCTGCCTTTTTTAAGATGGGAATGATGACAGCTGATTTGTGGGCAATTGGGACAATACCTGAGGTGAGGGAGTGGTTGATGAGAGTGAGTGGGGGGGAATAGCAACTAGAGAAGATCTCTTTTAGGGCAAAAGCCGGGCCGATGTCATGAGGAGATCCAGATTTGACCCGAGCCAATAAAGGGAGAAGGGTTTCCCGTGTCAGGGGGGGAAAAGAAGTGAGGAGTGAGACAACAGGGAGCGGTTGGGTGGTGAGCGGAGTGGGAGAGGAGGAAGGAATATTAGCCTTGATAAGGGCCACTTTCTCAATGAAGAAAGAGTTGAGAGAGTTGCAAAGTGACTGGGAGGGGGGGATTTTGGAGATCACCCTGTCGGAGGCAGCAAGTTCATGTACTGTGGCAAATATTTCTTTAGGTTGATTTTCCGCTGCCAGAATTTTACCAGAGAAGTACTCGGCTTTAGCAGTTAAAATGCCTTGTTTGTATTCCTTGAGGACAAGGTGGTACTTAGCTTTGAGGAGGGGGCAGTAATTACGACGCCTACCTGGGCGGCTGTACGATTAAGGCATCCTGGGAGATGTAGTTTGCAGTATGGCGAACAAACTACATCAGGTGAACAGCATCGTAGAGGGGAGGAGCGGGCCCGTGGCTATTAATTAAAGGCAACAGGAAATAAGCATGATGACTCATTGGTCTGGCGTAGGGCGCTGAGGAAGACGTTTGTCGAAATGCATTCGCCTAGCTGGAATCTGTGTTTGGATCAATAAAGCCTCTCCAACCTTCCCCTCAGGGTCCTGCTTCTTCTTGCTGAGGGAGTTTTGGTGACATTAACGGCGCTGGCCAGAGGCACAATACAGGGAAGCACGCCACGCAACTGGGTCCGGACACGATCTGGCACGCCTCACGGCATTTGGGAATTTTTCAGTTGTGGAATGTGTCTGGCACCCGCCCCTGTGGTAGGAGAACGGTAGCAGGAGGTATCTTACCTCGTGTGGGCACTGTGCATTGCAACGTAGCCCCAGCACATTGAACTTCTATCTCCGGTGGATGTGGCGGTACGAGGGGACTCGAGGAAGTGCTGAAGGATCCGGGCACAGCGAAATGTGTCACCATGCCCTGTTTTAAAGGGGTCCCGCCGCAGTGAAATTCCTTTTCATTTTCAACTCTCCCTGACATTTTCACCTACCTGGGCGGCTGTACGATTAAGGCATCCCGGGAGATGTAGTTTGCAGTATGGCAAACAAACTGCATCAGGTGAACAGCATCGTAGAGGGGAGGAGCGGGCCCGTGGCTATTAATTAAAGGCAACAGGAAATAAGCATGATGACTCATTGGTCTGGCGGAGGGCGCTGATGAAGACGTTTGGCGAAATGCATTTGCCTAGCTGGAATCTGTGTTTGGATCAATAAAGCCTCTCCAACCTTCCCCTCAGGGTCCTGCTTCTTCTTGCTGAGGGAGTTTTGGTGACATATATATATATATATATATATTCACTGAAAAAACCATAGGTTATAGACCATATATAGTTAGGAATTAGCATTTAAAAAACCTTATTTTACTCACACAAAACCATTGAAATTCCATATATAGTTAGTTGCACTAACTATATATCGTGCACCCGCAATCCACTGCTGATCATGTCACATATTACATCATTCATGACATGGTCAGTGACATCACTGATGACATCACTGATGACATCTCAAATGACATCACTGATGACAACATCCAGTGACTGTATTTTTCTGTAAAGTTAAAATATGTCTTGAGTGGATGTATAAGTGTCTGGATGAAGGATTTAGTAGGTGCATGACTGACTGTATGAGTGAGTGATTAAATGTGTCTCACTGAATGCATGGGTTAGTGACTAAACTGTCTTAATTTGTGCATCATTATGTCTGTTGTTCTGTAAACTGCTGCATGTGTTGATCATTAGCTATACGAGAGGCTATATGTGTTATTAATTGGTTGCCCAAGTATTTCTATGGGAGATTGAGTTTGTGTGGGGGTGGCTGGAAGGTGTGAGACTCTATGCATAGATGTGTGAGCAGTTTATTCACTAGGTGTATGAGTTCAAGAGTGCATGTGGAAACAGCTACATGGGCAGTTGACTGTGTGCATGAGTGTATTGATGAGTGAATGGATATCTCAATGCTACATGTCATAGTAAGTACATATGTAAAACACAGTACATGTGAGAGTTGGCATATATAAATAACTGTGCATGAGAGCCACTGAATGAGTGAGTGGTTGTATCGATCATTGTGAACTTGTATCAGGGATTGTATAAGAGAGTAAATATGTGTTAGTATATGTTTCAATAAGTAAGGTGTGTTTAACTGTATAGTTGAAGAAATGGAGGTGAGATTGTTTCTTTGCATGACTGACTGGGTGTGTGAGTAACTCCATGGATGAGTGGCAGTGTGTGAGTGTCTGTATACACTGAGTGTATCTAAGGTTATATTAGAGTCTGAAGAGGTTTATCGTATTAGCACAAGAATGATGTCAAATGAGATGTCATCAGTGATGTCATCAGTGATGTCATTTGAGATGTCATCAGTGATGTCATCAGTGATGTCATCAGTGATGTCACTGACCATGTCATGAATGATGTAATATGTGACATGATCAGCAGTGGATTGCGGGTGCACGATATATAGTTAGTGCAACTAACTATATATGGAATTTCAATGGTTTTGTGTGAGTAAAATAAGGTTTTTTAAATGCTAATTCCTAACTATATATGGTCTATAACCTATGGTTTTTTCAGTGAATTTTCAAGGTTTTGTAAATGCTAATTCCTAACTATATATGGTCTATAACCTATGGTTTTTTCAGTGAATTTTCAAGGTTTTGTAAATGCTAATTCCTAACTATATATGGTCCATAACCTATGGTTTTTTCTGTGAATTTCATTGGTTTTTTAACAGCTAATATCTGTAGCTGTAAAATGTATTCTTCTTTAAATCCAAAAATATATTTTATATGTTTATGAATAATTTTTTTTTTAAATATTTTTTTTTCTTCGTTCCCGCTTCGCAAATCGGGAAGCTTCCCGTTAGCTGACCTTGATGCCGCGAAATAGACCGCGAGCCGGTAAACGTTTCTTTACCGCAAGTGCCGCGTTACAAAACAACATCGTGACGCCTCCCGTCCGCATGACGTTTCACGTTGTCGCGTGATACGTCATATGACGTACTACGTTAGCGAACTGGTACGCGAAGCGAGTCGCAAAGCGCAGGTTTCTGGAAGCAAACCCGGAGGCCCTGCAAAGCGCTTAACGTAAACACAGCAAGTCATGTGACTTGGTAATAACACTTTTCATTGGTTCATTTCACTTTTGGTTTCCTAATGATGTAAGACTAGGTCATATAATCTAAAATGAACACTTTTGATTGGTTGAGAACTCTTGTTTTTCCCAAATGATGAAAATCCCTCCTTCTTTCCTCACTCTGACTTTCATCATTGTGAGAGAAAGACCCTTTGTGATCACTGAGCAATGGCTTCTTTAGTAGCTTCAGTTGGTGCTTCCCCACCACCTCCACCACATCCAAGGAAGAGTGGACCACCTGCTCAAGTTATAATTCAACAAGAAGAAGAAGAAGAGGAACAGGAGGACGAGCACGAAGAGAGGCAGTTTTTGCCTGAGCAGCCCAGGACGTCTCACCGGAAAGAAAACTTCATTTGGCAATTTTTTAAAATTCTCAAAGGTCAGAAAAAAGTAAATGCAAGATACGTAACTTGCCTTATATGTCAAGATAGACTGTCCAGAGGGACCGACAAAAAATACAGTTTCGGAAACTACACAATGCATCGCCATATGACTAGGTGGCATCCTAACAACTACAGTGCTGCACAGTTTCGGAACGACCTAGATAATCTCCCTATTATGGCCAGAAGATCTGTTGTACCGGAAGTAACGGGACCAGAGGGCAGGGAGATGGTGCCAAATATACAAATGAGATTTGGTGAAGTAAAACACACCTGCGTATTTTGCGATGGATTCATTTCCTACGGAGAAAGAAGCATCACTCTGATCAACAGAGCTATTGACTATCATATGCAAGTTTGTCCGAAACGCCCAAAATAATAAATACTTCTTTTTTTTGTTTTGTTGCTCCTGTTGAGCCCTTTACAATGAATCGTTTTCATTGCCCCCTCCAAGAAAAACCCAAAAAAATATAAAACTGTTCCGAAAAATTCAAAAACAGTAAAAAAATGTTCAGAAAAATAAAAAAAAAAGTTCTTTTCAGAACTACCTCCCCGTTATTAAAAAATTGGTACAATATTTGGAACTGTGCCAACCTCTATTTCTCTTAGTTCACTTCCTAGTTCGCTCGCCGGTACGCGAACTGGAAGCGAACCAAAAACAGTAAGTATAAGGGAGGGAAACACACACTTATGTTAAAATAAAGACAGCTATAGGGGAGTAAACTAGAGATACTATTACCCGTAATCCACTGCTGATGATGTCACATATTACATCATTCATGACATGCTCAGTGACATCATCAGCAGAGGATTGCGGGTTTTTTGACAACATGCCTTATCCACGGTTTAATAACGCTGCCTTTTGCTTTATATAAGTTTTCAAATTGTATGAAATATATACCAATAGGTCGTTATGAACCTTTAGGTAGTGCTTTTCTTCATGAGGTCTGGTCGCTTCCATACACATACAGATGTTTCAAAGATGATCAAGAAGTTTATCTGAATGGAGAGGAATGCACTGAGACGCCAGATCATTCACTAATGTGTAGGCACATACAGTTACACGGTTCATGCAACAAACACCGACCAAATATGGCTTGCGTGTTGCAAGGCACGCCAGTTCCTGCTATCATCCCCACGTTCAAGTTGTTGGAAAATGGTAGTTATTTGATGCTCAATAATGAAGATTGTTCTGAGTTAATTAAAAGTATTCCTTTTATCGTAACAGTAAGTGAACGGGTTATTTGCTGCAGAAATGTTCTATTTCCTCCCACACATGAACATAGGGAGTTTTCAATCTGGCCACAAATACCAACCTTGGGACACGTTTCAACGGCATGGCAAGAATAAGAGCTCTTTTGTCTCAGAGAGAGGTGGCCTTGAGTTCGGCCCGTGAAACTTTCGTACTTCACATAGCGAACACCCGTACAGAGGTGCACACCCTTTTCAATTAAGATTTGCCTTTCAATTTCAGCAACATGTTTCCGACTATCTTTAACGCATCCTCCACAAAGTCCCTGACACACTTTTTTAAAGTTGTTACCAGTGGCCTCGTGACTTCATTTGAGAAAATCTTTGGAGTCATCCCTGCTTCCTTTCATTGTATTTTCTGCACTCTGGTTCGTGGATTGGCATTTTTACTTGCATTACCAGCGGACGCTCTTGTGCTTTTTTACATTTTTAAATATGGATGTCCCTCCTATGCAACCTCCGACCCTGCAGCTGCTGACACTGTTCCGCAATCGCATGCTAGAATATTATGGCACAATGCCGTTGGCGATATTAAGCACGGCATATGGATTATCTTTTCGGTTCTCCTACTTCACCTGTATCCAGCCTGTATTTCACTGCCTGACCTGTGATTTCGATTGGGCCATTGATTTGTGTCTCTGCGGACCGGTTTCTCCTGACGTCGACTTTAATCAGCTGATGACTCCTATCATTACTCACGAGTTGGTTTGTCCTGGCGAAAGGATTATGGCTGTGGCATTGATGCATGGACTACTTGGTCCCTGGAATTTACTGGCGGCAGCACAGTCTTTCTTGGAACAGAGCTTTCTTGAAAACCCACCGAGCTGTCCTCTGATGGTGATAGAGGATCCGGTGCTGGGAGAGCACGTATGTTCTTTTCCGCTTTTAAATTGGATGGCTGAACTGTTTTCGGATGAAGACGGTGACTTCCTATTGGAGGCTGTTGCAGCTTATTTTGCATACACAGTTATGTCATAGACCTTTTTCATGTTTGATATGCTGAGTACTAGCATTTCATTGACAATTCATTAACTTATTTGTCAAGTTTTTATTATTTACCTTGCCTATTGGCTTAAGACTCGATAAAGTACTTGGCTGTTTTATTTTTCTTTAGCATTAAATTTTCCTAGTTTTTAATGCTTTACCTTGCGGACCGTCCACATATAAACTTGCAATCTGCTCTCATGAGATGGCACTTCTATTATCTTATTCAGTTCGTTTCCGGATCATGAGGAGGTGTCATCTAGGTCCTGGATATCTTTACACCGTGTTAAGTTAGCATGGGCTCATTACCGGTTTAAACGCCATTTTTCCTTTTTTGCAACTTCTGCACACGACACTTAGTTGTTGCTTTAGCTTTCCACCTAGTAGTTCATCGTGGTTTACATGAGAATAATATGTTATTGGTCTACTATCTGCTTTACTTGTTAAACTATATCTGTACAGCGAGTGCTAAAGTTTCAAGAACAACACGATACAGAATTGTTATGAGGTCTGATCTCCACGACTTCATACTCATAACATAAGTGCAACTTCTGCCAATTCTGGGCATGAGGCGGGTTTTATATTGCTTTGCCGAACACACATACACAACAGTTGATGCGGTTCACATGAAGAGAGAGCTGGTGTATGCTGATGTGATTCCTTCAAATCTAAGACACTAAAGTATGGGCACGCCCTAAACCAACACAAAGAGACCTTCTTAGCAAATAATATAATATGTGTATTAGGGAGGGTGAGATATAAGCAGCCGCGGGCCGTGGAGGGAGTTACGGTGAGGCAGGGAGGCGGGGAGGGGGAGAAGCAGGGTGGAGCCCTCTCTACCTTGCCCCTCCCCCTCCCCGCCTCCCTGCCCCACCGTAACTCCCTCCACGGCCCGCGGCTGCTTATAAGTGTTGCTAACTCTTATTCATTTACAGCATGTTAACATACTGTCACCATTCGCTTTTTATGTACTAGTAACTATGCTGGTAATTTTGCTACTGATAATATGTGTACTTGTATTCTCCACCCTGCTTCTCCCCCTCCCCGCCTCCCTGCCTCACCGTAACTCCCTCCACGGCCCGCGGCTGCTTATAAGTGTTGCTAACTCTTATTCATTTACAGCATGTTAACATACTATCACCATTCACTTTTTATGTACTAGTAACTATGCTGGTAATTTTGCTACTGATAATATGTGTACTTTTATTATCTAAGGTACTACGCCTGAGAAGACGGCATTAGTAAATAAACATTTCAAATACACATCTGTTCTTCTTAACTCCATTTTCTGGTTTCTAAGAAATCTATAACGACCGACTGTTCATGAGTTCCACGTATCCTGAGGTACTATAAGTTCATATTCTGGATTGTCTAAACATTGAGAGTTTGTTATATCCAATGTGACACTGTACCTAGCTTGCTAAGGAGTTTTTGATTACTAACGTGAGTTTTGGGACACCCTAATTCGCCGAGGTTCCAATCCTCTGTCCACAGTTCTGTGTGAGAACAGAAACCCTGCGACAGGGGCACCCCCGACCCTTGCTGGAGCTTCATCACACTTGCGATACAACTCCAGCAATGCATTCGCCGAGGTTCCAATCCTCTGTCCACAGTTCTGTGTGAGAACAGAAACCCTGCGACAGGGGCACCCCCGACCCTTGCTGGAGCTTCATCACACTTGCGATACAACTCAAGCAATGCGCCACCTTTACGGCACAGATACATCACGCATCTGTGCTGTTTTTGCCCCATGATGCGCCGCATTGTAAATGCAGCACACCATAGGTGACGGAACAGCGGCACAGAATGACTAACACATCCCTGGTGATGCGCCAGTCATCATAAATGTATCCCTATGCTTCTTATCTTGTTAGAGATGAACCGCCATATATATCATCAAAGTTTTTTGCATTTCCTAAATAGCGAACTTTAAGGAATAAATAGCGATTCTTTACCATTCCTAGTTTGCGATGAGCTATTTGCTAATTAGCCGAATGTAGCCCAATGAAGCCCAATGTAGCCCAATGTAGCCCAAAGATGGCCGCCAGACACACAAAAAAACAAATGTAGCCCAAATATCAGCCAGATGTAGCCCAACTATAGCCCAGTGACAGAATGACCAATCAGCTTCGCAAACCTCCGTTACGCGAAGCGGAGCGCTGTTACAGATATATATCTTTTTTTGAACGTTAATTTCTCAAAATCCACTGGAGCACATATATTGAGACCTAGCAAAGGCACATCGGGCTACCAGTCCCTACAATTTTGCCAAGTTTCGTGCAAATCCATTCAGCCGTTCGATTATTATTATTATTTTTTTTTTTTGCCCCGCGGGGCCCTTTTAAAACCTCCACATCAAACCTAGGGGGTCAGCGAGGATCTACTATTCCCCCTTATGGTCATTTGCCCCTTCGCTTTGGCCTCCTCTTGTCTCTCGATCCTACCGAGAGACAAGATGGCGGCCGCTACGGACTTTTTGGAATGTTGACAGACGCCAGAGAACCAATCAGCTTCGCTTCACAAAGCTCCGTTGCGCGAAAAGTACGCGTCCTGGGACGCTGCCCGGTCCGCTGTTACAGATATATATCTTTTTTTAAACGTTAATTTCTCAAAATCCACTGGAGCACATATATTGAGACCTACAAAAGGCACATCGGGCTACCAGTCCCTACAATTTTGCCAAGTTTCGTGCAAATCCATTCAGCCGTTCGGGCTAAAAGTGAGGCCAACCGCCCTATGGAAATTAACATTGGAAAAACACGTTTTGGGACCCCCCTTTTTTCTCGGCCCCCCCTTGACGAACCCCCCCCAAATTTTCAAGGGCTGCTCAGAAACAAAATGTGCCATTTTCCTGAAAATTTCAGCCAATTCCGTCCACAAACGCCAAAGTTATTAGACATAGAATTTTCAAAAATCCCATAGAGAAAAAATCCTAACTATATATACCTACTGGCGACCGCCAGTAGGTAATATATATATATATATATATATATATATATATATATATATATATATATATATATATATATATATATATATATATAGATATATATATATTTATTTTTACACTAATGTAGCATATGAATATCTTAAAGCTTCAGCAACTGTTCGGAACCAACTTAGAGGTCACGTTTTTTTCTGACTACCATGTTTGCTTGCTCATCAGGTTGTTCATGCTACTTATACTGTATTTCTGTATTATAATTGGTATCACAACAGGAGAGAGGGACTAGGAGTGCAATGAAGGTCCAGTACCCCTGCTCCTAAAAGGGGTCAGTAAGTGAAATCACAAGTGTTGGGTACTTGTTCCTGTTGAAAAAAGAAGAAGAGACTAAGTATACTCATAAGAGATTGGTTGGATGAGAAGTAGTGTGGAGGAGATCTTCCAAATTTAGAAGTGATGCCCTCACACAACTGTAAGGGGTCATGCTTCATTATCGGACTTTTTGCTCCTTGTGGGATGGCACTACGATGCCAGACGGGCCCTGCGAGGTGGCTCTTTAGGGGCGATCTTTTTAAGAGCAAGCCATGATGGTGCATTTGTGTGTGTGGTGCCACCTGATGTGAATGTGAGCTAAAATTACCTGAAGGGCACCCTAAAGTAAGTTTATTAGGGGATTCCTTAGGTAGGTTAAAAAGGTCACTAAAAACTAAGCAGTCGGTGCCAGTTAAGGAAGCACGACTCTCTCATGAGTGAAGCATCAACCAGATTGTGTTGAAGCTATTCAGGTCGACATGTTTCACACCCTGGTGGTCTGAATGGATCACTGGTGTTTCATCAGATCCAGTGAATGGGGTGAGGACCGTAGTGTGAGCCCTAAAGGAACCGTGTGGGGAGGTAGCTGGTTTTAGTGGAATAGCAACAGGTCCGAAGGTACCTAGAAAATGCTTTCTCTTAATTCTAATATAGTCCAACCTGGAGAAAAGGAAAAAAAATAGGAGTGCAAAAAGAGCAAAATGCGGACATTGTGCTGAGTAGGGTGCTCATAATGAGTCACCTCCGTATTCTTGTCATCATCATAAATGAGCACTATACATTGCATACATGCTGTGCAGCGACTATTGCATATGTGACTTAAAACATACTGTAACTGGCATCATACACTAGACAATATATGACAAACAACACATATAACCAAGTCTTGATATATTGGATTTGACAGAACACCACACATAAACCAAAAGGCTTTTGACAAGTAAAACACCTCCACTGTGATAATTGAGCAGATAAAGTAACCCTCATATCTTAACCACCTGTGACAGCCTACATGCGCCTTAGTTTTTGACAGAGGCTCTTGTGCACTGCGATGTACCTAAAATAATAAATCAACAGGAGCCATTGTTAGTGACTCCAATGGTGTCCCGCACACTCGTTGAGGGTATTGGATCATAATGGTTATACTCACAGTCCGGTGCACATGGAAACGCGTCTGACCTACCCCTCGCCCTGCCTTCCTGGAGGTGAGGGCTCCATGGTGGTGCGCGTTATTTAAAGCATCTTCATTGCGGTGATGTGGTCTCAGTGGGTTTGGTCTTTAAACCTGGAAATGATCCCGCCTGGGTAATGGCTGATCTTATTTCGCCTGCAGTGGTCATGGAGCCACTCTACAGCAGCCATCTTGTCACAGGACTACTATGTGGTAAACTCCTAGATTTAATCAGGATTATCACCAAAGGGTTGTCTAAGAGTGGTGCAATAGTGAGGTAATTTTGTACTTTTAAAATTGGGTAACGTTGAGAAATGCGGTGTTTGGTCATACTCGCTAGTGGTCACAAATACCAGCTGGTCGTTCTGTTCTGTTGAATACTTTGGTGACAGGATATCACCCAAACTAACTAGAGTGGGTAATTTGGGTATAACGAAGAGTAAGATGTTACACCCTCCCATTGACTATTAAAGGACATCATGTCCATAATATAAGAGGGGGCACTCTGCATTGGCAATCTTATAAGGGGACTAATATGTGGTAACTCCTAGATCTAATCAGGATTTTCACCAAAGCATCATAATAGAGTGGTGAAACAGTGAGGTAATCTTGTGGTGTCAATATTAACATGGGGAACAAATCCAGATTATGGTGAAATGGGGTGTGTTTGGTCTTTCTATCGAGTATCATGTTAACTAGCAGTCCCCGATCACAGTTATTGTTCCGTTGAATACTAAGGTGACTGGAGATCACCCAAAGTACCTAGAGTGGGAAGTTTGAATACATCGCAGGGTGCGATGTTATGCCCCTACATTGACTAAAAAAATTGCATCATGTCCATAGTGTGAGAAAGTAGAGGTATGGTTGCAATTATGTAGTCAAGGAAATGCTGTGTGTACACCGCAGTGGGTATTATATAATTAATTCTACCCACGGAATATCATCATTTAGCCCCTGTAGGTGGCTCTTCAAATGGAAGACCCATAGTTGTTCCTTGGTAAACAATAGTTGTTGATGCCAACAATCATTTGCTTCAAGAATAGTCCATTGTATGTCTTCCGGGGTTTGGTTGTTGTTGATACAATGAGTGGACATGTTAGTACTGATACGTTTGCATCTGATATTACTACAAGGCTGCATCACCCTTGTTTTGACAGGGGGTTCATGACATCTAAAGATATACCAAAATATAAAGCAAGAAAAGAGGAGAAGAACAGATTACAAACAGATCTTATAGAGGCAACCCAAGTACACTATAGGGCCAAAACAACACAATCTAGCCAAAAACTCTCCGAGGCTAAGAGTAGGATGAGGGACTTTTATTATGCCCTGGGCAAAACCCATTCTAATTTCTACGCCCAGAGGATGTATGAGGATAGCGAGTATACAGGGAAGCTTCTGGCTTGGCAAACTAAAGAAAAACAGGCTCGCAACAGAATTGATCAACTAACTGACCCAATCACTAAAATACAAGCTAAGACCACAGCCTCAATTGGTGAGTGGTTCATGAAACATTATGAAGGAATCTATCAAACAACAGAAGAGGCCTCAACTGATTTAATAGGGGAGTTTTTATCTCAATTTACAATCCCCAAATTAGACGCTGAAGAGAAGGAATGTCTCACCGAGACCTTCTCAGAATCTGAGTTAGACGAAGTAATCGGCTCCCTCCCGAATGGAAAGGCCAACGGTGACGATGGTCTTACAATCGAATTCTTTAAAAAATTTGAAGAAACTCTTCGTAAAGAACTTTTAATTTTAGTAAATGATTTACTTCAAGGAGGATCCCCCCCCGGATTCTTTCCGTTTAGCTGTGGTAGTCAGTATTTTAAAAAAGGGAAAGGATAGTGAGAACATAAACTCGCATCGACCTATAAGTCTATTAAATTCATTGCGGTGATGTGGTCTCAGTGGGTTTGGTCTTTAAACCTGGAAATGATCCCGCCTGGGTAATGGCTGATCTTATTTCGCCTGCAGTGGTCATGGAGCCACTCTACAGCAGCCATCTTGTCACAGGACTACTATGTGGTAAACTCCTAGATTTAATCAGGATTATCACCAAAGGGTTGTCTAAGAGTGGTGCAATAGTGAGGTAATTTTGTACTTTTAAAATTGGGTAACGTTGAGAAATGCGGTGTTTGGTCATACTCGCTAGTGGTCACAAATACCAGCTGGTCGTTCTGTTCTGTTGAATACTTTGGTGACAGGATATCACCCAAACTAACTAGAGTGGGTAATTTGGGTATAACGAAGAGTAAGATGTTACACCCTCCCATTGACTATTAAAGGACATCATGTCCATAATATAAGAGGGGGCACTCTGCATTGGCAATCTTATAAGGGGACTAATATGTGGTAACTCCTAGATCTAATCAGGATTTTCACCAAAGCATCATAATAGAGTGGTGAAACAGTGAGGTAATCTTGTGGTGTCAATATTAACATGGGAACAAATCCAGATTATGGTGAAATGGGCTGTGTTTGGTCTTTCTATCGAGTATCATGTTAACTAGCAGTCCCCGATCACAGTTATTGTTCCGTTGAATACTAAGGTGACTGGAGATCACCCAAAGTACCTAGAGTGGGAAGTTTGAATACATCGCAGGGTACGATGTTATGCCCCTACATTGACTAAAAAAATGGCATCATGTCCATAGTGTGAGAAAGTAGAGGTATGGTTGCAATTATGTAGTCAAGGAAATGCTGTGTGTACACCGCAGTGGGTATTATATAATTAATTCTACCCACGGAATATCATTATTTAGCCCCTGTAGGTGGCTCTTCAAATGGAAGACCCATAGTTGTTCCTTGGTAAACAATAGTTGTTGATGCCAACAATCATTTGCTTCAAGAATAGTCCATTGTATGTCTTCCGGGGTTTGGTTGTTGTTGATACAATGAGTGGACATGTTAGTACTGATACGTTTGCATCTGATATTACTACAAGGCTGCATCACCCTTGTTTTGACAGGGGGTTCATGACATCTAAAGATATACCAAAATATAAAGCAAGAAAAGAGGAGAAGAACAGATTACAAACAGATCTTATAGAGGCAACCCAAGTACACTATAGGGCCAAAACAACACAATCTAGCCAAAAACTCTCCGAGGCTAAGAGTAGGATGAGGGACTTTTATTATGCCCTGGGCAAAACCCATTCTAATTTCTACGCCCAGAGGATGTATGAGGATAGCGAGTATACAGGGAAGCTTCTGGCTTGGCAAACTAAAGAAAAACAGGCTCGCAACAGAATTGATCAACTAACTGACCCAATCACTAAAATACAAGCTAAGACCACAGCCTCAATTGGTGAGTGGTTCATGAAACATTATGAAGGAATCTATCAAACAACAGAAGAGGCCTCAACTGATTTAATAGGGGAGTTTTTATCTCAATTTACAATCCCCAAATTAGACGCTGAAGAGAAGGAATGTCTCACCGAGACCTTCTCAGAATCTGAGTTAGACGAAGTAATCGGCTCCCTCCCGAATGGAAAGGCCAACGGTGACGATGGTCTTCCAATCGAATTCTTTAAAAAAATTTGAAGGAACTCTTCGTAAAGAACTTTTAATTTTAGTAAATGATTTACTTCAAGGAGGATCCCCCCCGGATTCTTTCCGTTTAGCTGTGGTAGTCAGTATTTTAAAAAAGGGAAAGGATAGTGAGAACATAAACTCGCATCGACCTATAAGTCTATTAAATACAGACTATAACATTTTTACCACGCTTTTAGCAAATCGATTGAATAAAATAGTGGGAAGTCTGGTAGCCAACGATCAGTGAGGTTTTATTGCAGGTAGGCAGCTCCATACAAATACAAAGTTTGTATTAGAGGCACCAGACTTTTTTGGAACTAATAAAGTGAAGGCCCAAATCTGGTTTTTAGATGCTGAGAAAGCCTTTGATCTAGTGTCCTAGAACTGCCTATTTGCTATTTTACACAGTTTTAATTTCCCGAATGTTTTTATTTCTCTTTTAAAACAACTATATTTGAATTCCAGGGCACAGATTATCATCAATAATTCTAACATCGGTACATGTAAGATAACTAGAGGCACCCGTCAAGGATGTCCCCTATCTCCAATATTATTCGCATTATTTATTGAACCTCTAGCGATTGCGATTAGAAATATACGAACTAATACAGTCCCGGTAGCTGGTATGACTAATATAAAGTTATACGCCGATGATATTGCCCTGTTTTTAGATTCCAACCCCCTAAGTCAAGCGAAAATTTTAAAAATATTCTCCGACTTTCAAAAACTAGGGGGTTATAAAATTAATGTTAACAAGACGGAAGTTATTTTACTAAACTGCACTGTAGACACTTTAATACCAGAATTTAGGCAAATTTATAACCCTACGCCGAAGAGATATTTGGGAATATTTATTTCGGATAACTTAGACGAGTTGTTCTCACTTAATTATTTACCGTTACTAAAAAAGGTTGAGTCTCTTTTAGAACGCTGGAATCTATTACCCCTGTCCATAATGGGCCGAGCAGCACTGATACGCATGTCGATCCTACCTCTTTTCAATTTCTTATTTAATGCAGCACCTTGTGTTATTCAGGTCTCCTTCTTTAAAAAGATAGATTCCCTAATATCTTCATTTCTTTGGGCTAAAAAGTCTCCTAGACTCGCACTTAGCACTTTACACTTTTCATTTGCACAAGGAGGGCTATCCCTCCCAAACATAAGGGAATACTATTCTGCGTCTTTTGCACACCATAGTTTTAGGTTTTTCTTTTTAGACACGAAGGAGGCAGACAATTTTTTTACTAAGAAGATGCTGTCAGAGGTAAAGATAATTGATCCAATTAGAGCTACCAAAGATCCAAAGAAAATCCGCTACAAGTCCCTCCAATGGATTTTTAAACAGAAAACCCAGTTTTTGAAATCCCATTCAATTCCTAGGATAAGTAACACAACTGATTTGAACAACTTTAACCTAGGCGAAGAGGGTTGTATGGATATGAAAATAATAAATCTTTGGCAAGAAAATGGTTTTAATAAAATAGAAGACTTCCTGGCTGGTAACTGTCGGAAGACATTTGGATCAAATTGCCAGCCAGATGAGCCATTCTCATTCAGTTTTGAAATGGTCCTTTTTTATGTTTAATCCAATACTCAGAGAGCTGGAAATAGGAAATCTTTACCTTAAGGAAAATATCTCTACAGCACTGAACAACAGAACTCAAAAAAAGATGAGTATTTGGATTAAAATATTAAAAGAGGACAAGAAGCAGGAATCTTCGAATAAGATTATTGAGAGGTGGAAAAAAAGGGAAGATATTGAAATTAATCAACAAATTTGGGATAAAATAAACAAATTTAATAAAACAATTTTCCGCGGCGCTAATTTTAAACGCATGCAATTTTATAATAAATGGTTGATTTACAGAACTCCCTCTTATCTCCACAATATCTTTCCTATAGTAGACGATAAATGTTTCCGATTTGAGGAAAAAGGGACCTGGAAACACATCGTCTGGGAATGTCCTAAAATCCAACCAATATGGAGTGATATTGAAAAATACCTCTCTTATGAGCTTAAAACTCCCATAATATTCGATGATTTAGTCCCTGTTCTAGGCTGCTCAGCGATTAACACCAAATATGACGAATTTCTTTTCATAGCTTCTCTAATAGCTAAATCACTCATATTGCAGCTCTGCAAAACCAATCAAGTACCATCTTTTCAGACATGGAAGGCTAAATTAATACGAACACAGGGTAGGGAAAGAAAATATGCGCTCAGATCAGGGGCGCTCAAAAAATATGAAAAGTTCTGGTGTGTTTTTGAACTGTGAAAGATACCTTTATAATCACTAGTCTGCCTATATGCACTTTCAAGCACTTCCGCACTTTATAATTATTTATTGCACTTCATATTTATGTCATGGATACTTGAACGTTGATTATTTATGTATAAACATATGCCATGTATTGTACTAAAGCTTTTTACCAACGTATTCTCTGATGTTGATCTTGTTTTTATGAACTCTCAATAAAAAAAAAATTTAAAAAACCTTGTTTTGACAGCCGAATGGTCATCCAATGTAGCGTAGATTGCAAGGGCAAGTTATAAGGTTTACACAGTTCCAGGTATTAGAGCTGGTGGGGCTTCTCTCTACCCATGGGCAGTCTTCCTCTATGTCAATTTCCTTTCTCGTTTTTGTGAGGCTACACTTTGTACAGTTACCACAGGCATAGTTACTGATTTTGGAATCTAGGGTGACTCCCATGCATGGGAGTTAATTCTGGTCAATAACTGTCAAAATTCAGGACAAAAGGTCAAATTTCAGCACAAAACCTCAAGACAAAGGGTCAGTTTTACAGGCAGACCTGAGTAGCTGAAGCAATAAAAGAAAATAAGGTAAACAAACAGCAACAGACTTAAAAGTCAAATTAGGTTTCTTTTCTTTTGTTTGCATATAGTATAGCATTATGGAGAGAGAGAGAGAGAGATAAAGTAAATGGTTAAAGAAAATTTGAGGAAAATAATACATTTGTGTGTATCTATGTGAGTTTCACTTTATTATTTCTGATGAAAGGCGTGCAACAATCAGCTAACCTCCTCTCAGTGTTATTTGCTCTACCTCTGTCACACCCAACATAGAAAGAATTCTGTCTCAAGATGTAGTTTCAAGATCTTCGCTAGAGGAAATGCCAGATTCCTCTGGATGTCCCACAGTTTTTGGACATACTGCGCTTCTCCTACTGGACTGTCTCTCCTCCTGCAAAGCCAAACAGGCTCCTTCCCTCTCTCAACAGACGGACTGGCTTTTAGGCACTCGGGTAGTCACTCAGCTCCTCCATCTGAAAGTGCAGGCTTCAGGTGGTGTCCCACAACCTCTGGGAGACTTGCTATTAGACAGACAAGTCCTGGTGATACAGTTGTCCTTTTCAGTACTCTGCAAAACATTTCCTTTCTTTGTTCATAAGGTCCTGCAATTGGAACAAAGTAAGATGCTTTTGGATCCCTCTTTTTAATGCATGTTCTAGATAAGGGATGTGTATCCACTGTTTAATAAGTAAGAATTGGTTTGGGTGGTTCTTCTTTAAAGCGGCTCTCCAGACATAGCCTTTGTGTAGAGTAATCTTTCTCTCAGCAATATCCACTCCACTTCTAAATAGGTCAGAATTGGTTTGTGGTGGTTCTCACTTAAAGTGTTCTTAGACTGTTCTCCAGACATAGCCTTTGTGTAGAGTGACCCTTCTCTCAGCAATTGCCATTCAGGCAGTCTCTAGAGTAGCGCATCCACAACAGAGATATCATGAAGCATTAGGTTTTTGCATCTCTGTAGCCTTTCTGAAGCAGTAATCAGGAATAGATAACAGGGTAGCCCTAACGTAGCACTTACTCACCTAGCACAACAGAAACAGAAGCCACCATTCCTCACCCTATGATCACCAAAATGTCAGCAATCAGGAAGGACTAGCCTACAGACCCTTGCTAAGTATTGTCCTCAGGGAATTTTTAAGGGTTGCTCGTTCTGCCCATCCTCCTCACCTTGGTGTCTGGTTCTCTATTTACCAGCCACAAGAATTCAAACAGATCTAGGCAGGTAACTTTATTTATATATTTGCTTACATATTTTTAAATAAGTTTACAGTGTATCCCGTTAGAACCTAGCAAGTACCTTATCTAATATTACATGTAGCTTTTACATTTTTTTTAAGATGCACTATATTTTTTAGGCATTTCCGCAGTACTACATACACTTTTTATATACAGAATTAAATATGTAAAAAAATTGGATCAACACTGTAGTACACTATATTATTGTTATTTTATTTAAAGTACCATAGTACTTCCTAGGAAGTACTGCGGTACTCAGTAAAACATTTTCCAAATATATGGAACTTATAAATATTTTCCCTACCTATTACCACTTTATTAAAGTGGTAATAGGTAGGGAAAAAATCTAAAACCTAATACTTAATACCTACATCTGAACCCCTTAACCAGAACACAGCTAAAATGTGTCTGAAAACATGACTGCCACTAACTTTTGTAAAGAAAGCCATTAACCAATCTTACAATGTACTTTCATCCACGTGTACCGAGAGTTTCCCAACATTTCTTGAAACTACAGCAACAACAGATATTGCTAACTTTAAATGTCTTATACGTGTAAAAATGCTTACCCTATTTATATCTGCTATCCAAATTGATCATCTGCATATCCTGCCAAATTTCATCCAATTTCATGCAGCTGTTTGTCCAATATATGTGAGACAAAAGTCTATGGAAAATGCATTGGAGTAAAAATGTGCTTTCGGATCCCTCTTTTTCCTTGCATCTCCCTGCCCAATAACTGCAAAAGTGTGCATCCTCTGCCAATGTAGAAAAGGTAAAGGTCCGCAAAGTTTCATGGGGATTCATGGATACCCCACTCCAGTCTAGCCTTTCTACTCCAATTGACCTCATTCCACTCAAATCTACCCCACTCCACTGCAATCTTCCCCACTCCAATCTCCACTCCTTTCCAATTTACCCCTTTCCGCTCCACACCAAGCTACCACACTCCAACCTACCCCACTCCACCCGTCTACCCCACTCCACTTTAATCAACCAAAATCTACCCCACTGTACCAATTCCAATCTACCCCATTTCACTTCAATACAGCTCACTCCACTCCACTTCCTTCCACCCCAAGCTACTCCACCCCACTCCAGTCAATCCCACTTATCTCCAATCTACATCAATCCACCTCAATCCACTCCAAACTATCCCACTCAAATCTATACCAATTCCCCATTCAAATCCATCCCACTCCACTCCAATCCACCCCAATCTACCCCACTCCAATAATTTCCACTCCACGCCACTCTACCCAATTTACCTCACTCCACTCCAATCTACCCCACTTCAATCTTCCCTTTTCCAGTATACTCAAATCTACCCCAATCCACTCCAATCTATCCCACTCCACACCAATCTATCCCTATCTACCTGATTCCAATCCACTGCATTCTAGCTCACCCCACTCTCCCCTTCCTCACTCTATCTCAATCTACCCCTCCACTCCCATCTACCCCCACTCCACTCATATCTACCCCAATCAACTCCAATCCACCCCACTCCACTGCACTCCTGTCTACCTCAATCTATCCCACTCCCACTCCACTCCAATCTACCTCACTCCACTCCAATCAACTCTACTTCACTTCAATCTACTTTACTCCACAGCAATCTACCCCATTCTACTCCACTCCAATCTACTTCACACTACCCAACTCTACTTTACTCCAATCTATCCCAATCTACTCTAATCTACCCCATTCCACTGCACTGTAGCCCATTCTACCCCACTCCACTTCAATGTACCCCACTCCACTCCTCTCCAAACTACCCCACTCCAATCTACTCCACTTCTATCTACCACATTCCACTCCAATCTACCCCACTCCACTCCAATCCAATCTACCCCAATCCATCCCACTCCACACTACCCCAAGCTACCCTACTCCACGCCATTGCAATTTATCCCACTGTACTCCAATCTACCACAATCTACCCCACTCCACTCCAGTCTACCTCGCTCTACTTCAGTCTACCCCACTTTACTCAAATGTACCCCAGTCTACCCCAATTCACCCCACTCCAATCTGCCACTCTTTACACCACACCAATCGACCCCCTTCCACTCAACCCCAATCTACTCCACTCCACTCCAATCTACCCCAAGCCACTCCACCCCAATCTACCCCACTTCACTCCAATGTACCCCAGTGTACCCCACTCCACTTCAATGTACCTCACTCCATTCAAATCTAACCCACTCTAATCTACCTCACTTCACTCCACCCTTATCTATCCAACTCCACCCCACTCCACTTCAATCTACCCGACTCTAATCTACCCCATTTCACCCTACCGCTCTCCACTCAAATCTACCTCTCTCCACTGCAATCTACTACACTTCACTCCAATCTACCCCACTCCTCTCCACTTCAGTCCACTCCAACTGACTCCAATCTACCCCACTCCACTACAATATAGCCTACTCCAATCTATCCCACTCCAATCTACCCCAATCCATCCCACTCTACCCCAATATACCCCACTCAACTCCAATCTAGCCCAATCTACCAACTCCACTCCAATATACCCCAATCCACTTCACTCCATTCTACCAACAGTCTACTCCTACACCTCTCCAATGTAGGCCACGCCACCCCAACCTACCCCACTCAAATATACCCCTCCACTCCAATCTACCACACTCCAATCTGCTCCATTCCACCCTTACCTACCCCACTCCACTCTAATCAACCCCACTTTATTCCACTTAAGTCTAAACACCCAATCCAATCTACCCTGCTCCACTCCATTCCACTTTACTCTAACCTACCCACTCTACTAATCTCCATTCTTCCCTAATCTACTCCACTCCTCTCCAATTTACCCCAATCTACCCCACTCCACTCAATATTGCTCCACCTCAATCTACCCAACTCCATTCCATTCCACCCCACTCTACTCCACTCTACCTCACTCCACTCAAATCTACCCTACTCCACTCCTCTCCAATCTACCCCACTCCACTCCAATCTACCCCAATCCACTCCACTCCAATCTACCACACTTCAAACCACCCCAATGTCCTGAGTACCAACAACAACATCTTGGATCCATCTCAAAATGGTTTCCGCCCGAGCCACAGCACGGACACTGCTCTCCTGGCTGTGACTGAACACCTGCGGACCATTCTCGATTCCAGTCAGACGGCGGCACTGATCTTGCTTGATCTTAGTGCCGCCTTTGATACGGTCTTGCATGGTATTCTGCTACAGCGGTTGGAGGTGGCTGGTGTGGCTGGCATGGCTCTAGAATGGTTCGGATCATTTCTGACCTAAAGATCTTTCCGAGTGTCAGCCCTACCCCGTTTCTTTCTTAGGCTCATTCCATCGATCAGGGGGTGCCCCAGGGCTCTGCGCTAAGCCCCTCATTGTTTAACTTGAACGTCCAGCCTCTGGCAGCAGTCGCCAGGCAGTGGGACCTCACCATGGTCTCTTATGCAGTTGATATGCAGCTGGTGGTGGTCCTGGCTGAAGGTTCCACACTGAATGCCTCTAGGTTTAGAGGCGGCCTGGCTGCCATTGCAGAATGGATGACTACTAATTGCCTGCAGCTGAACGCTAGCAAAACTGAGGTTTTGTTAGTGGGGAAGAACTCAAGCTTGTGGAGTGAGCAATGGTGGCTGAGCGTCCTGGGTAGTACTCCTGACCCCAAGGCTGTGGTTAAGAAGCTGGGGGTATGGATGGATTCCTCCCTCAGTTTTCTAGACCATACAAAAAAGGTTGCCGGCACCTGCTTTGGCCTCCTGCGGGGTCTTAAGCCCCTTCTGAAGTTTTTTGATCCACCTACGCGCCAGCTGATTGTCCAGTCAGCTATTCTATCTCGATTGGACTATGCCAGTTCTCTTTTACTAGGGGCCAATGAGGCTGAAATAACCCGGATGCAGCGTGTTCAAAGCGCCGCAGCCAGAGCCTTGTTGGGGCTCCCGCGGACTTGCCCCTCATCTGGCGCCATCCGGAAACTTCATTGGCTTCCCATTGCTGAGCGCATTCAATTCAAGACGCTGTGTCTTTCTTTTCAGATTCTGAAGCTTGCTACACCTAGCCTGTTAGTTAACCTGCTTACATGCTCTCACGCCAGCTGTGCTCCTTGGGGCAGCACCTGGTTACTGTTCCCCGTGTGAAATGTCTTCGCGTAGGGGGCTGTTCCTTTAGCTGCTTGGCAGCAAAGTTATGGAACTCCCTGCCTGTTCAGATCCGTAGAATGGAATGTTTGCTGGACTTTAGGAAAGCAATTAAAACTTTACTTTTTCCTTCAATTTAGTCTCTTTGGACGCTTCTTCTTTTTTTCTTTTTTGGTGTTCTACTGTCTTGGTGTCTAGGTCTGTTATTCTTATGCTGGCAGCGCAGGGACGCCCCTTTGCCGGGGCAGTTGTGCGTTATATAAACCCGATTAACATAACATAACATAACTTCAATCTACTCCATTCCACTATAATCTACCCCACTCTACTCCAATTTACCCCACTCCAATCTACTCCACTCCAATCTACCACAATCTCCCTCAATCTACCCCGCTCCAGTCTACCCCACTCCACTCCAATCTTGCCCGCTCCACTCCACTCCACTCCAATTTACTCCAATGTACCCCACTCCACTCCTCTCCAATCTAGCCCACTCCACTCCAATCTACGCCACTCTACCTCAAACTACCAAAATCTATCCCACTCCATTCCATTCTACCCCACTCTACTCCACTCTACCCCACTTCACTTAAATCTACCCTTCTCCACTCTTTTCCAATCTGCACCACTCCAAGTAACCCCACTCAACTCCAATCTACCACACTCCACTCCAATCTACCCCAATCCACTCCACCCCAATCTACCACACTTTATGCCACCCCAATCTACCCCATTCACTCCCATCTACCACACTGCACTCCAATGTATCCCAATGCAATCCACTATAATCCATCACACTTCAAGCCACCCCACTCCAATCTACCCCACTCCAATCCGTCCCACTCAAATCTACCCCAATCTTCTCATTCAACCCAACTCCACTCCAATAAACCCCATTCCACTCCATGCCAATCTACCTCACTCCACTCCAATATACCCCAATCCACTTCACTCCAACCTACCCCACTCTACCCTCACACCACTCCAATCTAACCCACTCCCCCATCCTACCCCAATCTACCCTACCCCACTAAAATATACTCCCCACTCCAATCTACCACACTCTAATCTACTCTACTCCATTCTAATCGACCCCACTCCTTTCCAATCTACCCCATTTCATTCCACTCAAGTCTACGCCACTCAACTCCACTCCAATCTACTCCACTCCAATCTACCAAAATCTACCTCGCTCCACTACCCTAATATACCCCATTCCACTGAACCCCCAAATACCCCACTCCACTCCAATCTACTCAAATCTACCAGACTCAAATCTACCCCACTCCACTCCAATCTACCCTACTCCACTCTACTTCACTCTATTCCAATCTACCCCACTCTACCCCACTCAACTCCACTCCAGTCAGATCTACTATACCTCACTCCTCACCAATCTACCCCACTCCAAGCTACCCTACTCCACTCCAATCTATCAAACTCCACTCCAATCTACCCCAATCCACTCCACTCCACCCCAATCTACCACATTTCAAGCCACCCCAAACTACCCCTGTTGGAAAATGAGGCATTATGTGTGAGGCCTGCACAAACTATATGTCTACATTTGTCCTTCACTGAGAACCAAACACCTCATTGAAGCACTTGACTCTCCGAGGGTAGCATTACAGAGCAACCTAAAGCTCACTCAAGGAGAGTGGTGTGGGCGAGTAATCGCCATTTAAAAGTATGCAGAAATAACACTCAATAATTGATTGCCCCAGGTACTAGCAGCCTGTTTTTCTACCGGATTTATAGAGACATGGTCGGAATCAATATTGGTTCCAATATACAAAAAATAGAACCTAGCGTTACAGCCCAATATCAATGCTAGATTCCTTGGCGTATTGTGCTTAACTGGCTCCAGGATTGGGCGGAAGATAAGAATATTCTATCTGAATTACAATTTGATTTTCGGCAGGGTTTAGGCACAGTGGAACAAGGATTAAATCTCAACATCTTACTAGGAAAGTATTCACTGTCCAAACAGGAAAGTTTATATCTGGCATTAGTAGATCTTATGCCTCTTGACTGCATAGTTCATAGTAAACTATGGAATATTTTAGCCGATATGGGGGTGGAAGCTCCATTAATACAGTTTTTGAGACAGCTTTACAGCAATGCAAAAGCAAATCTTCGTTATGGTGCTAAGGGCATATGCACTGCACCATTCTATGTGAGAGGGGGGTTAGACAGGGCTGTGTCCTAGCACCATTTCTATTTACACTCTACACCACTGGTTTGGGACAAGCCATGGTGCAGAAGTGCCAGGACCTGCCACAAATAAACAATCACCCCCTACCCGCCCTTCAAACCAAAAGGGGACATGGTCCTAGGCAGTTAAAACCAGGAAGGTACTATTTATGAAAGCCACGGCTGCCCAAGCTAATTTCACAAAGAAACTGGGCAGAAGGCCTCCAGTCGAGCTGTTGCATATACATCAGGCAAAATGTGTTAGCAAGGCCATATACGGCGCAGGTGTGTGGGGTTACTGTGACTCTAAACCCACGCCGCAGGTTGAGAATGCCTTTTTTAAAATTCCTCCTGGCACCATCCCATAAGGCAGCCCACCCCATTAGCTCAACAAGCATTTATAATGGGAACACCTGCCATAGTGACACATAACCCTGACTGAGAATCTCATAATTACTGTACAGTATACACACTTTAATCACAGCGGCTGACAGTCTGGTTGTTCAACTAATGCAGTGGCAAGAGTACATGTCCAGCCATCACTTAGAACGACAGGTACTTATCATATATGATAACATGTCAATCAATCAATCACGTGCTTGTTAAGCGCGACTACTCACCCGTAAGGGTCTCAAGGCACTGGGGAAGAAGGGAAGTGCAGGTTCCAATCCATGCAAGTCAATCAAAGTCCCTAAAAGGCTTCACATTTATGATCACATGATGATGCAATTACAACCAGGCAGACTGGCAAGAATGCCTAGCAACCTATTTCCAAATTACTTACCATTTCACATATTACATGTGACCTCCAGTCCCCAAAAGAAACAATATTACGTAAATGCACCACTTGTGCAATTGCACCCCTTTACCTCTAGGAGATGTCTCTCCAAAGACATCCAAAGTTCAGCCTCTCACACCTCAGTGCAGTCCTAAACATCAACACCAAGCTGCAGAAGAAAAGTTCCAGCAATAGGTTGACTTTGAAACATGGCTGAACCCCTGATGGGTTGTTTCCTTTCAGCCCCCAGACACTTAGGGGGACTTTCCTCTTTTGCCCGGGGGAGTCTGCGTTGCCCCTGCAGCTCCCCCTGCACCTTTATACACAAATGGCGGTGACCCCATCCCCTTGGGGCCACCGCGCTTCAAAAAATCAGGTTTTTCTGCAGGCTTCACTATGCCCTGCAAGGCGTTATGGGGCGCTTCACACTCAGCGAGTGAATTTCTGACCAGTGGCTACACCGCTGCTCCGGGGAGAGCCGAGCTGCCTTAGTTGCCAGCCTCCCGCTGCATCTGCCCTTCTTTGGGGTGTCCGGTGCCACCCAGGCACCCCACGTGTAGGTAAGTTGGAGAGCAGCTTGGGGAGCCCACCCCTGGGTGCTCTCACCAGCTCCCCAAGTGGCCAGCAACCTTGTGTGCTGTTGCAGGAGCCGGCCCTTTATTCTGGTCTGCCCTCTTCTGCCAGCAGACACGGAGGCTGCAGCCGGTCAGGCGGGGCCTCGGGGAAGTGTGACGGCACTCCCCCCCCTTCCTCTCACCACATGGGGCTGCGACGGCACTCCACCCCCCTATCTCTGGCATCCAAGGCCCAGGAAAGGGTCCAGGGCCCCACCCACCTTCACTGGGAGCCCCACGGCGCTCTCCGGCTTCCGCTACTGCGAGGCCCGGAGTTGGATGTCCCGGTCCCCAGGAATATCTTCAGGAGGAGCGCAGCGGTGTTCATCGGCTGCCCTCTTCCCCCTGGCGGGCGTGAAGGCGCTCCCCGACTTCTGCAGGGCATGGAGTTGGAGGTCTAGGCACCCTTTCACGGGGGCGCAATGGTGCTCCCCGTTTTCGGTTTTTGGCTAGGGCCAGGGTAGGCTCCTGGCACCCCCGGCAGGCAATTTCACAGGAGGCGCAACAGCCCTCCCTAACTTTACTTTTCTGGGGCTAGAATTGAGAGCCTGGACCCCATAGGCACCATCACGGGGGCGCTATGGCGCTCCCCTTCATCTCCTTCTTCTGGGGGCAGCCCCCGGGACCTGAACCCACCTCGGGGGCACATCAAAACCCGGCGGCAGAGCACCAGATGCAGTGCATTTGGCAAGAATTATGCAGAGTTGGGTGGTGACATGGAATAGGCTTTATGAGGTTGGGAGACACAAGTAAGGGAAAGTCAGTGTACTTTACTGTTTCACTGTAGGAACACTCCATTACTCTCCTATAGAGACAGAGACTACATGTTGTAGTTTCAGTTCCCAAAGGCCAACAAATTCCAGACAGGTACCAGACTACACTGTAAGTTCTGTAAAAAGTATTCTGCTGAGTCCAAAGCCATATTTGTACTGCTTATGGCTCATTCAGAACTGTCATATTCCTCTGACTCAGCTCATAACCAGAGCCTGGCCGGGTGTGACCATGCAGGCTGGATTCATTACCTTCCTTCCCAAGCTGTAGCATCAGAGGCCTAGCCCTTCACTGCAAGCATTCCCAAGGGTGAAGGTCTTCTCTCCAGGAGGAAGAGATGGGGGTGAAGCTGCAGATTATCCATCAGCAGCTGTCACCCGGTGCCAGGCATCAGGCCTGTTCCGGGCCCGGGTATTGAAGTGAGCAAGGAGGTAAGGGGGATTTTCAGAGACCATGTGACATGAGACCCCTTGACTATGCGATCTTGAAGTATCCCAGAGGCCTGTGCAGGAAGGAGGGAGCAGGGGCAGAGAGGTGATGTGTTGCTGCAGAATAGGGCAGACGTTGCTTCCTGCCAGCTCCCTCCAATTTCTCTTAAACCTTAAACGGCCTTGCACAGGAAGAGGAGTCTTGCTGAGGAAGACTGATGCTGGTACCTGGCACCATGGGCAGTTGGAAGGAGTAACCCACTGACTGTCCCGGGACTCTGGACTGCACCTTGGAGGGAGTCCAGGGCCAGTGAGAAGAAGCTGAGGCCTCCGTGCAAGGGGAAGAGAGGCCCAGAAGGAGAGCCAGGTGAAAGGCTGGCGCAGAGAGCCAGTAAAGACAGCTCCTTGCTGAATTCATCCTCGTGGAGGCCAGGAGGGCGGCAACAAGTGCTCCAGATGGCTAGGGCTGGCCACCAGGACAGAGAAGCGGCCAAGATTGTCAAAATCTGCTGCACGAGCCGAGATATGCCCCCCAGAAGGTAAGCGACCATTGACCGTTGCTGGCACTGCTATCTGTACTTGCCCCTGGACTGCGCACAACAGGAATCTCCCCCGTGCAGCCCTTACACACGTGTCCACATGTAACCAGTCCAGTGTCCCTTACCCTGGCTGCAATGCAGCAGCCTTATCTCACAAGGCGGACACCGGTGGAATCCACATGCAGTCCATTTCATCATGACTTCACTGTGGGTGAGTACCAGCTTATGAGGCTCTCCCACAGTAAAAGCACAAAAAGCAAGAAAACTGGGTGGATGAGATGGTCAGAACCACCTTCTCATAACCCCACCCCACTCCACTCCAATCTACCACACTGAACTCCAAGCTACCCCAATCCACTCCATTTCAATCTACCACACTTCCAGGCACCCAATCTACCCTACACCACTCCAATCTACCCCACTCCTATCTATCCCATTCCACTCCAATCTACCCCAATCATCCCACTTTACCCCAATTTACCCCCACTCCAATCTACCCTTATCTATCCTATTCCACTCCACTCCATTCTATGCCAATCTACCCCACTCTACTCCAATGTACCCCAATCCACTTCCCTCCAATCTATCCCACACCACTCCAATCAAACCCACTCCACCTTAACTCACCCCAATCTACTCCACTCAAATATACCCCCTACACTCCAATCTACCCCTCTACAATCTACTTCACTCCATTCTAATCTACCCCACTCCATTCCAATTTACCCCACTTAATTCCACTCAAGTGTACCCCACTCAACTCCAATCTACCTCACTCCACACCAATCTACTTCACTCCAATCTGCCACAATCTACCCCACTCCTCTACCCCAATATACCTCAATCCACTGCACCCCAAAATACCCCACTCCAATCTATCCTACTCTACCCCAATGTACCTTGATCCATTTTACCCTAATCCACTGTGCTTCACTCTACCCCAATCTATCCCACTCTACTCCAATCTACCCCACTCAACTCCAATTGACTCCATTCCAGTCTATCCCACTCTACTCCTCTCCAATTAGTCCCAATCTACCCCACTCCTCTCCAATCTACCCAGCTCCACCTCAATCTACCCCACTCTATTCCACTCTACCCCACTCCACTCAAATGTAGCCCACTCCACTTCTTTCCAGTCTACCCCACTCCAAGCTACCACACTCCACTACAATCTACCCCAACCTATCACACTCCGTGCCAGTATACCCAACTCTACTCATATCTACCCCACTCTACTTCAATGTGCACCACTCGTATCCACCTCAATATACCTGATCCCTCTACACTGCATGTACCCCACGCAAATCTATTACAATTCCCCACACTGCACTACGCTCCAGTCTACCCCACTCCACTCCAATCTAACCCACTTCCCTGCCATCCACCACACTCCACTCCAATGCACTCCAATCCTACTCAATCTGTCCCACCCCACTCCAATTTTACCCAATCTACCCCAATCCAATCAACACCACTCCACTCCCCGAACCAATCCCACTCTACTCCAATCTACCACACTTCAATCTACCCCACTGTGGTAAATAAATAATTAATTACCGGATCTATTTTTCGGGATACTCATATAAACAGATAGCTCAATAAATAAGAGTCAAGATTCGAGGTAGCTGGAGTTTACAGGCTTTAATCAGGCATAAAAGACAGGAACATGACAGCCTGTACGGGAATAGGATGGCAGCTGCCGGGGGCAGGATCTGGGAATTGGCAATTGGCAAACTTTTAATAACAGTGCACAATATATATAGTTAAACAAAATACATTACATTCAATACAGTAGGCGTAGCAGTAGGCGTGGTTTCGTAGCAGTCGCGAAAGATAAGGACAAAATGAAGTAACAAGAAGGCGTGTACAGGGCGTATACATAGACATGTGATGCAAACGTAACAGAATATGTCATAAAAGGGGCGGAAACATAGAGGGGGCTACCTGAGCAGCTGGGACCTCTAACCTGGTGGTGCGCGCAAACTGACAATGACGTATTACCAGGGAGAACTGGGGGCTATGACTTCTGCGCTAGAAGAGGAGACTAAAGTCTGGAGTATCAGAGCGACATGTACCCAGGCATATCTAGTATCTAGTGTTTAGAGTACATGTTGATAGAATCCAAAAGTTATCGGGGCAAAGGCTAATAGACTTTAAGACTGGTGCATGCATAATTCTATATGTAGTGCGTGTGTGAGGAATATTCTATGAATATTAATACAGTATTTCTCTTACATGGAGACATAAAGGCTAGACCATGACGGAAACTATTGATGCGATTCAGTAGCTTAGGAATGCAGAGAAGGAGGGTTGGACTGATAACTAGAAACATAACATACTCTTGGCAGACTGGGAGGTAGAGCCAGGCCGAGCCGGGCACTGCGTGGCAAGAAGTAAGCTAAGGGTCAGGGATGCAGGTGGGGGCTGTATCGCTCCTCGGAGAGGGTTCAGGAGACAGGAGCTGAATCTGAGTCCGGGCCCTTTTGAGGCCTAGAAACGGGGACAATTCAATGAATTAACGTGCACACTGTGAAACGTGGCAACGTAGCTTTACATAGGCCTAATATTCGTTGTATTCACGAGGACTGGAAACTGGCATACTAGAGATGGACACAACTGTAATTGCGTCTTTAATCGATCAGAAGGGGATACATGCATATCGATCATGCACATATAACATAACATGGGGAACACGTAGGCACATACAACATGGCAAAATTTACTTTTCCACATTCCCTCCTTGTGCCCTACGTTTCCATCAGGAAACATCAATATTCATGATACCATCTATCATTTCATATAGCATCATTTGCTCGTCTCGAATTGTCTTGGAACGGGATTTAGGACTAGGAATACAAGAGGTAGCACAAATGCCGCAAATCGCAGGGCCACATTGTATACAGAGGCAGCAACTGAATATGATCATTACTGCAATACCTAGGAATGACAATACTTTCCATCCCCAGGCAGATATGATACTCCAGAGCCAACCGGACCATGTTCAGGTGCCTGGATTCTGGTGTAACTGATGGGCAATTTTATGAAGTCTGGTTATAGCTGAATAAACAGACGGCGCGTTATTAGGAATGAAAATGCAGCAACTAGATCCGATGACTCTACTCATCTATCGGCCAGTATGACGTCAAGAACGAGACGATTTTGGAGCACGACAAATCTCATAGCAGATTGCTCTTCAGTTAAGTTACCTAGAGCAGAAGTAGTCTCATTCACTACTGCTTCGAGGGTTCTGGTTAACCTACGGATTAACTTACTATTCTGGACAGGGCCTATAAAGAAGAAGAAACCTTTATTAAAGTCTTGATACTGTTCTAGAGTAGTTTCAGTTTGATCGACAATTGGGGACTCGATCTCCCTCCTATGTCTGACGTGTACTAGATGTGTGTTTCTGTGATAATCAGATGGGGCTAGAAAAACTGGTGGCAGTAGGAAGGCAATGTAACATGTTCCATCCCAATCGAGGGGCAGACGAACATATGCGGTCTGACCACAAACAAAATAAGAATGACGTGAGGCTTTGAAAATAGATTTCCCACTGTCACTATACTCGACAATAGTAGTACAATCACTATGTCCTACTTGTGCGGAACCATTCTTTCTGACACATAATTCGCCTTTGACTGGTAGTACTGAAATAGCAGGTAAATCTGGAGTAGTATCAGACTGAACATTCAGGACCATAAAATTCGAAGAATAATTACCCAAATCATATACTTCATTTTCTAGATCTAACCCTGTTCTATGGGAGAAACCTTGCTTGTCTGGAAAACATGTCCTATTCAGAAGGGACATATCATTGGAGGATGACGTTAACGTGGACCATGCTCCACACGAACCATTATGTGAAAATGGATAAGGAAAGAGTGGCAGAACTCCCTTCGGTGTCTGGAAAGGGGGGAGTCGACCACACACCCAACAATTAGTAGCATTGCTGGTCTGGTGTGAATAGTGTAACATTCTTATAAATGTATTATTTCTCATAGCAAGACGATAGGATAGCTCGTGAGGAGGCAGATCACTAAATGTGTGCTCTACTGTAGCATTAGAAAACTTGTTTACATGTGAACTTGGAAAACATAAATGTAATGCATAACTTGTGCAGGTAACCATTAGACTTAGAAACAATAAGAAACTTAGAAAAACGATACATCTCATAGAGTTTTGACTAACTCTCTCACTATGGGGGTCTATCTCATACATGTCGGAAACCTGTCTAACCGTTTCACCCGAGAGGGACTTAGACAATTAAACTGGCTGACTTATTTTACTAGACCGGAGTTTTAATTTATACTCCTGCTGCGGAGTTTTCTCTAACAGAGGAACTGTAAGTTCGGAATCAAGTTCAGAGTCAGGTTTCAGGCAGTCTTTAGAAATGGAACAGTCCTTTGAAAATGTCTTTTTACAATTTCCATGGAACTTCTTTATATGGGACAGATGGACCCACCCCTTGCGGCCCTCCAACTTCACGGCCGTGGGGGTGGTCAGGAGAACAAGTCGCGGCTCCTTCCAACGAGGCTCCAGTGGACTTGAACGATCAAAGTTCCTGACGAGGACATGGTCGCCTGGAATGACCTCATGCGGTTTCACTTCAGTATTGTCTGGGAATGCAGCGGCAACCTGTGAACGACAAGAGTGTAGGGCAGACATCAAGGAAGCTAGGTAATCTGTCAGCATATTACTGGAAACATCTGTAATAATGCGGGGTCTAGGTGTACCCCACATATTTGGGGGGCGGCCGAATACGACCTCGTACGGGGACAGACCTGATCTGGAATGTGCAACCATCCGTATATAAAATAGGGCTACTGGCAAGGCAACTAGCCAGTCTACACCTTTCTCTTTACATATCTTGGCAATACGGATTTTCAGGGTCTGATTATGTCTCTCTACGAGACCGGCTGCTTCAGGATGGCGCACACAATGGAACTTCCACTGGTATCCCAACAAGAGGGAAACATGTTTCATTAACTCGGATGAGAATGGCTGGCCGTTATCAGAATACACGACCCTAGGGAGTCCATAGCGGGGAAAGAATTCACGAACCAACTGCTTGGCAGTGGTCGCGGCTGTGTAATCTGGAACTGGATATGCTTCTGTCCACCTGGACAAAGCGCATACGACTACAAGGACATACTTGAAACCTCGACATCGCTCCATCTGAATGTAATCCATCTGGAGGACTTCAAAAGGGTGGTCAGGAGGTTGGAATCCACCTTGTTCCACCGGGACACTTTTACCTGGATTGAACTGGCAACATATCATACAGGTACGGACTTTCTGCTTGGCTGCAGCTCGTAGGTGCTTGTTGAACCAAAGGTTCTGAATACTGTCTAACATAGCTTTTTCTCCTAGATGTGCTGGACTATGTGCGGTATTAATAATGACTTGAACCATAGAGTCGGGGAGAAACCATGTGGCTTTTCCCTTCGTCAACCATCCCTGATCTGTCTGGACCCCTCCTTGTTCGGACCATTTCTTGATTTCTTCGGGAGTAGCATGTAACTGTATGTCTATGACATCTTGTGTAGGGTCCTTAACTGTCATACAAGTAGTCTGTTCTGGAGTGAGTGTCTGTGTCGTGTTAACTGGAATGTCTGGTGTCTGAGCTGTAAGCTTGGCGGTTAGATCTGCTAGATCGTTACCTTGGGAAATGATATCAGTAACTTTCGTATGTGCCTTGCACTTCATGATAGCGATAGCTGTCGGTAAATGTAATGCATCTAACAGAGCTTGAATGAGGAGACCATGCTGAATCTTGGTTCCATGAGAAGTCATGAAACCTCTCTCCTGCCAGAGCACTCCGAAGTCGTGTACGACTCCGAATGTGTAACGTGAATCTGTATATATGTTTACTTTCAGGTTCTTGGCACGTATGCAGGCTTGGGTCAGAGCAACTAGCTCTGCTGCTTGAGCAGACAGGGTGTCAATACGATGTGTTTCTATAACTTCGGTGTCAGTAGTTACTGCATACGCGGCTACTAGTTCTCCTGTACTAGTTCTCATACATGAACCATCCACATAAAGTGTCAGGTCGGGATTAGGTAATGCAATGTCTGTCAGGTCTTGTCTTGGCTTGGTCATAGTGTTAACAACTTCCACACAGTCATGTGTGGCAGGATTTGAAGTAACTGACGGTAACAATGTAGCAGGATTCAGAATGTTGCAGCGTCTGATTTCTATGTGTGGCTGGAACAGTGTCAGTTCATAACCTGTTAAACGTGCAATTGTCAAGTGCTGAGTCTGGGTTCGGTTTAAAAGAACTTCCACGGAATGTGGAACTTGTACTGTCAGGGAGTGTCCTAATACTATGGAATCACTTTGTCTGATAGCTAGAGCTGTGGCTGCAACTGACTTGAGGCACGCAGGCAGAGCCTGGGCTACTGGATCTAATGTGCTCGAAAAATAAGCACAGGGCTTGTACTGTCCTGCTTGATCTTGTGTGAGAACAGATAATGCAGTACCATTACGTTATGTGACAAAAAGTGTAAAAGGCTTACTGTAGTTCGGTGTAGCTAGAACAGGTGCTTGGCATAAGGCTTTCTTTAACTCATTAAAAACAAGTGTATGTTCCTGGGTCCAAGGGAGGACAGTCGATACGGCTGCCTCCTGTGTCGTTAACTGTATCAGTGGCTTGGCTAGAAATGCATACTGAGGAATCCATTGTCTGCAATAAGAAGTGAGGCCAATAAAAGCTCGTACCTCCTTCTGTGTCTTGGGCTGTGGAAGACTCGCTATTAACTGGATACGGTCTGGTGTCAACTGCCTACCCCACTTGGACAGTAAGTGGCCTAAGTAGATCACTTGCTGGACACAGAATTGTAATTTGGAAGGGGACACCTTGTGCCCCTGCTCGGCCAGAAAATACAGAACTGTAAGTGACGCACGCTCGCAGTCACGTTCAGAACGGGCTGTGATCAATAGATCATCGACATACTGGAGCAGGGCAGTGTCAGTTGGCATGTGAATATTGTCTAGTTGTCTTTTGAGTGCTTGACTGTAAATACTAGGACTTTCTGTGAAACCTTGAGGAGCTCGTGTGAATTTATAGCTCCTTCCATTTAAACAAAAACCAAAAAGGTACTGGCTGTCTGGATGAATGGGGACACTGAAAAATGCATTCTTGAGGTCGATAACAGTAAAAAATGTAGCTTCGGAATCAATGGCTGTCAATAGGGAAGAAATATCTGGGACTACTGGATACTGGGGTATGATACATTTATTAAGCTCTCGAAGGTCAATCACTAATCGATATACTGGAGGTGCATTTGGATCAGTACGTTTCATGACTGGAATGATAGGAGAATTACATACATTGGAGTCAGTTTCTACAACCACTCCTTGAGCAATAAGCTCGTCAATAATTTTGGATAAGGCTGCTACAGCCTCAGGTGGCAATCTGTACTGTCTGATTCGTGGCAAAACTATACCTTGTTTGAGAGTCACACGATGGGGTGTGATTTGCATAAAACCTACATCAGTTGGACCTTGCGCCCATAAATGCTGCGGTACATTCAGTAGTCTTGGATCAAAATCACGTAATACATAGTGACCTTTGAAGTCTCTTAAAAACAATCGGATTCCTTCTGGGGAGCAGCAAATAACTGCACCTAATTCTTTCAGTGTTTTAATGCCTAACAAATTTTCTGGACATGATTTCGTCAGTAACAAATCAGTAGTTCGGGACAATGGACCTACTTCTAGGGAAACTGGTTTTGAAATTTCATTAACAATAGGCTTTCCTGAAAATCCAAGGGAAACATTTTTAGAGCCTGAGAGCGGAGCCCCTGGAACCTCGTTATGACTGATAGTAGTCCTACTTGCCCCTGTATCAATCAGAAACTTTCTGTCTTTCCCTAATACTTGACTGTGCACATAGGGACCCTCTTGATCTACAGGTATCTCGATGAGAGGCAAGCCTACCTCCCTCTCTAGGCTGTTTTATGAATACTGTTGATACTCTGGATACTCTGACTGAGCATACTGGTACATCTGCTGTGTAACATGCTGTGTTGCAGCGATAGGCTGCGGTGCTGGAACTGTCTGTTGTGCATTCTGTGGTGACTGAGAAGTCTGTGAAACTTGTTCTTGTCTAGGCGGACGTGGTCTTTCTTTAGTCTTACCAGTAGCTATGTTGTGTTTCAGAACTGCACACTCGTTTATAAAATGACCTGGCTGTTTACAGTAATTGCAAGTCCCTTTAACGGGAGCTGCAGGATGACTGGCTTGATTCGGACCCCTCTTCTGACTGTCTTGTGGAACAGATTGTGCAACTAATACTTTCATTTTCGTGTCTTTCATACGTCTCCTTTCGTGTTCTTGCTCTTCCCTGATTCTATTCTGGTGATACTGGAGCATCTGAAGCATTTGTGACGGAGTATTAGCTTGCCAACTACTTTCGACTTTCAAAACTCGATTTTTAACTTGTGGACTTGAATTCTCGACCAGTTTGGTAACAAAAAGATGAGGGTACGACTCGCTACTCGTCTTCAAACCACTGTTAATAATAAAACATTTTTCAAATCTAGAATAAAAATCACTAGTGTCTTCATCCTGTTTCTGTTTACATGCTGAGATTGCATCCCAATCTTCCTTTTTCGTGGCTAGTAACCTTGGCAAAACTTGTATCAATAACTCGGGCAATTCTTTACATTTGTCCCCAAGACCGGTACCTGGTACTCGTATTTTATCTTCAGCCTCTAGGGCTGTCCAATCAATCTTTTTCTCTCCCACCTCCCATTCTTTTTCCTTGAGTTTTTCATATACCCCTGCGGGCAACAGGACTTTTAGCATTTTAATGATATCTGGATACGTGTACTCTCCCATACGGAGCATGTCTTTTAATTCTCGATGGAACCCTGCTGGGTCTTTGTCGTGACAGGGAATTAACTTCTTCATCTCTAAGAGTTCCATCTTGGTGATAGGGGTGTAAACAAATACTCGTTGCATTTCACCACCCGCTGTCCTAACTGGGTGTACTTCTCGTAACGGATGCTGTCTATCTATGTAAAATGATTTACTTTCTGGAGGTGAGACGTGGACAAAATGCGGATTCAGAAACGTTCTATATTTGTGGCGCTGTTCTAGAATGACGCTAATTAAATCGGTACCTAAACCTTTCCATCTATACTGGAGTAACTCGTTCAAAACATCATGTAACGGACCTGGATCAGAATGCTGACCCTCATACAGTGTAATGAGGTGCTGGATCATATACATACCCACCAGTCGCTGCTCGGCTGGGGGCAGTTTCAGAAACATTTGTGCCACTATTTCGTCTGGAAAAGTGGTAGAATCAGTAGCCCATCGGACTGCTGATCGGGCTAGTTCTTGTTCATGCATAGTACTAAGTTCACTATAACCGATTCGTGATTTCAGAATGTGATCGGTGGCTTGAAATACTTGTTCAAGAGAACCTTGTTCTGGTGCTGGAAGAGGAAAAACTTTCTTGTGTTCTAGGCGTGAATGTCGGTCGGGAAGTCTAGTTCTACCTACATACGCTATTCTGGTGGGATTCTCGTCGTCTACCTCTTCAGTAGAAGAGTCGTCTTCTTTCTCGGACACTTGTGCTGCTTTGCGTTTCTCGTGTAACCTTATTATTTCCTTACGAATTTTCTTGTACATACTGTCTATACTACTTAGTGTCTTGTGTCTTCCCTCGGCTATATGATCACTCCACTTTGTCAGAACTCTCATTTCGATCGGATCTTTAGTCGGATAATCTTGTTCCCTTATTAAACAATTAATTAGAAACTTTAATAGCATGAGCTGAGTCTCAGCTTTCCTTTGAGACATGGCTTCGCCTATACTTCCTGGATCATCTCCTGTACGAATGAACCGATATATTCTGTCTAGATCTTCTTTCATATTCGGTAGGGTGTCCAAATACTCGGTCACCCGTCTTACACGTAATGAATATATGACCATATCATCATCGCCTGGGACTGGATCATAACGGCATTCGGTAAGAGCTCGTTTGATATCTGCAACGGACTGCTGTTTGGGCGTACGCTGTAACGCACGTTCATGTAACTCAAGTAGTGTCACACGTTTGTGTTGGGGCGGGGTACGAGGAGGATCTCCCCCCGCGGCTCCTAAACTAGAATCATCGACGGGTATGGTACGGGCGGGCAGAGTGACTGATGTAGCGGGTACTTGTACTATAGGCTGGACCGGGGGTACTGTAACAGGTGCTGTAACGGGTGCCCCGGTGGCTGGAGGAACAGGAATTACATTATTTACGGGAGCTGACGGAACTGGATTTGCATATTCTGGGACTGTGTCGTCCAAGTAGGACGAGAGAAAAATATCAGCTGCGGTTGGTTTGTGACGTAGCTTAATCGGAACTAATGGCGGCGGAAAATTACATGGTGCTTCCGGGATTGCTCTCGGCAAGCCCTCGGCAAGAAGAGGATACATACCCTTAATGAGGGCATTTCTCTGTCTGTCTGACTGTTCGGCTTTAATTCGTTCACCTACTTCGATTAATTCCTTTTCTTGGGCTCTTTCTGAGGATTCCCTACTTAATTCTGACTTTCTGATTTCTTTTTCAGTTCTTTTATGAGATTCTTTGCGCCATAACTCGATGGCATCTTTCTGGGACTGTCTGGCTTTCTTTTTCCATAATGCTTCTTCTACTCGCATGATGCACTCGGCATCCCACGTACCTGATACGGGCCATCTATATTTCTCTTCTAATTCCTTGGTGTACTCCACCCATAAGTCTAGATATAATATGGCACTTATGCCATGCTTATGATACATAAAATGACCTGGACTGTCCCTAGGCGGGACAGGAACTGCTTCCTCGAGCAGACCTTTTCTAGTTCTTAACTGACGTAATTTCGAGAACAGAGGCATAACTTAGACTGGAGTCTGGACACAATACAATACACGATAAACACAATAATAACTAAGAGAACAAATCACTCATACCACGACATTGAAAACACATGGAATAACATTTATAATAACAGTTCGAACAGAATACTACCTGGAATACTGAAAACAGAACACATGAATTTCTCGAGAACAGAACTTACTGGAACAGAAACTTACTAGAATGACTAGATGCACTGCTAAAACAGTACGAAACTTACCGGTCCCATAAAGAGACACGTCAGGACCCGCATCCACCTAGGTGGACACTTCATGTTGGATCTGTGTACCCAAACCCACGGACCAGAGACAAATTAATTGACCCTGTCTAGATACTACCCCAGCAACGGTACTCACCGGGCAGCAAGAACGGAAGGCCTCGGACTGGACTGGACTGCTACGACGACGGATGGACGAACTTCGGACTTCAGTTACAGGTGGGCCTCCGGATACCTCGGACCTTGGACTCTCGGCTTGGGCTCTGGTCGGGACTCGCCGCGTTCCTCCACCGCCTCGTCTGGACGCTGGACCGCAACCTCCGTCTCCTCCGTGGGCCTGAGGGATATTTGAAGCAGAAATATCTGCACGTGCACGGTATGGTTCCGTCACGGCTGCAGAGGATCAGGGGGCCTGCGTGGCTTCTCCGGCGCGTGGGGAAAGGGCAAGTCCCTATTCGGGCGCCATTATGTGGTAAATAAATAATTAATTACCGGATCTATTTTTCGGGATACTCATATAAACAGATAGCTCAATAAATAAGAGTCAAGATTCGAGGTAGCTGGAGTTTACAGGCTTTAATCAGGCATAAAGGACAGGAACAGGACAGCCTGTACGGGAATAGGATGGCAGCTGCCGGGGGCAGGATCTGGGAATTGGCAATTGGCAAACTTTTAATAACAGTGCACAATATATATAGTTAAACAAAATACATTACATTCAATACAGTAGGCGTAGCAGTAGGCGTGGTTTCGTAGCAGTCGCGAAAGATAAGGACAAAATGAAGTAACAAGAAGGCGTGTACAGGGCGTATACATAGACATGTGATGCAAACGTACCAGAATATGTCATAAAAGGGGCGGAAACATAGAGGGGGCTACCTGAGCAGCTGGGACCTCTAACCTGGTGGTGCGCGCAAACTGACAATGACGTATTACCAGGGAGAACTGGGGGCTATGACTTCTGCGCTAGAAGAGGAGACTAAAGTCTGGAGTGTCAGAGCGACATGTACCCAGGCATATCTAGTATCTAGTGTTTAGAGTACATGTTGATAGAATCCAAAAGTTATCGGGGCAAAGGCTAATAGACTTTAAGACTGGTGCATGCATAATTCTATATGTAGTGCGTGTGTGAGGAATATTCTATGAATATTAATACAGTATTTCTCTTACATGGAGACATAAAGGCTAGACCATGACGGAAACTATTGGTGCGATTCAGTAGCTTAGGAATGCAGAGAAGGAGGGTTGGACTGATAACTAGAAACATAACATACTCTTGGCAGACTGGGAGGCAGAGCCAGGCCGAGCCGGGCACTGCGTGGCAAGAAGTAAGCTAAGGGTCAGGGATGCAGGTGGGGGCTGTATCGCTCCTCGGAGAGGGTTCAGGAGACAGGAGCTGAATCTGAGTCCGGGCCTTTTGAGGCCTAGAAACGGGGACAATTCAATGAATTAACGTGCACACTGTGAAACGTGGCAACGTAGCTTTACATAGGCCTAATATTCGTTGTATTCACGAGGACTGGAAACTGGCATACTAGAGATGGACACAACTGTAATTGCGTCTTTAATCGATCAGAAGGGGATACATGCATATCGATCATGCACATATAACATAACATGGGGAACACGTAGGCACATACAACATGGCAAAATTTACTTTTCTACACCACTCCACCCTAACCTCCCGAATGCACCCCACTCCAATCTACCCACTCGACTCCAGTCTACTCCACCCCACTCTTATCTATCCCATTCCACTCCATACCAATCTACCCCACTTCACTCCACTCAAATCTATCCCACTTCACTCCAGTCTACCCCTCTCCACTCCAATCTACTCCATGCCAATCTAGCGCAGTCTACCCCAATCAACCCCACTCCAATCTACCACAGTCTACCTACTAACCAAATCTACATCAATCCACTGCACCCCCATTTACCCCACTCCACCCAAATCTTTCCATATCTACCCCGCTCCATTGCACCCCAATCTAACCTAATCCACTCTACTCTGCTCTACCCCATCTACCCCACTCCACTCTATGCAAATCTATCCTACCTCATGACAATTTACCCTGCTCTACTCTATTCCACCCCACTCCGCCTCAATCAGCTCAACTCCACCCCAATCTACCCCATTCCAATCAATTCCACTCCAATCTACTCTACTCCTCTCCAATCTACCCCACTCCACTCCTCTCCAATTTTCCCTAATCTACCCCACTCCACTCCAATCTATCCCACTCCACGTCAATCTACCGCAGTCTACCACACTCCATTCCATTCTACCCTTACTCTACCATAACCAATACCACCCAATCTACCCCAATCCACCCCACTTCATCGCAATCTACCCCACTCCTCTCCAATCTACCCCAATCTAACCAACTCCACTCCCTCCAATCTACCCCTCTACTAAAATCTACCTCACTCCAATCAATCCCAGTCTACTCCAATCTACCCCATTCCACTCCAATCTACCACACTACTCTCCAATCTACCCCAATCCACTCCACTCCAATTCAATCTCCCCACTCTGCGTCACCCCACTTCACTCCAATGTACCCCAGTCTACCACACTCCACTGCTGTATACCCCACTCCACTCAAATGTACACCATTTCACCCCAATTTACTCAACTCATTACACTCCAATGTATCCCAATCTACCCCACTACAATCGACCCCAATTCCCCCACTGCACTATGCTCCAATCTAACCCACTCCACTCAGATTTGTCCCATTCCAACCTATCACACTCCACTGCAATACTGAAATCTACCACACTCCACTCCAATCCACCTCAATCTGTCACACTCCACTCCAATCTTCCCCACTCTACCCCAATCCAATCTACATCACTCCTCTGCAATGTATCTCAAACCCACCCCACTCCACCCCAATCTACCACACTTCAATCTACCCCACTGCACACTAATTTACCCCAATCTATCCCACACCATTCTAACCACTCAACTCCAATCTATCCCACTCCAACCTACCCCACTCCACTCCAATCCGCCCTTCTCACCTCAATGCAATCTACCCCACTCCACTCGAAACCACCTCAATCTGCCCCACTCCACTCCCATCTTCCCCAATCTACCACAATCCAATTTACACCACACCACTCCACTCCAATCTACCACTACCTCAACCCATCCCACTCCACCCCATTCTACCACACTTCAATCTACCACACGGCACACTAATTTACCCCAATCTACCCCACTCCATTCTACCCACTTGCCTCCAATCTATCCCACTCCAATCTATTCCACTCCACTCTGATCTACCCCATTACATTCTACGCCAATCTACCCCTCTTCATACTACTCAAATCTACCCCACTCTACCCCACTCCACTCCAATCTATCCATCTCCACTGCAAATCTGCAATCTACCCCAATCCACACCACTCCACTCCAATCCACTTTAACCCATCCCACTCCACCTCAATCTACCGCACTTCAATCTACCCCTCTGTACCCTAATTTACCCCAATCTACCCCACTCCATTCTACCCGCTCAGCTCCAATCTATCCTATGCCACTCTGATCGACCCCATTACACTACACACCAACATACCCCTCTTCACTCCACTCAAATCTACCCCACTCCACTCCAATCTACCCCTCTCCACTCCAAACTACCACAGTCTACTCCAATCTACCCCACTCCAATCTATCACAGTCTACCCCACTACCTCCAATCGACATCAATCCACTGCACTGCCAAATACCCCACTCCACTCCAATTTACACAAATCTACCCCACTCCAATCAACCCAACTCCAACCCAATCCACTCTTCTCCACCCTACCCCTATCTATCGCTCTTCACTACACTCCAATCTATCTTACCCCACGTCAATCTACCCCAGCCCACTCTAACCTACCCCCAATCAATCCAACTCCACTCCACTCCAATCTACCACACTACTCTCCAATCTACCCCAATCCACTACACTCCAATTCAATCTCCCCACTCTGTGTCACCCCAATCTACCCCACTTTACTCCAATGTACCCCAGTCTACCACCCTCCACTGCAGTATACCCCACTCCACTCAAATGTACACCATTCCACCCCAATTTACTCAACTCCATTAAACTCCAATGTATCCCAATCTACCCCACTACAATCAACCCCAATTTTCCCACTGCACTATGCTCCAATCTAACCCACTCCATTCTAACCACTCAACTCCAATCTATCCCACTCCAACCTACCCCACTCCACTCCAATCCGCCCTTCTCACCTCAATGCAATCTACCCCACTCCACTCGAAACCACCTCAATCTGCCCCACTCCACTCCCATCTTCCCCAATCTACCACAATCCAATTTACACCACACCACTCCACTCCAATCTACCACTACCTCAACCCATCCCACTCCACCCCATTCTACCACACTTCAATCTACCACACTGCACTCTAATTTACCCCAATCTACCCCACTCCATTCTACCCACTTGCCTCCAATCTATCCCACTCCAATCTATTCCACTCCACTCTGATCTACCCCATTACATTCTACGCCAATCTACCCCTCTTCATACTACTCAAATCTACCCCACTCTACCCCACTCCACTCCAATCTATCCATCTCCACTGCAAATCTGCAATCTACCCCAATCCATACCACTCCACTCCAATCCACTTTAACCCATCCCACTCCAACTCAATCTACCGCACTTCAATCTACCCCTCTGTACCCTAATTTACCCCAATCTACCCCACTCCATTCTACCCGCTCAGCTCCAATCTATCCTATGCCACTCTGATCGACCCCATTACACTACACACCAACATACCCCTCTTCACTCCACTCAAATCTACCCCGCTCCACTCCAATCTACCCCTCTCCACTCCAAACTACCACAGTCTACTCCAATCTACCCCACTCCAATCTATCACAGTCTACCCCACTACCTCCAATCGACATCAATCCACTGCACTGCCAAATACCCCACTCCACTCCAATTTACACAAATCTACCCCACTCCAATCAACCCAACTCCAACCCAATCCACTCTTCTCCACCCTACCCCTATCTATCGCTCTTCACTACACTCCAATCTATCTTACCCTACGTCAATCTACCCCAGCCCACTCTAACCTACCCCCAATCAATCCAACTCCACTCCACTCCAATCTACCACATTACTCTCCAATCTACCCCAATCCACTACACTCCAATTCAATCTCCCCACTCTGTGTCACCCCAATCTACCCCACTTTACTCCAATGTACCCCAGTCTACCACACTCCACTGCAGTATACCCCTCTCCACTCAAATGTACACCATTCCACCCCAATTTACTCAACTCCATTACACTCCAATGTATCCCAATCTACCCCACTACAATCAACCCCAATTTTCCCACTGCACTATGCTCCAATCTAACCCACTCCACTCAGAATGTGTCCCATTCCAACCTATCACACTCCACTGCAATCCTGAAATCTACCACACTCCACTCCAATCCACCTCAATCTGTCACACTCCACTCCAATCTTCCCCAATCTACCCCAATCCAATCTACATCACTCCTCTCCAATTTATCTCAACCCACCCCACTCCACCCCAATCTACCACACTTCAATCTACCCCACTGCACACTGATTTGCCCCAATCTATCCCACTCCATTCTAACCACTCAACTCCAATCTATCCCACTCCAACCTACCCCACTCCACTCCAACCCACCCTTCTCACCTCAATCTACCCCATTCCACTCAAAACCACCTCAATCTGTCCCACTCCACTCCCATCTTCCCCAATCTACCGCAATCCAATTTACACCACTCCACTCCAATCTACCACTACCTCAACTCATCCCACTCCACCCCAATCTACCACACTTCAATCTACCACACGGCACTCTAATTTACCCCAATCTACCCCACTCCATTCTACCCACCTGACTCCAATCTATACCACTCCAATCTATTCCACTCCACTCTGATCTACCCCATTACACTCTACACCAATCTACCCCTCTTCACACTACTCAAATCTACCCCAATCCACTCCAATCTACCCCACTCCACTCCAATCTATCCCTCTCTACTACAATCCTGCAATCTACCCCAATCCACACCACTCCACTCCAATCCATTTCAACCCATCCCACTCCACCTCAATCTACCGCACTTCAATCTACCCCTCTGCACCCTAATTTACCCCAATCTACCCCACTCCATTCTACCCGCTCAGCTCCAATCTATCCTATGCCACTCTGATCGACCCCATTACACTACACACCAACATACCCCTCTTCACTCCACTCAAATCTACCTCACTCCACTCCAATCTACCCCTCTCCACTCCAAACTACCACAGTCTACTCCAATCTACCCCACTCCAATATATCACAGTCTACCCCACTACCTCCAATCTACATCAATCCACTGCACTGCCAAATATCCCACTCCACTCCAATTTACACAAATCTACCCAACTCCAATCCACTTTTCTCCACTCTACCCCTATCTATCGCTCTTCACTACACTCCAATCTATCTTACCCCATGTCAATCTACCCCAGCCCACTCTAACCTACCCCAATCAACCCCACTCCACTCCACTCCATTCTACCCCTCTCCACCCCAATCTGCCCCATTCAACTTCAATGTGCTCCACAGCATTCTAATTTATTCGACTCCATTCCACAACAATCTACCCAAATCTACCCCACTCCAATCTAACCCACTTTACCCCAATCTACTCCCCTACAATCTACCCCACTCTACCCCAACCAATGCCACACAATCTACCTCAATCCAATTTACCCTCTCCACTCTACTCCAATCTACCCATATCCAGCCGCTCCACCCTAATGTACCCCTCTCCAATCTACCACAATCTAACCAACTCCACAACCTTCAATCTACCCCACTCCAATCCACCCCACTCTGCTCCAATCTACTCTACTGCACTTCAATGTACCTCACTCCACTCCAATCTACCCTACCCCACTCCACTCCTATCTACCCTACTCCATGTCAATCGCCACTCCTCTCCAATATACCCCACTCCGATCTACCCCAACGTACCCCACTCCACCCCATTTACCCCACTCCACTCTAATCTACCCAAATCTATGTCACTCTACTGTAATCCACTTAGGTCTAATCTACCCCACTCCACTCCAATCTACTCCACTTCACTCAACTCTAATGTACTGCACTCCAATCTACCCCCACACCTCTCCAATCTACTACATTCACCGCTAATCTGCCCCACTCCATTCCAATCTACCCTAATCCACTACACTTCAATCTAACCCACTCCATACAACCCCAATCAACCCACCTCACGCTAATCTATCCCAATCTACCCCACTCCACTCCAATATACACCACTCCACTCAAATATACTCCACTCCACTTCAATCTACAACGCTCCCCTTCTACCCAATTCATCCAACTCCACTCCATGCCAACCTACCCCACTCCAGTTTATCCTAATTCACCCCACAGAACTACGCTTTATCTACCTCACTCCATTTCGATCTACCCCACGCCACTCAACTGAAATCTATTACACTCCACTCTAATCTACTCCTATCCATTCTAATCCTCTCCAATGTACCCCACATCAATCTAGTTTACTCCAATCTACCCCAACCCATCCACCTCCACCCCAATCTACCCTACTCCATACCACTCCAATCTACCCCACTACAACCCAAACTACCCCAATCTACCCGACTCCAATCTACCAACTGCACTCCAGTTAACTAGTCCATTCTGATTTATCTCATTCCACTCCCTCCAATCTACCCCACTTCACTCCACTCAAATCTACCCCACTTCACTCAAATCTACCTCACTCCACTCCACTCCAATCTACGCAAATCTAACCCACTCCAATCCACCCCACTCAACTCCTATCCTCCCCACTCCATTCCAGTGTATCCTACTCCATTCTACTACAATCTACACAAATGTAACCCACTTCAATCTAACCCACTCTTCTCCCTTCCAATCTACACCACTCTACGCATATCTATGGCACTCCAATCTACCCCAATCTAGCCCACTCCACGCCATTCCGCCTCAATCTACCCCACTCCAATATACCCCACAGCACCCTACTACAATCTACCCCACTCCACTCCAATCTACCCCACTGCACTTCAGTCTACCTCACTCCACTCCAATCTACCCCATCCACTCTATTCTACCCAACTCTGCTCCAGACTCCACTCCTCTCCAATTAACACCACTCCAATCTACCATATTTCAATCTACCCCATCTACAACACTCCATTCCAATCTACCCAGATCCACTTCACTCTTTGGCAATCTACACCAGTCCACTCCAATCCACATCAGTTCACTCCACCCAATCCACCCAACACCACCCCACTTTAATCTACCCCACTTCATTCCACTCAATTCTACCCCACTCCATTACACCTCACGGCACTCTACTACAATATTCCCCACTCCTCTCCAATCTACCCCACTGCGCTTCAGTCTATCTCACTCTAAGCCCATCTACCACACTCCCCTCTATTCTACCCAATTCCACTGCAGTCGACACTCTTCTCCAATTAACCCCACTCCACTCCAATCTACCCTTTTGCAATCTACCCCACTCTACACCAATCCACCCTAATCCACTCCACCCCTTCTACAACACTCCACTCCAGTCCACCCAGATCGACCTCACTATACCGCAATCTACCCCAGTCCGCTCCACTCCGCTTCGCCCCAATCTACATGACACCACTCCACTCAACCCCACTTCAAACTACCATGATCTACCCCACTCCAATCCACCCCAATCTACCCCACCCCACTCCAATCTATACTACTCCATGCCACTCTACCTCATTTTACCCCACTCGACTATATCCCAATCTACACACCTCCACTTCAGTCTATCCCACTCTACTCCTTTCCAATCTACCCCACTCCAATCTACCCAATCTACCCCACTCCACACCAATCTACACCACTCCACTCCAATATACCCACTCCACCCCAATCTACCCAATCCACCCCTCTATTCTACTTCACCCCACTGTTATCCACCCCACTCTATTCCACTCCAACCTACACCACTCAAATATACCCCAATATACCCTACTCCACTCCAATCCCTCCTCTCCAACCAACTCCTATCTACCCTAGTCCACTTAAATCTACCCCCACTCCACTCCTATCTTTCCCAAACCACCCACTCCACTCTAGTCGACTCCACTCCATTCTACCCCCACTCCACTCCTATCTACCCCCTTCAGTGTACCCCACTCCACCCCAATGTACCCAACTCCACCCTAATCTTCTCCACTCCACTCCACTCTAAAACAATCTACACACTCTACTTCAATCTACCCCATTCTATCTCATTCCACTCCAATCTACCCCACTCCACTCCAATCTACCCCACTTCCCTTCAATCTATGTTATATACCCCACTTCAGTCTGCCCCACTTCACTCTAATCTACCCCATTTTATTCCATTCCACTCCAACCCCAGTCTACCTCAGTCTATCATACTCCATTCAAGTCTACCCCAATCTACTCCATTCCACCTGAATCTAACCCAATCCACTCCAATCTACCCGCTCAACTACAACCAACCTCAAACTATTCCACTCCAATCTACCCCACTACAATCTACCCACTCAAATCCTACCACAATCTACCTAATTTACCCCACCCCAGTCTACCCGTATCTACCACACTTAATCCAACCCTACCCAACTCCACAGATTACAACCCACCCAACTAACTTGTACCCATGCTGAACAGCAGCCACACTGTTGTACAACTTGGCTAAAAAACATTGCCATAGTTGTCGCATAGGTGAGACCTATTGACTTGGCCATGTCTGTTTTTCTTTGGGGCCTCACATGGTAACTTAGCTGTATTTTCTGGGCAGTTAGTGGGTGTGGGAACGACATAGGGGCAGTTGTGTGCAGTGCATGTCATATGAAAGATCTGAGTTAGGACAGCTGCTATAGACAGGTATCCTGCCAAGATTTTATTAGGACACTCCGAGCAATGCACATTTTGGGTGCCTGCCATTGTGTAATCTGCAAACTCACATTTCAGTGTCAGCAGATGTCAGGAGTTCTGGTCTCCGTTTTATAAAGATGCAGCAATCGTACATCTCCAAACATTACAACAGGGGCGTAAACTAGTCTGTGAAAATAAACCCTTCCTACTGTCTGAATACCTAAAAACAGTGGTACAAGTAGATGCCACGTCATGCTGAACTTACAGAAATTTGTATTTTTTATTTTATTTATAAAGTTTTATATAGCGCGAACTTGATCCCGAAGGATATCAGAGCACTTTACAATTTGAGGCAAAGGTAACAAATCAGAACATTAGTCTAACATTGGGAATCTAATACAGTGGTTCTTGATCTGAATGTGTAATAAAAACCTGGTAGAGTAGAGATGCGGGGGGGAAGCCTGAATAGTTAAATTGTATGTAATGATAGACAATTATAGGGTGCAAACTGGACCCAACATTAGCTGCAGATTTATCAGAGCCTTCTGTAAATGCATTTCACTCTATGATTTTACACCTAGAATACATGCATTTTACGTATGCATTTTCCCTTGCATGCATAGATACATTTTATTATGTGTACTAGTGTGTCTGAACTCACTCACACAGACATACACACACACACACATTCACACCTGTGTATTTACTTATACATGTGTATGACAAGAAATTAATGTGTGCCATACATATGTGTAAGTGCTGTTATTTATTTTTTATTTATTTTATTTATAAAGTATTATATAGCGCGAACATTTGTGGATAAATACTATGTACATATTGGTCAGGCGCCCCTACAAATTGCAGAGGGGAGCCATTAGTTGCTCCACGGGCAGGAGCCAAGGTAAGCAGCCCCTTGTCGGTTTAACCACAAAAGGAGGGTTGTGATGTCATCAAGAGGCGCCTGAACCGAGAGTCCTTAAAGTGTCTAGAGGCGAGGGTTCGGCCTCTTTTCTCTTCACTGCGCACCAGCATCCAGCTTACCAGACCAAACACCCACCAACCCACTCCTGGAAGTCGGAATACCTAGCAGCAGAAAATGGGAGATACCCAAAAACTTGGGCTGATTTACTGAGCTGACCAATTGTAGTGGTGTTAATTTGTTTGGGCACTGGGCAGGCAGGGGGGCAGACTGACCTGCTGGTGGTCCTGGAACTTTCTCCCTACCCCGGGATGCCTGGAGTTTAACATGTTGGGGGGATTTGCCACGTGACAGGTACCCCGGCAGGTACAGAGGGCTATGCACGGCACTGGTGTATGTGTTGGAATGGAACTGCGGGTATTGCCTACCCCTCTGTGAGACGGAGGGGAGGTTGCCACTAAGGTATGCTTGCCAATAAACCCGGGATGCCCTTGATTGAGGGGCATGGGGGATGGATAAGGGATACGGGCCTTCTGGCACTAAGCATTCTGGAACGTTGCACTATAATGGAAAGTGGTGACAGTTGTATTGCTTGTTCAATCTTTGAGCTGTTTTGCTGATATTATGTCCTCTATTATCATATCTATAATGTCTGCTTAACTGTGGTTTGCATTTAATCACTGATGCTCTGTGAATATAGATAAAGGACTATGCCTTGACTAAACCATAATCAAAGTTGTCTCTCTTATTGTGACTCTGTTCAGGGGATTAGCGACTTGAACGTTGTGAGTGCACTATACATGGTCATCCATTGATGCATATGTCTATGAACACATGCATGTGTACATTTGTTTATTCACTTGATAAAACAATTAAACACACACATGCAAGCTTCTGCACACTTGTGAATACACATGCTACCTCAGGTTTCTTGAAAAAACCTACGGTCTGGTTTATAAATACACAAAGATGTACACACTGTTTGGAGCACTACCTAAAGGTTTATGTTTGCAAAAACAAAGATCTTGCTGTTTATTTACGGAATAGTAAACAGAATTGTAAAATGGCCAACCTATATGATAAGTAGAAGACCCATCTGAGAACAAAACCCCTAGCACGAGAAGTCTAGCTTGCAGCTGTAAAACGGGTAACTGTTCTTGTGTGTTTGGCACCAATACGGTTTAACTTCAGCTGTGATGGAAATAAGTTGCATTCCTGTTGTAAGGACTGCACAAGGTATATATTTGAGATAAAATCCTTTAATAGCAGGTACATGAGATGCAGCCACACCAGTAGAAGCTGACAGGATAACTGACTGTATATATTTCTGGAATACATTACATCATATAGAACATCTTACTTGTAAGTCATGGACACTAGATAGAAAGATGCCACATCTCCTTCCTTCACATAACATCTACAATAATAATAACAATAAACATATAATATTATACTAAAAGTATAACTGATAAAAATGCATAACAAAAGTCAAAACATAAATTGATAAAAATGGAATTGGAATGGAATAGTACAGAAGGAATGGAATTGGAATGGAATAGTACGGAAGGAACGGTGCCCAATCCCTCTTTTAAAAAAAAAGAATTACATAACATAGCTTCTATATTTCACTGGAGCTTTCACTACCCTTCTTACACGAGTAGTTTTTGTTATATCACCCAAATTTTCAACAATTTGTAAATTTGAATCAGAAATAGAAGATTGTAGTTGAGAAGTAGAAGCATCATTTGGTAAGGAAGAGGAAATGAGACTGGATTGATGACACAAGGAGGAAGCTTCACGTCTGTCAACAGGAACAGGATGAATAACTTCATCCCACATCCAACTCATTGAAGCAGAAGAATCAATCTCTACCCCCTTTTGATTAGAATTCTTATATAAACTCATCCTGTTGTAATGCCATGTGTTTCCATCACTCAATTTGGCAGATTTTGAATATGGTGATACAACCTGCATGGGTGGAGAATATTTGCTATGTCCTTTTTTTACCGTATTGGGTAACTTAACTTTGACCCAATCACCAGATTTTAACATAACTTCCTTGGTATTGTGCATTTTGTCAAAGTGAGATTTACCCGATTCATGCATTTTCCTTAAATTAGACCTTACTAAGGCTGTAGACCATTTACCATGAATTTTTTTCTCATTCCAAGCCACATTATCTTTACAAAATGGTTCTCTTCCTCTTAATATTCTGAAGGGACTATATCCTGTTCCTGTAGGGGCAATTCTATACGCCCACAACGTACAAAGGAACTCTTTTTTTCAATCTTCACCTCCACTTATTGCATCTTGAACACTTCCCATTATAACCCTGTTAAATCTTTCTACACAACCATTCCCAGCAGGATTATAAATCGGTGTGCACTTTTTACTAATACCATTTCTTTCAAGAAAGTTTATGTACTTCTCTGATGAAAATTGTGTACAGTTGTCGCTCAAAATTTCTTTAGGTATACCTTCACGAATTATTACATTTTGAAGAAAACCAATCACATGTTTAGAGTCAAAGTTTTCTGTGATATCAATTTCAGGCCACTTTGAAAATTCATCAATCACCACTAAAATGTACTTGACCACCATCTGGGACTGCGGGAGGCTGGCAGGGTATTGGACAGCGGTGCTCCGCACTATCTCCCAGACTATGACTGTTTCCCTGCGGCCAGACCCACGCTGCTGCCTGCTAAACGTATGGGAGGCCACGGACTTGACCCATCGACAGCGGGACTGGGTGGTGTTGGGCCTGATGGTTGCGAAGCGCAATGTGGCTAAACTGTGGGGGTCACCTGTAGTGCCCCGACTGAGAGATTGGTGCAATGATATGGATGACGCAATGGTGGCGGAGAAGGCGGTGTTTGTCCGGAGGGGTTGCCCCAAGAAATGGGGTCAGATCTGGGGGGCATGGAACGTATACAGAGGAAACATCTGTGAACCACCGAGAGAGGAGTTGGATGAGGGGTTGTCAGATTAAGATTTAGCATGTGGCTGGGAAATGTGTGCTGCTGAGATCTGCAGCCTTGGTGGATGCCTGACTAGAGCAAGGGAGGGTGGAGCCGGGAGGGGCCATGAACTACGTCACTACTGTTATGATGATCTGATGATGGATACAAGTCTGTTTGCCCGCTGGGAACGCTCTGTGGTTTTAATCGACGACTGTGCTCTTGTTGTTTGGTGCTGTTTGGTTCCAAGGTTAAAAAGCAGACCTTTATGTCTACCGACAAAATTGGCGAAGTAATGATGCACGCTAGATATGATTGCCGCCGGGCCTCAGGGATGCCGGCTAAACGGCTGTGTAAACTTCCACATTCAAACTTGGTTGCTGAATTGATTGAGACCGGCCCCAGAGGTTGTAGGCATTCAACTATGTCTTGAATTAAGTGTGCAATAAAGGTCTTATAAAAATAAAAAAAAAATAAAAAATGTACTTGACTTCTCCATTTTTGTTTTCAATTGGACCTAACCAATCTATACAAAGGTTTTCCCAAGGATTGTTCGGAAGAGATCTCAAACCCAGTGTGGGTCTTAATGTTTTTAATGACTTGTCAGAATTATTACAAACAATACAGTCCCTTACAAAGTTTTCAGCGTCCTTATCCAAGCCAGGCCACCAATATTGCATTTTAATTATTGACTTCAGTTTAGCAATTCCTAAATGACCTTCATGATTGATATTCAAAATTCTCATCATTAAAGTGGAAGGTACAACAATTCTTTCACACCTGCAAATGTACCCATTGTCGTCTAAGGATAATTCATACTGAATTTCCCACATAGCCTTTACATCCCCCTGGAGGTTGTTCTTGTTAGGCCAACCACCGAAAATGTACTTTGTAACATTAGCAAAATCAGAATCTTGTGAAAATCCACTATTCCATTCTTCTTTAGTTATGGCACAAGTGTCATCCAGGACAACTGCAACACTGACATTTTCCAAATCATCAGTAGAATTAGACTCTTGATGAATAGGTGACCTACTCAAATAATCAGCCACCTGATTGTTCCTACCTGAAAGATACTCCACATCATAGTTGAAATCTAGCAGTTTCAGACTCATTTTCACTATACGGGGTGTAGCCTTGAGTATGCCTTCTGAAGTCAAAACTTTAAGTAGAGGTTTAAGATTAGTCCGAAGAGTCAATCTTGTTCCCCACACGAACTGCCTAAACTTTAACATGGCCCAAGCATGTATCTTGTTTCAGCTAGGAAAAGTGCCCGAGATGCAAATGCTATTGTTATTTTCTTTATTCTCTTCATTTATTTGAGACAAAACTGCCCCTAAACCTTTGTCACTTGCATCTGTGGTGATGATACTGTGAGCCAAGTTGTCGTAAGCTTGGAGAGAAAAGGCATTAGTAAGGTCAGTTTTAATTCCCCGAAAATCATGCTCTAGTGCTTCATTCCATGCAAATTCACTTTTGATTTTCAGGAGTTGTCTTAAATTGTAAGTTTTAGTAGCAAAGTTTTTGACAAATTTTGAATAAAATTCGGTTAGACCCAGGAAGGACCTCACATCATCTTTGGAAGATGGTGAAGGTGCCTTTTCAATTGCTTCCATTAACTTCTTTTTGGGAGAGATACCATTAACGCTGACCTGGTGTCCTAAATAAGTTACAGAATTCATTCTGAATTTACACTTCTTTAACTCAGCGGTTAAACCTTTTTCTGTTAATTTCTCCAAAACAATTCTCAGTCTCTCATCGTGTTCTTTTAAGTCCCTTCCCATAATCAATATGTCATCCTGGAAGTTTGTTATACCACTTATCCCTTTAAACAACTTGTGCATCAATCGTTGAAACACGGCGGTAGCAGGTACAACAGATGCAGCCACACCAGTAGAAGCTGACAGGATAACTGACTATGTATCATTGTGGAATACATTACATGATATAGAACATCTTACCTGTAGTCATGGACACTAGATAGAAAGATGCCACAATTCCACTTTCCAGAGGCAGCTGATTTTTGCACCAGTGCGCTCGCCGGGTATATGACCAACAGGAGCAGGTTTTAATAAACTTCTGATTTCCAAGTCAAAAACATCATGTAATTAAATAGCTGTAAAAACAATTGCGGAAGTCGATAACATTTTAAATCGGTCAGCACTCATGCCCTCGGCCTCAAACAGTTTCCAAATGACCCTTATCTGGTGGTGACGCACAACGATAACCTGCGCAATGAACGTCCATTTTCATGAATGAAACGCGTAGGCTGGCAATTTTGTGAAAATAATGGACTGTTCAAGACTTAAAAACCTTAAGACTTATTGACTCATTGACTACTACTCTTTTCAATATCGAGCGGTGCACCACTCCAAAAGTTTGGCTTTTACATGATAAATGTCTTACTCCTTAGTTCACTAATGGTGCATATTTGAAAACTATCACTTTACATAATGTATTTCTGAGAGCTCGGTCTTGCACTGTTCTTGGTTTTTAACTAGGAGGTGTGGTTTGTCCGCAGAATAAAGTTATTAGTAGGAGGACACTCCATCCTATTTTAAAGTCACTATTTCTTTGTTGCACTGCTATTCACTTGACCATCAAGGATCAGCCATCACTGACAGTTCGTGTATGTTGTTGGACCAAATCCTTAACCAGCAATAGATGGTGCCGTGTTTGCTGTCCCAATGATCAGGGGACCAGACTGACATGCACTTGGGTTTGGCCAAATGACTGATCACTGAGTCTATTTGATGGAAACCCTTCACTAATTGTTCTGGATTTTTCAGCCATGTATGAATGATCTGCGCGGTGTTGGCTTTTCCTATACACATGGTGTACACCGTATATTGAATTATGCTGTCTTCATGTGATTTTCATGTGATTTATACACCCCGAGATCCTGGTGACTCGGACTGACAGTCCAGCTATATAATTAAGCTGATAGACCCTCTGTGTTTTCTGTGTTATACAGTGATCAGCAGTGGCAAAGGGCCCAAAGCATCTAAGCCAGCAAAAAGGAAATCCAGCACAGCATCAAACAATACAGGAGGTAGAGGTAAAAGGTCAAGGGAACCACTCCAAGGATGCTAAGTCTAACAAATTTGTGGGGTTCAGTGCTATCTATTTAGGTGTTTACATGATACCATGACAGTTAGTTGTAAAGTGGTGGTGAAATACGCTCCTATGTGATATTGTTTAATATATCCTTTGTATTAGGGGTCAGAGTTCATTTGTAGGTCAGTTGTGTTGCAAAGATATTTTCTAGGCATCATTATTTTAGTCCCTTTTCACCTTATTGTTTATATAAGTTGCACAGTTGTAGTGTTGGTGATCTATGAAGGGGTAGTAGACCTTATTACGTTTTGTCAGTGAAAGGCTGTATCTGAGTTGGCTAGAAGAGATTGGTATTGGAAGGGTCAAACTCATATTGTCTGGTTAGTAGTGTGTGGTAGTAGTCAAGCCCACTGAATTTCACAAATGAGGGATATTTCTGAAATCTATTGCTGTAAGTGAATGCTACTCCTTTGTTCTACTTGCGCTAGATTGTCACTCAAAGTGTTACACATTAAGTATTAAACTATCAGACATAAGCAGACTAAAAATAAAGAAATATCACACACAACCAAAGATAAAACCTGGCAGCTATGAGTAAAATGAAAGAAGGGATAAGGAAGGAGAATATGTACATAGCTGCCCAGTTTTCAGATTGCTTATGTGTGACATTTCCTTAGGTACAGGTGGTCATGAGTGCCATACTACTATATAATGTTCAACACCTTGAGTGACACTTTCTGACCAGCAAAACCAAGCAATAAAGTCCATTTAAAGTCCTTCATATCACAAAATGTCACCTTCCAAACAATGACAAGCAGTAGCCTGAATACATGGTACATTCTAACACCATTAATACACCTAAGAAGTAGCTTGACCCAACCTAGAACATCCTAACTCCAATAACAGTATCAGAAACAGCAAACCCACCCATAGTGTTCAAACCTTGTACACATTCAGTAGATCTACCCCTAAACAATGTGCTCTAACGCTGTTTAAATCCATCAGAGCCAGCCCAGTCAGTTCAAAACCATTCTAACCCCATTGCCATCCAGTAGAAGAAGTGCGGCCCTGTCTTGTAAATGCAAAAAGAACTATTGATAGACAGTATGCAGAACAATTTCATACATTCACCCTAGTACAGAGATCTGGGCCTAAATCCATCGTTTTTTTGCTCACCATGCCATTCCAGTTTGGACCCAGCCATATGCAAATCAGTATTGACCCTGCGCCCAATGGGATCAGTCCAGCCCGAGCTGCCAGGCCAGGACCTCCCTGGACTGGAATAAGCATCCTAGGACCGGTTTCGGGGTTTCACCCCTCTTCAGCCAGGATAGCTTGATTTCAGTGGCATGAAGAGCATGAGACTCACGTCTGAGCATACCCGCCCCACTCGGGGGAGACAAATGCAAAAAGAACTATTGATGGACAGTATGCAGAACAATTTCATGCATTCACCCCAGTACAGAGATCTGGGCCTAAGTCCATCGTTGTTTTGCTCACCATGCCATTCCAGTTTGGACCCACCCATATGCAAATCAGTCTTGACCCTGCGCCCAATGGGAACAGTCCAGCTAGAACTAACAGGCCAGGTCCTCCCTGAACTGGAAACAAGCATCCTAGGACCGGCTTCGGGGTTTCACCCCTCTTCAGCCAGGATAGCTTGATTTCAGTGGCACGGAGAGCACGGGACTCACGTCTGAGCATACTCATCCCACTCGTGGAGACAAATGCAAAAAGAAATATTAATGACAGTATGCAGAACAATTTCATACATTCACCCCAGTACAGAGATCTGGGCCTAAATCCATCAATTTTTTGCTCACTATGCCATTCCAGTTTGGACCAAACATATGCAAATCAGTCTTGACCCTGCACCTAATGGGAACAGTCCAGCCCGAGCTGCCAGCCCAGGTCTTCCCTGGACTGGAAACAAGCATCCTCGGACCGGTTTCGGGGTTTCACCCCTCTTCAGCCAGGATAGCTTGATTCCAGTGGCATGGAGAGCACAGGACTCACGTCTCAGCATACCCGTCCCTGTCTTGTAAATGGCAGCCGTTCAGGCTTCGCTAAATCTTAAAATAAGAACCCCCTAGGGTATTATTTTCAGGGAAAGGTCGGACCACAACTAGTATATCCCAGTCTTTCTATAACCCCATTCACAGCCCTGTTTAACTCATCTGTGCCAAAAGTAAAAAAAACAGCCCAGTTACATGCTGGCAGGCTGAACTAGTGTTTTCATGCTGCAGACAGGACTGAGGATGATCATACAGAGCCTTGGAGTGCTACAGTACTGAAGATGAGAAAGTCCGGAACCGGTAAGGCCTGCCTGGCTTCAGATGGAACAGTGCTCCCTGTTACTGAACCTCCTGTTTCAGGCCAGAAGAAGACTGTTATGTTCTGGGCCCTAGGCCCACATACCGGATGAATGACCACACAGACACTAGATTAGGGTACCGTGAACTAGCCCAGAGCACGTGCACTCGGGCTCTTTAATTTGCGGGGTCACCTGACTGGTGATGCCCGTGTTGGATGGGTGAGGGGGTGTGTGTGGGGGCCAGCCCTCGGGGGAGAGGCTGGAAGAAACACTAGACTGTGTCCAGCAGGACACAACAGAGACTACAGCACCGCCTATTGTCTTCACGGTGGGAGGCAGAAGCCTGGCATCTGGGCACAATCAATTGGCAGTGATCAGTAAAAAACTGACTTCAGGTGTGGTCAGTGCAAATGATCTCTACCCTACTGGGTTGCTACCCTCTTGTGTTGCACATGGACAAGGCACCACTTGGATAGCATAGGGGGTACGGCAAGAAAGACAAAACTTTTGCTCGCCACCTCAGTGTCTGCTCTCAGCCAATCCTGCAGCGTGGTCACAGAGAGGCAGGCGCCTTGCCAGTATTGCTAAAATATAAAGCAGTGCACTGCCCCTGGATCCACGTGAGGGACCAAAGCATTGGCACGTATGGCAGGTCTGGATTGTTTCAGTTCACAACAGACAGACCACTTGGTACTCTCTCTAGCCGGGCAGGGCGGCTCGTGTCATTAAACTGCCTCAGAAACTGGGTGATTTTCCGGAACAGGGTGTGGTGCAATGTATTCAATTTTCTCAAGTTGAAAATTAAGTTTGACGAGGCAAAGAGCATGCAGCTGGTCAGCACATTGACCTTGCTGCTTAATTGTACTGCAGCCTCCCCTAATTACAGCACACATCAGAGTGGTCCCTGGGATAATATATTTGCCTGAATTAGGCATTTTAAAGCTGTGATGCGGACTCCAGCTCTAAAATGTGTTAGTCTAACCCCTACTGCACGGTACTGGCAGGATGTGTTTAGATCCTATCTTGGAATACATTTGAACTCCTGACTCACAGGTTTCAAGTTTCCCTGGTCCATATGTGAGTAAGTCATCCTGTTTTACTTACAATTGTGGGTCTGCTAATCAGCTTTTCTCACTAGTCTATTTGGTGCTGAAGTATGAGACCCGGAACCAGGGCTGAGGATTAGTTGGTCCTTCTTATAGGAGTTATATAGTAGGTGCTCTATTTATGAACTGAATGTTATTCTAGAGTACGGTATGAAAAGGGTAGAAAGCACCTTTTGAAGTTTCTTACCAAGGAAAGGTTGTGGAAAAGCACAGTTATAACTACATATGTTATTATTCCAGAGCTTCCTGGAACTCTGCGTAATAACAACTAGTTTTTATCCAACCGATCTATAGTCAAGTCAAGTTTAGTTAAAATTTGTATAGCGCACTACTCACCCAGAGGGTCTCAAGGCGCTTGAGGGGGGGTGCTCGCTACTTGTCAAACAGCCAGGTTTGAGCTGTTTTCTGAAGGAGAGGTGGTTCTGTGTAAGGCGGAGGTGGGTGAGGAGAGAATTCCAGGTTTTGGCCGCTAAGAAGGAGAAAGATCTTCCACCCATGGTAGCTCTTCGTATGCGTGGAATCGCGGAGAGGGCTTGATTGGACGATCGTAGTTGGCGGATGGGGGTGTAAAAGGTCAGGCGCGTGTTGAGGTATTTAGGTCCTAGGTCGTAGAGAGCTTTGTGTGCGTGGGTGAGGAGACGGAACCTTATTCTCTTGTTTACGGGGAGCCAGTGGAGGTCTCTCAGGTGACCGGATATGTGATTGTGGCGGGGTATGTTTAGGATGAGTCGGGCGGAGGCGTTCTGAATGCGTTGGAGTTTTTTCTGCAATTTGACTGTGGTTCCGGCGTAGAGGGTGTTTCCGTAGTCCAGTCGGCTTGTGACAAGTGCTTGGGTGACTGTCTTTCTTGTTTCGGTGGGGATCCAACGGAAGATCTTTTTGAGCATACGTAGTATGTTAAAGCATGATGATGAGACGGCGTTGAATTGTCTGGTCATCGATAGGGAGGAGTCTAGGATGAATCCCAAGTTGCGAGCATGATCCGTTGGTTTGGGTGCGCTGCCCAGTGCCGGTGGCCACCATGAGTCGTCCCATGCGGAGGAGGATGATCCTAGGATGAGTACTTCCGTCTTGTCAGAATTCAGTTTTAATCGGCTGTTCTTCATCTATTCGGCTACGTCTTTCATTCCTTTGTGTAGATTGGTTTTGGCGGTGTTTGGGTCTTTGGTGAGGGAGAGGATCAGCTGTGTGTCGTCAGCGTAGGAGATGATGATGTTGAGGTTGTGTTGGCGTGCGATGGATGCGAGGGGGCTCATGTAGACGTTGAAGAGGGTGGAGCTGAGCGATGATCCTTGTGGTACGCCGCAGATGACTTCGGTGGCCTCTGACCTGAAAGGGGGAGGCGGTCTCTCTGGGTTCTTCCGGCGAGGAACGAGATAATCCAATCCAATGTTTTTCCTTGTATCCCGGCGTTGCTGAGGCGTTGTACTAGGGTGCTGTGACAGACCATATCAAACGCTGCGGAGAGGTCCAGGAGGATGAGGGCAGCTGTTTCCCTGTTGTCGAGTAGTGTTCTGATGTCGTCTGTGGCTGCGATGAGGGCGGTCTCGGTGCTGTGTTTGGTTCGGAAGCCGGACTGTGAGGGGTCGAGGGAGCCTTCCTGGACTCGAGGAAGGCGTCGAGCTGACTGTTGACGGTCTTCTCTATGACTTTGGCAGGGAAAGGGAGGAGCGAGATGGGGCGGTAGTTCTTAAGTTCAGTGGGGTCTGTGTAGGTTTCTTTAGTAGGGCGCTGAGTTCGGCATGTTTCCAGCTTTCCGGGAAGGTGGCGGTGTTGAGGGAGCAGTTGATGATATCCCGGAGATGGGGTGCTATGATGGAGTCAGCCTTGTTGAAGATGTGGTGGGGGCATGGGTCGGTTGGTGATCCGGAGTGAATGGAGTTATCAGGCGGATGGTGTCTTCGGTGCTGATCGGGTTCCAGGCGCAAAGGGTGGTGGCGGGGGGCTTCAGTTCGGTGGTAAGGGGGTGGACTGGTCGCCGAAGCTGTTATGTATGTCAGCGATTTTGCTGTGGAAGAATGAGGCCAGAGAGTCGCAGAGGTCTTGAGAGGGAGTGATGTCGTTGGAGACGGCGCTGGGATTGGTAAATTCCTTGACGAGTCTGAAGAGTTCCTTGCTGTTGTGGGCGTTGCTGTCGATTCGATCCTTAAATGCTGATTTCTTGGAGGATCGGATCAGCTGGTGGTGTTTGCGGATGGCGTCCTTGAGGGCGGTCATGTTGTCTGTGGTTGGGTTTTTTCGCCAGGTTTTCTCGAGGGTGCGGCAGTTCTTTTTGGAGTTATTGAGGTCATCATTGAACCAGGAGGCTTTACTGTTACCTTTGTTGTTGTGATGGTTTTTCAGGGGTGCTAATTCGTCAGCGCAGTGGGTGATCCATTGTGCGAGATTGATGGCTGCTTTATTTGGGTCCGATGATATGGCGGGGGGTTTTGGTTTAGCGATGTGGTGAGCTGGTCGGTGGTGATTTTGTTCCAGTTTCTGCGGGGGACTTGTTGTGGGTGGTGGTGAGTCGTGGTCTTTCTAAAGTTGAAGTGGACGCAGCTGTGGTCTGTCCAGTGGAGTCCTGTGGCGTGGTTGAAGGAAACGTGCTTGCTGGAGGAGAAGATTGGGTCGAGCGTGTGTCCGGCGTGGTGGGTGGGGGTGTTTACCAGTTGTTGGAGTCCGAGATTAGCGAGGTTGTCCAGGAGGGTGGTGGTGTTGCTGTCGTTGGTCTTCTCCAGGTGGAAGTTGAGGTCCCCTAGGAGAATGTAGTCCTCGGAGGGGAGGGCGTGTGGGCTGATAAAGTCGGTGATGTCGTCGCTGAATTGTGTGCGGGGTCCTGGTGGTCTGTAGATGAGAGTACCTTTAAGTGTGGTCTTGGGATCGGTGTGTATCTGGAAGTGAAGATGTTCGGCGGCTGTGGGGGTGTCGTCGGAGCTGGTCGAGATGCGGATGGTGTTCTTGTGGACGATGGCGATGCCTCCTCCTGTTTGGTTGATGCGGTCCTTTCGGATGATCTTGTATCCGTCCGGGATGGCTATGGCGATGTCGGGCGCTTATGAGGCGTTCATCCAGGTTTCTGTAAGAAAGGCGACGTCCGGTGATGTGGTGTCGAGAAGGTTCCATAGTTCAATGCGCTATATATACACACAGCATTATTATCCCTATTTAATGATGCACAATTCTACTAAATCGGAGGATTAGCAGAAGAATCTGGCACTTTCGGGATTCGGCGTTGTTTGGAACGTGGTGGTCCTCCTATAATTCGCTAAACGGAACAGAGCGTAACACTACCAATATAAAAACGAAAACAAGAAAGTTTTGGATTAGTCTTTAGAAAAGCATTACATATAGCAAGCCAGAAACCCACACATTTAATGCATAGAGGTATAAGAAAACATGAATTTCATAATACATTAAATCTACATTTATAGCATGTATCAGTTGCATACTTATTATTATCTTTTTAGAAATTAAACTCGAAAATGTGTAGATTTTCTATATTTTTGCAATATTAGCATTGAATTTGACACTGAGATGCTGTTTTAGGTATGGCAAAGCTCAGTATCGATAAAGTGTAGGGATCGTAGCTTCTTCCCCACTGCACTATTTTGGACAAATAAAATACGACATAGTCATTTGGAAATTTAGTAAGTAAGTTTTTCAAACTAGCATTGGCAAAGCAATAGGACTCGCATTTACGCAAGACCTATTGCATTGGAAAAGGAAGTTCGGGAGGGAAAGAAGGCACAAACGGGAGTGCAGGGAGTGGCGGGGAGCTGAGCTGTCACGGTCTGCGGGAGGGGGGGCAGGGGAAGAAAATTGTAGTAATGGGGCCAGTAGCCATTGAAGGATACAAATGACAACATGGCTGTCATGAGGAGGGACTAACAATCCTCAAACCAATCGGGAGGCAGCATTTCAGACAAAAGCCAATGAAAAAGATGGGCGGAGAGTGGGTGGAGCTTCCACAGAGCTTCCACACCATACTGAATACTGCATTCCTCGCCAAGCAAGCAGCACATGCGACGCAACACTAGGCTCAACCTAAAAATGAAATGTTTCTGTTTAATTTTTGAAGAGCAGGCCGTGGTCTGTGGGACCACTGCCTGCTTAAAAAAATATTTATGCATACCTTCACAAAGTGGAAGGGGTCCTATGGGGACCCCTTCCTGTTTGCTAATCACTTACCATCTACTTGAAGTAGGTGGTAAACTGTGACTGTTTTGCAACCGTAAATGCGGTCACAAAACAATTGTACATACCATTCGGACTCGCTATTAGGATGGGGATGCACTTTCCACGCCCCTTCCTAATAGTGACCCTTTTTGGAACTCGGACACGCCGTGGGAGCTTGCCTGCTCACCTGTCCCGTTTGCACCAGCACTGCTCGCCGCTCCCGCTTCGCGGGAGCCGCTTCGTGGGAGGACCCACCAACGCCGACTTCTCGAGCCTGATTCCCGGAAGAGCCGTGAGCTGGGTTAACATCTGCGGAGGCTGCAGGGGTAGCGCGGCAGGGACTCACTATCCCAGGAGTCCCTGCTTGACCACGTGACATCCGGTCAGCGCCCCCCTGCGTGCCCCGCCCCCGCCGCCCTCCCTACAACATCAGGAGAGAGCACGCTCTGCGGGACGCAGGCGGGACGCCGGGCGAAGCCCGGGCAAAGGGCGGGCCGTCTGTGGCCGTCCGGGGCCAGCAGGGGCCGGGACGGGCCACCCCTCTAACATCTCAGGTATTTCCACTGTCTTCTGTGTGCTCCTCATAAGACTACAAATTCGGCTTACTATTTTATATGTCTACATACTCCCCAATGTCTACCCGTTCGGGCAGAAGCTCTAAACGCAGGGTGAACTCCAATATATGCACCATGGATAACTTTATTACCCGTGCTGTCTCAGTCGTGGAAAAAGAAATTATCCTAGCTGAACGTAGACTATCACGTGATTATATGGAACACAAACGCTCCTCGCTGGGAATTCTAGCACAGGCAAAATCACCAAGTAACATTATTCCAGTAGAACCTTTAATCTGCACCAATATTAGTCATGTGCAACCCTGTGCTATCGACCCAAGACAAGAAAATGGCCTTTTTGACATTGTTCCCGAGCAGATATCTACAAACGGAAAGGGTGGTAACTCTGCCATAAGAAATAGCTCTGCTACTATAGCAGTTGATCCTGTGGCCCTCCCCATAATCCAGGTACATGATACACCTACAGAGCAAACTGTTATAACATCTCCAATTTTTAAAACAAATAGAGCCGCAGTAAAAAGAAAGAGATTGGTTACCCCGCGAAAAGCCTACAGATTAAAAACTCTCAAGAGGATACGTAGGAATTATATGGTCAGGGGTGCGTGTTATAAATCTACAGAGCCAGAAATGTCGAGTAGTGGGCCGGACACAAGCGACCAACAACCATTAGTGTCGGATATAGAAGCAACAAACTCCCCTAAAGTCGCACCAGTCGAGATACCTTCACTTGACCAGATACAACTGCTCATAACCTCCTTGTTGATGCCATTAACTGAAAGTCTAAAAGGGCTATCGGTTCGCTTGGACAAATTTGAGCAATCCTCATTGGATAACTTTTACTCACTAAAGACCTTGGTAAAGTTACACTCTAAGATTGGGGCAGATTCTACAAGGGGGGAACCAAGATCTTCAGCCCCAAACCCAACGCAACAAATTGGTCTTCCTAGCAGAGATAAAGAGTCAGGTCTGAATAATATCAACACTGTCTCAATGGGACGTCAAGCTGAGATTTCCAACTCTCAGCCAAATGCTGGAGGAATTCAACTGGTTGCCCCACCAAAACCGGCGCCACGCAAATCAAAACAGGTGACTACCATCTCCCAAACTCCTGCATCGAAAAACTCCGTTGATGTTCTAGGATCTAAAACTTTCACTAACAAAGGTGGTTCAGCTACTAATACTCAAGCTAATGGCCAAATCAGAGATAGACCAGTGCCGAAAAAGATTCCAAATGCTCACCTTCCACCGGGTTGCCAACCATATGTGGTAGTACTCACCGGTGTCCCTCCCCTGAAAATCAACAAAAGGGAATCATACGATGAATTGAAAAATAAGACCTTGTACTGGTTGAGAGAGAAAAGACCTTTGCCACACTCTGTTAACTGCCAGGTCATTCAAGTCCGTAGAGTGAGTTGGTTGGGAAACAGACCGAAAGACATAGCTGGAGATTGTATTTTGGTCAATTTTAAAGAGCCTTCTGTGGCACACCTTGTGTATGGCCAAAATCAACGGATAAGCAACCAGGGAATTGGAACTTGTGACCTTAGCTATTTCTATCCTATGCAACAGCCACAAGCCAATAGAGATTTTCCCCGGCCTGGCTCGACAAACCCAAGATACTCATTTTTTGACCCTCAGACCCCAGTTGATAGAATGTATCCTGTAAATGTGGACAATAGGGATGTGGACAAAAACTGGTCATGGTGGGGTAATTGACAAACAGGAATAGGAAAAAGCGGCCATTATGGAAATTGTGTATCATCTTTTCCCATGTGTAGTAATTGTTTAGAGAACCACTGTGTAAAATTGTGCCCATTGCTATTGCCCCCTGTATCTGACAAAATTGATAATCCTGAACAAATTGATATTTTACAGGCAGGATCTAGAACTGTTAGCCTTTTTAAAGACCACCTAGGGAAAGATATAGCAAATGTTCTTATAGCACAAAAACAAAACAGGACCTCACTAGAATATACTGAGCAGCAAGGTTTGGTCTGTAATAGTAGGTTACCTGATGACCCCAACGAGAGGGAAACACCTAGCATACAGGGTATATGTAGCGCCTGCCCAAACAATTTAGTACAGAATACCCAAAAATGCGATTTGAAAATTTTGTCATGGAACATTGCGGGGTTATCAAGAAATGTGTGTGATGGAATGTGGAGCTCTTTCATGGAGGAGCATGATATCATGCTCCTTCAAGAAACGTGGGCTATTAATATGGTGCATAGACTTGGATATAAATCATTCCATTGTGGAGCGACTGCTTCGGTAAGAGGTAGACCTTCAGGGGGTTTGTTAATATGGTTAAAAATATGTTTGAATGTGGAGGTATCACCACTGAATATTGTTTCCAAAGATATACTCGGGATAAAGATTTCCACGAAGGACCAGGGGGTTATTTACTTGTTAAATATTTATAACAGACCTAATCCTCAAAAAAAGGAATCAATGGTTGTGGAACAATTAAGTTCGTACCTGAGTAAACTAGAGCTAAACTCAAAAATAATTATAGGTGGGGACTTTAATTGTCAATTCGAGCCCGTGTTGGGGCTTGAAAATTTATTCGAAAATGAAGACAGGGTTCTTAATATACCTCCCCTAGATAGCGTAAAACCCGTAAAAAATTCAGCGGCAGTGATGCAGATCTACGAACTAACGGTATCCTTTGACCTTAGGGCATGCAACGGTAGATTAGACCCGGATAAGCCAGCAAACTATACATATAGTAAGGGTGCAGCAAAATCATTGATTGATTTTGTATTGATTACTACTAACTTGTGGCATCTGTTGTTGGACTTCACTATAGTGAATAGACCGGAAAGTGACCACTTTCCCCTCCAATTAGGGCTACTCCCCCAATCGTTTATAAAAACTAATGGAGGTACGGAATCAAATATGGAGGTGGGTGAGGTTGAGGTCTCCAATAATAGGCGAGCAATAAAATGGTCACACATCTTGACAAAACAAGATGTACTTGTGGGTATTTATAATACTTTTTCGGATATTATCCCGTTATACGATCATCTGACCTTGGGATCCCAGGAGGTCCTTAAAATGCATTACCATCTAGTGAAGTCATTAATTCCCCTCCTGAGTAAAACGTGCAATAATACCAAATGCAATTCACGAAGACAACTGGAACTAGAGACACCGTGGTATAACAAACAGTGTCGTCTAGCCAAAGGCAATTTAATCAAAGCCGTAAAATCTAAGGACCAGATGAGAGTAAGAGAGTGTAGGAATATATATAAAAACCTCCTCTCTAGGGCAAAAAAAGAATGGGAGGACTCAGTCTGGGAAGACCTCTTAATTGCCGCCAAGATGCATGATCAATGCACCTTTTGGAGCTTGATATCCAAAAATAATAAATCGGGTAGCTCCAACAGAGACTTTTTCCTTGACGAAAAAATCTGGTTTGATCACTTTCTAAAATTATACGACCTGCCAGGGGTACCCCCAGATGACAATCATATTGGATCTGTTCCCCCTTGTACTGATTTAATAAAATTTAGTGTGGAAAAATCGCTGTGTGCTATTAAGGCAGTTAAGGCCGGCAAGGCACCAGGCCCTGATAAACTACCTGGGGATTTATTCTCACATAACATTGAAGTATGGTGCCCCTATATAAATTTTCTATGTAATTCCATTATGTTTGGGACTCCGATCCCCGAATCATGGAAGGGGGCGGAAATAGTCACTATCTATAAAAAAGGAGATCGCTATAATCCAGGTAATTACAGACCTATAAGTTTAATAGATATTTTACAAAAAAATTTTGCCAGACATATTTTAAATCGACTTTTATATTGGGTTGAGGAATTTAAAATTCTTTCAAAATTTCAAGCAGGATTCAGAAATAGGACGAGTACTGTGGATCAGGTACTTAGATTTATGTGTATTAGTTGGAAATACATTCATATAAAGAAGTGTAGCCTATACGTAGCGTTCATGGATCTACGCGCTGCGTTTGATCTTGTCCCTCGTTCACTCTTATGGGATACTCTAAAAAATATGGGCGTCCCGGATGCACTGTTGTTTAATCTTATAAAGCTTCATACTGATAACTTTGCAAAAGTAAGATGGGGGAGAAATGGTGAACTTACACAAGCTATACCAGTCCAGAGGGGGGTACGGCAAGGTTGCGTGCTGGCCCCGACTCTTTTTTCACTATTTGTAAATGACATCCCCACCTATCTGGCGCAATGCAATCATGATTCACCAAAACTTTGTAATGAGGCAATTACAGCGCTGCTATTTGCGGATGATACAATTCTAATATCTCAAACACCAAAAGGCTTACAAAATTTAGTAAATCAATTCAATAGTTACTGTGAATCAAAAGGGTTAGAAATTAATTCATCAAAAACTAAGTATATGGCCATTAATCCCCCGAAAACCTTTAAGAAAAATTTGGCCCTCAACAACACTAAACTAGAATATGTGGAGTTCTTTGATTATCTGGGTATCAGGCTTGACAGCAAACTGGCTTTGACAAAACAACTTGAAAAAAGTAGGTTAACACTCAAGCATAACTCTCTCCCTATCCTAAAAATTCATGGAGGGAGCACTTCAAAAGCCATAACCCCGGCGATTGAAGTGTTCAGAGCTAAAGCCCAAACCGCTGCAATATACGGCGCCGAGATTTGGGGTTCCTACTCAAACAGAACATTCGAAACCGACGAGAACATGTTCTGTAGACGTCTACTGAGACTGCCAGCAAGAACACCTTTAATCCCTGTTTTCCTAGATATTAACTTAAAACGTACAGACTATTTGTGTTGGTTGAGGCCCTTGCTTTACTGGGTAAGATTATGGTCTACCCCGGAACTTGCAGACTATAGAGCCGGATTAATTGAGATTATGGAACTGGACACTTTTAACTCGATCAAGTGGCTGAGACATATCTCCTCCTGGCTCACAAAAATAGGTTTATCGCACTTCTGGAAAAATCCAACCATTTTGGAAACAAACTGTAAAGCCCAGGTAAAAACTGCCTACTGGTACTATATAAATACTAACATATATGAGCGTACCACAGGTTCATTAACACTTAAATTTTTGCAGTTTAAAGATACCCCTATATTTGAACAATTCATGGACGAAGTTGAACCACCTTTGGCTAAAACTATCTATCTCCAATATAGATATGGGGTTCTTCAAATAAATGCTAATACTTGTCGGTGGGGAAACTCTAACTCCAGTGGGGAAGATGCATACTGTAAACTGTGTGAACTGAAACAAAATGAAGACGAGGCACACATTCTATTCTTCTGCCCATTATATGAACCACAACGTAGGAAATGGATCAAACCTCTTTGTAGAAATTTGGGTACACGTTCTTACAAAGAGGCTGAAAGATTACTTAGATCTTCGTCTGTTCGGTTGATAACCTTTGGGGTCAGTCGGTACCTCCATAGTATCTGCTTTATTAGGAAAAAATATGGACTAAAAATATGAATTTTAGCATTTTTTTACTTCTGGCATTTTTTAATTATTTAAATGATGTAAATAGCCGTTCTTTTTTATGATCAGGTCTTGAAAATTAATTACAAACTGGAACAATCCCCTTTTTTGAATGATGTTAAATTAATGAATCCCAATGCAAACTGCAAATAATTGTATAATACTATATGTACATACTGAATTTTGTAACAAGTGATATTCTTTGTTTTAATAACTATTATGTTTATAAATGTATTCTATGTGTTGGCTTTATGGCATAAATGTCGAATAAAAGCTTTACAAATAATAGTGACTCGCAAATGAAATTTTGCTGGGCACCAACTCGCAAAATATAATTTGTACATATCACCACCACTTTTTACGATTGCAAACAGGCCTATTTCCCATTTGTGACCCCAATAAAATGGTTGTACATCTGGCCCAAACTCTCTTATCTTGTATCTAGAACAACATTTACTGATGATTGTTTGTTGGGTAATTCCTGACACGATTTATTAGTATATTTAACAGTCAACTTGTGTCTCACTCAGGCGAATAGTATGTCATGAGCATTTTCTGGACAATAAAGGTATTACCAGTCATTACTGCCAGAGAAGCAACCTGCTAGCCATCTATGGAGACATTCACATTACTCAAAATTCGTAGCAAGCTCCATGTCATGGACATTTTACTTGTAAAGGTCAAGGTGATTCTTCAAGGGTGTTCTACTGATATGTGATTTACTGCTGCGGGCAACATGTGTCATGGAGGTGGAAAAAAAGCAAAGTCAGTATTTGTTTTGGAAGGCCTCCTTGACACCCACTAGTGTTGTGTGTACCAACGGTTGTGGCACTGGTAATCACTTGAGGCTGCATCGTTATTCTGCACATCATGTCACCTCAGTTTGGACCCAGCTATATGCAAATCAGTCCCCCCTGAAACAGAACACAAGCGACCCCCGACAGATATCACCCTAGTTATGAGCTCATCAGCCGGGTACAGCTAGGTTCCACTGGCACGGTGTGCACAGCACCCATGTCTTGGCATACCCATCCCACTTAGGGTGACACTAAAAGCATGCAAAACACATTGGATGGAATGGTTGAATTTTCCTTAGCCACTGGGAATCACTTGGGTAACCATCCCAATCCGTTGCTATTCTGCAAACCATGTCATCTCAGCTTGGACCCAGCTATATGCAAATCAGTCCTGAACCTGCTCCAATTGGTACAGTCCAGCACAAACTGCCAAGCTTGGTCCTCCCTGAACCAGAACACAAGCAACCCAGGACTGGGTTCCCCTAATTATGGACTAGAAGTGGCACGGTGAGCAACAAACAATAGGTTAGACTGCTACCACAAGGTATTGACAGTGGTCAGGCCTATTGCAAGCAGCCTCAACTCACCTCTTGTGTTTTTTATACATGTATACACTGGCACGAGGTGGCTTGACAGCAAGCACAATGTATAAAGACACTCTTTTGGGTTTTTCGATCAATGCCTAATAGACAGCGCAACTATTAAGTTGCAAAGACATGTTGGAAACATTCTGAAAGTTTCCCTAGGAATTCATTCCGCCCATTGCTAATCATTGGCTTTGTTTTTGTACCTCACATTTGCTTTCTTTTTATTTGCTGGCTTTATTTGTTTTAGGCTATCCAGCATGCCTTTGTCCGTTCCTTGGAGCAAAGCCTGTTTACAACCTCTCTGACAGGCTTCTTTCATTTTCTGGTAACTATTTTTACTTTTTTGTGAGACCGTCCAGGAGAGTACATATTTCAAGTTGTCTCCATCATATGCTAGTTCACAGCATAAATCGTGGTGTATTACTTTGAAAAGGTTTCCTGTCTCACATATTTCTGCTTGACTGATTCTACTTATATCTGCCATAAGCACTTTAAGTAATACTGTGCGGGGTGCTGAAGCAAAATTCTGTGCTGGAGTTCGGAAGTGAATGAGCAATAGATTTTGTTTTTGTCTTGTCACATTTCCTGCACATTCAAAGCAGAGTTCAAATGTTAGGCTCTGTCTTCCCAGGGAGCTTACCCCCAGATTCATCAAAGTCCCATTTTGCGAGTCCTTAAGAGCGATTATTAGGAATCGCTATTAAAGACTCGCACTCGCAAAACGGGATTCATGTAGAAATCGCAATAATTATAGCGATTTCTACTCCCTCCTTATTTGCGATTCGCTAATTGCTAATCGCAAATAAGGAATGGCTTTCCCATTCATTCCTATGGGCCTAAAGGCCCATGAGAATGAATAGGGAGTCATTCCTTATTTGCGATTAGCAATTAGAGATTCGCAAATAAGGAAGCGATTTCAAGGGTGTCCAAAGGACACCCTGTAGCACCCCTGAAATGCTCACGTACACTGGTGTTGCGCACACACATGTCCAAAGGACATGTGTGTGTGTAACATACAACTTAGAAAAATGCACAAAAGTGCATTTTTCTAAGTTTTCGCTATTTACCACGAAGTCAGACTTCGCGGTAAATAGCGGCCCCAGATTGCAAAATCGCAATTTTTTAATGGTTCATGAATTGCATTTAAGGAATCTCAAATTGAGATTCCTTAAATGCAATTATTCACTAATATGCGATTTCTACAAATGCGATTTTTGCATTTGGGATGATGAATCCCAAATGCAAAAATAGCGCTCGCAAAGGGCCAGATTCTCAGAATCTGGCCCTTTGGGGGCCGTTTTCGGCTTGATGAATCTGGCCGTTAGTGTTTACTTTTCTTTCTCTTACTGCAAAGTGAAGGCCTTTTGTTGACACTCTTGCTAGGTTCTGGGGACTGAAATAAAAGGCTATGTTCTTCTAGCACACAACAAACATGTATTACCAGTGAATGAGCTGTACAACTATTTCAGTATATATCAGAATTTGGAGTGCACAAATTAAGCATTTTTAAAAAAAAATCTTTATGTGTGGTGAAAACAAATATTTGAATACAATCAAAACAAAACAATACACTAGGTGGTGTGATTTCTACACAATATGGCTTGTGCAATGTATAGTTTTATCAGTAAAATGTATGTCAGTGCTATTGTAACTGCAATTAAAAATATGCTGGCAGTGATAGCAGTGTGCTACCACACCATTAATACTCCACTCTATGACACTCCACTCTATGCCAGTCTATATCACTTTATTCCACTCTACGCCACTACTCCACTCTATGCCACTCCACTCTATGACACTCTACTCTACGACACTCCATTCCACTCTATGCCACTCCAATACACTACACTCTACCACAATTTAATCCACTTCACTCTATGCCAATGCACTCCACTCTTATCTTATCATTTGGGGTTGTGTAGTATCTTTTACCTACGTTGGTGTGAATGGTGTTTATAAGTGCTGTAATCCACGAGGAATTAATTAAAGGTGTTTTATATATTTGGACTGAAAGCCTTTTATTACAAAATGACACCAAAGCAATAATTGTCATGGGGATGACCCGTACATTTACACAGTGTTAAGTTATCATGGGTTTATTAGGAGTTTAAACACCATTTTTACTTTCCTGCTCTGCTTTGCACACGACACTCACTTGCGCTGTTGTTTAGAGAACACTGAATATTTTGCTTCACAAGAAAATAACTTGTTTTGCTGCTTTTCTAAGCTGCTTCGATATTTTAGTCCGTACAATATGAGCAGAGACCATCAAGGTTATCTTAGACACTGTGGCTGTTGTTCTAACTGATCAGCGCACGTTCTAGCCATAACATATATGAAGCTGTGGCCACCTCTGATATTGGCGCGTTTAATAATGCACTGCATAGGCATGATCACACACTTGGAAGAACATTTGTATGCTGAGAGCTTGTGCAGAATCTGATGTGATCCACTTCTGCTGAATATCAGAGGTATGGGGCCGCCTATGTAACCCTGACAGACCTTCTTTAGGTATACAATAACCTACTAGCAAGGGAGGGTGAACTATAGGTATATATCAACCTGTTTCCATTTAGCATTCTAAAATGCTTTCTCCCTTTGTATTTTATGGAATAGTAACTATGCTGACAATCCTGCTTCTAATAAAATGTCTGCTTGTATTAGCTAAAGTGCTGCATATGAGGTCACGGCGTTAGAAATACATATTTCAAACTTGCTTGTGTCTTCTTTTACTCCCTGTTTTGGACTGGTATGCGAGTATAACAAAAGAGTGTTCTTGTTTTCCACATTGCCTGAGGTACCCTAAGTCGCCTGTTCTGGGTTGTCTAATCATTGGTATTTTTGCTATAGGACGAAGAGCCAATGAGACACTGATGCTAGTCTGGTAGGGGATGTTGGGTACTAAGGTGAGTTTTGGCACACCCTAATTCACTAAGGTCCTAAGTCTCTGTGCACAGTTCTGCGTAAGAGCAGAATTCCTGCAACATGGCGCCCAACGCGGTTGATCGTATTTACAAGACGCTTGAGTAGTGCTTATATCAGTCCATGACCCCCTCACTATTGTTTCCGGTTAACAGTGGTGACGGATAAAACCTACCTATAGTTACATAGGTCCTTTCTAGCTTGAATCTATCAAAAAGGTTTCCTTTTGAATTACTACCCAGTTGTGCTACATAGTATTGCATTGTACTTCTTCTTTCTGTGTCGTAATGGCTGACATTGACATACCGCAGCATAGCCGTATTGTGGTTCGCAATCATTTGCAGGCTTATAATGTCGGCTTGGAGGGCATGGCAGTTATTTTGGTGGTGAGTGCTGAGATAGCATACCCTTTTGAACGCTCTCCTCGTTCTTTACAGGACACATCGGCCTCATCGTCCAGTGGTGGAGGTGGCGGCAGAGGTCGGGGTGGCCAGCAGAGTCGCGACCAGCCCCGCCCGAAAGACGGAAAAGGCAAGCAGGACCATTCTTTACAGAAACGACCCCAGTTTCAGAGAAAGAAAATTGCCGCTTTAACAGCGAGATATGCCACAGATAGTGAGAACGCAGCTTCGGAATCTGACATGGGCCCTGACGCTGTTGGACAGCGCGGCGGAGATTACCATACTGCGTCCACTACTGAAGGTAACAGCGACTGACAAGTTTGTTGTTGTAGAGACAGCTGACACTAGAGTAGCTCCCCCTGACAGGCTTTATGAGATTGACCTTTTAATTGAAGGTGACATACAGCGTACCATAAAAGGGGTATTTTGGGAAAATCTTACGACTACCTATGATATTTTTTCAGCGGAGGCTGACTGGCCCCCACCTTTTGTTCTCACGGCTCTGAGAGGGGAGGAGGTAATCCTCCCTAGTTTCGCGCACACAGTGTCGAAGGAGCATGCGCTGAATTTTGCAGAAGAGTGGGCTAAGGCGCTTGCGCCGGCTTTGTACCGTACTCATTGTGGTTGAGATAAATTCCCCCCCCCCCCCGACATGAGATTCCCTTGCGGTCTCTGCCACAGCTTCAACCCCAATATCCCATGCGGCATGAAGGGAAGGCTTCCGTGGCAGAAATCCTTGAACAATTGGAATATCAATGAGTAATTGAAACTTGTGTGTCTCCGATGAATAACCCACTTTTTTACTGTGACCAAGCTTGATGGTTCGTACCATTTGGTATTGGATTACCGGCATTTAAACTTGCATTGCCGTACCTGTGCAGTACAGAATACCCACGGCTCTGCTTTAGTAGATGGTCTTGTGCGAAAACGGTTTAAAACCACACTCGACATATCCAATTTTGCCCACAATTTGTCTGGTCTCAGTTCCCAATGGACCAGTTTCGCCAGCGGTGGCAAACAACGCCAATTTAGACGATAGGCCATGGGCTATAAGAATAGTTCAGGTGTCTTTGCTGCCCATATTGTCTCTCTCTTGGAGGGAATCGACCCAGATGCATGTTCGTATGTGGATGACATTTATCTCACAGACGACGAAATATGGGCGCATCTGTGTCGCGTTGACTGCATAATTTGTTGTTTTGCGGACTTCGGGTACAAATTCAACTTTGCAGAGTCTCATATTGCAGAGTACACAGTGTTGTTCCTGGGCTATGAGCTCAACAATGAAGGTAGTGGATTGGCTCCTCACTTCTTGGAGAAATGCCCACAGTTGCACACTCCGACAACTCTGAAAAAATTAGTTTTTGCTGGGATTTTTTAATTTCTGGCGTACTTATATTCCCGCATATGCCCAGCGCATCAAGCCGCTGTATGCTTTGATAAACCAACTTTTACCAAATCGTGCTGGCTGCCTGAACATTCAACCCTTTTGCAATCTTTGCAGGCTGATCTTCTAGAATCTAAATTTGTATTGACTTGTGATAACCGCACCAATCTGGTGCTAAGAATCGTCCCTGGGATGGTGGGTTTCACGTACCTTACTTTTAACGAAGGTCACACAGTACCTATCGCTTACAAGTCACACTTGTACACTTCGGCTGAAATGCAGTTTTCCACTATGGAAAAAGTTTTGACAGCAGTGCAAATGGCGATTCTAAAGGAACGCGCACTGTCGCAGGGAAAACGCATGTTGGTTGTTACCCCGTATCCTTCCCTGGAGGCAGTGACGAAAGCCAGTGTACCAAATTCGAAAGCTTTGCACCCCGGTGGATACAGTGGGCGACATCATTGACATCTCCGGATGTCACCTTTGTTTTTGATGCCTCCTTACAGTCGCAGGAGTATTTACAGTATGAATTTGTTCATCCTGCTCCTTTGACAATGTGTCCTTTGGAGGATTTCCATTGTATCATTTACACTGATGGTTCTGCGCAAGTCGCACATGGGTCTAAGCACGCATATGTCTCAGTCTGTGCAATTATGGTCGGTACAATGGTGAATGGAGAGTTCAAGTCCGATGTCGTGCATACACAGACGTTAGGGGACTGTACCGCCCAATTGGCAGAGCTCCGTGCTCTACTGCTTGCATTGGAGTACGCAGATCCTGGTGTGACTACTCTTATTGTGAGTGACTCTTATTACTGTGTCCAGTCTTACAATGACAATCTGTTCTTTTGGTCTCAAAATTACTATCGAGACTCCAAAGGTAGCACAATAAAATATAAAATGATCTAGGTCCGAGTGGCTGAACTTAAAGAGTGACTGCCACTCGCGTATGTAATTCATACTCTTGGTCATCAGCGTGTCGGAGTTCACGCTGTTGGCAATAGTTTGGCAGATGAGGCCGCAAAGTCAGCAGTTTTGACATATTTAGTTGCAGCAGTTACACGTTCCAAAAGTAAGATTGATGATATCTTGGCAGCAATTGCCGCTACTGAGAAGGGAAGTAAATATCCTACTGGATTTCCTTCAAAGTATTCTTATCACTTAAGCCCTGATAAAGTTCCTTATGTGAAAATACCTGACGTTGGTGAAAGATTGATTCCCAACGCAGACCGCAGGCCCTCACTGATTACAGCGGCCCATGAAGGTGTTGTGTCCGCGCATGCGGGCGTTTCGGCTTCTGTATCTCAGCTACAACAAAGTTTCTGGTGGCGGGGACTGTACAAACAGACGCGTGATTATGTCCTTCAATGTGACATTTGTCAGCAGATCAAGCCTTTGACTGCTGCGCGTCCGCCCCAGACACAGTTGTACATATCTAATAAACCACTTGGGTGTGTTTATTTAGATCACTGCGGTCCTTTTTCTTCTGATACTCCATATAAGTATATCTTAGTTGCAGTTGATTCTTGCACACGCTTTGTATGGGTGTGGCCACACCATAGCGCTGATTCGCGAACTGTTATAAGAGACTTGCGTGTCTTTGTGGGAATTTTTGCCTGTGGCACCTTCCATTCGGACCAGGATCCAGAGTTGACCTCTAAGGCGTACAAGGATGCAATGAGTTAATTGGGGGTCCAAGTCACATTTTCGTCTCCATACCGGCCTGAGGGCAACAGTGTTGTGGAGCGAATGAACCGTGATTTAAAGCAGTCTTCGACAGCCAGGATTACAGGTACTGGAAGGAACTGGCTAGCCCATCTCAATAGCGTACAACGTCCACTTAATAATCTCCCTAGAAGGGGTCTGGGTGGGTGGACCCCATGTGAACATTTTCGGCCCGGACCTTGAAGGTCTAGACCAGGCGGCGGCTGCTGCCCCCTTTGACGTAGATGAACATTGTTATGTTTTACAGAATCTACAAGGGGCGCGAGACAGTCTTGCAAAGGAACACTTGCCCTCCACATCTGATGCTGCGTTACAGATCCCGGTAGTTGGCTGTCTACCCCGAGTTGGAGAACTGGTCCGAGAGAAGATCGAGAACGAGAAAGAATTTGGCCCCTCGTATCGAGCTCCAGTTCCTGTGCTTGGCGTGCAGGGCACAAGAACAGTCATTTTACTACCACTTCCAGGTCATAAAGAGAAAAGGTACATCTCCATTGACAATGTCTACTACACAGAGTGGCCGAATCTTCTTAGCATGACACCTGCGGTCTCCTGTCCGGCACTACAGAGGCATTCTGTTTTAGTTTCGGCTCCTAGGAACAGGCCTGATGTTGCTTTAGAGTTGCCTGCAATTTCAAGTCCCTTGTTGAATACAGTACCTGATGCCCGTCTTGATGATACCTATACACTTACCCCATTGACTTATCGATACCTGATTTACAGACACTGTGTGGCCAATGAGTCCAGATTTTCATTTGACACTAACTCTACAACATCGAAGTCCCCTGCAAAGATTTCTATTTTTGCTACGTGGTTTAAATTTTTTTTTTTATTTTCCCTTGGACTTACGTCTGGTTGGAAATTTCTTCAATTCTTTTTGTTCATGTCGATTGGATTTGTGGTGGATTTTTTCCGTCTTGTGAATGGACACTACGTTGAGCAAGAAACGGTTATTCGACCAATTAATGGAACCTTGGCACCCCACTCCTCACCCCACATCCCCAGATTAAAGAGAGACTTGGCCTTTGTTAATATTACTGCTTGGCCCGTTTTAGATGGGATTGTATGGGACGCTGTTAAATTACAGATACATGGTCCCACAGAGGTTATAAATGTCCCTAACGTACTAAGAGTTTCTATGGGGGATGTAATTAAACAAAATATACATTCTGATGATTGGGATGTTCAAGCCGTTGAGGCTTTGTTTTCGGATTTGAAATACTATGATGTCTTTGATGCTGAGGATTTATATTTAGATTCTGCTAACTACGGTGATTTGGATTGTTACCTACACTTTGGAAATCATTACCTGCACAAGGCAAACACAGGAAGGAATACGGTTAATTATACCCAATGGGAACATTGTCCCGCTCCTGTTGAGGGTAGCTCCAGTGCTCTTCTGAAGAGGTTCACATATTTTACCGATTTCAATCAGTCAAATCCTAATGCATTTTATTTTAAGTTGACAGAAAGGTCCTCTTCCAAAGTTAGGCTTACCCACACTAAAATATTATATTCCAAGTCCTTTCTTGACCAATTGGCTATTGGGGGCTATGAACTGTGGAAAGATACCATTAATCTTAAATCTGTTTGGGGTTCTAAAGCTTGGCAAGTGCGAGGCACAGAGGCTATGCATCGTGCATGTCTCATCCCGAACCATATGTTTTTTTTTTAATTCAACTATTTCACAAACCACCTGCTTTGGATTGGCTACAACAACAAAAATTAAATGCACCTTCTTTTCCCGAATTAGAAGAGTATCCCGGCTGGGATAATTATACAGAATAGCTATTAGGGAATTACAGGCGATGATGCTGAATTCTTCATTTAACATTTCCAGTTTGGATCCTGAGTAAGCATGGGCGTAAAATCCGTTCCGCTCGCGGATTTTGCGGATTTTCGGTAAATTCGCATTCCGCGAACTCTTGCGAACTTACCGAAAATTCGTAAATCCGTGCGAAGCGGATTTTTTTGCTTGGTTGCACTTGCCAACTAGAATACTATACAATTTCACGGGAGTAAACACTTGCGAAAACGTAGATGCGGCAGGCAGCGACAATCTCGCAATTGCGAGATTGCAAAATTTGCAATTTCGCACAAGAAATCCACCAGCAGGCAGCATAAACCTTGAAAATTATGATTTTTATCAGAATAACTCCTCAGGTTGACATTTGCCTGCACTTTTTTTTTGCAAGGAGTCCATTTTGGGGGGGGGGGTGGGAGGAAGGAAGTGCCCCACAGTCTCCAACTTCCTGTTCCTGTCCAGCAGGCTCCTCTCAGTGCTTTCTTCATGTGCTGGTCACTTTGATTTGGATCTTGACCTGGAAGGATTACTTTTTGTGGATGCTGCTGGATATTTGGATTTTTCCAAAACTGAAAGCACTCAGCAGGTGCAAAAGTTCAATCTTATCATTGGTAACCATTCCCTGTAGTGCTTCCTGAGGGGCCCCTTCAGAGTTCATTTGCCTACTTGCAACTATTCTATGACCCTGCTCTGACCCTCACAGCAGGCTCAGAGAATAGCTACAAGTATACAACAAAGGTCCTGTTAAAAAAATTACACTGCAACAGAAAGCAATTATAGACATAACTGAAAGCACTCAGCAGGTGCAAAAGTTCAATCTTATCATTAGTAACCATTCCCTGTAGTGCTTCCTGAGGGGCCCCTTCAGAGTTCAGTTGCCTACTTGCAACTATTCTATGACCCTGCTCTGACCCTCACAGCAGGCTCAGAGAAAGCATTTACAGATGAGGAAGCAGGTTCCAGCCAGGAAGTTCAAATTCAGTAACACATTAATCAGCCCCTAATTAATTTATGTCAGTTGAGGCAGGGCAGGTGTGCTTTTCCACCCATAATCTACAGTGATGAACTAGAGGGTGGCATGGGTGAGCCAGAGGGTGGCAGTGGTGAAACAGAGGGTGGCAGTGGTGAAACAGAGGGTGCTGTGATGAACCAGATGTAGAAAAAACATGTTTGCGACCGTTGCTACCCGAAAAGTAAGTTTGCGTTTGCGAACTGGTACAAAATCCTGGCGAACTGGCAGAAATCCTTGCGAACACCAAAAAAAACAAAAAAAAATTGCGAGAGTTCGCGGATTTTGCTGATTGCTAATCCGTAAATACGCAATTTCGCGGATTGCCAATTCGCAAAATCCGCCCATGCTTAATCCTGAGGGCTGGTTGGTTTGGCACAAAAGTGCTGATTCCTGTCAACATTGTTTTCTGGCTTTGTCCCCTGGATATACAAAGGTTAGGGTTGATCCCCGGTTTGAGAGTGACCATTCCGTCACTACCTATTCAGTAGGCAAGGTGTGTCAGAATTGGCTCAAACACTCCACTATGGAGTCAGTTAAGCTTCATTTGTCTAAATGACTGGCGATATTGATATGAATGACTTTGTGAAAGGCCCTGCAGCTGGCAGATCCAAAAGGTGGATTTATGCTGTTTACAATGAAGTTTGGAAGCTGTCACAGATTGAGGCTGCTTCACGATTAAGAACTATTGATCAAGATAATTTGGAAAAAGTGCTTGCAGTTGTAGATAATAGCATTAACACGCTTTCTTCCCGCATTTACACTTTAGACAATATTGTTTCATCTGTGGTTGAAATTGTGCAAGAAGATGTGTCAGTTTTGTTCATTTACAAAATCAACTGCGTTCCATCATGCAGTTTACGTGGACTTTGCAAACATTGAAGGTTGGTTGAGTGCCTTGGGATTACATGAACACGTCCTCCTTGTTTGCTCCTTTTAATTTGACTGAAAAACAACAGTTTATGTCAATAAAAGATGCAACGTTTTTTATGTCACATATTGAAAAGTTAGAAACTTTACTATTTTCTGTGGCTGAATACAATTCTGCTGTGTGGCTTGTTCATGGGTTAATCACACTCCCTTTCCCTCTTTTCGAATTTGAAGCTTGCATGAAATAATATGCCATAGGCAGATATGAACCTTTAGACAGCGCTTATCTCCATGAAGCTTGGTCACTGCCATTTACATACAGGTGCCTCATGGAGGGTAGAGAAGTTTATTTAAATAGTGAAGATTGCACAACAGCACCTGATCACTCATTAGTGTGTAGGAATATCCAATTGCATAGCTCTTGTAGCCAGAACTCGCCTAATTTTGCCTGTGTTTTAAAAGGCACTCCTAAACCTGTTATCACATCGACATTTACATTACTAGCAAACGGTAGTTATTTACTTTTGAATAATGAAGACTGTTGTGGCATGTTATCCGGAATTCCTTACGTGGTACAGTCTCTGAACGTGTAGTTTATTGTAAAAACGTAATATTTCCTCCTCCACATGGGAAGCTGGATGTTTCCATCTGGCAGTCGATTCTGACCTTGAAAGCAGAGTTCAACAAGATGAGTTGAATAAGAGCTCTATTGTCCCAGAAAGAGGTTGCCCTCACATCTGCTCGTGAAACATTTGTCCTTCACGTGGCCAACACCCGCACAGAAGTACATGCTTTATTAAATACAGATTTGCCCCTGCATTTTGGGGAGTTAATTCACACTATCTTTAATGCTTCCTCGACCACAGGGCTCGCTCACTTTTTTAAAGTTGTTAGTAGTGGCCTTGTGACTTCTTTTCAAACTATATTTGGTGTGTTCCCTGCATTTTTTCATTCCATTTTTTCCACCCTGTTTGGTGGATTTCCCTTAATGCTCGCTCTGATTGCATGAGTGCTTCTATTGCTTTGTTTATTTAAAAATGGATGCACGTCCTGTGTTACAAGACAATCTGCCCCGGCTGTTGCTGCTCCGCAATGAATGCTTAGTTATTATGGAGCGCTACCTCTCGCTACATTGAGTGTGACATATGGATTATCGTTTCGATTTTCCTTTTTCACATGCGTCCAGCGTGTCTTTCATTGCCTTAGCTGCGATTTCAACTGGGCCCTGGATTTGTGTCTCTGCAGTACGGTGTCTCCCAACGCGGATTATGACCAACTGTTGAGTCCCTTAGTTGCTTATGAATTGCTTTGTTCTGGCAGAGGGATTACGGCCTTTGCAGCAATGCATGGAGTCCTGGGGCGTGGGAATGTTTTTGCAGCGGCGCATGACTTCTTGGCACGCAGTTACATTGAAGAGAACCCGAGTTGTCCTCTGATTGTGCTAGAGGCTCCAGTTATTGAGGAACATGTATGTTCATTTCCATTGCTGAATTGGATGGCTGAAATGTTTTCAGATGAGAACAATGAGTTCCTATTGGAGGCAGTAGCAACGTATAGTGCATACACGCTGTTGGAGTAAGACACTTTTTATTTTTTTCTCTCTTCCATGACTGACTTCATGTGTTGAACAGCAAATGTTTTCTTCCCCCCTTTTTCAAACCCTTCAAGTTTTTGTTTAATCAAGTAAATTATACTACATTTGTGTATTATTCCCAAATTCGGAGTTTGGTCCCTTTTTCCCGTTGTGGCAAATTTGAACTTGGCTCTGGCTCTCGAACTTGAACTCTGCGCTCCTGATTTGCCCCCACTGCTTTCACGTGCTCCGATCAAGGGAGGGTGTTGTGGGATGACCCGTACATTTACACAGTGTTAAGTTAGCATGGGTTTATTAGAAGTTTAAACGCCATTTTTACTTTCCTGCTCTGCATTGCACACGACACGCACTTGCGCTATTGTTTAGAGAACACTGAGTATTTGGCTTCACATGAAAATAACTTGTTTTGCTGCATTTCTAAGCTGTTTCGATAGTTTAGTCTGTACAGTATGAGCCGAGACCATCAAGGTTATCTTAGACTCTGAGGCTGTTGTTCTAACTGATCAGCGCTTGTTCTAGCCATAACATATATGCAGCTGTGGCCACCTCTGATATTGGCGCGTTTAATAATGCACTGCGTAGGCATGATCACACACTTGGAAGAACATTTGTATGCTGAGAGCTTGTGCAGAATCTGATGTGATCCACTTCTGCTGAATACCAGAGGTATGGGGCCGCCTATGTAACCCTGAGAGACCTTCTTTAGTTATACAATGACCTACTAGCAAGGGAGGGTGAAATATAGATATATTTAAACCCGTTTTCATTTAGCATTCTAACATGCTTTCTTCCTTTGTATTTTATGGAATAGTAACTATGCTGACAATCTTGTTTCTAATAATATGTCTGCTTGTATTAGCTATAGTGCTGCATATGAGGTCGCCATAAGTGTGGTAGGGTAAGCTCAGACGTGAGTCCCTTGCTCACTTTGCCGCTGGATTAAAGCAAGCCGGGCTGAAGACGGCTGGAATGCCAGAAACCGGTCCTCGGAAGCTTGTTTCCGGTCCAGGGAAGACATGACTTGGCAGTTCGGACTGGACTGTTCCCATGAGGCACAGGGTCAGACTGATTTGCATATAGCCATGTCTGAACTGGGGTGGAAGAGTGGGCTAAAGAACGGTGATGGATTAACCCCAGATCTTTTGACTGGGTGTGAGTGTCTGATTGATTCAGATGCTCTGTCCATCACCACCCCCTTTTGTACCGCTTTTGGCCGCCATAAGTGTGGCAGGGTATGCTCAGACGTGAGTCCCTTGCTCACTTTGCCACTGGATTCAAGCAAGCCGGGCTGAATACGGCTGGAATGCCAGAAGCGGTCCTCGGAAGCTTGTTTCCGGTCCAGGGAAGACATGGCTTGGCAGTTCGGGCTGGACTGTTCCCATGAGGCACAGGGTCAGACTGATTTGCATATAGCCATGTCTGAACTGGGGTGGCTGAGTGGGCTAAAGAACGGTGATGGATTAAACCCAGATCTTTTGACTGGGTGTGAGTGTTTGATTGATTCAGATGCTCCGTCCATCACCACCCCCTTTTGTACCGCATATGAGGTCACGGCGTTAGAATTAAATATTTCAAACTTGCTTGTGTCTTCTTTTACACCCTGTTTTGGACTGGTATGCGAGTATGACGATAGAGTGTTCTTGTTTTCCACATTGCCTGAGGTACCCTAAGTCGCCTGTTCTGGGTTGTCTAATAATTGGTATTTTTGCTGTAGGGCGAAGAGCCAATGAGACACTGATGCTAGTCTGGTAGGGGATGTTGGGTACTAAGGTGAGTTTTGGCACACCCTAATTCACTAAGGTCCTAAGTCTCTGTGCACAATTCTGTGTAGGAGCAGAATCCCTGCAACATAATAATACGTTTTGCAATTCTTTATTGGAAGATTAAAACAGTGTATAGGTGAAGGCTGATCAGGGAACATAAGATACCATATGTGAAACAGTAATACTGTACCAAAAACACAGCACAAGATGAAGCAGAGCACTAGGTACATAGTATTTGATATTTCCACGAGGCAAGGGCCCTTGAAGGACAAAGAAGGGCACGTGGTTCTACATCTCTACACAGGATGGTCAGCAGGGTGAGGGAGCCAGAAGCATGTAACATGACCAAAAGCTGCGGTCCGTGCAGGTAACAGCGGTGGGGTCACGTGGGGGGGATTTTGAGGGACAATGCAGAGGGGAAATTAAATAAATAATTAATTTTCCTTTACGATCGTCCCTCGAAATCCCCCACGTGGCCCCACCGCCCCACCACTGGTACCTGCACGGACTGCAGCTGCAAATAGAGGAATCACAAACAGGAAATCCATAGTCACATCCACACGTCCAGAAGGGGGGGCAGAGAGGTAGAAAGGGGAGAAAATGGGAGAGAAGTGGAAAGAGAGGAAAAAAGATGAGAGGCAAAGAAGAGAGATGTGGAAAATGTGGGAGTGGGAGAGAAAAGTGGGAGAAATATGCACGCACCCTCAAGGACCTTGGCCAGATGGGATCTCAAGGGCAGTGTCTGTGTGATTTAAAATCTGGTAACCCTCTTGGGGACAGGGGAGCTCTCAATTAGGGGCTAGTGGGCTTTATCCCAAAGGAGGGGCACCAAGGTGAGGAGGAAGGTCTCTGACTTATCCTGTAGGTTATAGATGACCCACTCATAGGCAGCTGTCTGGCACATTGTCAAGAGCCATTCATCCTGGTAGGAGGATGTGGGGAATGCCAGTGGCAAACAATACAGATCTTAATATGGTTTAGGATTTTTAAGTCCAGCTTGCAATCCCGTCACTTGACTTTCACAGCTGTAGTGTCTGAGATGTAACACAGAGCCCATTTGCCACTTGCTGATATTCGTGAGCAGCCACATAGGTTCTGTTTAACAATTTGATAATCTAATATTCACCTGTAGGGTGAGAAGTAAAGAGAGCAACAAACAATCATGTGAGAATACACTATTTAACATTTATTTGAAATGTGAGTTCGGCTCAACTGGATCGGTTGCCCAGTTTTGATGACACTCAGATCTCATCCCTGAAGCTCAGCAAACTGCCTTCCATGTGTCTTGCATAGTTTTCCTTGAACCTCTCATTCTGGGCAACGGTGAAGTAATTTTTCCAGTCTCCGGCCACCCCTGGGAGGTAAAAAAAAACGATGTCAATGAAGAAATATATTGATTTGTTAGCTCTTCAAGTGTCAAGGAGGGATCATCACAAGTTGTCAACTTCAATAGGATGCTATGTCTGTTTTGGTAGCGACACCATGCTGTGATCATTTAAGGGTCTAAATACTATGATGCTGAACCTCTTACTGCCAAATACCCACAAGGGAACGTTTGCACAAGTTAAAATTAAAAAAGAGAACAGTTGTAAAGTAAAAGATGAGGTATTAACATGCAATTGCTATTAACATAAAACTGTTAGTTGTCACAACAAAATCTTTCTAAAGGGACTATATAAAATAAAAGCATTGTTATTAATAAACAACCTGAAATCAATAACAATGGAACTTAACTGAAAATAAGTAATAATTTACAAATGAACACTACTGTAACCTCCCAAAATAAGCAAAAGATCCTAAAAGAAGCAGGCAATCCACTAAATATATGAATTGTCTATGGTTAGAAGCTACAACTACAAGGCGTCAGCTCCTGAATATAAATATATATCTTTTATATACAGATGTGGCGAGTATAATACCCTTCTCCTCATTCAACAATAATAATAAGTAGCATATTTACACTCGGCACATCTCTATATATGGTTCATGCCATAGTATGGCATTTTTGTGTCTTTGTTTTGTTTAAAATGTATTTTACCAAAAACCGGAGGAGAAGGGTTATATTTGGGCAGTATGGTAAAATCACATTGAGCAAGCCTCTTGAGCATTATGAGGATTGTTTATCTGTGAAATCATTGTTACATATAGCATGTGTAGTAGAAAGATACATGTTTCTCATTTAAATTTTGCGGTACAGTGAATATATATATATGTGTGTGTGTGTGTGTGTGTGTGTGTGTATATATATATATATATATATTACCTACTGGCGGTCGCCAGTAGGTATATATAGTTAGGATTTTTTCTCTATGGGATTTTTGAAAATTCTATGTCTAATAACTTTGCCGTTTGTGGACGGAATTGGCTGAAATTTTCAGGAAAATGGCACATTTTGTTTCTGAGCAGCCTTTGAAAATTTGGGGGGGGTTCGTCAAGGGGGGGCCGAGAAAAAAGGGGGGTCCCAAAACGCGTTTTTCCCATGTTAATTTCCATAGGGCGGTTGGCCTCACTTTTAGCCCGAACGGCTGAATGGATTTGCACGAAACTTGGCAAAATTGTAGGGACTGGTAGCCCGATGTGCCTTTTGTAGGTCTCAATATATGTGCTCCAGTGGATTTTGAGAAATTAACGTTTAAAAAAAGATATATATCTGTAACAGCGGACCGGGCAGCGGCCCAGGACGCGTACTTTTCGCGCAACGGAGCTTTGTGAAGCGAAGCTGATTGGTTCTCCGGCGTCTGTCAACATTCCAAACAGTCCGTAGCGGCCGCCATCTTGTCTCTCGGTAGGATCGAGAGACAAGAGGAGGCGAAAGCGAAGGGGCAAATGACCATAAGGGGGAATAGTAGATCCTCGCTGACCCCCTAGGTTTGATGTGGAGGTTTTAAAAGGGCCCCGCGGGGCAAAAAAAAAAATAATAATAATAATCGAACGGCTGAATGGATTTGCACGAAACTTGGCAAAATTGTAGGGACTGGTAGCCCGATGTGCCTTTGCTAGGTCTCAATATATGTGCTCCAGTGGATTTTGAGAAATTAACGTTCAAAAAAAGATATATATCTGTAACAGCGCTCCGCTTCGCGTACTTTTCGCGTTACGGAGGTTTGCGAAGCTGATTGGTTTTTCGGCGTCTGTAAACATTCCAAACAGTCCGTAGCGGCCGCCATCTTGTCTCTCGGTAGGATCGAGAGACAAGAGGAGGCCAAAGCGAAGGGGCAAATGACCATAAGGGGGCATAGTAGATCGTCCCTGACCCCCTAGGTTTGATGTGGAGGCTTTGAAAGGTTCTCGCAGGGCAAAAAAATATATACCGTTTTTTTAGTTTTTTTGCGTGGAGTGCGCTCGGTTCGCGAACCGGGAAGCGTTCTGGGGAGCGTACTTTCTTGAAAATTAGTGAAAAAAGTTAGAGTACAATAATAATTGTGAGTGATCAGATGTAGGGTAGCTCTGAGAAGAGCTTTTGGGTTTATGGTACATTTAGGTACTTATAAGTAGGTACCAATGCACATTCTTAAATTCAGAGTGAAAACTCTGTTGCCCTCATCTGAGAAGTGAACTCCATCTCCTCTGTAGATATCTTGCATGTAGTAACGCAAGTTATTGTTGTAGAGGGAGCCCATTCCATGGTCTCTCATGTAAGCTGAAACAGATTTGTTTACATGCTTCCTCGACTTCTCAATTTGTGGACAAAATTGGTTTGACCACCTCCATTTCTGTCTTTGGCATATATTTGAATATACCAAGGCAGTCTGAGGAAAAAGTGCCATCAATTGCTCAAAGGTGTCCTTTAAAAGCATTTCCAGACCTACCCCAGTCAAAGTGCCCAAATCATTACCTCCACAGTGCACAATTAACAGGTCAGGTTTGGGCAAATGCATAAAGGTTTTCACCAATGGTATCAATTGGTGACATTTTAATCCTCTGTGGCCAAACCACTTAATTTCCACATCTTGTAAATTGAGGTTAGGTAAATTCCTGTTTTCAGCGTACCTTTGAGCCCAATATATGTAACTATGTCCAACAATCCAGACAGAAAACATGGCGAGAGAAGGTTCTGCTGCAGTCAGATGAAGTGTAGCAATGAAATGGCAGTTGAAAAAATGAGAGTGTAAAATGAAAAAAACTGAGGAGTTTCTGTGTTAATGAAGTAGTAAGAGTGATTGGTGGATTTTGATTGCTGAAAACAGAAAGTTAGTGTGAATGGATGAGTTCGTTGAAAGATGTATTTTGAGTGGCGAAGAAAAAATCATTAAATGAAAGAATGCTCTGGATATGCAGGTGCACTGAGAGTTCAGAGTTCAATTGCAACATTGTTGTGTGAGAGGTCTTGCAAGAGGTGGTTGCTATGCAGAAAAAGCAGAGAGGGGGCAGAGGGGGGAAGGGTTTTGCTTTGAAAAAAAGTGAGGGAAGAGTTTTGATTGGGTGACATGAGAGATATGTGTGAGGAATTACAGCATTTCTGTGCTTTTGATAGCTGCAGACTCTGGAGTGAATACCTTTTGCTCTGCTGAAGACAAATTGGTGTGTTTCTGAGACTGTTTTGAAACTCAAAGTATTTGCTAAGGTGAGAAAAGATTTCTTTAATTTAGATAGAAAATAGTGTGCTTTAAGGAGAAAATTATGAAGAAAGTTGTGTTTTTCAAATGTTGCTTTGTCTCAAGTGTTTCACAAATAGATTTTGTTTCTTTGAGAAATTGTAATTGGAGAAAATGTGAAGTATTAGTACTGACAGGGCTTTTATGTGCATAGGAGCTGTGGAGTGTTTTCAAATTATGACTTGTAAATCGTTTTTGAGAAAAAGCAATGGTTTTAATATTGATGAGAAGGACATAATGGTGTCTGCTTCTTTATAAGGTAATTGAGAGTCTGTGATGTTATTTTTCCCATTTCAATGTAAGAAGTTTGTCTGTGGAGCAAATTGCTTGTAAATATGCTCCCACCTGTGCATGCCAAATTTAGATTTTGAATGTTTCCGTTACATAGGCATGTTAAAGGTGACGGAAAATGCTGCAAAGGCAATCAAAAAATGCTTTTATGTGTCTTAAGGACATTTTAAGTCATTTCCCCATGTGCAGTGTTTTCAAATTATGAGTTGAAAATCGTTTTTGAGGTAAAGGAATGTTTTCAAAATTTATGTGCGCCATATGACCCCAAATTTCTTTTTCAGGGGTGCAGCAGGGTGTTCTTGAGACACCCCTGCACCGTCGGAAAAATTCGTAATTTGCGATGAGGTAATTGCTAATCGCAAATTGTACCTTCATTCCTATGGGCCTCCTGCTGCATGGAAATGAATGGGTAATTTGTAATTAGCAAATAGGTCATCGCAAACTAGGAATGGTAAAGAATCGCTATTTATTTCTTAAAGTTCGCTATTTAGGAAATGCAAAAAACTTTGATGATACATATGGCGGTTTATCTCTAACAAGATAAGAAGCATAGGGATAGATTTATGATGACTGGCGCATCATTAGGGATGTGTTAGTCATTCTGTGCCGCTGTTCCGTCACCTATGGTGTGCTGCATTTACAATGCGGCGCATCATGGGGCAAAAACAGCACAGATGCGTGACGTATTTGTGCCGTAAAGTTGGCGCATTGCTGGAGTTGTATCGCAAGTGTGATGAAGCTCCAGTAAGGTTGAGGGGTGCCCCTGTCGCAGGGTTTCTGTTCTGACACAGAACTGTGGACAGAGGATTGGAACCTCGGCGAATTAGGGTGTCCCAAAACTCACCTTAGTAATCAAAACCCCTTAGCAAGCTAGGTACAGTGACACATTGGATATAACAAACTCTCAATGTTTAGACAATCCAGAATATGAACTTATAGTACCTCAGGATACGTGGAACTCATGAACAGTCGGTCGTTATATATTTCTTAGAAACGAGAACATGGAGTTAAGAAGAACACATGTGTATTTGAAATGTTTATTTACTAATGCCGTCTTCTCAGGCGTAGTATCTTAGATTATACAAGTACACATATTATCAGTAGCAAAATTACCAGCATAGTTAATAGTACATAAAAAGCGAATGGTGACAGTATGTTAACATGCTGTAAATGAATAAGAGTTAGCAACACTTATAAGCAGCCGCGGGCCGTGGAGGGAGTTACGGTGGGCAGGGAGGCGGGGAGGGGGAGGGGCAGGGTGGAGAGGGCTTCACCCTGCCCCTCCCCCTCCCCGCCTCCCTGCCCCACCGTAACTCCCTCCACGGCCCGCGGCTGCTTATATCTCACCCTCCCTAATACACATAATATATTATTTGCTAAGAAGGTCTCTTTGTGTTGGTTTAGGGCGTGCCGATACTTTAGTGTCTTAGATTTGAAGGAATCACATCAGCATAGAAAAGATAATCCATATGCCGTGCTTAATATCGCCAACGGCATTGTGCCATAATATTCTAGCATGCGATTGCGGAACAGTGTCAGCAGCTGCAGGGCGGGAGCTTGCACAGGAGGGACATCCATATTTAAAAATGTAAAAAAGCACAAGAGCGTCCGCTGGTAATGCAAGTAAAAATGGGAATCCACGAAGCAGAGTGGAAAAAATAGAATGTAAGAAAGCAGGGATGACTCCAAAGATTTTCTCAAATGAAGTCACGAGACCACTGGTAACAACTTTAAAAAAGTGCGCCAGGCTCTTTGTGGAGGATGCGTTAGAGATAGTCCGAACCATCTTGCTGAAATGGAAAGGCGAATCTGTATTTAAAAGGGTCTGCAGCTCTGTACGGGTGTTCGCTGTGTGAAGGACGAAAGTTTCACGGGCCGAACTCAAGGCCACCTCTCTCTGAGACAAAATAGCTCTTATTCTTGCCATGCCGTTGAAATGTGCTGCCAAGGTTGGTATTTGTGGCCAGATTGAAAACTCCCTATGTTCATGTGTGGGAGGAAATAGAACATTTCTGCAGCAAATAACCCGTTCATTTACTGTTACGATAAAATGAATACTTTTAATTAACCCAGAACAATCTTCATTATTGAGCATCAAATAACTACCATTTTCCAAGAACTTGAACGTGGGGATGATAGCAGGAACTGGTGTGCCTTGCAACACGCAAGCCATATTTGGTCGGTGTTTGTTGCATGAACCGTGTAACTGTATGTGCCTACACATTAGTGAATGATCTGGCGTCTCAGTGCATTCCTCTCCATTCAGATAAAGTTCTTGATCATCTTTGAAAATCTGTATGTGTATGGAAGCGACCAGACTTGATGAAGAAAACCACTACCTAAAGGTTAATAACGACCTATTGGTATATATTTCATACAATTTGAAAACTTATATAAAGCAAAAGGCAGCGTTATTAAACCGTGGATAAGGCACGTTGCCAAAGCAGTCAACCTTTTGGATTTATACTGGAAATGTTAAAGGAAGAATTACGGAGTAGGGCCTGTAAATCTTTAATAGACAACGAGTAAAATTACTCCAACCATCGTATTCCTCTAACTCCGGGATAGTAGGGGTGTTTAATTTTTTAGAAGTAGCCAATCCAAAGCATTTGGTCTGGGAAATTGTTTCATTCACAAACAACATATGTTTTGGGATGAGACATGCACGGTGGAAAGCCTCAGTGCCTTGTACCTGCCAGGTTCGTGAACCCCAAACTGATGTAGATCCTGGATATTTTTACTCTGTATTACGTTAGCATGGTCTCATTACTGGTTTAAACGCCATTTTTCCTTTTTTGTAACTTCTGCACACGACACTTAGTTGTTGCTTTAGCTTTCAGCCTACCTGCGTCAAGATCTATGCCTGCTTCAAGCAGGCGCAGGGTTTTGATGTAGCTTTGTCCTATCTGATTGTAAATGCGGCACACCGTGGGTGGCAGAGCAGCGGTGCACGTTAACTGGTGCATCCCTGGGGATGTGCTAGTTAATATAAATCTGCCCCTTTACATTTAATTATGTGCAGGGGACACAGAGTAGGTGAGGTTTATCCAAGGTTAAGAAGAGATGAGTCCTGTTCAGTGAAAAATTGGAGATAGGCTTCAGTATATTATATACTTAAGTAGTGTGTTAAGTTTTTGATGACTGTTATTAATTTACTGTTGGGTAATAGTGGTTAATAACATTTTTTATTATATTTTACCACAGATTCAACTGCAGATTATTTCAAGATTTTAGGATGCCTAGCAAAGAAAGAGTAAGAAAGGCTGGAAAACGTCAAAGACAGCAGGAGCATGGAATATTGCAGCAGTCCTCTAACAAAAAGATTTGTCAAGTCACCAAGAAAGCACCGGGTAAGAGTCGAAAAACAGTCATAAGAAATATGTGTAGTAAAAAAAATATTACTACAGAAAATGTTTCACTCCAGAAAAGGAGAATGAATTCAAATGGTAAGGAAAGGCCAATGAGAAATGTTACTGCTAGAGTAAGAGATAACTCTATGCATGAAAGTAGAAGGAAACAACAGTTTAGGGATATTCGTAAACGAATGTTCCGCAACAGGATAATTGGGAATTTGTTAAAAAATATTAAGAAAGGTCAGCAGAAAGTGGTTTTTTATAAGAGAAAAAAAATAGTTGAGAAAGTTATTGATCAGGCATTTGAAATTAAACGTAAGTTATTTATTTTGACAATCAATAGAATTAGGAAGCTAAACAAGGTAATTTATGATTTCAAAAGAAATAGTAGATGGAAGAGAATAGTTAATCGTAGTAATTTTTGTGAAGTTTTTTCTGGAGAATGGATGCATAGTTCAAGCTCTGAGGCATTTTTTAATGAGGAGAGTTATTTCCAGGATAATGATTTGGTGCATGCAGTTGACACCAGTGGTCGAGCTTATGAAGTGAAAGATGGTTGTCCAGTTGAAAAAGAAAAACTTGTGAGAACAGAGATAGAAGAGGTGTTAGGTAATGAGGTTTTAGGGAGACGTCCTAAGGGTCCTGTGTACACCTGGAAGTGTAGTAGTATTTGCAGTGTACGACAGGATTCCATCAATTTGCTTTGTGATTTTATACGGTCATTTAGTAAGAAAAGTTTGAAGCAGAAAATGAAGTTGTTGCAAGAATTAGATCCTTGCAGAGTGAGAGAAGTGATAGGTTTGCATGGTCATTCACTGGCTTGTCTTTCCAGGAGAGTATGCCAGAGTGTTTTTCATCATTTCAGGATGCTAGCAGTGCATCATAATAAAGTGAGGAAATTAGTTAGAATGTTGTATTATGCTAAGAGTCCAGCAATTATGCTTAAACAATTATGCGCTGCTCTTTTGCATGGTTCTGAAATAGATGTGAAGAATATATGTGAAGAAATTGAGTTTTGTTACTTTGGAAGTAAAGAGGAGAATGTTGAAATTGACCAAGAAGAAGAGAGTAATGTGGAAGATAGTGTACAGGTTTCCAGTACAGATAATTTCCAGAGGGAAATTGCGACGTTTGAGGTGAAATCAAGTGAGAGGCCAAATTTCACTTGTGTGTGTTGTCGACGCACTTATTATAAGAATCAGACTAAGTTAGTGGATTTATATGGAAAAAGTGAAAGGGAAAATAATAGTGAATGGAAGGATTGTACAACATACTTGATGGTAGAAAATTGTTTTGATTTGGGATTGGATCAACGTGTGTGTACTTATTGTTGTAACAAATTAAATCAAAACCAGATGCCTGCTAGAGCAGTTCATAATAATCTGGAATTGGTTGAAATTCCTTCTGAATTGAAGGATTTAAATACTTATGAATCTATTTTGATTCAAAGTATCCATCCCTTTCAGGCTATTGTAAGAATGGAGCCAAAGACAGGGAAATTGCCTCCATCAGATTTACAGAGAGGATTAAAGGGAAGAGTTGTTTATTTGCCTCTAGATTTGAAGAAAAACATTAACACAATTGAAGTAGAAAAAGTGGAAGAGGAACCTCTGGTTATCTTAGTTAATGGGGTTCCGACAAAGAATAAGAAAATATGGCAAGATTTAGTAGATGTTAGAAAAGTCAAAAGGGCAACATTGTATTTGAAAAAATATAATAAATACTATAAAAATGTATATGTTGCAGAAGAGGAAGTAAGTGAGGAAGAGGATAGCGATTTGTGTGCTGGTCAAATTGAGAAAGTAGAACCCTCTACTAGTGAAGAAATATATGAACATTATAGTGTTCATCCTTTGCATTCCAAGGAAGTCATGGGGAATGCTATTGAGTTGTTTCAAATGAAACAAGCGAAAGGGAGTCCCATTAGTGTTTGGGAGGAAAGTTTGGAAGCTCGGTGTTTCCCACAGCTTTTTCCAACAGGTCAGGGAGGAAGATATGATGAGCGACCTCATCAAATTCCTGCTTCTGAATACCGGACTTTGCGATTGTATGCAGGAGATCCTAGGTTTCGACAATGCATTCCTTATTTGTTTCATCTCCTGTTTGAAAGCGATCTGTCTGGACTGTCATATGCAGTGAACCACATCTTGAAAAGTGGTATACACATGCAAAACATCTCGGCAAGTGACTTTATGGATAAAGTCAATGTCCAAGACAGTATTTTGGATTCTCACCTGATTAATCTCATGGCGTGTCAGCGTGGTACTAATGAGTACTGGTACCGTCGTCATGGTGATTTAAAATGTATGCTGAGGAACTTAGGAACTCCCACATGGTTCCTCACTTTGAGCTGTGCTGAGTATGGCTGGGAAGACTTACTTGAATTTCTACGAGAGGCAAATGCTAACGTAGAAAACATCGAATTCAAGACACCCGGAGAACTGTGCTCTTTGGATCCAGTCAATGTATGTAGGTACTTCAATCATAGATTTGAAGGTATGATGTCTTTCATCATGAATAAGAAGAATCCACCTCTTGGAGAGGTGTTGGATTTCTTCTGGAGGAAGGAGTACCAAGCAAGAGGTGCTCCTCATATACATATGTTGCTATGGATCAAGGATGCACCTAAATTTGGAACGGATGCAGACGACTCAGTGATGAGTTTCATAGAACAGTATTCTACGTGTGCTGTTCCAAACGCAAAGGAGAAAAAAAGCCTAAGAGAAAAAGTTCTACGTTTCCAAAGCCATCGATGTGGAAAGTACTGTCGTCGTAAATTCCGGAACAAAGACAAGTTCTACACCAAATGTCGTTTCGGCTTTCCACGATCGGTGATTTCTAAAGGAAGAGTGAACAGTTTGATGTCTTCGCTGCGACATAATGTGATGAAGAAATCACCTAAAAACACATACAATTTGAAGAGGAACGAAGAGTCTAAGTACATCAACGACTACAACCCGGTGATTTTGTCCATGTGGAATGCTAACATGGATATACAGTTTGTGGCTGATAACTGTATGGCTGTGGCTAGGTATGTGACATCTTACATCACCAAAAAAGAGAAGACAGAATTGAAGGATATGTGGGAGGACATTTCCCATGAAAAGAGCCTCAGCAAGAAGTTGTACAGTTTCAGTCTGAAGATGTTGTCGCATCGAGAAATCGGAGCTTACGAATGTTCTGACCGGTTGTCTTCAGCAAGTCTCTATGCCAAGTCCAGGAGTATCGTTTGGGCGAGTGTTGGTCTTGCTGCAACGCGTAATCGAGTTCTGAAACCTGTGCGGGAAATTGAGTATTTGGCGGAAAAGGAGCCAAACAGTACCGACATTTTGAAGAGCAACATGTTGGATACATATTATCCAAATCGAAGCAGTCACCTCGAGAATGTTTGTCTGTATGAGGTTCTGCAAAATTACATATTCAAGAGGAACATCAAAGAAGATACTGAGAAAGGAGTGTATGCTGTAATAGGAAGTGAGGGATGTCTGGTCAAGCAAAGAAAATGCCACTTGATAAACCATCGAAAATTGAGTGGCGAATCTCCTGACAAAAAGGAGTTTTTCTATTTAGAACTTTTGCAACTTTTTAAGCCTTGGCGTGCAGAAGAGGAACTGCTTGGAGATTTCCTCTGTTACGAAGACTCTTTCAATGCTGCCAAGGAGACCATAGAATGTCCTGCTTTTCCCAAATATGTAGAAATGTTGAATGTGGAAATTGAGCAGGAAGCAACGATTGCAGCCGAGATTGCCAGAGACAGTTCTCAGGACAGTCAGAGTTCTGCTTCATTGAGTCAGGATCCACTAGGAGGACCTCTTATCGAAAATGAAGCTGCCACTGCTATGAATGAAGTGGAAAGAGCCATGGCACATGCTCAGGAGGATGCGGTTAACTTAGAAGAGTTGGAAAGACAACTCAACGTTGAGCAGAGGAAAATATATGACGAACTTACCATGCAAATTGATCATGGATTAAGTCATGACAAGAAAGAGTGCTCATGTACGTCGTTGAAGCCTGTCCGACTGTACGTGAGTGGAGAAGCGGGAACTGGAAAAAGTTTCCTTATTAAAGCAATTTCATGTTATTTGCAGGAAAGGACAGAGTCATCGCTGTCTTGTGTTGTCACCGCTCCAACTGGACTGGCAGCACATAACATTAAAGGGATTACTTTACATCGTTTACTGATGCTGCCAGTGGAGCATGACAACAAATTAGAATATCACAAGCTATCTGGAGATGCTTGTTTTGAAGTTTCAAGAGTCTTGAGGAAAATTAAACTTCTTATCATTGACGAAGTAAGCATGGTTTCCAATGTCATGCTTGCCTTTGTGCATTTGAGAATGCAAGAAGTTCTCAAAACAGAGTATGATGTGTTATTTGGTGGCAAACACATCATTGTTTTTGGAGATCTTCTGCAGCTGACACCAGTGAAAGGGCAACCTGTGTTCAAAATGCTCACGCATGAAGATACCAGGAAGTGCTTAGGGAGTATTGGCAACGTCAATATATGGTTAAACTTCAATTATGCTGAACTGCATGAAAATATGCGTCAGGCAAAGGATGAAGTTTACAAGACTATTCTACAAGATGTTAGAATTGGAAAAGTGACCGAGCATGGGAAAGAAGCTTTACATGCACGATTACTGACAAATTTATATCCAGACGAAGATGTTGTGCCTGAGAATATTTTTCAGAAAGTTACTGAGAAAAAATCTGGAATATGTTTGATGCCAACTCTTGCAGAATGTGCCAAATTCAACAACAAAATGTTGCATTTAGAAAAGCAAGAGATTGTGAAATTGGAAGCTATTGACAGAGTAGAGCATATGCGATCAACAATTATTTTGTCTGAGAATCTGAAAACAAAATTGGATTCATTAGAGAAGAGTATATCTAAAACTGCGGGTTTTGAAAAGACTCTGAATGTGTGCTTGAACTGCCGTATAATTTTAAGAAGGAATTTACATGTTGAAAGAGGTCTGGTAAATGGATCAATGGGTAATGTTGTTGATTTTGTGAAATACAGAAATAGAGATGGAATTGAATTTTTAAAAATTAAATTTGATGGCATTGAGGAAGTACAGCTAATTGCTCGTTGTTCTGCTAGATTTTTGCTTGTAAAAGACTTATATGTTCGTCGTAAGCAGTTTCCTGTTTGCTTGGCATATGCGGTGACAATCCATAAATCGCAAGGTTTAAGTGTAGACTGTGCATTGGTGAATATTGGCAGTTCTGTGTTCAAGGAGGGTATGGCATATGTGGCATTGTCACGAGTTAGGACTTTATCGGGATTGTACTTGATTGAGTGTGATGTCACAATCATTTGTGCGGATCTAGATTGTGTTAAGGAATACAATAGGTTGAGAAGAGAGTATGCGCCACATTTGCCTCAGTATCCTTTGTTTGAGAAACGTGTGGTAGGCCGGAAACGAAGAAATGTGACCAATACTGGGGAGGTTGTAGCAAAAAGACGAAAAGTTGATGAACCTGAAATTATAAGCAGAAACAAAAAGGATTCTGTTGAAGATGTTGTTGGTTTTCAATTTGAAAACAGTTCTGGTGTCAACTGCTATGCTAATGTAGTGGTTAATGTTGTCTTTTCTCTAGAAACTTTAAAAGAACAGATTGTGGTCAATTCGGATCAAAGATTTTGCAGTTTGTTAAATTCTGTGTTAGAGAAATGTAGCACTGATAGAACAAACATAGAAAGTGTGTCTGAAATTCGAAATCTGTTAGACAGATGTTCAGGCCAAACACAATTCTCTCAAAATAGTCAGCAAGATTGTCAGGAGTTTTTAATGTATATGCTTGATGTATTGCATGATGAAGGTGTAGATGTAGATCACCTGTTTGGGCTTTCTTATCAATGGCAGCATGACTGCGAGAACTGTAGGGTATCAGCTACTACTAGTGTAGACTCAGAAAGATTTATATATTTAACTTTGCCAGACAGTAAATCAGTCTCTTTTAATAAGCTAGTAAAAGCAGCTGATCACAACATGGAGTGTAGCCAATGTAAATCTGAAATGATGTCCACATTATTTATACGAACATATGGCCAGTATGTCATTTTAATGTTCCAACGATGTAGGCCTGATGGAACAAAATTGACAACTTTAATTAAAAAGTTTGTGGCTTCACAGTTGTCAATATCAGGAAGGACTTTTGTAACTGTAGCAATTATATATCATGATGGTCCTTCAATAACATCAGGACATTATACAGCTTATTTAAAGTGTAGAAATGGCTGGTCATTCTGCAATGATTCTGTTTTAATTTTCAAAAAAAAATTGCCATATGACCTTAAAAACTCTTACCTGGTGTTTTTAAAACCAAAATTTTAGGGAAAGAATCTCGGGATGTGCTCTGAGGAATTTCAAGAAGTTCTCATGGCTCCTACACTATTTGGCCTTGACGATAAGTGTAGTACAGAGACATAACTTTTTACCATAACACTGGACGTTATTGAGAAATACGTGCACTTTGAATGAGTTCAGAAAAACTATTTCTTTTTATAAGCTAATTGAAGCAGCGAATCAAAACATGGAGTAGAGGGAATGTAAGTCTGCAATGCTGTCTACTGTTTTACATTGCTTTGTGATTAAAAGTGATGTAGAGAATTAAATAATTGTACTAGTCATAAAGGTAGTGTAAGTCTGCTTCATAGTAAGCAGTATCAGTGTGATAGGAAATGTAGAACATGATTGAGCAAGAAGGGGAAGATATTACTAGTCCAGGATTGTGTAAATGATCTTCAACATTTTAATTCTGAAAGTTGCGAAAATGCGAAAAGACGGGATTGGCTTACAAGAAATCCAAGAGTTATACATGGCTCTGACACGATTTGGCCTTGTGGAATCGTGTGGTAGAGAGCGAGAAGTCATTTATTGTATGTAACATGTTTTTGAAAACGATGGAGGTTTTCTTTCAGAAAGTGGCGGGTTGAAAGTAATAACAGCACAACAGAGTGTAAGCTGTTCATAGGACATCCTTGGCCGTCATGGAAAGTAAGTTAACTTTAAGGAGTTTTGAATTCTGATTTGTAATGTATGGGTTTTTTAAACACAATCATTTTGATTGTGTTTTTTTTTCCCCGCTGTTATATGATGAATACCTTCAAGTCACTGTTTTAGTGAAATTTGATACATTCTGAGAACAGCAAAAATAAACCATTTAACATGTATAATTAATTCTGTTCTGTTTGCATTTATGATGTACATGTAGAACTGTGTAGGAGGCATGGAGAAGGTGAGGCTTCTGTCAGTGTCAAAGTTGTGCATACAGTGCTCATATTCTACGTAGTCTTTTATATTTCATTACTTTCACTGTTTCTGACAGATCTAAAAAATTTTTTTTTAAAAGAACAGTAAGTATAAGGGAAGGAAACAGACAGTTATGTTAAAAGAAACACAGCTATAGGGAATAAACTAGGGATACTGTTACCCGCAATCCTCTGCTGATGATGTCACTGAGCATGTCATGAATGATGTAATATGTGACATCATCAGCAGTGGATTACGGGTAATAGTATCTCTAGTTTACTCCCCTATAGCTGTCTTTCTTTTAACATAACTGTCTGTTTCCTTCCCTTATACTTACTGTTCTTTTTTAAAAAAAAAATTTTTTGGTTCGCTTCCGGTTCGCGTACCGGGGAGCGAACTGGGAAGCGAACTAAGAGAAATAGAGGTTGGCACAGTTGCAAATATTGTACCAATTTTTTTATAACGGGGAGGTAGTTCTGAAAAGAACTTTTTTTTAAATTGTTTTTGTTGTTTTATATTTTTTTTATTATTTTTCTGAACATTTTTTTACTTTTTTTGAATTTTTCTGAACAGTTTTATATTTTTTTTGTTTTTTTTTCGGAGGGGGCAACGAAAACGATTCATTGTAAAGGGCTCAACAGGAGGAAGAAAACAAAAAAAAGAATTTATTGTTTGGGGAGTTTCGGACAAACATGAGCATGATTGTTAATAGCTCTGTTGATCAGAGTGATGCTACTTTCTGCGTAGCAAATGATTCCACTGCAATGTACGCAGACTTGTTTTACTTCACGAAATCTCGTTTGTATATTTGGCACCATCTCCCTGCCCTCTGGTCCCGTTACTTCCGGTACAACAGATCTTCTGGCCATAATAGGGAGATTATCTAGGTCGTCCTGTTCCTCTTCTTCCTCTTCTTGCTGAATTATAACTTTAGCAGGTGGTCCACTCTTCCTTGGATGTGGTGGAGGTGGTGGGGAAGCACCAGCTGAAGCTAGTAAAGAAGCCATTGCTCACTGGTAACAAAGGGTCTTTCTCTCACAATGATGAAAGTCAGAGTGAGGAAAGAAGGAGGGATTTTCACCATTTGGGAAAAAAAATAGTTCTCAACCAATGAAAAGTGTTCATTTTAGATCATATGACCTAGTCTTACATCATTAGGAAACCGAAAGTGAAATGAACCAATGAAAAGTGTTATTACCAAGTCACATGACCTGCTGTGTTTACGTTACGCGCTTTGCAGGGCCTCCCGGTTTGCTTCCAGAAACCTGTGCTTTGCGACTCGGTAAGCGTACGAGTTCGCTAACGTAGCACGTCATATGACGTATCACGCGACAACGCGAAACGTCATGCGGACGGGAGGCGTCACGATGTTGTTTTCTAACGCGGCAGTTGCGGTAAAGAAACGTTTACCGGCTCGCGGTCTATTTCGCGGCATCAAGGTCAGCTAACGGGAAGCTTCCCGATTCGCGAAGCGGGAACGAAGAAAAAAAAATATTTAAAAAAAAAATTATTCATAAACATATAAAATATATTTTTGGATTTAAAGAAGAATACATTTTACAGCTACAGATATTAGCTGTTAAAAAACCAATAAAATTCACTGAAAAAACCATAGGTTATAGACCATATATAGTTAGGAATTAGCATTTACAAAACCTTGAAAATTCACTGAAAAAACCATAGGTTATAGACCATATATAGTTAGGAACTAGCATTTAAAAAACCTTATTTTACTCACACAAAACCATTGAAATTCCATATATAGTTAGTTGCACTAACTATATATCGCGCACCCGCAATCCACTGCTGATCATGTCACATATTACATCATTCATGACATGGTCAGTGACATCACTGATGACATCACTGATGACATCTCATTTGACATCAATGACCACATCACTGATGATATCATTCATGTGACAATACAATGCATCTCCTCACGTTTTAATATAACCTCTGTTTCACCCAGTGTTAAATACAGAGTATAATTTTTGAAACCATTGACACACCAATACTAGTTACTACATACGTACTCACTGATTCCTACGTCTACACACACATTCACTCATTCACCCATACAATCATTCATACATACAATCACTCATCTTTACAACACTATCATATGCACTCATACACCTATACAGACACTTACACTCTGCCACTCATCCATGGAGTTACTCACACACCTAGTCAGTCCTGTAAAGAATCAATCACACTTCCATTTTCTTGTCTATACAGTTAAACATAGAGCACCTTACATTTTCAAACATATACTAACACATACTTACTTTCTTATACAATCATTGATACAAGTACACATTGATCTGCACAGAGTCACACACCTCCCAGCCAGCCACACACACACTCAGTCTCCTATACAAATACTTGGACAATCAATCAATAACCCATATAGTTAATCATATAGCTACTGATCAACACATGCAGCAGTTTACAGAACAACAGACATAATGATGCACAAATTAAGACAGTTTAGTCACTAACCCATGCACTCAGTGAGACACATTTAATCACTCACTCATACATTCAGTCATGCACCTACTAAATCCTTCGTCCAGACACTTATACATCTACTCATTCTTCAATATGTAAAACATATTTAAACTTTACAGAAACACACAGTCACTGGATGATGTCATCAGTGATCTCATCAGTGATGTCATTTGAGATGTCATCAGTGATGTCATCAGTGATGTCACTGACCATGTCATGAATGATGTAATATGTGACATGATCAGCAGTGGATTGCGGGTGCGCGATATATAGTTAGTGCATCTAACTATATATGGAATTTCAATGGTTTTGTGTGAGTAAAATAAGGTTTTTTAAATGCTAGTTCCTAACTATATATGGTCTATAACCTATGGTTTTTTCAGTGAATATATATATATATATATATATATATATATATATACATATACATATAAATGTGTGTATTATTTGAGAGTGCAATAATGGAACCTTTAGGGATCGAGCATTAGGGCAATAGAGGAGGTAGCATAAGAGCAGCACTTAGCACTTTCTCAATCTGGATATACTACAGGAACAGCATTTCTCATGAACTTTTTTATACATTTGCATCTGAGAGGTTTGTAAAGTATTAGTATTAGTGCAATAGAGGAGGTGTTATAAGAACAGCTAATGGCACCTTCTAACTTTCAGATTTGATAGAAAAAGCACCCTGCACCTTATATCCAACTAGCAGCCCGTCCCGACGTTGTCCGGGGAATAAAGAGAATGTGTGCAATGGTGTTTGTTTGTTTCTAGAAATTGTATACTGAGGTAGAGGCGTTGTTCACCAAAGATATTGCACGTCGTCTTTTACCTTTGTACTTCATTTGTGCCTAGTCCTTTGGTGTGTCCGCTTGTGCAGCAGTGAGTGTCAGGAACTGGCCGAGTGAGAAGTGCCTAAACGCCGACTCCAAACGTTCCCGAGCGCTACCCCCACACCTCCGCTCCGCGCTTTACAATGAAGCAGGAGAAGGATGTGAAACGTTACCGATCGTGACCCCCTCCGCGCTTTACAATGAAGTAGGCATTTTACAATGCAGACGCCCACACACAACAAAGTTGAAGGGCACGCAGACGTCACGACGTACACTAACGCTAATCTCATCACAGTGAGATTAGCGTTAGTGCACGTCGTCAGGTGTGCGTGCTGTTTAGCGTTCCTGTGTGAGGGTGTGTGCATTGTGGTCTCTGAACACACGCCCACCCACACGCCCATCTCAATGTTTTTTACCCGGACAACGTTGTCAGGCTGCATGCGTCTCTGAACTCACACTCCCACCCACACGCCCCGACACTCCCACGCCAACGCCCACGCCCACAAGGGACTACTTTACCCCTAATGTTGTTTGACCTTTGTAAATGGATATGGTGGCCAGATCTATAGCCTATGTCCATCTCCTCAAACTCCCCTTTCCAACGGTGTATTGTATGTTCTGATTGGTGCTGTACTTCTGGAGTTTACCCGCCTCAAAGGTTCCCAGTTCTCTCTTTATAATAGTAGTATAGATACTGGGAGTGTCTGGAATTGAATACTAGGTTGCTTTCTTCCTTGTGTAGCACCTCTCATCCCTGGTACCTTACAGGGACAGCACATTGCAATTTATAATTCATTTTATCTGTGAATTTTACTGTTTAATACATGCTACAAAAAGCACTTCGCACTTTATATATTTATAGGTATTTTAACATTAATACATGGGTTCATTGAATTGTTCCAATTGTAATAGAGTTTTAGTGATGCAGTCAGCACTGTTCCATTTTTCTATGATACAGATCATTATAGACTATACAGCCACTCTAAAAACAACTGCCCATTAGGACTGTGTACTTGGCTTGATACAACATCTGTCTGTTAGAGAGCCTGAAACCTGTGAGTTATATTCTTTAATTGTGTACTTCACAATGATATGATTTTTATGACCTTTTGCTTTGCTTTAGTAATTAACTGCAGTAATGATATACTTTATTTGATAGGAATTAGAAATGTGTTCTTTCCTCTTTAAATACTATATGAAGTTTTCAATTGGTGGTGGGAAAGGGTACAGCTGTCCCTTTAAAATGACTCTCTGTGCACTTAGCGAGTGGCGGTCTCCACTAGGTATAGTTAGGTCATTGTTTCCATAGGAAAATCATTTTTTGTGTTGCTAATAACTTTTGCACCGTTTGACATTTCGTCAAAAACTTTCCAAAAAAGTGTTATTGTTTACCTAGTTTGTGCATAGAAAGTTTTGGGGTGATCTGTCCAGTAGAAGCAGAGAAAAAGGGTGTGTCTCCAAATGCAAAATCCTAATGCATTTTCCATCAACTTCTTTAAGAAACGCTACTGCAAAAACTGCAAAACTGAATTGCACACAATTGACGCTAGATCTTGGTACACAGATTTAGCTTTTTCGTGATGTGGTGTAAATCCATTCAGTGGTTTTTGGGAAATGAAGGTTTACAATATTTGTATATCTGGAGGGCTGGGCCCATGAGAGGCATGCATGAGCGCCAATTTTGTTGTGAGTGTTATGATTGACCCAGGGAGCTTTTTTTTCCTTGGACCAATACGCTTCCGCGGGAGTCAGACTCCAGCAGGAGCAAGCGCTCTGATGGACTGCCAGAAACATCAGAAAAATGTTGGTGGCAGCCATTGCAGGATACGAGGACATGGGGACTGATTTAGATCTTGACAGAGAGGTTACTCCATTGAGGAAAATTGAATTTTGCCTTGTCATATGTGCCTACGTGTTCCCCATCCTATGTTATATGTGCATGATCGATATGCATATATCCCCCTATGATCGATTAAAGACGCAATTATGGTTGTGTCCAACTCTAGTATGCCAGTATCCAGTTCTCGTGAAAACAACAAGTATTAGGCCTATGTTGCCACGTTTTACAGTGTGCACGTTTATTCATTGAATTGTCCCCGTTTCTAGGCCTCAAAGGGGCCCGGACACCAGATTCGAGCTCCAGTCTCCTGAACCCACTCCGAGGAGCGATGCAGCCCCCACCTGCATCCCTGACCCTTCACTTACTTCCTGCCGCGCAGTGCGGTGCCCGGCCTGGCTCTGCCTGCCTGTCTGCCAAGAATATGTTATGCCTCTAGTTATCAGTTCAGCTCTCCTTCTTCACATTCCTGAGTTAGCGAACCGCATAAACAGCTCCAGCTATAGTCTAGTCTTTCTGTCTCCATGCAAGAGAGTTACTGTATTAATATTCATAGAAGATTCATAGCACACGCAATACATGTAGAATATATGCATGCACCAGCCTTAGTGTCAAGTAGCCTTTGCCCTGATAACTTTTAGATTCTATCAACATGTACTCCAAACACCAGATACCAGATATGCTATAGGTACATGTCGTCCTGACACCGCAGACTTTAGTCTCCTCTTCTAGTGCAGAAGTCATAGCCCCCAGTTCTCCCCGGTAACACGTCATAGCCCGTTTGCGCGTACCACTAGGTTAAAGGTCCCAGCTGCTCAGGTAGCCCCCTCCATGTTTCCGCCCATTCATGACACTTCTGTGACGTTCTCATCACATGTCTACGTGCACACCCTGTGCACGCCTTCTTTTCACGCCCATGTCTTCTTATCTTACGCTTGTCACTAGTTACGCCTACTGTATGTAATGTAATTGTGATATTTTTCTATATATATCTTGAACTGTTGATGAAACGTTGCAGCTGCCTCTCTATTTTATTTCAGGCTGTCCCGATCCTGTCCCCTCCCCTTTGCCTGAATAAAACCCGTTCGACTCAGATTCCTCGGGTCCTGCCTCTTATTTATTGAGCTATCTGTTATTATTAATGTATTCAAAAATAGTACCGGTATTTAATTATTTATTTACCACATAAATGGCGCCCGAACAGGGACGAGCCCCTTCCCCACGCGCTGGCGATGTAACGCAGGCCCCTGACCCTCTGCAGCCGCGACGGAACTATACCGTGCACGTGCAGATATTTCTGCTTCAAGTCTCCCTCAGGCCCACGGAGGAGACGGAAACTGCGGTCCGGCATCCAGACGAGGCGGTGTGGAATGCGGTTCGTCCCGACCAGAGCCCAAGCCGAGAGTGCAAGGTCCGAGGTATCCGGAGGCCCACCTGTTTCTGAAGTCCGAAGTTCGTAGTCCGACGTCGTAGCAGTCCAGTCCAGTCCGAGGCCTTCCAGTTTCTGCTTCCCGGTGAGTACCGTTGCGGGGGAAGTATCTAGACAGGATCATTAGCTTGTTCCTGGTCCGATGGGTTTGGGTACACAGATCCAGTCCGAAGTATTCACCTAGGTGGATACGGTATGACGTGTCTCTTTATGAGACCGGTATGTTCTGTACTGTTTTAGCAGTGCATCCAGTAATTCTAGTAAGTCCGTTCTCGAGAATTTCATGTGTTCTGTTTTCAGTGTATCAGGTAGTATTCTGTTTGAACTGTTATTACTGTATTTCTATGTCGTGGTATGAGTGATTTGTTTGCCATTTCATTACTGTGATTATTGTGTATTGTGTTCGCAAGTAGATTTCCGAAAATGCCTCTGTTCTCGAAATTACGTCAGATAAAAACCAGAATAGGGTTACTCGAAGAAGCAGTTCCTGTCCCCCCTAGGGACAGTCCTGGACACTTTATGTATCACAAGCATGGCTTAGATGCCATATTATATCTAGACTTATGGGCGGATTATACTAAAGATCTTGAAGAGAAATATAGATGGCCTGTATCAGGTACATGGGATGCCGAGTGCATCATGCGAGTAGAAGAAGCATTATGGAAAAAGAAAGCCAGACAGTCCCAGAAAGATGCCATCGAGTTATGGCGCAAAGAATCTCATAAAAGAACCGAAAAAGAATTCTGAAAAATAGAATTAAGTAGGGAATCCTCAGAAAAAGCCCAAGAAAGGGAATTAATCGAAGAAGGTGAACGAGTTAGAGCAGAACAGTCAGACAGACAGAGAAATGCCCTTATTAAAGGTATGTATCCTCTTCTTGCCGAGGGCTTGCCGAAGGCAACCCCGGAAGCACCCTGTAATTTACCGCCACCATTGGTCCCGATTAAGCTACGTCATAAACCGACCGCAGCTGAAATTTTTCTCTCGTCCTGCTTGGACGACACAGTCCCAGAATATGCAAATCCTATTCCGCCTGCTCACCCACAGCCTCCCGTTAATAATGTAATTCCTGTTCCTCCAGCCACTGGTCCCGGGGGCCAAGTTAATGTGACAGTATCCCCGGACCAGCCCACAGTAAATGTACCCGCTTTGCCAGTCACTTTACCAGCACGTACAGTATTCACCGACAATTCTAGTTCAGGAGCAGCGAGGGAAGGCGCTCCTATCACCCCGCCTCAAGCAAGACGACTGACGCCGCGAGAAGCAGCGTTACAGCATACGCCAAAAGTGGCTACATACACAGATCTCAAGCGACTTCTTACTGACTGTGTATATGATCCAGTTCCCGGCGAAGATCACATGGTATTATATTCAGTACGTTTAAGACGGGTTGCCAGCTTTTTGGTCACCCTGCCCGACATGAAGGAACATCTAGACAGAATATATCATTTCGTCCGTACAGGGGAGAATCCAGGAAGTATTCACGAAGCTATGGCACACAGGAAAGCCGAGATTCAACATATGATTTTAAAGTTCTTGCTTAACTGTTTAATAAGAGAGCAAGATTATCCAGATAAAGACCAAGACGAGATGAAAGTCCTGACCAGGTGGAGTGACAATATAGCCGAGGGAAAACACAAGACACAAGGTAGTGTAGAGAGTATGTACAAGAAAATTCGTAGGGAAATCATAGGTATACACCAGAAGGAGGAAGCAAAAAGAGCAACCGAGAAAGAGAGTGACTCTTCAAGTGAAGAGGTAGACAGCGAGAATCCCTCCAGAATAGCGTATGTAGGTAGAACTAGACTTTCCGACCGACATTCACGCCTAGATTACAAGAAAGTTTTTCCTCCTCCAGTACCAGAACAGTATTCTCTTGAGCAAGTATTCCAGGTCACCGATCAAATTCTGAAATCACGAATAGGTTATAGCGAGCTTAGTACAATGCATGAACAAGAACTAGCCCGATCAGCAGTCCGATGGACTAGTGATTCTACCACATTTCCAGATGAAATAGTGGCCCAAACGTTTCTGAAGCTGCCCCCAGCCGAGCAACGTCTGGTGGGTACGTATATGATCCAGCTCCTCATTACACTGTATGAGGATCAGCATTCTGATCCAGGTCCTCTACATGATGTATTAAACAAGTTACTCTTAAACAGATGGAAAGGTCTAGGTACCGATTTAATTAGTGTCATATTAGAACAGCGCCACAAATACAGAACGTTTCTGAATCCACATTTTGTTCCCGTTCCACCCCCAGAAAGAAAATCATTCTACATAGACAGACAGAATCCGTTACGAGAAGTACATCCAGTTAAGGGAGAGGGGGGTGGTCTAGAACGAGTATTTGTCTACACCCCTATCACAAAAATAGAACTCTTAGAAATGAAGAAGTTGATACCCTGTCACGATAAAGATCCAGCAGGGTTTCACCGTGAATTAAAGGACATGCTCCGTATGGGAGAATACACGTATCCTGACATCATTAAAATGTTAAAGGTCCTGTTGCCTGCGGGCATATATGAAAAACTAAAAGAAAAAGAATGGGAGGTGGGAGAGAAAAAGATAGATTGGACAGCATTAGAAACTGAAGATAATACACGAGTACCAGGTACCGCTCTTGGGGATAAAGCTAAAGCTTTGCCCGAATTGTTAATACAAGTTTTGCCAAGATTACTAGCCACGAAAAAGGAAGATTGGGATGCCATCTCAGCCTGTAAACAGAAACAAGACGAAGACACTGGTGATTTTTATTCCAGATTTGAGAAATGTTTCATTATTAAAAGTGGTCTGAAAACAAGTAGTGAATCGTATCCCCATCTTTTTGTCACCAAACTAGTCGAGAATTCAAGTCCACAAGTTAAAAATCGAGTACTGAAAGTCGAAAGTACCTGGCAAGCTAATACTCCGTCACAGATGCTCCAGATGCTACAGTACCACCAGAACAGAATTAGGGAAGAGCAGGAACACGAAAGGAGACGTATGAAGGACACGAAAATGAAAGTACTAGTTGCACAGTCTGTTCCGCAAGACAGTCAGAAGAGGGGTCCGAATCAAGCCAGTCATCCTGCAGCTCCCGTTAAAGGGACCTGCAATTACTGTAAACAGCCAGGTCATTATATAAACGAATGTGCAGTTCTGAAACACAACATAGCTACTGGTTAAAACGAAAGAGAGACCACGTCCGCCTAGACAAGAACAAGTTTCACAGACTTCCCAGCCGCAGAACGCACAACAGACAGTTACAGTACCGCAGCCTATAGCTGCAACACAGCACGTTACACAGCAGATGTACCAGTACGCACAGTCAGAGTATCCAGATTACCAGCCATATTCATGAAACAGCCTAGAGAGGGAGGTAGGCTTGCCTCTCATCGAGATTCCTGTAGATCAAGAGGGTCCCTATGTACATAGTCAAGTATTAGGGAAAGACAGAAAGTTTCTGATTGATACAGGGGCAAGTAGGACTACCATCAGTCATGACGAGGTTCCAGGGGCTCCACTCTCAGGCTCTAGAAATGTTTCCCTTGGATTTTCAGGAAAGCCTATTGTTAATGAAATATCGAAACCAGTTACTCTAGAAGTTGGTCCATTGTCCCGAACTACAGACTTGTTACTCACGAAATAATGTCCAGAAAATTTATTAGGCATTAAAACTCTGAAAGAATTAGGAGCCGTCATATGTTGCTCCCCAGAAGGGGTACGACTGTTTCTGAGAGACTTTAAAGGTCATTATGTATTACGTGATTTTGATCCAAGATTATTGAATGTACCACAGCATTTATGGGCGCAAGGTCCAACTGATGTAGGTTGTATGCACATCACACCCCATCGTGTTACTCTGAAGAAAGGTGTTGTATTACCACGAATCCGACAGTACAAATTGCCACCTGAGGCTGTAGCTGTCAGAAGGTACCTGTAGTTTCCAGAGTTCCGCTGGAGTGCCAAACCGAAGGTGATGCTAGCTCCCAATTCCCTATCACCACTGTGCCAGATTTCTCTTGCTACAGGGATGTAAGGGAAAGGGGAAGTGGAAAAGACAAACTGAGAGACTGCTCACACATAAATCTTCTCCCTTTCTAGGATTTAGTGAAGATTCTTTCTGCAAGAAATAACAACAACATTACTAAGTTCAGGTCCACTCATAAACTGACTCCGCAATTATTCTCTCTATGACCTTTCCTATTTACCTGTTAAGGTGAGAGCTTTAGCTACTCTCCAGTAGGTCCTTGTTATATCTGCTGTGAAGCAAAGTCTTTTTAGATGATCAGATGAAGACACTGAGGATGCGAGATTTGATGGTACACAAGAATATATATATATATATATTTTCATTTACTTGTTAACTCAGTGAACAGGCAGATGTCTTGCTGCACAGTTCAAATAACACCCAAAAGACTGCCAGAGTTCATTGTTCATGTAGTGAGAGCTAAAGTCAAAAGCTGGCAGAGAATTGCCTTCTGGGAATCACTCTAAAATACCTCACACCAACTATGACAATTTGCTGTGAAAAGGTCTTGACTGATAATTATTTCAGAGCGGAATACAGTTCCAGAATTCAAAAAGATAATTTGGTTCGAGCTCACCAAATTCCTTGCTGCTCTGTCAGTAGCGCGAAGAGCTGAAATACTTGCTGCTTTAGCTGATGTGCGGAGGCTGCTTGGAAAGCGCACGCTGACAAATGGACTGTCAAAACCTGAAGAGACGCCGATGACTGGAGTCGTTGAATTCCGCTCACTTGACCCAGTTCGGTAATTGGAATTCCTCGTGAATGGCCAAGAACACCCAGGAATTACGGGAGCCTAAAGCGGAAGGAATCCGCACAAGTCTGACTGAAGGGGAAAGAACGGCTCTAAAATAAACACAGAAGCGGCTTGGACAGAGCCGACGGGCTAAGTGCCGAGACTGAGAACAGGGTACTGGACAGGAACTAAATAAGCCTGACTAGAATACTTGAATGCCTAATAACTACTAAGACGAGAGAGAGCGCGAAAGACGTTCGCCTCTCCGAAATACTTCAGTTGAAGTGCGACGTTAAGAAAACGCTCGCGCTCCAAATAAACAGAGCCTGCGTTCTAAATGAATGCTAGAACGCTGACTGACTCGCTATCTATGGCAACAAGGAAATGCCTGAGCAGGACAAACGATAACGAGCAACAAGCTGTGTCCAGTTTGGGGAAGGGGGTGATGACATTGTAGTGGAGGATACCTGCAGAGAGCGGGCTGTAATTGATCCATTCCTGACAGTACCCCCCACCAAAACCCCCTTCCTAGGTTTGTGTGGATAAGTCTTGTGAAACTCCCTCACCAATCTAGCAGCGTGAACATTAGAACTGGGTTCCCAAGATTGTTCTTCAGGACCGAAACCCTTCCAATCCACTAAATAGAAAAGTTGTCCCTTCCTGATCTTAGAATCCAGAATTCTTTTAACTTCATATTCTTCAGTAGAATCTATCTGAACTGGAACTGGTGGAAGGATCTTACGAAGATTAGGTGGACTCTTTCTAATTAAAGAAACATGAAAGGTTGGATGGATTCTCAAAGTTTTTGGTAATTGAAGTCTTACACTAACTGGATTTATCATTCTGTCTACAGGATAAGGACCCACAAACTTAGGTTGAAACTTTCGATTTCCCCGCAATCGCATATGACGCGTGGACACCCAGACTTGATCGCCTGACTGAAAAACTGGATTTGTTCTGCGACCCTTATCTGCATGTTTCTTAAAAGCTGCCTTTGCCTTTACCAAATTTGCTGTGGCCAACTGGAATGCTAACTGAAGTTTTTGAATGATCTCCTCAGCTGCTGGGACGTCCCCTACCACTCAGCCCACCAACATGTTGGGATGTCTACCAGAATTCAAGAAGAAAGGGGAAAATCCAGTGGCTGAATGAATTGCATTATTGTAAGCAAATTCTGCTGGAGCTAACAATGTAGGCCAATCTCCCTCCTGATCCATCAGATATAAACGCAAATACTGCTCAAGATCTTGATTTACTCTCTCTGTTTGCCCATCTGTCTCGGGATGATAACCGGTGGACAAACGAGAGTCCACCCCCAACCCTCTTAAAAAGGATCTCCAAAATCGGGACACAAATTGGGGGCCTCTGTCAGAAATAACTATCTTCGGAATCCCATGCAATTTAACAATGTGCTGCACAAACAAGGAGGCTAACTCAGTGGCATTTGGAAGATTTTTAAGGGGAACAAAATGACTCATTTTAGAAAATTGGTCTACTACCACCCAAATAACTGACTTCCCTTGACTTGATGGTAACTCGACAATAAAGTCCATGGATACCGTGTGCCAAGGATAGGGAGGTACAGGTAAAGGCATTAAAAGACCCTGTGGAGCCTGTCTGAGACTTTTTCCTTTCAAACATTGTTCACAAGTGGCTACATACTGTCGAACCTGAGCTTCCATACCAGGCCAAAGAAAATTTCGCCTTATCAACTCCAGGGTCTTCAAGACTCCTTTGTGTCCGGCCAGTGGTTGATCATGGAATCTGCGTATGGTCTCCTCTTGAAGTTTCTCTCCAGGGACAAACATCTTTTCTTGAAAATATGGTTTCCCGTCTCTCACAGAACGATCAAGACCTTCATTCTCCCAATTTGAGTAATCTTTCTTTTTGAATTCCAAGACAATTCTCTCTTCCAATTCATCCACTGCAGTGACGGCCACAATCTTTTCCGTGGGAATTAGAAATTCTTCTTTCTTAACCTCAGAACTTTCTCCCACATTCAATCGAGAGAGGGCATCAGCTTTTCCATTGATTACTCCAGGTTTATACGTGAGAACGAAATCATAGTCAGCAAAGAATAATGACCACCTGAGTTGTCGCGGAGTCAAAGTTCGTGCTGACTTAAGGAATTGCAAATTCCTATGATCAGTAAATACTGTACCACATGTTTGGCTCCCAACAAGTAATGGCGCCACTCCAAGAATGCGACCTTGACTGCCAACAACTCCTTGTCAGCGATGGCATAATTTATTTCTGCTGGGGAAAGTTTTCGAGAATAAAAAGCAACGGGATGAAGTTGTCCAGTTTTCTTATGGCGTTGGGACAGCACTCCTCCAATAGCTAAGTTGGAAGCGTCTGCCTCTACAAAAAATGGTTCATCCGGATCTGGATGTTGCAAGATGGGAGCTGTGACAAAGGATTCTTTGAGGAATTGAAAAGCGTCCTCAGCCTCTGGTCCCCAAACAAACCCTTCATTCTTCCTCAGCAACCGAGTGATGGGGCTCACCTTCTCGGAAAAATTCTGAATGAATCGCCGATAGAGCATATATTCGACTACAAGGCAACGAAGCTCCAGGTTCCAATTCAATGGTGCAATCATATTCCCGATGAGGAGGAAGTTTTTGCGCCTCTTGCTCATCAAAAACTGATTTCAAATCTTGATACTGTGCTGGGATTTCTGGGAGTTCCACCAAACAAATCATTTGAGGTTGATTTGCCAAACAGTAAGTTTCACTTGACTCTGTCTTCTGGGTGGACGGATGAAAACAGTGTTCCAAACAATATTCGGAAGTCAAGTCTACAGTTCTCCTAGACCAATCAATCTTCGGGTTATGCTCCGTTAACCAAGGCAAGCCCAAAATAAGTTGGAATTGAGGAGCATCTATTAAACTGAATCGAAGATAACTGCAATGTTCTCCCGGCCCGATCACTGAGATTGTCTCAGTATCAAACACAATCGGACCAGATGATAACGGGGTTCCGTCGACAGCTCTTACTGGCTCTGGTTTGTCCTTCCTCAAAAAGTTTATTCCCAAACCTTTAGCAAACAAAATATCGCAAAAATTTCCTGTTGCTCCTGAATCAATCATAATTGCTACATTAGCACTTTGATCTTTTCCAAAATATATCTGGCAAGAAAGTATGAGATGAGGAGCTGATAACTGCATGGTGTTTGACAAGGACTGACTTAAAGGAGTTGACTTAGATTCGGCTTCCACCAGAGCAACTCCGTCTACTGGTGGAGCTTGTCTTTTACCCATGACGCTGTCTTTGGTCTACGTGGACACTCTTTGACGAAATGCCCCGAACCCCCACAGTACATACACAATTTGCCAAGTCTTCTCTTTTCTCGTTCCTCTTTACTAAGAGGACCACAAACTGTACCTATTTGCATGGGTTCTTCTGCTGGGGCTTCTTCTTTGGATCTTACACTCTCTGAACGCATACGATCAAATCTTGGAGGAATTGAGCGAACTTCCTTTCGCCGCTCCTGTCGTCTCTCCGATTGTCTCTGATCAATTTGCAGAACTAAGTCGATCAGTTCAGAAACATCAGTGGGTCTCTTGGGAATCTGAGAGAGACCATCCTTCAATTCATCTCGCAGACCTCTGTAAAAAATTGCTGCTCTTTTTTCAGTTGGCCAATTAGTTTCTACTATAAGCTTATTGTACTGAGCTAAATACGCCACCAACTCTCGATTCCCTTGTTTTAAATCTAGAAGCTCATTGTCTGTGGTTTGAGAGATTGCTCTCCGATCAAAAATTCGTAAAAATTCTGTCTTAAACTCCTGAAAGTTGTATAGCACTGGATCATTAGTTGATACCAAAGGCAATGACCAAGACGCGGCATCTCCACTCAGGTACGACAGCATGAACGCCACCTTGGATTGATCCTCCTTGAAAATTATTGGCTTACAAAGAAAATGTAAGGAACACTGAGTGACAAAAACCTGTGCCTTATTTGGATCACCCTGAAATCTTTCTGGAGGAGCTAGAGGAATAGTGGGGGACATGGCATGCACTACCTGGGTGGAAAACTCACTGGTGGCTGGTGAAGGGTTAAAAATTTGGGACTTCTGACCCCCAAAATCAGGACTTGGGCTAACTGTGAGTTCATTTATTTTCTGACGAAGGAAATTAGTCTCCTGATTTGACTTCCTAACCTCTGCCCTAGTTTCTACCAACTGCTTTTGTAAATCTTCCAGGATGGACCCCAGGGCTTTTAAATCGAGTCCTTCGGCCATGATACCCGAGCGGAAAGCAACTGCTGGCACTTCAATCTGTCAGAAGGTACCTGTAGTTTCCAGAGTTCCGCGGGAGTGCCAAACCGAAGGTGATGCTAGCTCCCAATTCCCTATCACCACTGTGCCAGATTTCTCTTGCTACAGGGATGTAAGGGAAAGGGGAAGTGGAAAAGACAAACTGAGAGACTGCTCACACATAAATCTTCTCCCTCTCTAGGATTTAGTGAAGATTCTTTCTGCAAGAAATAACAACAACATTACTAAGTTCAGGTCCACTCATAAACTGACTCCGCAATTATTCTCTCTATGACCTTTCCTATTTACCTGTTAAGGTGAGAGCTTTAGCTACTCTCCAGTAGGTCCTTGTTATATCTGCTGTGAAGCAAAGTCTTTTTAGATGATCAGATGAAGACACTGAGGATGCGAGATTTGATGGTACACAAGAATATATATATATATATATTTTCATTTACTTGTTGACTCAGTGAAAAGGCAGATGTCTTGCTGCACAGTTCAAATAACACCCAAAAGACTGCCAGAGTTCATTGTTCATGTAGTGAGAGCTAAAGTCAAAAGCTGGCAGAGAATTGCCTTCTGGGAATCACTCTAAAATACCTCACACCAACTATGACAATTTGCTGTAAAAAGGTCTTGACTGATAATTATTTCAGAGCGGAATACAGTTCCAGAATTCAAAAAGATAATTTGGTTCGAGCTCACCAAATTCCTTGCTGCTCTGTCAGTAGCGCGAAGAGCTGAAATACTTGCTGCTTTAGCTGATGTGCGGAGGCTGCTTGGAAAGCGCACGCTGACAAATGGACTGTCAAAACCTGAAGAGACGCCGATGACTGGAGTCGTTGAATTCCGCTCACTTGACCCAGTTCGGTAATTGGAATTCCTCGTGAATGGCCAAGAACACCCAGGAATTACGGGAGCCTAAAGCGGAAGGAATCCGCACAAGTCTGACTGAAGGGGAAAGAACGGCTCTAAAATAAACACAGAAGCGGCTTGGACAGAGCCGACGGGCTAAGTGCCGAGACTGAGAACAGGGTACTGGACAGGAACTAAATAAGCCTGACTAGAATACTTGAATGCCTAATAACTACTAAGACGAGAGAGAGCGCGAAAGACGTTCGCCTCTCCGAAATACTTCAGTTGAAGTGCGACGTTAAGAAAACGCTCGCGCTCCAAATAAACAGAGCCTGCGTTCTAAATGAATGCTAGAACGCTGACAGACTCGCTATCTATGGCAACAAGGAAATGCCTGAGCAGGACAAACGATAACGAGCAACAAGCTGTGTCCAGTTTGGGGAAGGGGGTGATGACATTGTAGTGGAGGATACCTGCAGAGAGCGGGCTGTAATTGATCCATTCCTGACAGTAGCAGCCTTATCCAAAATTATTGACGAACTTATTGTTCAAGGAGTGGTTGTAGAAACTGACTCCAATGTATGTAATTCTCTTATCATTCCGATTCTGAAACGTACAGATCCAAATGCACCTCCAGTTTATCGATTAGTGATTGACCTTCGAGAACTTAATAAATGTATCATACCCCAGTACCCAGTGGTCCCAGATATTTCTTCCCTATTGACTGCCATTGATTCCGAAGCTACGTTCTTCACAGTTATCGATCTCAAGAACGCATTTTTTAGTGTCCCCATTCATCCAGACAGCCAGTTCCTTTTCGGTTTCTGTTTAAATGGAAGAAGCTATAAATTCACGCGAGCACCTCAAGGTTTCACAGAAAGTCCTAGCATTTACAGTCAGGCACTGAAAAGACAACTAGACAATATTCACATGCCAACTGACACTGCTCTGCTCCAGTATGTCGATGATCTATTGATCACAGCCCGTTCTGAACGTGACTGCGAACGTGTGTCACTTACAGTCTTGTATTTTCTGGCCGAGATGGGGCACAAGGTGTCCCCTTCCACATTGCAATTCTGTGTCCAGCAAGTGGTCTACCTTGGACACTTACTGTCCAAGAGGGGTAGGCAGTTGACACCAGATCGTATCCAGTTAATAGCACATCTTCCACAGCCCAAGACTCAGAAGGAGGTACGAGCTTTTATCGGCCTCACTTCTTACTGCAGACAATGGATTCCTCAGTACGCATTTCTAGCCAAGCCACTGATACAGTTAACGACACAGGAGGCAGCCGTATCGACTGTCCTCCCTTGGACCCAAGAACATACACTTGTTTTCAATGAATTAAAGAAAGCTTTATGCCAAGCACCTGTTCTAGCAACACCAAACTACAGTAAGCCTTTTACACTTTTTGTCACTGAACGTGATGGTACTGCATTGTCTGTTCTCACACAAGATCAAGCAGGACAATACAAGCCCTGTGCTTATTTTTCTAGCACATTAGATCCGGTGGCCCAGGCTCTGCCTGCGTGCCTCAAGTCAGTCGCAGCCACAGCTCTAGCTATCAGACAAAGTGATTCCATAGTGTTAGGACACTCCCTGACAGTACAAGTTCCACACTCCGTGGAAGTTCTTTTAAACCGAACACAGACTCAGCACTTGACAATTGCACGGTTAACTGGTTATGAACTGACACTGTTCCAGCCACACATAGAAATCAGACGCTGCAACATTTTAAATCCCGCTACACTGTTACCGTCAGTTACCTCAAATCCTGCCACACATGACTGTGTGGAAGTTGTTAACACCATGACAAAACCAAGACAAGACTTGACAGACATTGCATTACCTGATCCCGACCTGACACTTTATGTGGATGGTTCATGTATGAGAACAAGTACAGGAGAACTAGTAGCCGCGTATGCAGTGACTACCGACACTGAAGTTATAGAAACACATCGTATTGATACCCTGTCTGCTCAAGCAGCAGAGCTTGTCGCTCTGACCCAAGCCTGCATACGTGCCAAGAACCTGAAAGTTAACATATACACAGATTCACGTTATGCATTCGGAGTCGTACACGACTTTGGAGTGCTCTGGCAAGAAAGAGGTTTTATGACTTCTCATGGAACCAAGATTCAGCATGGCCCCCTCATTCAGGCTCTGTTAGATGCAATACATTTACCGACAGCTATCGCTATCATGAAGTGCAAGGCACATACGAAAGTCACTGACATCATTTCCCAGGGTAACGATCTAGCAGATCGAACAGCCAAGTTTACAGCTCAGACTCCAGACATTCCAGTTAACCCGACACAGACAGACATTCCAGATCAGACTACTTGTATGACAGTTAAGGACCCTACACAAGATGTAATAGATATACAGTTACATGCTACTCCAGATGAAATCAAGAAATGGTCTGAACAAGGAGGGGTCCAGACAGATCAAGGATGGTTGACGAAGGGAAAAGCCACATGGTTTCTCCCCGACTCTATGGTTCAAGTCATTATTAACACCGCACATAGTCCGGCACACTTAGGAGAAAAAGACATGTTAGACAGCATCCAGAACCTCTGGTTCAACAAGCATTTACGAGCAGCAGCCAAACAGAAAGTGCGTACCTGCATGATCTGTTGTCAGTTCAATCCAGGTAAAGGTGTCCCGGTGGAACAAGGTGGATTCCATCCTCCCGACCACCCTTTTGAAGTCCTCCAGATGGATTATATTCAGATGGAGAGATGTCGAGGTTTCAAGTATGTCCTCGTAGTTGTATGTGCTTTGTCCAGGTGGACAGAAGCATATCCAGTTCCAGATTACACAGCTGCGACCACTGCCAGGCAGTTGGTTCGTGAGTATTTTCCCCGCTATGGATTGCCTAGGGTCGTGTATTCAGATAACGGCCAGCCCTTCTCATCCGAGCTCATGAAACAAGTATCCCTTCTGTTAGGGTACCAGTGGAAGTTCCACTGTGTACGACATCCTGAAGCAGCCGGTCTCGTAGAGAAACATAACCAGACCCTGAAAATCCGAATTGCCAAAGTATGTGCAGAGAAAGGTGTAGATTGGATGGTAGCACTGCCAGTCGCCCTTTTCTACATGAGAATGGTCGCTCATTCCCGTTCAGGTCTATCTCCGTATGAGGTAGTGTTCGGTCGCCCCCCAAATATGTGGGGTACACCTAGACCACGTACAATTACAGATGTTGACAGTAATATGCTGACAGATTACCTGGCCTGCTTGATGTCTGCACTACAATCTTGTCGTTCACAGGTTGCCACTGCTTTTCCAGACAACACCGAAGTAAAACCGCATGAGGTCATACCAGGCGATTTCGTTTTGATTCGTAACTTTGATCGTTCAAGTCCGCTGGAGCCCCGCTGGAAGGAGCCCCGCCTTGTACTACTTACAACCAGGACGGCCGTGAAGATCGAGGGAAGGAAGGGGTGGCTGCATTCCAGTCATATAAAGAGATTCCATGGATTCAAACCAAAGACTTTTCTCAAAGACTGCCCCGTTCTCAAGGACTGCCCAGACACTGAATCTAAACTTCCCCTGCTAGAGAAAACTCCGCAGCAGGAGTATAAAGATAAGCTCCGGTCTAGTAAGTCAGCCAGTTTAATTGTCTAAGTCCCTCTCGGGTGAAACGGTTAGACAGGTTCCTGACATGTATGAGATAGACCCACACAGTGAGAGAGTTAGTCAAAACTCTAAGAGAATACGTTATCAAAAGAATCTTCGAAGTAGATGTATCGTTACTCTGTTTTTTCTGATATTTCTGAGTCTTATGGTTACTTGCATAAGTTATGCTTTACATTTATTTTTTCCTATTTCACATGTACATATGTTTTCTAATGTTACAGTAGAGCACACATTTAGTGACCTGCCTCCTCACGAGTTATCCTATCGTCTTGCTATGCGTAATAATACTTTTATCCGAATGCTACACTATTCACACCAGACCAGCAATGCCACTAATTGTTGGGTGTGTGGTCGACTCCCCCCTTTCCAGACACTGAAGGGAGTTCTGCCACTCTTTCCCTATCCATTTTCACACAATGGTTCGTGTGGAGCATGGTCCACGTTAACGTCATCCTCAAATGATATGTCCCTTCTGAATAGTACATGTTTCCCAGACAAGGAAGGACTTTCCCATAGAACAGGGTTAGATCTAGAAAATGAAGTATATGATCTAGGTAATTATTCCTCGAATTTCATGGTTTTGAATGTTCAGTCCGAGACTACTCCAGATTTGCCTGCTATTTCAGTTCTACCAGTTAAAGGCGAATTATGTGTCAGAAAGAATGGTTCCGCACATGTAGGACATAGTGATTGTACTACTGTAGTCGAGTATAGTGACAGTGGGAAATCTATTTTCAAAGCCTCACGTCATTCTTATTTTGTTTGTGGTCAGACCGCATATGTTCGTCTGCCCCTCGATTGGGATGGAACATGTTATATTGCCTTCCTACTGCCACCAGTTTTCCTAGCCCCATCCGATTATCACAGAAACACACACCTAGTACACGTTAGACATAGAAGGGAGATCGAGTCCCCAATTGTCGATCAAACTGAAACTGCCTTGGAACAGTATCAAGACTTCAATAAAGGTTTCTTTTTCTTCATAGGTCCTGTCCAGAATAGTAAGTTAATACGTAGGTTAACCAGAACCCTTGAAGCAGTAGTGAATGAGACTACTTCCGCTCTAGGTAACTTAACTGAAGAGCAATCTGCTATGAGATTTGTCGTGCTCCAAAATCGTCTCGTTCTTGACGTCATACTGGCCGATAGAGGAGGAGCTTGTAGAGTCATCGGATCTAGTTGCTGCATTTTCATTCCTAATAACGCGCCGTCTGTTTATTCAGCTATAACCAGACTTCATAAAATTGCCCATCAGTTACACCAGAATCCAGGCACCTGGACATGGTCCGGTTGGCTCTGGAGTATAATATCTGCCTGGGGATGGAAAGTATTGTCATTCCTAGGTGTAGCAGTAATGATCATATTCAGTTGCTGCCTCTGTTTACAATGTGGCCCTGCGATTTGCGGCTTGTGTGCTACCTCTTGTATTCCTAGTCCTAAGTCCCGTTCCAAGACAATTCGAGACGAGCAAATGATGCTATATGAACAGATAGATGGTATCATGAATATTGATGTTTCCTGATGGAAACGTAGGGCACAAGGAGGGAATGAGGAAAATTGAATTTTGCCTTGTCATATGTGCCTACGTGTTCCCCATCCTATGTTATATGTGCATGATCGATATGCATATATCCCCCTATGATTGATTAAAGACGCAATTATGGTTGTGTCCAACTCTAGTATGCCAGTATCCAGTTCTCGTGAAAACAACAAGTATTAGGCCTATGTTGCCACGTTTTACAGTGTGCACGTTTATTCATTGAATTGTCCCCGTTTCTAGGCCTCAAAGGGGCCCGGACACCAGATTCGAGCTCCAGTCTCCTGAACCCACTCCGAGGAGCGATGCAGCCCCACCTGCATCCCTGACCCTTCACTTACTTCCTGCCGCGCAGTGCGGTGCCCGGCCTGGCTCTGCCTGCCTGTCTACCAAGAATATGTTATGCCTCTAGTTATCAGTTCAGCTCTCCTTCTTCACATTCCTGAGTTAGCGAACCGCATAAACAGCTCCAGCTATAGTCTAGTCTTTCTGTCTCCATGCAAGAGAGTTACTGTATTAATATTCATAGAAGATTCATAGCACACGCAATACATGTAGAATATATGCATGCACCAGCCTTAGTGTCAAGTAGCCTTTGCCCTGATAACTTTTAGATTCTATCAACATGTACTCCAAACACCAGATACCAGATATGCTATAGGTACATGTCGTCCTGACACCGCAGACTTTAGTCTCCTCTTCTAGTGCAGAAGTCATAGCCCCCAGTTCTCCCCGGTAACACGTCATAGCCCGTTTGCGCGTACCACTAGGTTAAAGGTCCCAGCTGCTCAGGTAGCCCCCTCCATGTTTCCGCCCATTCATGACACTTCTGTGACGTTCTCATCACATGTCTACGTGCACACCCTGTGCACGCCTTCTTTTCACGCCCATGTCTTCTTATCGTACGCTTGTCACTAGTTACGCCTACTGTATGTAATGTAATTGTGATATTTTTCTATATATATCTTGAACTATTGATGAAACGTTGCAGCTGCCTCTCTATTTTATTTCAGGCTGTCCCGATCCTGTCCCCTCCCCTTTGCCTGAATAAAACCCGTTCGACTCAGATTCCTCGGATCCTGCCTCTTATTTATTGAGCTATCTGTTATTATTAATGTATTCAAAAATAGTACCGGTATTTAATTATTTATTTACCACACCATCACAACTGTGTCAGATATCCCATTTGCTTAAATATAAACCACATTATATCTTATGGGGTTTATATTTTGATGCATGGGACAACCGTCACAGTTTTGACGGAGTAACTTGTTTGCCAAGATCTGAATCAGGCCTTAGTCCCGAATCCTGAACTTAAACACAAAAAGTGATATAAGGGGGCAGGTTAGGTATACTCTGCCCCCCTAGGGCCCAATGGAGGGCCTAGAGGGACTCCTTGGGGCCACAGTTGAAAACAACAGCACTTTTTTTGCGAGACTCCAGCGGGATTGGTGAAAAAATAAAATGGCGGCGCTGGGCTGCATTGTTTAATTAAGGCGGGGGGAATGGTCCCCCCCCCCCCAGACATTATAAGCTCAGTGGAGTCCACCCCTGATGCTGCATTCCATAATGGTTGTGTGGCCAACCTCAATGAGTCAATATGGGCACGAGGAGCCCACCCTTGGGGCTGAAATGTCCTCAAAAGGGGTGAATATGCACGGCCGCCCTCCTGAACCTTCATAGACCCTGAGGCTTTAATTAAAGGAGAAGGGGGCTCTAGTGTCCCCCTCTTTGAGCCATTATAGGCCCTGGGGATCCCACCCCCGGGGGCTATAAACTTTTAAAAGGGAGCTGTAAAGCCCCCCTCCCTGACCCTGTAATGGCCCTGGGGACCCCATCCCCATGGCAGGTTCACATGCTGTGTTCCGGGGAGCCAAAACCCCTGACCCAATAGTTACCATGTCCTCACCTGCAGGCAGGTAAACATGTGTTTGCTGCGATCTGGCGGGAGCATTTTATAATCTCCTGCCAAACCGGAGCAAACACAAAGTCTCGCCCAGCAGGTGGAAGCTTCGGAAATGCTTCGGCGAGCTGGGACCAGACTTGTCATCTGTTTACCTGCCCAAAATGATGCGGGCAGGGAAACAGATAAACAGATTGCTCCCGTCCGTAGGGAGCAGCATAATTAGCTGCTCCCTCCAGGGGGGAGCAATGTCAGCTCCCACAGCATGCGGGGAGCCAACTGGGCTGTGGGGGTCCTGTGGCTCCCCCAGCCCCCCACATGTGCATTGTGGGTGCCCTGGGTGGCTACTGGGGCGCCCACCTTTAAATAATGAGGGCCTGGGAGACAGGGTCCTCAGGCCATATTAGGCTCAGGGAGGGAGCTGTGTGGCTCCCTTCCCCTTTTAATATACATACGGCCCTGGGGAATAGGGTTCCCCGCACTTAATGAGGTTCGGGCAGGAGAGCCACGCATCCCCCTCTCTTTCAAATAAAATACAGCCCTGGGGGATGGGTCCCTAGGGTCTAGTAAGGCTAATAGGGGACCACATGTTCCCCCCTCCCCTTCAAAATACAGGGATCTCCATAGCCTAATCAGGCTGACAGAGAGCAGCCACGTGTCCCCCTCCCCTTAAAAAAAAGCACAGCCTGGGGATAGGGATGCAGGGGCTTGATAAGGCTTAGGGAGGGGGGTCATGCAGCCCCTTCCCCCTGGGGGGCCCGGGGTGTATGAAGACTCAGGGGAGGGAGACCACAAGTTCCCCCTCCTCTTTATTATTGGTTGGGCCCCAGGGAAAGGATTCCCGGGGTCTATAAGGCTAGGGAGGGGGATCACCTGGCGCCCTTCCAACTTTTAATTGTAGTTAGCCCTGATGGAAGTGGCCCCCGGAACCTAATCAAGCTTGGGGAGGGTGACTGTGCATCCCCCTCTATGTTTATTTGCATTTTCCCCCTGGGATGGGGACCATGGGGCCAATTAAGGGTAAGGGAAGAGGCTGCACTGCCCCCTCCCCTTAATACATATGCTTTGGTCCCAGGGAATGAGGTTCCTGAATCCCGAAGGCCAACCCTACACTGCGCATGAAAAAACCTGATTTGGTGTGGGGTTGGCAGCCTGCTGTGGGTTTGGCTACAGGGCCTGGTGACAGCCAACACCCTGCAGGGCACGACCAAGAGCTGTGAGCAGTGTACGGTTGTTTGCCTGTGGGGAATTGAAAGCAGGGCCTGCGTGCAACATAGGCCCTGCAGCTAACCCCTTACCATGCATGACTAAAGGCCGTGAGTGATGTTGTGTTGGCTGCCTCCAGGTGGTTGCAAGCCAGGCCCTGTAGCCAATCCCACGCTGCATGCAACAGACAGCCGTGTGCGGTGTGGTGTTGGCTGCCTCTGGGTTGGTTGGCCGCAAGTCCTGTTAGCAGTGATGTCATAAATTATATCATAGAACTTATCATGAGTGATGTAATATGTGAGGTCAAAAGCAGTGCATGGCAGGGGCAAAATCTGCTAACTTAATCTGGGGAATTTCTGTGTTTTTTTTAAATGTTTTTTTTTATTTCTCTAACATTACTTTCACCTTTGTTTTTAATTGAATTTCGAAGCTGTTTTTTAAATACAAAATCAGATCTTTTCATCACATCTAACTATAACTATTACTTTAACCTTTGTCTTTCTCTGTTAATATTTACCTATATATACATATATATATATATCTATATTCACTGAAAAAATCATAGGTTTTACACACGTTATAGTTAGGAAGTAGCATTTAAAAAACCTATGAAATTCACTGAAAAAACTATAGGTTTTACACCAGTTATAGTTAGCTCGAAGTTTTACTTGCATAAAACCATTGAAATTCCCACGTTATAGTTAGTTGGACTCACTATAACTTGCGCTTGCAATGCACTGCTGATGACGTCACATATTACATCACTCATGACATGGTCAGTGACATCACTCATGACATCACTGATGACACCATCCAGTGAATGTGTGTCTTTCTAAAAAATAAATATTAGTGAGTAATGTTTAAATATTTAAATATATATATTAGTGTTTCACTTTGTGTATAAGTGGCTGCATGGGTTGGTGAGTAGCTACATGCGTATTATTTAGCACATAGATGCATGAATGACTGACTCTGTCTTTGTATGTGTTTTGAAGACAGCATATGTGCAGGACTGTATGGGTGGATGAGTGTGTATATGTGTGTGTTAGTGAGTGAATGACTGTCTCACTAGTGTCTTTATCAGTAACTACATATGTTTTAATCTAGTATATGTCAATATTGATGTATATAAGTGAGTATATGTGAGAGTGAGGGATTGTAAGACTTCCTGTTTAAATTAGTATGTGTTTCTATAAGTGATTGTTAAAAAAGAGTAAGTATGTGTTATTTACCTTTGAAGTAAGGTGGTAGTGTGTGTATAGCTGTATATGCAAATAAATGGATGTTCAATAGTTTATTTGCGTGTGTGAGTATGTGTGTGAGTAACTTTTGGATGACTGTCGGTGTTTAACAGCATGTATAGCTGTATCACTACATATGATGAGTGAGTATATGTATGAGTCACTATATAGAACTGTTGGTGAATGAGCGTATGTGTGTATAGATGGTGGAATTGCTGAATTGGTTGTTGTAACTGATATGTGTATCCCCATTTTTTTAAACATTTTAGTTTCTATTTTTGAATATGTGTTTCAAGGGTTAGATTACAGTGAAAGGAGGTCTGTCACTGTGTCACAAGGATGGTGTCATCAGTGATGTCATGAGTGATGTCACTGACCATGTCATGAGTGATGTAATATGTGACGTCATCAGCAGTGCACTGCACGCGCAAGTTATAGTGAGTCCAACTAACTATAACATGGGAATTTCAATAGTTTTATGCGAGTAAAACTTCGAGCTAACTATAACTGGTGTAAAACCTATAGTTTTTTCAGTGAATTTCATAGGTTTTTTAAATGCTACTTCCTAACTATAACGTGTGTAAAACCTATGTTTTTTTCAGTGAATTTCATAGGTTTTTTAAATGCTACTTCCTAACTATAACGTGTGTAAAACCTATGGTTTTTTCAGTGAATTTCATAGGTTTTTTAAAGGCTACTTCCTAACTATAAACTGTTTAAAACTTATAGTTTTTTCAGTGAATTTCAAAGGTTTTTTAAATGCGAATTATTAACTATATTTTCAATGTATTCTATAGTTTTATCATAGAATTTCGAGAAATGTTTTCATCGGATTACAAAGTTTTCTTCACTGTCAGAATTGTTTAGGGACTCCTTATAAATCTCTAGAGGTTTACAAAGTCTTTACCTAACCTTATTTTTAACGTTTTCAGACTTGTCACTAAATGTTGGAAAACGTAGTTTTGTACTGTCGTGCGTGACCGGGTGCGCGCACCCCGGTATTTTTAAAGATTAAAAAAAGGATTTATACTTTATCGATATTGTTCTTGGGACCCCATATGAAGGTATACAACATCAGAGAATGTCTACCTGTCCTCCTTTTCACGTTTTAAAACTTCATTAAATTAGACCGATACTTCCAAATGACGTACGTGTCCGGATTCCGTCACCGCGTATACGTCCTAATACGTGCATCTCAAATCATGTGACTTGAAAAGAACACTTCCTATTGGTTCATAGTAGTTTCGATTCTGTAATTTTCCAGAAATCACCAACTTCCCTCACTATCTTTTTGGCGCTGAAGGAAGAAGAACCTTTTTCATCTTTCCGCAGACTTTGCTGAAATGGCTGCCGCACGCAATTCATCTTCGGTATCTGAAGAAAATTTTCGTGTACCTTTAAAAAAAAAAAAATGAATCTTTCATCTGGCAATTTTTTACCTATCCTCAGGATAAAAAAAAAGTAAATGCTCCGAAAGTAACTTGCACAATTTGTGACGCAGTACTTTCAAGAGGAAATGCTTCCAAAAAGTATTCCTTTTCGATTCATACCATGAAGAGACATGTGAGCCAAGTCCATCCTGTGCAATATGCACAGGCAGCGACAAGAGCTCTGGCAACAGAACTACCACCAGCTGTGGCCAGTACTTCATCGAGAAGACGACCTACATCTCCATCTACTGCACAGTTGGAGTTGAAACCATTTTTGTCGAAAGTGCATATGAAATGCAACAAGTGTAAATGTAAATGTAAATGTATTGGACTTGTAAAGCGCACGGCTGCCCGTAAGCGTCCTGGCGCTTGCTTAGGGAACCCATCCTGGTATTCCCCTGTGAGAAACCCCCGGCAGGGTGTCCACAAGGTGAAAGCCAGGCATCCCGCCGCGAGGTGCCGTAGTGGAGATTAAGCAAGCTATTGCCCAGAGTCGCAGAGTGTGACCCCATGAGTTGATTAGGCACCAGAGCTAGAATTGTCGAGTCCGTGGAATTTTGAGCCCGAGACCCGCCGAGGCGGGGAATCGAACCCTGGTCCACGGTCGATCTCAGCTTCCGGGTCTGCTGCCTCTAACCACTGAGCCACGCTTCTCCACAAGTGTGATGGATTGATTGTGTACGGGGAGCAGAGCCTCACTCTTGTAGAAAGAAGAATTAATGACCATGTAAGCTTTGAATGTACCTAATTTTTTAACAACTTCTTATGTTCCTGTTTTACAGTTCAAAAATTCGGCTCCAGTTTAACAAATCATAAACAATAAAAAACTTGTCAAAAAATTTAAAAAAAGTAAAAAAACTACAAAACTCCCAAAAAAAAAGTTCTTTTCAGAACTACCTCATTGTACCAAAAAGAGCTCTATTCATAAGCTAAAGTATCGCTGCATTTTCAGAACAATTATTAAAGAATGTGGCAATACTTGGGGCATATTATGAAGAAGACGTGATAATTTATCGTCGCTTTTATCGGCAGAACACTGCTAAAAAAGCGAAGATAATCGCCTTCACAATATGGGCCATATTATCAAGGACGGGCGATAGGAATTCCTATCGAAGCCCATGTTAGATGTCTTCACATCTCACATGGGCTTCGATAGGATTTCCATAGGGCATATTATCAAGCCCATTATCGCCGCTTTATCGGCAATTTCCTGTCGATAAAAGCGGCGAAAATGTATCGACCGTCCTTGATAATATGCCCCTATGTTCTACAAATTCCAATCGAAACGTATGTTATATGTCTTTATATCTAACATTACGTTCGATTGCAATTCATAGAGCATATTATGAACGCCGTTTTCGCCCCTTGTATCGGCAACTCCCTGCCATTAAGGGCGGCGATAATGTCTTCCGTATCCTTGTAAATATTCCTCAACACCTTTGTGACAACGTCATAACACCGCCTGCCGTAAGAGCACTTTGCATGTGTGCCGCACAGACAGTTAATGACATGCATAGTAGGCGTACGTTAACCCACATGCAAAATGTGTTTGCAGGTGAAAATACTATCACGAACACGGCTATTGTTAGAAAAACAGTTTAAATAAACTTGTTTATCGTACTACTGCCACAACCTGCTTTGATGAAGCATTTGGCAGCGTTACCATGGAGGTGTGGAAAATAAAACTAAATCAACCCCCTCTCCTAATTACAAGGCACACATTAGTGCATAAAAACAACGCTTGTTTTCACGCGGTAATGTTAACTGCCGCTGGCTGTTACAGGGGTACTATCACATATATATTCAAATTAATAATTACGTAGTTACACTGCGGAAAACTCTGGCGATAGCTGGCGAAAGTCAAATATACGATGTTCAGGGCATATTAACAACAAGTATAGATTCACCAGGCGTCCCCGTTTTGCCAGGACGGTTTCCCTTCTTTTAACCAGCTATCCCAGCAAATTTCATTAAATATGGCTCATCTCCCCGTTTTTAGAGACAGTCGACTGAAAATGGAAAGAAATATTTTTTTATGTTTTACAAAGCAGTTAAAGTTACCTGTTGTTTCCACAATGCAATGTAATTGACAGGCAACGTACACAGATTAAAAACATGGAGATGGGCTTATTAGAGAGGTTCCCTGCCCTACAGTAATACTATTTATCTTTCTTGACTAACCTGTAGATTTGATTTTACTGAACTAGATTTTGTTTATGCACTGTGCACTTTTATTTGGCATTCCCACACCAAATATGGTGGGCCGATAATCTCATGCCTTGTCCCTGTGATACCTGTTTGAGTCAAAGCACTATGCACTTTGTTGTATTCTGCAATTTAAATAAAACCGCAAGAAGTAGATTTGTAATTCCATTATTAACCACTTGGATGCTAAGGCTGTTTGGCATCATTAATGCAATTTCCATTGAAATCAATGGAAACTCCATGACGAGCTGGGCTCGTCATGAGCGTCGAAGGGGTTAAGGAAGATTCGCCCCTGTACATATATTGATGGTTTTAATATTTTCTGCACACATTGGCTACCGCAGATATTTGTACCGCGGTGACCAATTTTGTAAAAGTCTCTATGGCTATTCGGAAGCATTATGAGTAAAAGATGCTCATAATGACTCGTATAATATCATGCTGTTTAAATTGATTAACGTATGCAAAGAACCCTATATTGCCGGAATATAATGAATTGTTCTTTTTTTAATTCTTTCATTGGTATTGTTTTAATAATTCTAAAAACATTTATTGTTAAACTTTTATGGTGCTTTTGAACTGAAATAAAGTTGCTCATGACTGACTTATATGTAAGTACAATTTATACAAAAAAGTTTTCCTAACTACAACTAGGTTTTAACTTTAGTTTTTATATATATATATATAACCGTAAAGAGCGCCGAGCAATTTTCCCCGCCTCTGAACCACAACTGTTATTCTTGGACAAACCGAAAACCAGGGGAAATCGGCTGCCGCCTGTCACTGGAGTCAGGCAGGATCCCCCGCAGTCCCAATAAAGACTGGGAAGCAACGTAGGGAGGTATACAGACCTGGAAACGGACACTAGCACGTTCCAGGAAAATCAGCCATCATGTCACCGACCTTCGCGCAAAGAGCAGAACTGCAGCAAATAACATGCCGAGTCAACCACGCACGAGGGGACTGGCAATGCTAATAAAACCTTTGACTGTAGATCGGAACTGGCACTCTGCTGAATGAAGGCAACAACATCCCCTCCATGCAGAAAAACGTCAGTGAAAACTCTTAACACTAGTGGACTTCAGCTACCACAATGCCCAGCAAACCGCTAGCAGCGTCAACCAGAGGTGGGGCATAAAGGTGAGGATTATCAGCTGAACCCACTCACAACATTTGCATGAACTGAGGCGTTACCTCTGAAGAAGTTTGCAGCCCAAACGAAACGCGTCAGGTGCCTCACACTGCAATAAAAGGCTGTCTGCCAAATCTGCATACCGTTTGCGTCTCAAAAACTCTTTTCAAAAGGGAGAGAAATGCTGTGATATATATATATATATATATATATATATTCAGTGAAAAAACCATAGGTTATAGACCATATATAGTTAGGAATTAGCATTTACAAAACCTTGAAAATTCACTGAAAAAACCATAGGTTATAGACCATATATAGGGGCCGATTAGGATGGAGGATTTTCCGCCTCCTCCGGGCTGGCGGAAGCCACCTCCGGCCCGGAGGAGGCGGAAAATCCTCTGCGGAGTCACCAAAGACCCACCGCCAAATTAGGATGGCTGGTGGGTCTGGAATTCCGTCCGCCGCTTTTCCGCTGCGGTCGGCTTCCGACCGCGGCGGAAAAGCTATAACATGGCAGGCGGTGTCTATGAGACACCGTCCGCCATATTATGATGGTTGTGTAAAACTGCTTTTCCACGGCGGCTTTTCCGCCATGGAAAAGCATACGGACATTCACTTTGGGGGCCCGTTGCGGGCCCCCTGGGTGAATGGGGGGTGCACATGGGGGGTACCTATGGTACCCCCTGCATTTGCGTGCACAAAGCAGCAGGCACCGTGCGGTGCCTGCCGCTTTGTGCATGTAAATGTAACACATGCTTTTTTAACATTGCGGCGGGTGCAGCTTGAAGCTGCACCCGCCGCAATGTTAAATATAGAGGATGTGACCGCCACCCTGGCGGTCACATCCTAATCAGCACGGAGGGAACGCCGCAGCCCCTGCGGACGTTCCCTCCTCCTCAAGGGTGGCGGACGGACGCAAGTCCGTCCGCCATCCTAATCGGCCCCATAGTTAGGAATTAGCATTTACAAAACCTTATTTTACTCACACAAAACCATTGAAATTCCATATATAGTTAGTTGCACTAACTATATATCGCGCACCCACAATCCACTGCTGATGATGTCACATATTACATCATTCATGACATGGTCAGTGACATCACTGATGACATCACTGATGACATCTCAAATGACATCACTGATGACATCACTGATGACAACATCCAGTGACTGTATGTTTCTGTAAAGTTAAAATATGTCTTACATATTGAAGAATGAGTGGAAGTATAAGTGTCTGGACGAAGGATTTAGTAGGTGCATGACTGAATGTATGAGAGAGTGATTAAATGTGTCTCACTGAGTGCATGGGTTAGTGACTAAACTGTCTTAATTTGTGCACCATTATGTCTGTTGTTCTGTAAACTGCTGCATGTGTTGATCAGTAGCTATATGATTAACTATATGGGTTATTGATTGATTGTCCAAGTATTTGTATGGGAGACTGAGTGTGTGTGTGGCTGGCTGGGAGGTGTGTGACTCTGTGCAGATCAATGTGTACTTGTATCAATGATTGTATAAGAGAGTAAGTATGTGTTAGTATATGTTTGAAAATGTAAGGTGCTCTATGTTTAACTGTATAGACAAGAAAATGGAAGTGTGATTGATTCTTTACAGGACTGACTAGGTGTGTGAGTAACTCCATGGATGAGTGGCAGAGTGTGAGTGTCTGTATAGGTGTATGAGTGCATATGATAGTGTTGTAAATATGAGTGATTGTATGTATGAATGATTGTATGGGTGAATGAGTGAATGTGTGTGTAGACGTAGGAATCAGTGAGTGCGTATGTAGTAACTAGTATTGGTGTGTCAATGGTTTCAACAATTATACTCTGTATTTAACACTGGGTGTAACAGAGGTTATATTAAAATGTGAGGAGATGCATTGTATTGTCACATGAATGATATCATCAGTGATGTGGTCATTGATGTCAAATGAGATGTCATCAGTGATGTCATCAGTGATGTCATTTGAGATGTCATCAGTGATGTCATCAGTGATGTCACTGACCATGTCATGAATGATGTAATATGTGACATCATCAGCAGTGGATTGCGGGTGCGCGATATATAGTTAGTGCAACTAACTATATATGGAATTTCAATGGTTTTGTGTGAGTAAAATAAGGTTTTGTAAATGCTAATTCCTAACTATATATGGTCTATAACCTATGGTTTTTTCAGTGAATTTTCAAGGTTTTGTAAATGCTAATTCCTAACTATATATGGACTATAACCTATGGTTTTTTCAGTGAATTTCAATGGTTTTGTAAATGCTAATTCCTAACTATATATGGTCTATAACCTATGGTTTTTTCAGTGAATTTCAATGGTTTTTTAATAGCAAATATCAAAAGCTTTAAAATGTATTCTTCTTTAAATCGAAAAATATATTTTATATGTTTTTAATATAATTTTTTTATGTATATATATATATACATTTTTTTTATTTTTTTTTTGTTTCGCTACCGGTCCGCGCACCGGGTAGCTTCCTGTTAGCTCAGTTTGGTGCCGCGACCCGGTCCGCGAACCAGTAAACGTTCCGTTAGCGCAACTGCCGCGTTAGAAAACAACATCGTGACGCATCGCGTAAGCGCGACGTATCGCGTTGCCGCATAATGCGTCTTATGACGCGCCGCGTTAGCGCACCCGAAAGTGTTCCGGAGCGCGAACCGAGGCGCGAAGCGCAGCTCCCCGGAAGCGATCCGGGGCGCGTCGCGTAAGCGCGACGTATCGCGTTGCCGCGTAATGCGTCTTATGACACGCCGCGTTAGCGCACCCGGAAGTGCTCCGGAGCACGAACCGAGGCGCGAAGCGCAGCTCCTCGGAAGCGATCCGGGGCGCGGCGCGGAGCGCGTATCGTAAGCGTAACAGGTCATGTGACTTGTTAATAAAACTTTCTATTGGTTCATTTCACTTTTGGTTTCCTAATGATGTAAGGCTAGGTCATGTGACCTAAAAATAACACTTTTCATTGGTTTAGAATTTTTTTTTTCCCAAATGATGAAAGCCCCCACCTTCTTTCCTCACTCTGACTTTCATCTTTGTGAGAGGAAGACCTGTTTTTGCTTATTACAATAATGGCATCTGTAGTAGCTGCAGCTGGTGGACCCCCACCACCACCACAACCACCTAGGAAGGAAGGACCACCTCCACAGTTCCTTCCCAACCCAGAGGAGGAAGAGGACGAAGAAGAGGAAGAGGAAGTACAGCCAAGACAGTTTTTACGTGAGGAGCCCCGGATATCTCACCACAAAGATAGTTTTATTTGGCAGTTTTTTTCTTTTCCTCAAGGCCAAAAAAAAGTGAATGCTCGCCACGTGACATGCCTCATATGTAAATATGTTTTATCTAGAGGCACAGATAAAAAGTATAGTTACGGCAACTATACTATGCACCGTCATATGCAGAGGTGGCATCCACTGAATTACAGCGTTGCAGAGATGCGTCACCTCCAAGACAACCCACCAACTCCTGTGGCCAGTACATCGGTACAGGTAACTCTGTCGGGGCCAGAGGCGCGGGAAACGGTGCCAAACATTCAACAGAATTTTGTGCACATGAAGATAGTGTGCCTTTATTGTGGTAACCTACTCTCATGTGCAAATATGAGTATCAATTTGATAAACAGAGCATTTGAAAACCACAAGTGCTCAAAACGCCCCAAAAAAAAAAAAAAAATGTTGCTCCTGTTGAGCCCTTTCTAATGCCTGTTTTTCGTTGTTCCCCCTCAAAAAAAACAAAAAAAATATAAAACCGTTCACAAAATACAAAAAAAGTAAAAAATTGTTCAGAAAAATAATAAAAAAAATATAAAACAACAAAAATAATAAAATAAAGTTATTTTCAGAACTACCTCCCCTTTATAAAAAAATTGCTAGAATGTTTAGCACTCTGGCAACCTCTATTTCTTTTGGTTCGCTTCCCGGTTCGCTCGCCGGTACGCGAACCGGGAGCGAACCAAAAAAAAGTTTTTAAAAAAAAGAAGAGTAAGTATAAGGGAAGGAAACAGAGAGTAATGTTAAAAGAAAGACAGCTATAGGGAGTAACACAGAGATACTGTTTAATAGATCTATTTACCGAAGAAAAGATGGAAGAGGGTATAATTGTGAAAAACAAAATAGATAAGGAAGTGGAAGAAAAAAAGGAGAGTAGAAGAATAATAAACAAGAGTTTCTTAGAGAATGTGAGTGAATGTTCAAAATAAGATTAAAACATGTGGAATAACAGAGAGAAAAAACAGAAAGCAGAAATGAAGAAGTAACAGAAAAGGAATGATTGAAACAGCAAAGAAATGTAAATAACATAGGGGCATATTATCAACATAGGTGATAAAATTATCGCTGCTTTTATCGGCAGAAATCTGCCGCTAAAGCCGCTTTTGCAGCAGTTTTCTGCCGATAATGACTGCTTTTATCGGCAGAAATCTGCCGCTAAAGCCACTTTTGCGGCAGAAAACTGCCGCTAAAGCCGCTTTTGCGGCAGTTTTCTGCCAATAAAAGCAGCGATAATTTTATTGCCTGTGTTGATAATATGCCCGTAGTGTGCTTGAACTACAGGGAGAAAGCATAATGAACTATTAGTGAAAGAGTGATCAGTCAGAGACAGTGAGAGTAATAGAGACGGAGTGAGTGAACAGGAGTGAGGAACTATGAGAAGAGAGGGACTGAGAAAAGGAGTGGAAGGAGTAGAAAAAGTAAGTAATAGAGAAAGGAATGAGAGAAGTAGCAAAGGCAGGAAACTGAGGGTTAAAGAAATGAAGCAGTGGAACTAATAGAAGTTAAATGTGATAGAAATGTAACGAAAAGAGTACAAAACATTTACCTTATAATTGTCGTTAACTTAGTCACTTGTTATTTTTATACTTTCAATCTGTGAAAGAAAGAACAAAAATTTGAAAAATATTAAAACATGTATTTAAAAATTAGAAAAGACAAGGGAAAAGATTGAAGGACAAACAGTTTTTCAACAACTTTGACACTTACAGAAGCCTCTGCTTCTCCATGCCCCCTACACAGTCCTAAATATATACATTTTAAACTAACAGTATCTTGTTGCAGATGAAGTGAGGCCTATCTTGTAACATGGTGCATCTTTTGCATCACTGCTGCATCACATAAGTGATGCAACAGCGGCACAAAAGAGGCGCATGGCCATCATAAATCTGCCCCTAACATTTTAAATGATTGATTCAGGATGCCGATAAGGTGTGGCCTATCGAGGGGTTTGTTTGAGGTGAGGCCTACACAGGGTTACAGATGAAATTTAGACTTGTTGAAGAGTACAGAGGAGATAATACATGTTCTTGCCTACCAATGAAGTGAGTCATGTCCACTGCACTCTTTAACAAAGGCCAGACCTCCTCTGTCTCCCTGGACAGGCCTAAACCTGATCTGCACAATGTGATTCGTAATGTTAGGAAACACAGGTGATGTAATTGAAAAAAAGTGCAATTTCTTTTGCTCATTTCACAATCACATCACTTGTGTTTCCTTTGCTTAGGTGTCTCATTGTGCAGATGTAGTCCAGCATATGAAAGAGTACGCAGAAGTGCAGCACTGCATGCAACAACTTTGACACTTACTGAAGCCTCAGCTTCTGCATGCCCCCTACACAGTCCTAATTATATACATTTTAAACTGACAGTATCTTGTTGGAGATGAAGTGAGGCCTATCTTGCAACATGGTGCATCTTTTACACTGCTGCTGCGTCACAAAAGTGACGGAACAGCGGCGCAAAAGAGGCGCACGGCCATCATAAATCTGCCCTTAACATTTTAAATGATTGTTTCTAGATGCTGATAAGGGGTGGCCTATCCACAGATTTGTTTCAGGTGAGTCCTACTCAGGGTTGCAGAAGAAATTTAGGCTTGTTGAAGAGTACAGAGAAGATAATACATGTGCAGGCCTACCAACAAAGTGAGTCATGTCCACTGCACTCTTGAACAAATGCCAGACCTCCTCTGTCTCCTGGAACAGGCCTAAACCTCATCTACACAATGTGATGCGTAATGTTAGGAAACACAGGTAATGTAATTGAAAAACGTGCAATTTTTTTTGCTCATTCCACAATCACATCACCTGTGTTTCCTTTGCTTAGGTATCTCGTTGTGCAGATGTAGTCTATCATATGAAAGACTACGCAGAATGTGAGCACTGTATGCAACAACTTTGACACTTACAGAAGCCTCAGCTTCTCCATGCCTCCTACACAGTTCTAAATGTATATCATAAATACAAAAAGTACAGAATTAATTATACATGTTAAATGGTTTATTTTTGCTGTTCTCAGAATTTATCAAATTTCACTAAAAACAGTGACTTGAAGGTATTCATCATATAACAGCGGGGGGGAAAAACACAATCAAAATGATTGTGTTTAAAAAACCCATATAACATAACCAATCAGAAATCAGAACTCCTGAAAAGTAACTTACTTTCCATGACGTCGAAGGATATCCTATGAACAGCTTACACTCTGTTGTGCTGTTATTATTTTCAGCCCGCCACTTTCTGAAAGAAAAGCTCCATCGTTTTGACAAATATGTTACATACAATAAATGACTTCTCGCTCTCTACCGCACTTTTCCACAAGGCCAAATCGTGTAAGAGCCATTTATAACTCTTGGAATTCTTCTAAGCAAATCCCGTCATTTTGTATTTCCGCAACTTTCAGAAAGAAAACGTTCAAGATCACTTTCACAATCCTGTACTAGTAATATCTCACCCTTCTTGCTCACTCATGTTCCACATTTCCTATGACACTGATACTGCTTACTATGAGGCACATTACACTACCTCTATGACTACTACAATTATTTAATTCTCTTGATCACAGTGGATGTTGTCAAAGGACCATCATGTCATATAATAGCTGCAGTTAGAAATGTTCTTCGTCCTAAAATCAACAACTGTGTAGCCACAACATTTGTAATTAAAGTTGAAAACTTATTTTCATTAGGTTTATATAGTTGGAATTTTTAAATGACATTATAACCAAAAGTTTGTTCAAAATATGTCGACAGCATTGCAGACTTACATTACCTCTACTCCATGTTTTGATTGGCTGCTTGAATTAGCTTATTAAAAGAAACAGTTTTTCTGAATTCATTCAAAGTGCAGTTATTTTTCCATGACATCAAGTGTTATGGTAAGAACACCGTTTGCTTTGGGAAATACTCTGTTGTCCTTTAACTAATCCGTGCCCACCACTTTCTGTAAGAAAACCTTCTTTTTTTTTCAGTAACTACTTAAAACTCAAAAATAAATGTTGACTCTGTACTACACTTATCCTCAAGGCCAAATAGTGTAGGAGCCATTAGAACCTCTTGAAATTCCTCAGAGCAAATCCCGAGATTCTTTCCCTAAAATTTTGGTTGTAAAAACACCAGGTAAGAATTTTTAAGGTCAAAAGGCAATTTTTGTTTTTAAAGTTAAAACAGAATCATTGCAGAATGACCAGCCGTTTCTAGACTTCAAATAAGCTGTGTAATGTCCTGATGTTGTTGAAGGACCGTCATGATACATAATTGCTGCAGTTACAAAAGTCCTTCCTGATATTGACAACTGCGAAGCCACAACATTTTTAATTAAAGTTGTCAATTTTGTTCCATCAGGCCTACATCGTTGGAACATTAAAATGACATACTGGCCATATGTTCGTATAAATAATGTGGACAACATTTCAGACTTACATTGGCTACACTCCATGTTGTGATCAGCTGCTTTTACTAGCTTATTAAAGGACACTGATTCACTGTCTGGCAAAGTTAAATATATAAATTTTTCTGAGTCTACACTAGTAGTACTTGATACCCTACAGCTCTCGCAGTCATGCTGCCATTGATAAGAAAGCCCAAACAGGTGATCTACATCTACACCTTCATCTTGCAATACATCAAGCATATACATTAAAAACTCCTGACAATCTTGCTGAATATTTTGAGAGAATTGCGTTTGACCTGAACACTTGTCTAACAGATTTCGAATTTCAGACACACTTTCTATTTTTGTTCTATCAGTGCTACATTTCTCTAACACAGAATTCAGCAAGCAGCAAAAACTTTGATCCGAATTGATCACAATCTGTTGTTTTAAAGTTTCTAGAGAAAAGACAACATTAACCACTACATTAGCATAGCAGTTGACACCAGAACTATTTTCAAATTGAAAACCAACAACATCTTCAACAGAATCCTTTTTCTTTCCGCTTATAATTTCAGGTTCATCGACTTTTCGTCTTTTTGCTACAACCTCCCTACTATTGCTCTTTTCTTTGTTTACGGCCTACCACAGGTTTCTCAAACAAAGGATATTGAGGCAAATGTGGCGCAAACTCTCTTCTTAACCTATTGTATTCCTTAACACAATCTAGATCCGCAGAAATGTTTGTGACATCACACTCAATCAAGTACAATCCCGATAAAGTTCTGACTCGTGACAATGCCACATATGCCATACCCTCCTTGAACACAGAACTGCCAATATTCACCAATGCACTGTCTACACTTAAACCTTGCGATTTATGGATTGTCACCGCATATGCCAAGTAAACAGGAAACTGCTTACGGCGAACATATAAGTCTTTTACAAGCAAAAACCTAGCAGAGCAACGACCAATTAGCTGTACTTCCTCAATGCCATCAAATTTAATTTTTAAAAATTCAATTCCATCTCTATTTCTGTATTTCACAAAATCAACAACATTAGCCATTGATCCATTTACCAGACCTCTTTCAACATGTAAATTCCTTCTTAAAATTATACGGCAATTTAAGCACACATTCAGAGTCTTTTCAAAACCTGCAGTTTTAGATATAGTCTTGTCTAATGAATCCAATTTTGATTTCAAATTCTCAGACAAAATAATTGTTGATCCCATATGCTCTACTCTGTCAATAGCTTCCAGTTTCACAATCTCTTGGTTTTCTAAAGGCAACATTTTGTTGTTGAAGATGGCACATTCTGCAAGAGTTGGCATCAAACATATTCCAGATTTCTTCTCAGTAATTTTCTGAAAAATATTCTCAGGCACAACGTCTTGTTCTGGATACAAATTTGACAGTAATCGTGCATGTAAAGCTTCTTTCCCATGCTCGGTCACTTTTCCGATTCTAACATCTTGTAGAATATTCTTGTAATCTTCATCCTTCGCCTGACGCATATTTTCACGCAGTTCAGCATAATTGAAGTTTAACCATATATTGACGTTGCCAATGCTCCCTAGGCACTTCCTGGTATCTTCATGCGTGAGCATTTTGAACACAGGTTGTCCTTTCACTGGTGTCAGCTGCAGAAGATCACCGAAAACAATGATGTGTTTGCCACCAAATAACACATCATACTCTGTTTTGAGAACTTCTTGCATTCTCAAATGCACAAAGGCAAGCATGACATTGGAAACCATGCTTACTTCGTCAATGATAAGAAGTTTCATTTTCCTCAAGACTCTTGAAACTTCACAACAAGCATCTCCAGATAACTTGTGGTATTGTAATTTGTTATCATGCTCCACTGGCAGCATCAGTAGGCGATGCAAAGTAATACCTTTAATGTTATGTGCTGCCAGTCCAGTTGGAGCGGTGACAACACAAGACAGGGATGACTCAGTCCTTTTCTGCAAATAACATGAAATTGCTTTAATGAGGAAACTTTTTCCAGTTTCCGCTTCTCCACTCACGTACAGTCGGACAGGCTTCAACGACGTACATGAGCACTCTTTCTTCTCATGACTTAATCCATGATCAATTTGGTTGGTAACTTCGTCATATATTTTCCTCTGCTCAACGTTGAGTTGTCTTTCCAAGTCTTCTAAGTTAACCGCATCCTCCTGAGCATGTGCCATGGCTCTTTCCACTTCAATCATGGCAGTGGCAGCTTCATTTTCGATAACTGGTCCTCCTAGTGGATCCTGACTCAATGAAACAGTACTCTGACTGTCCTGAGAACTGTCTCTAGCAATCTCGGCTGCAATCGTTGCTTCCTGCTCGATTTCCGCATTCAACATTTCTAGATATTTGGGAAAAACAGGACATTCTATGGTCTCCTTGGCGGCATTGAAAGAGTCTTCGTAACAGAAGAAATCTCCAAGCAGTTCCTCTTCTGCACGCCAAGGCTTGAAAAGTTGCAAAAGTGCTAAATAGAAAAACTCTTTTTTTTTCAGGAGATTCGCCACTCAATTTTCGATGGTTTACCAAGTGGCATTTTCTTTGCTTGACCAGACATCCCTCACTTCCAATTACAGCATACACTCCTTTATCAATATCTTCTTTGATGTTCCTCTTGAATATGTAATTTTGTAGAACCTCATACAGACAAACATTCTCGAGGTGACTGCTTCCATTTGGATAATATGTATCCAACATGTTGGTCTTCAAAATATCGGTACTGTTTGGCTCCTTTTCCGCCAAATACTCAATTTCCCGCACAGGTTTCAGAACTCGATTATGCGTTGCAGCAAGACCAAGACTCGCCCAAACGATACTCCTGGATTTGGCATAGAGACTTGCTGAAGACAACCGGTCAGAACATTCGTAAGCTCCGATTTCTCGATGTGACAACATCTTCAGACTGAAACTGTACAACTTCTTACTGAGGCTCTTTTCATGGGAAATGTCCTCCCACATATCCTTCAATTCTGTCTTTTCTTTTTTGGTGATGTAAGATGTCACATACCGAGCCACAGCCATACAGTTATCAGCCACAAACTGTATATCCATGTTAGCATTCCACATGGACAAAATCACTGGGTTGTAGTCGTTGATATACTTGGACTCTTCGTTCCTTTTCAAATTGTATGTGTTTTTAGGTGATTTCTTCATCACATTATGTCGCAGCGAAGACATCAAACTGTGCACTCTTCCTTTGGAAATCACCGGTCGTGGAAAGGCGAAACGACATTTGGTGTAGAACTTGTCCTTGTTTCTGAATTTACGACGACAGTACTTTCCACAACGGCTTTGGAAGCGTAAAACTTGTTCTCTTAGGCTTTTGTCTTCCTTTGCATTTGGAACAGCACATGTAGAATACTGTTCTATGAAACTCATCACTAAGTCTTCTGGATCTGTTCCAAATTTAGGTGCATCCTTGATCCACAGCAGCATATGTATATGAGGAGCACCTCTTGCTTGGTACTCCTTTCTCCAGAAGAAATCCAACACCTCTCCAAGAGATGGATTTTTCTTGTTCATGATGAAAGACATCATAGCTTCAAATCTATGATTGAAGTACCTGCATACATTCACTGGATCCAAAGAGCACAGTTCTCCGGGTGTCTTGAATTCGATATTTTCAATGTTTCCATTTGCCTCTCGTAGAAATTCAAGTAAGTCTTCCCAGCCATACTCGGCACAGCTGAGAGTGAGGAACCATGTGTGAGTTCCTAAGTTCCTCAGCATACATTTTAAATCACCATGACGACGGTACCAGTACTCATTAGTACCACGCTGACACGCCATGAGATTAATCAGGTGAGAATCCAAAATACTGTCTTGCACATTGACTTTATCCATAAAGTCACTTGCCGAGATGTTTTGCATCTGTACACCACTTTTCAAGATGTGGTTCACTGCATATGACAGTCCAGACAGATCGCTTTCAAACAGGAGATGAAACAAATAGGGAATGCATTGTCGAAACCTAGGATCTTCTGCATACAATCGTAAAGTCCGGTATTCAGAAGCAGGAATTTGATGAGGTCGCTCATCATATCTTCCTCCTTGACCTGTTGGAAGTAGCTGTGGGAAACACCGAGCTTCCAAACTTTCCTCCCAAACACTAATGGGACTCCCTTTGGCTTGTTTCATTTGAAACAACTCAATAGCATTCCCCATGACTTCCTTGGAATGCAAAGGATGAACACTATAATGTTCATATATTTCTTCATTTTTAGAGGGTTCTACTTTCTCAATTTGACCAGCACACAAATCGCTATCCTCTTCTTCACTTACTTCCTCTTCTGCAACATATACATTCTTGTAGTACTTATTGTTTTTTTTTCAAATACAATGTTGCCTTTTTGACTTTCCTAACATCCACTAAATCTTGCCATATTTTCTTACTCTTTGTCGGAACCCCATTAACTAAGATAACCAGAGGTTCCTCTTCCACTTTTTCTACTCCAATTGTATTAATGTTTTTCTTCAAATCTAGAGGCAAATAAACAACTCTTCCCTTTAATCCTCTCTGTAAATCTGATGGAGGCAATTTCCCTGTCTTTGGCTCCATTCTTACAATAGCCTGAAAGGGATGGATACTTTGAATCAAAATAGATTCATAAGTATTTAAATCCTTCAATTCAGAAGGAATCTCAACCAATTCCAGATTATTATGAACCGCTCTAGCAGGCATCCGGTTTTGATTTAATTTGTTACAACAATAAGTACACACACGTTGATCCAATCCCAAATCAAAACAATTTTCTACCATCAAGTATGTTGCGAAATCCTTCCATTCACTATTATTTTCCCTTTCACTTTTCGCATATAAATCCACTAACTTAGTCTGATTCTTATAATAAGTGCGTCGACAACACACACAAGTGAAATTAGGCCTCTCACTTGATTTCACCTGAAACGTGGCAATTTCCTTCTGAAAATTATCTGTACTGGAAACCTGTACACTATCTTCCACATTACCCTCTTCTTCTGGGTCAATTTCAACATTCTCCTCTTTACTTGCAAAGTAACAAAACTCAATTTCTTCACAAATATTCTTCACATCTATTTCAGAACCATGCAAAAGAGCAGTGCATAATTGTTTAAGCATAATTGCTGGACTCTTAGCATAATACAACATTCTAACTAATTTCCTCACTTTATTATGATGCACTGCTAGCATCCTGAAATGATGAAAAACACTCTGGCATACTCTCCTGGAAAGACAAGCCAGTGAATGACCATGCAAACCTGTCACTTCTCTCACTCTGCAAGGATCTAATTCTTGCAACAACTTCATTTTCTGTTTTAAACTTTTCTTATTAAATGTCCGTACAAAATAACAAAGCAAATTGATGGAATCCTGTCGCACACTGCAAATACTACTACACTTCCAGATATACACTGGTCCCTTAGGACGTCTTCCTAAAACCTCATTACCTAACACCTCTTCTGCCTCTGTTGTCACAAGTTTTTCTTTTTCAACTGGACAACCATCTTTCACCTCATAAGCTCGACCACTGGTGTCAACTGCATGCACCAAATCATTATCCTGGAAATAACTCTCCTCATTAAAAAATGCCTCACAACTTGAACTATGCATCCATTCTCCTGAAAAAACTTCACAAAAATTACTACGATTAACTGTTCTCTTCCATCTACTATTTCTTTTGAAATCATAAATTGCCTTGTTTAGCTTCCTAATTCTATTGATTATCAAAATAAATTACTTTCGCTTAATTTCAAATGCCTGATCAATAATTTTCTCAACTTTTTTTTTCTCTTATAAAAAACCACTTTCTGTTGACCTTTCTTAATATTTTTTAACAAATTGCCAATTATCTTGTTGCGGAACATTCGTCTACGAATGTCCCTAAACTGATTTTTCCTTCTACTACCATGCACAGAGTTATCTCCTGCTCTAGCCGTAACATTTTTGATTGACCTTTCCTTTCCGTTTAAATTGGTTCTCTTTTTCTGGACTAAAACATTTTCTGTAGTACTACTTTTTTTTCTACAAATGTTTCTTATGAATGATTTTGTTGTCTTACCCGGAGCTTTCTTGGTGACTTGACGAGTTTTTATTGTAGAGGACCTCTGCAAGAATTTATTAAGCTGCTGTCTTTGACGTTTTGTAGCCTTTCGGTTTCGTTCTTTAGATGGCATTATGTCCTTTTGAAATGATCTGCAGTTGAATCTGTGGTAAAATATAATTAAAATGTTATTAACCACTATTAGCAAACAGTAAATCAATAACAGTCGTCAAAAATTTAACACACTACTTGTCATTTTTACAAAAATAATTTTTAGTGCATTGGCAAATTTAGTAGTCACAAATAGTAGCAAAGAAATGGAATGCTTCTACATTTGACCTGTGCTGTTTTACGGTTTACATGTTTACTTTTCATTTCCAGTAACTTTTAAAAATAAATGTTTATAGTTCCATAGGCTCAAGCAGGTCAGCTTCCCACCCTATGTCATACAATTCTGACAAATCGGCATCCTCATCATGTTCTTCATCATCCTCAGGATTTAAATCATCCAAGGGATCTACTTCCACTGACGTTTCAATGACAAGTTCAATGATAAGATCGAGATCAACGGATTGCTCATTATCACTCATGGTTGATGTTGTTGTTATCTTTAAAGAAAGAGAACAACAATGAGATGTTGCAGAGTAAGAGACAAATCTCAGAGACTATAATAGTAAAATTGTTTAACAAGAGTAACATTTTGCAGCTATTATTTAGCCATGTCCAGCGATGCTGAGGAGGTGAGGCCTATGTCCAAGTTTTCAGTGAACAGGACTCATCTCTTCTTAACCTTGGATAAGCCTCACCGACTCTGTGTCCCCTGCTCATACTTAAATGTAAAGGGGCAGATTTATGTTAACTGGCGCATCCCCAGGGATGCACCAGTTAACGTGCACCGCTGCTCTGCCACCCATGGTGTGCCGCATTTACAATGTGGAGCACCATTGAGCAAAAACAGCACAGATGTGTCACGCATCTGTGCCGCAAAAGCGGCACATTGCAGGAATCACGTCGTAAGCGCGACATGTCTACTGCAATGCACAGGGGCAAGCCACACATTGCATGGTGCATCACTCCTTATGCCTGTTTCAAACAGGCGTAAGGATTTGATTCAGCAATGCCATAAAGCTGACTCAGTGAAATCTTCTAAATTTCACTGTGTTAGTTTTACAGGGCTTTCATGCAAATGAATGCCCACCCTGCAACAAAACGCCTATATGAAACCTGACGCAGGTTTCATGTGGCACAGGACTTTACACCGTGACACATCTGCCTAGATACATCAAGTTGTAAATATGTTGCAACATAGCGCATCTTTTGCGCCGCCGCTGCGTCACAAAAGTGACGCACAGCGGCGCAAAAGAGGCACACGGCTATCATAAATCTGTCCCTAACATTTTAAATGATTGATTCAGGATGACGATAAGGTGTGGCCTATCCAGAGGTTTGTTTGAGGTGAGGCCTACTCAGGGTTGCAGATGAAATTTAGGCTTGTTGAAGAATACAGAGGAGATAATACATGTGCAGGCCTACCAATGAAGTAAGTCATGTCCACTGCACTCTTGAACAAAGGCCAGACCTCTTCTGTGTCCGTGGAGAGGCCTAAACCTCATCTGCACAATGTGATTCGTAAAGTTAGGAAACACAGGTGATGTAATTGAAAAATGTGGAATTTCTTTTCCTCATTTCACAATCACATTACCTGTGTTTCCTTTGCTTAGGTATCTCATTGTGCAGATGGAGTCTAGCATATCAAAGAGTACACAGAAGTTGAACACTGTATACAACAATTTTGACATTTACAGAAGATTCAGCTTCTCCATGCCCCCTACACAGTCTTGTTGGAGATGAAGTGAGGCCTGTCTTGCAACATGGTGCATCTTTTGCATCACTGCTGCATCGGTTTCATGTGGCACAGGACTTTACAGCATGACACATCTGCCTAGATGCATCAAGTTGTAAATATGTCGCCACATAGCAAATCTTTTGCACCGCCGCTGCGTCACAAAAGTGACGCACAGTGGCGCAAAACAGGCACACGGCTATCATAAATCTGTCCCTAACATTTTAAATGATTGATTCAGGATGACGATAAGGTGTGGCCTATTCAGAGGTTTGTTTGAGGTGAGGCCTACTCAGGGTTGCAGATGAAATTTAAGCTTGTTGAAGAGTACAGAGGAGATAAAACATGTGCAGGCCTACCAATGAAGTAAGTCATGTCCACTTCACTCTTGAACAAAGGCCAGACCTCTTCTGTGTCCGTGGACAGGCCTAAACCTCATCTGCACAATGTGATTCGTAAAGTTAGGAAACACAGGTGATGTAATTGAAAAATGTGGAATTTCTTTTGCTCATTTCACAATCACATCACCTGTGTTTCCTTTGCTTAGATATCTCATTGTGCAGATGGAGTCTAGCATATCAAAGACTACGCAGAAGGTGAGCACTGAATGGAACATGGCTATGTAACTCAAAGAATCAAAATCTAAATTTGCCAAGCACAGATGGGGACGTATTTACAAGGACCTTGCACCACGGGGAAATGTCTTAAATTAAAATGGGAAAAATAACATCAAAGGGACTCAAAGGCCTTGTAAATATGCCCCAAGCAACCTATGAAACTCTAGCAGTACATATCAAGAAACCTAATTGATTTCAAAAAAACGTTTTTAAACAAATGATGTAAAGCAATTATATACCTACATTCATGGGGAAGTGACTTAAAATGCTCTAAGACACATGAAAGCGTTTTTTTAAGGCCCTTGCACCATTTCTGCGTCAGTTTTAACATGGCTATGTAACTCAAAGAATGAAAATCTAAATTTGCCAAGCACACATGGGGGCGTATTTACAAGGACCTTCCACCACGGGGAAATGTCTTTAATTAAAATGGGAAAAATAACATCAAAGGGACTCAAATGCCTTTTAAATATACCCCAAGCAACCTATGAAACTCTAGCAGTACATATCAAGAAACCTAATTGATTTCAAAAAACGTTTTTAAACACATCATGTACATCAATTATATACCTACATTCAAGGGGAAATGACTTAAAATGCCCTAAGACACATGAAAGCGTTTTTTAAGGCCCTTGCACCATTTTTGCGTCACTTTTAACATGGCTATGTAACTCAAAGAATCAAAATCTAAATTTGCCAAGCACAGATGGGGGCGTATTTACAAGGACCTTGCACCACGGGGAAATGTCTTAAATTAAAATGGGAAAAATAACATCAGAGAGACTCAAAGGCCTTATAAATATGCCCCAAGCAACCTATGAAACTCTAGCAGTACATATCAAGAAACCTAATTGATTTCAAAAAAGTTTTTAAACAAATGATGTAAAGCAATTATATACCTACATTCATGGGGAAGTGACTTAAAATGCTCTAAGACACATGAAAGCGTTTTTTTAAGGCCCTTGCACCATTTTTGCGTCACTTTTAACATGCCTATGTAACATGGCTATGTAACTCAAAGAAACAAAATCTATTTGTAAAACACTTGACACAAAGCAACATTTTAAATACACAACTTTCTTCATAAATTTCTCCTTAAAGCATACTATTCTCTATTTAAATTAAATGAATCTTTTCTCACCTTAGCAAATACTTTTTGAGTTTGAAAACAGTCTCAGACACACACCAATTTGTCTTCAGCAGAGCAAAAGGTATGCACTCCAGAGGCTGCAACCAACAATGGCACAGAAATGCTGTAATTCATCACACATATCTCTCATGTCACCCAATCAAAACTCTTCCCTCACTTTTTTCAAATCAACACCCTTCCCCCTTCTGCCCTTTCTGCCTTTTTTGCATAGCAACCACCTCCTGAAAGACCTCTCATGTTTGCAACTTCACACAACAATGTTTCAATTGAACTCTGAACTCTCAGTACACCTGCGTATCCAGTGCAATCTTTCATAAAATTATTTTTTCTTGACCATTCAAATTACATCTTTCAAAGAACTCATCCATGCACCCTAACTTTCTGTTTCCAGCAATCAAAATCCACCAATCACTGCTACTGATTCATTAGCACAGAAACTCCACAGTTTTTTTCATTATAAACTCTTATTTTTTCAACTGCCATTTCATTCCCACACTTCATCTGACTGCAGCAGAACCTTCTCTCACCATGTTTTCTGTCTGGATTGTTGGACATAGTTACATCCACTGGGCTCCAAGGGATGCTGATAACAGAAATTTACACAACCTCAATTTACAAAATGTGGAAATCAACTGGATTGGTCACAGAGGATTAAGATGTCACCAATTGATACCATTGGTGAAAACCTTTTTGCATTTGCCAAAACCTGACCTGTTAATTGTGCACTGTGGAGGAAATGACTTGGGCACTTTGACTGGGGTAGGTCTGGAAATGCTTTTAAAGGACACCTTTGAGCAATTGATGGCACTATTTCCTCAAACTGCCTTGGTATATTCAAATATATGCCAAAGACAGAAATGGAGGTGGTCGAACGAATTTTGTCCACAAATTGAGAAATCGAGGAAGCATGTAAATAAGTCTGTTTCAGCTTACATGAGAGACCATGGAATGGGCTCCATCTACAACAATAACTTGCGTTACTACATGCACGCTATCTACAGAGCAGATGGAGTTCACTTCTCAGATGAGGGGAACAGAATTTTCATCCTCAATTTAAGACTGTGCATTGGTACCTACTTGTAGGTACCTACATCAGCCACAGGACCCAAAAGCTCTTTTCAGAGCTACCCTACATCTGATCACTCACAATTATTATTTTACTCTAACTTTTCACAAATTTTCACCAAAGTACGCTCCCCGGAGAGCTACCCGGTACGCGCACCGGACGCTAACCGCGAGAAAATTTGGAATTTTTTTTTTTTTCGCACATATGGGCCTCCTCAGCCACCCTCAGAAAACCTAGGGGGTCAGGATACGTCTACCGTGCCCCCTTCTACCCATTCTCAACATTATTTGCCCTCCATCTTGTATCTCAATTCTACCGAAACACAAAATGGAGGACTCCCGTAACGCTGCCGGTTCGCGTACCGGGCGCTCACCGGGAAGCGCTCCATTAAAAAAGGTGGGAAAGTAATTTACAGATAAACGACTGGAGACACTTTCACCAAATATAGATTAGCTCATACTACATACCAATCCCTACCATTTTCACAAATTTGATTGAAATTCCATTTAGCCATTTAGCCTGTAGACCTCTCTAAATACCCTGAGGTAAATTACTTCACAAAACACATCTGAAGTGTTGGAATTGACAACCATTTAAAATGTTACTTTCATTTTCTACTTTTTTTACCTGACATTTGATTGGTTATGTACCTGAATATATATAAAGAAAGAGAGAGAAACACAGCCATTTTCACTACTACTTCCTGAACTACATTGCAAGATCATTTTCACTCACAACTTAAACTTGTTTTTAAAAGGTAAGATGTTATTTTATAAATTTGAAAACATTTTCAGATAGTTATATACTATCCCTCTGTAAGAGTTAGACATTGAGAATGGCTTGTTTATTATAATTTTGGATTGATTTAGGTTTCTGTGGTATAATTATGAATTTACTTAGGCTTTTTCACAGGCACTTTTTAATAGTACTACTTCACACCTCAAAAGTACCTGTCTGAACTTAAACCCAACAGTGCCCTATCTCTACTGATATATTTATTTTTTATGCAAATTTCAGCACAAAAATGGAAGGAGAACAGAACGTTTCCTTTGAAATTGTCCTAGACATGAACAATGAGGAAATCATTGAACCCATTGACTTGGAATTCATGGATGAATCACGAGACCATGAACTTCTACAATGTGTAGAATCTGTGGATTTCTTACTTCAATATGAGGACGGTCAAATGTGGGAAGTTATGTTCAGTCAAAAAGAAGACATATCGGACAGTCAAATGTTAGACGTTCTATTAAATTTTGAAAAAGAATCAGAAAAATAAAATTATATTTAATAATAAAAAATTGTTTGAGTCTTTAATCATTTTTATATGTAATTCATAAACTAGTACCAAATTGATTATAATGTAAAGTCAGACTTATAGTATACTGTGCACAATCACAAAAATAAATTTATATTTAATAATCATAAATACTGCTACTTAAATAAAAAAAAAAAAAAAAAACCACAAAAAGAATAATCAATAAACATACAATATTTCAAAATATCATAGTCTATCATTCTTTTTTCCTTGTAGTACGCTTCCCAGACCGCTTCCCGGTGCGCGTACCGGGCGCTCCCCACGCAAAAAAAACAAAAAAAAATGTTTTCCCCCCGCGGGGCCCTTTTAAAGCCTCCACATCAAACCTAGGGGGTCAGGGAGGATCTACTATGCCCCCTTATGGTCATTTCCCCCTTTGTTTAGGCCTCCTCTTGTCTTTCGATCCTACCGAGAGACAAGATGGCGGCCGCTCCGGACTGTTTAGAATGTTGACAGACACCGGAGAGCCAATCAGCTTCGCTTCGCGAAGTTCCGTTACGCGTCAGGTACGCGAACCGGGGCGCTGCCCGGAGCGCGCTTACAGATATATATATTTTTTTGAACGTTAATTTCTCAAAATCCACTGGAGCACATATATTGAGACCTAGCAAAGGTACATCGGGCTAACAGTCCCTACAATTTTGCCAAGTTTCATGCAAATCCATTCAGCCGTTCGGGCTAAAAGTGTGGCCAACCGCCCTATGGAAATTAACATGGGAAAAACGCGTTTTGGGACCCCCCTTGACGAACCCCCCCCCCAAATTTTCAGGGGCTGCTCAGAAACAAAATGTTCAATTTTCCTGAAAATTTCAGCCAATTCCGTCCACAAACGCCAAAGTTATTAGACATAGAATTTTCAAAAATCCCATAGAGAAAAAATCCTAACTATATATGAGAAGGCCTGGAAGCCTGCCCTTGAGAAGGCCTGGAAAAAAGACCCAAACACCAGCACCAGGGACGCCTTCAAAAACGCCACCCGCATACACCACCAACTGATCCGAAATGCCAAGAAAGCCGCATTCAAAGACCGACTAGACAACAACGCCCACAACAGCAAGGAACTATTCAACAGCGTCAAAGAATTTACCAACCCCTCAGCCAACTCCAACGACATCACTCCCTCTCAAACCCTTTGCGACTCCCTAGCTTCGTTCTTCCACAACAAAATCGCAGACATCCACAACAGCTTCAACAACCAACCCGGAGACCAACCCACCCAACCTTCTGCCGTACCTTCACCCCCCTTGAACATCCTTTATGACTGGAACACAATCTCCACTGAGGACACCATCCGCCTGATGAACTCCGTCCACTCAGGATCCCCCACAGACCCATGCCCTCACCACATCTTCAACAAAGCAGACTCCATCATTGCACCACACCTCCGAGACGTCATCAACTGCTCCCTCAACTCCGACACCTTCCCGGAAATCTGGAAACACGCCGAACTTAGCGCCCTTCTGAAAAAACCCACAGCTGACCCCACCGAACTCAAAAACTACCGCCCCATCTCGCTCCTTCCTTTCCCGGCCAAAGTCATCGAGAAAGCTGTCAACAATCAGCTCGCCGCCTTCCTTGAAACCAACAAATCCCTCGACTCCTCACAGTCCGGATTCCGAGCAAAACACAGCACTGAGACCGCACTCATCGCAGCTACAGACGACATTCGTACTCTACTGGACAATGGAGACACAGTCGCCCTCATCCTCCTTGACCTCTCCGCAGCCTTCGACACAGTCTGTCATAGCACCCTGCTACAACGCCTCAGAAACATCGGAATCCAAGGAAAAGCACTGGAATGGATCACCTCGTTCCTTACCGGAAGAACTCAGAGAGTCCGCCTTCCACTATTCAATTCAGAGGCCACTGAAGTCATTTGCGGCGTGCCACAAGGATCTTCACTCAGCCCCACCCTCTTCAACGTATACATGAGCCCCCTCGCGACCATCGCACGCCAACACAACCTCAACATCATCTCCTACGCTGATGACACTCAACTGATCCTCTCACTCACCAAAGACCCGAACACCGCCAAAACCAACTTACATGAAGGAATGAAAGAAGTAGCCGAATGTATGAAGAACAGCCGTTTGAAATTGAACTCAGACAAAACAGAAGTCCTTCTCTTAGGTACCTCCCCCTCCGCTTGGGATGACTCTTGGTGGCCAGAGGCCCTTGGAAAAGCACCCATCCCGACGGACCACGCACGGAACTTGGGCGTCATCCTTGACTCCTCACTCTCGATGAACAGACAAGTCAACGCCGTTTCATCATCTTGCTTCAACATTCTTCGCATGCTCAAAAAAACATTTCGCTGGATTCCCACCGAAACTAGAAAAACGGTCACCCACGCACTGGTCACAAGCCCCCTGGATTACGGAAACACCCTTTACGCCGGTACCACCGCAAAAATTCAGAAAAAACTCCAACGCATCCAGAACGCATCAGCCAGACTCATACTAGACATCCCGCGTAAAGACCACATTTCTAGTCACCTGAAAAACCTCCACTGGCTCCCCGTTAATAAGAGGATAACATTCCGCCTCCTAACCCACGCTCACAAAGCACTTTACGAACTTGGACCCGAATGCCTCAACACACGACTTTCCTTCTACACCCCCTCCCGCCAGCTACGTTCCTCCAACCAAGCCCTTGCTGTTGTACCTCGCATTAACAAAACCACCATGGGGGGAAGATCCTTCTCCTACCTGGCAGCTAAAACCTGGAACTCACTCCCCACTCACCTTCGCCTCACTCAAAACCACCCAGCATTCAGAAAGCAACTTAAAACTTGGATTTTCGACCAATAATTCCCCACCCTTCTTCAAGCGCCTTGAGACCCTCTGGGTATGTAGCGCGCTATATACATTTTCTGACTTGACTTGACTTGACTACCTACTGGCGACCGCCAGCAGGTAATATATATATATATATATATATGAAGTGACGAACAAACGCAATTAATTGAAATGTACTAACTGTCATGTTTGTCATAATTAAGAGTTATAGAAACTAAAATGGCGCCGTATTTTGTCCAAAACAAACATATTACAGGTTGGTCCGTTTTCGATTGTAATGTTGTGGAACATGTCACGTGACTCGCAGTGTTGAAAGAATGCGCTGGCTGTGGTGCACGATTCAAACATTAGATTAGGGCGGATGCCGAAACGCGTCATGTTTGCCTCCCTGAATAAACATAAACGGATGTTGTAAATAGGAACCCCTGTGAGTGCTTTTTCTTCAAACGGATGTAAGGAGAAGTGAAGCGGCTATATATATATATATATATATATATATATATATATATATATATATATATATATTCACTGAAAAAAACATAGGTTTCACACCAGTTATAGTTAGCTGGAAATTTTACTCGCATAAAACCATTGAAATTTCCACGTTATAGTTAGTTGGACTCACTATAACTTGCGCGTGCAATGCACTGCTGATGACGTCACATATTACATCACTCATGACATGGTCAGTGACATCACTCATGACATCACTCATGACACCATCCAGTGAATGTGTGTCTTTCCGAAAAAAAAATATGTGTTATATATGTATATGTAAAAGTTGATGGAAGAATACATGTTTAAATAAGTGTTTACATGTATGTTTTTAAAAAAAAAAATTGATTGGTTAACTGGCTTATTAAGTGTATCTTAGGCAATACATATATTAGTGAGTAATGTTTAAATATTTAAATATAAGGATTAGTGTTTCACTTTGTGTATAAGTGGCTGCATGGGTTGGTGGGTAGCTACATGTGTATGTATATGGGTTATTAGATGTTTGTTTTAATATCATTATGAGTGTCTATATGGTTTGGTGGGGGTATTACTTAGCACATAGATGCATGAATGACTGACTCTCTGCTTGTATGTGTTTTGAAGACAGCATATGTGCAGGACTGTATGGGTGGATGAGTGTGTATATGTGTGTGTTAGTGAGTGAATGACTGTCTCAATAGTATCTTTATCAGTAACTACATATGTTTTAATCTAATATATGTCAATATTGATGTATATAAGTGAGTATATGTGAGAGTGAGGGATTCTAACAGTTCCTGTTTAAATAAGTATGTGTTTCTATAAGTGATTGTTTAAGAGAGTAAGTATGTGTAAGTTTCCTTAGAAGTAAGGTGGTAGTGTGTGTATAGCTGTATATGCAAATAAATGTATGTTCAATAGTTTATTTGCATGTGTGAGTATGTGTGTGAGTAACTTTTGGATGACTGTCGGTGTGTAACAGGATGTATAGGTGTATCACTACATATGATGAGTGAGTATATGTATGACTGACTATATAGAACTGTTGGTGAATGAGTGCATGTGAATATAGATGGTGGAATTACTGAATTGGTTGTTGTAACTGATATGGGTATCTCCATTTTTTTGAAAATTTTGGTTTCTATTTTTGAATATGTGTTTCAATGGTTAGATTACAGTGAAAGGAGGTCTGTCACTGTGTCACAAGGATGGTGTCATCAGTGATGTCATGAGTGATGTCACTGACCATGTCATGAGTGATGTAATATGTGACGTCATCAGCAGTGCATTGCACGCGCAAGTTATAGTGAGTCCAACTAACTATAACGTGGGAATTTCAATGGTTTTATGCGAGTAAAATTTCCAGCTAACTATAACTGGTGTGAAACCTATGGTTTTTTCAGTGAATTTAATAGGTTTTTTAAATGCTAATTCCTAACTATAACTGGTGTGAAACCTATGGTTTTTTCAGTGAATCTCAAAGGTTTCTTTAGTAGCAAATCTCTATAGGTATGAAAAGTAATATTTTTTATAATGAATTTTATATTGTATAATTATGTAATAGTATTTTTTTATGTTTATTTATTTTTATTTTTTTATTTTTTTGCCCCGGAGCGCTCCCGGGGCGCGTACCGATGCGCTCACCGGTGAGCGCAGTGTCACGGCGCGCCCCGTTGCACGTACCGGTAAGCGTCCCGTTAGCGCTATTGCCGCAAACGAAAACAACATCGTGACGTATAGCGTAGCCGCGTGATGCGTCATATGACGCACTGCGTAAGCGCACCCGGAAGCACCCAAGCGCATACGATCGCGCAACGTAAGCGCCGCCGGGCGCGCACCGGGGCACGTAGCGTAAGCGCGTTGGGTCATGTGACCTGAAAATAACATTTTTCATTGGTTCTGATCAGTTTTGGTTTCCAAATGATGAAAGCCTGGATCATGTGACTTAGAAATAACACTTTTCATTGGTTCAGAACAGTTTTATTTTCCAAATGATGAAAGCCCCCACCTTTTTTCCTCATTCTCACTTTGTTCTTTGAGTGAGGAAGACCTGCTTTTTTCTTACAGATATGGCTACAGTACTATCAGCAGCTGGAGCATCTGCCCCACCACCACCACCACCACCACCACCACAAGGACCACCAGAACATTACATTGGTGGTCAAGAACAAGAGGAGGAGGAGGAGGAAGAGGAGGAAGAGGAGGAAGAGACAAGGCAGTTCATTCTATGGTATCCTTGGTTGCATTAAAAGAGTCTTCGTAACAGAGAAAATCTCCAAGTAGTTCCTCTTCTGTACGCCATGGTTTAAAGAGTTGCAAAAGAGCCAAATAGTAAAATTCCCTTTTGTCTGGATTTTCGCAACTCAATTTTCGATGATTAATCAAATGACCTTTTCTCTGCTTCACTAGACATCCTTCACATCCAATGACAGCATATATTCCATTATTGATATCTTCTCTGATGTTCCTCTTATAAATATAACTTTGCAGAACTTCGTAGAGACAAGCGTTCTCAAGGTGAGGACTTCTATTTGGATAGTATGTATCCAACATGTTTGTCTTCAAAATATCTGTACTGTCTGGTTCTTTCTCCGCCAAATACTCTATTTCTTGTTCAGATTTCAGAACTCGGTTTCGTGTTGCAGCAAGACCTAGTCTCACCCAAATGACGGTTCTAGATTTCGCATATAGACTTGCTGATGACAATCGATCAGAACATTCATATGCTCCAATTTCTCGATGTGACAACATCTTCAGACTGTAACTGTATAATTTCTTGCTTAGACTCTTTTCATGTGAAATGTCCTCCCACATTTCCTTCAGTTCTGTCTTTTCTTTTTTAGTGATGTAAGACGTCACATATCGAGCCACAGCAATAGAGTTGTCAGCAACGAACTGAATATCCATGTTAGCATTCCACATGGACAAAATCACTGGGTTGTAGTCGTTGATGTACTTGGACTCTTCGTTTCTTTTTAAATTGCATGTATTGTTTGGTGATTTTCTCGTCACAGTATGTCGTAGAGAAGACATCAAATTATTTACTCTTCCTTTAGAAATCACTTGTCGTGGAAAGCCGAAACGACATTTTGTGTAGAACTTTTCCTTGATTTTGAATTTTCAACGACAATACTTCCCACAACGATGGGATTGAAAGCGTAAAAATTGTTGCCTTAAACTGTTTTCCTCGGTAGTTTTCGGAACAGCACATGTTGAATACTCTTCAACGAAACTCATCACTGTTTCATCCGAATCTGTTCCAAATTTGGGTGCATCTTTAATCCACAACAACATATGTATGTGAGGAGCACCTCTCGCTTGATACTCCTTTCTCCAAAAGAAATCCAAAACCTCTCCAAGGGGAGGATTTTTTTTGTTGGTAAAAAAAGACATCACAGCTTCAAATCTATGATTAAAATATCTGCATACATTCACTGGTTCCAAAGAACACAGTTCTCCAGGTGTTTTGAATTCTATATTTTGTATATTTGCATTTGCCTTGCGTATAAATTGAAGTAAGTCATCCCATGCATACTCGGCACAGCTAAGAGTGAGGAACCATGTAGGAGTTCCTAAGTTTCTTAGCATACATTTTAATTCCCCATGACGACGGTACCAATACTCGTTTGTACCACGCTGACATGCCATGAGATTAATTAGATGAGATTCCAAAATATTATCTTGCAGATTAACTTTCTCCATAAAGTCCCTCGCCGAAACATTTTACAGATGTGCTCCACTTTTCAGTATATGATTTACTGCATAAGAAAGCCAAGACAAGTCACTTTCATACGGTAGATGAAACAAATATGGAATGCATTGGCGAAACCTTGGATCTTCAGCATATAATCTTAAAGTCCGGTATTCAGATGCAGGAATTTGAATTGGTCGATCGTCATATCGTCCACCTCGACCTGTTGGAAATAGCTGTGGAAAAGAACGAGCTTCCAAACTTTCTTCCCATACACTAATGGGACTTCCTTTTGCTGCTTTCATTTGAAACAATTCAATTACATTCCCCATTACTTCTTTGGAATGCAAAGGATGAACAGTATAATGTTCATATATTTCTTCACTTCTAGACACATCAACTTTTTCAATTTGGCCGGCTGAACAATCACTGTCTTCTTCTGCAGCTATTTCCTCTGCTCCAACACATACATGTTTGTAGTACTCATTGTTTTTGACCAAATACAACGTTGCCTTTTTGACTTTCCTAACATCCACTAAATCTTGCCAGATTTTCTTACTCTTTGTCGGAACCCCATTAACTAGAATAACTAAAGGTTCCTCTTCCACTTTTTCTACACCAATTATATCAATATTTTTCTTAAAATCTAGAGGCAAATAAACAACTCTTCCCTTTAATCCTCTCTGTAAATCTGAAGGAGACAATTTCCCTATCTTAGGCTCCATGCGAACAATAGCCTGAAAAGGATGGACACATTGAATCAAAATAGATTCATATGTATTTAAATCCATCAATTCAGCAGGAATGTCTACCAACTCAAGATTATTATGAACAGCTCTAGCAGGCATTCTGTTTTCATTTAATTTATTATAACAATATTTACAAATACGCTGATCAGAACTCAAATCAAAAAAATTCTCCACCAACAAATAAGTTACAAAATTCTTCCATTCACTATTATTTTCCATTTCACTTTTTGCATATAAATCAACTAACCTAGTCTGAATCTTATAATGAGTCCGTCAACAACACACACAAGTAAAATTAGGCCTTTCACTTGATTTCACCTTAAACTTGGTAATTTCCTGGTCAAACTTTTCTGTACTTGAAATCTGTACATTATCTTCCACATTACCTTGTATTGCTGTGTCAATTTCTACACTGTCCTCTTTTTCACAAAAATAACAAATCTCAATTTCTTCACAAATCTTCTTCACATCTAATTCAGTTCCATGCAAAAGGGCACTATTTAACTGTTTAAGCTTAAGCGCTGGACTTTTTGCATAATACAACCTTCTCACTAATTTCCTCATTTTGGTATGATGCACTGCTAACATCCTAAAATGATGAAAAACACTCTGACATACTTTTCTTGAAAAACAAGCCAGTGAATGTCCATGCAAACCTGTGTTTTCTCTCACTCTGCAAGGATCTAAGTCTTGCAACATCTTCATTTTCTGTTTTAGACTTTTCTTACTATATGTACGTAAGAAATTACGAAGCACATCGATTGAATCCTGTCGCACACTACAAATACTACTACACTTCCAAGTGTACAGGACCCTTAGTACGTCTCCCTAAAACTTCATCAGCTAACACCTCTTCTGCATCTCTAGACACAAGTTTCTCTTTTTCAATCGGACAACCATCTTTCACCTCATATGCTCGATCACTGGTGTCAACTGCATGCACCAAATCATTCTCCTGGAAGTAACTCTCCTCATTAAAAAATGGCTCACAACTTGAACTATGCATCCATTCTCCAGAAAATACTTTACAAAAATTAGTTCGATTAATTACTCTTTTGCATCTACTATTGGATTTGAAAAGATCAACTGTCTTGTTAAGTGTCCTAAATCTATTAATTAATAAAATAAATAATTTTTTCTTAACTTCAAAAGCTTGATCAACAATCTTCTCTACATTTTTATTTTTCTTGTAAAAAGCAGCTCTCTGTTTACCTTTCTTAACATTTTTCAACAAATTTAAAACTACCCTATTGCGAAACATTCGTTTACTAATGTCCCTAAATTGATTTTGCCTTCTATTCCTATACATATTATTGTCTCATGCTGCAGTAGTAACATTTTTTGGAGATCTCTCCTTCCTCTTCAAATTTGCTCTCTCCTTCTGTATATTAACATGCACATTATCATTTTTTTTGGATCTACATATGTTCCGAAAAAAAGACTTAGTTGTCTTACCAGGAGCTCTTTTCACGTTTTTTGAAGTATTTGTTGTAGGAGACTGCTTTAATTCTGTTCCTGTTTTTGTTTTTTTTCCGCTTAGCATCTTTCCTTCTCCTCTGCCTTGAGGGCATATTTCCTTACTATTGAAATCTTGATTTCAACCTGTGGTAAACAAAAAAATACAAAAAACTCATTATAGACCACTATTACCAAACAACAAAGCAATGACAATAACCAAACAATATAAACACTATAATGCTTATACATATGACCTTATCTCTGTTTTTGAAATGTAATTCTAAAAAAATATTTCAGGCACATAAATTGGTTTTACATTATTGACAAGGATTAGATAGTATCTGCATGATTAAAAAAATATATTTGCACATTTCACAATCATATCACCTGTGTTTCCTCAGATTAGTAAGCAGATTGTACACATGAGGTAAGGCCTGTCCTGTGGAGCATAGGTGGTGAGACCGGTGTCTAAGAGTGTACTGGACTGGACTTTATGAAGCCTATCCCCCACTACACTCTTAGACACTGCCCTCACCTTCTTTCCACCCCTGGACAGACCTCTCTTCCACTACACTCTTCAACACAGGCATCACTTCCTATGCACCACTGGACAATCCTCACCTCATCTGCAACCCTGAATAGACCTCAACACATCTGCACCATGAGACAGGCCTCAGTTCATCTACACCCCTGGACACGCCTCATCTCATCTGCACCCTGTTACCATCAATTATACTCAATGTATTGAGGTCTGCCCAAGGGGCACAGATTAGATAATGCTTGTCTAAGGTTCAGAGGAGGTAAGTCCTCTCCATTACACTCATAGACACAGGCCTCAACTCCTTTGCACCCCTGGACATGCCTCACCTCATCTGCACAATCCACTTCCTAATTTGAGGAAACACAGGTGACATGATTGTGAAAGGTTCAAATATTTTTATGTATTCATGCACACACTATTTATTCCTTCTCAAAAACGTTAAAGCCATTGATTTACCCCAAAATCGTTTTTGTAATAACATTTTAGAAACAGAGCGCATGTCCTATGTACAACCATTCAACTTCACTACTGAAACCTCACAATTTCACAAAATAAAAATCCTCTATCTTGCAAATGTAGATACCAAGCATTATCAAAAAGCATGACACAAACCAACAGCAAAGAAGCTCAGTCTGCTTCCTAATCTGAGGTAACAAAGGTGACATGATTGTGAAAAGTTTAAATATTTTTATGTAATCATGCACACACTATTTATTCCTTCTCAAAAATGTTAAAGCCATTGATTTACCCCAAAATCGTTTTTGTAATAACATTTTAGAAACAGAGTGCATGTCCTATGTACAACCATTCAATTTCACTACTGAAACCCATTGATTTGCCTTAAAATCGTTTTTTAAATAACATTTTAGAAACAGAGCACAGGTCCTATGTACAATCATTCAATTTCACTACTGAAACCCATTGATTTGCCCTAAAATCGTTTTTAAAATAACATTTTAGAAACAGAGCGCAGGTCCTATGTGCAAGCATTCAATTTCACTACTAAAACCCATTGATTTGCCCTAAAATCGTTTTTAAAATAACATTTTAGAAACAGAGCGCAGGTCCTATGTACAAGCATTCAATTTCACTACTGAAACCCATTGATTTGCCCCAAAATCGTTTTTTCAATAACATTTTAGAAACTGAGCGCAGGTCCTATGTACAAGCATTCAATTTCACAACTAAACCTCACTATTTTACAAAATACATTTTCTCTCTCTTGCAAACATTCCTACCAAGCATTACCAAAAAAATGACACAAATACAAATCCTCTATCTTGCAAATATTGATACCATGCATTTTCAAAAAGCATGACACAAACCAACAGCAAAGAAGCTCAGTCTGCTTCCTAATATGAGGTAACACAGGTGACATGATTGTGAAAAGTTTAAATATTTTTATGTAATCATGCACACACTATTTATTCCTTCTCAAAAATGTAAAAGCCATTGATTTGCCCTAAAATCGTTTTTTAAATAACATTTTAGAAACAGAGTGCAGGTCCTATGTACAAGCATTCAATTTCAGTACTGAACCCCATTGATTTGCCCTGAAATTGTTTTTTAAATAATATTTTAAAAACAGAGCACAGGTCCTATGTACAAGCATTCAATTTCACTACTGAAACCCATTGATTTGCCCTAAAATCGTTTTTAAAATAACATTTTAGAAACAGAGCGCAGGTCCTATGTACAAGCTTTCAATTTCACTACTGAAACCCATTGATTTGCCCCAAAATCGTTTTTTAAATAACATTTTAGAAACAGAGCGCAGGTCCTATGTACAAGCATTCCATTTCACTACTGAAACCCATTGATTTGCCCCAAAATCGTTTTTTAAATAACATTTTAGAAACAGAGTGCAGGTCCTATGTACAAGCATTCAATTTCACAACTAAACCTCACTATTTTACAAAATACATTTTCTCTCTCTTGTAAACATTCTTACTAAGCATTATCAAAAAGCATGACACAAACCAACAGCAAAGAAGCTCAGTGTGCTTCCTAATCTGAGGTAACACAGGTGACATGATTGTGAAAAGTTTAAATATGTTTATGTAATCATGCACACACTATTTGTTCCTTCTCAAAAATATAAAAGCCATTGATTTGCCCTAAAATCGTTTTTTATATAACATTTTAGAAACAGAGCGCAGGTCCTATGTACAAGCATTCAATTTCACTACTGAAACCCATTGATTTGCCCTAGAATTGTTTTTAAAATAACATTTTAGAAACAGAGCGCAGGTCCTATGTACAAGCATTCAATTTCACTACTGAAACCCATTGATTTTCCCCAAAATCGTTTTTTAAATAACATTTTAGAAACAGAGCGCAGGTCCTATGTACAAGCATTCAATTTCACTACTGAACCCCATTGATTTGCCCCAAAATCGTTTTTTAAATAACATTTTAGAAACAGAGCGCAGGTCCTATGTACAAGCATTCAATTTCACAACTAAACCTCACTATTTTACAAAACATATTTTCTCTCTCTTGTAAACATTCTTACCAAGCATTATCAAAAAGCATGACACAAACCAACAGCAAAGAAGCTCAGTGTGCTTCCTAATCTGAGGTAACACAGGTGACATGATTGTGAAACGTTCAAATATTTTTATGTAATCATGCACACACTATTTATTCCTTCTTAAAAATGTAAAAGCCATTCATTTGCCCCAAAATCGTTTTTTCAATAACATTTTAGAAACCGAGCGCAGGTCCTATGTACAAGCATTCAATTTCACTACGGAAACTCATTGATTTGCCCTAAAATCGTTTTTTAAATAACATTTTAGAAACAGAGCGCAGGTCCTATGTACAAGCATTCAATTTCACTACTGAAACCCATTGATTTGCCCTAAAATCGTTTTTTAAATAACATTTTAGAAACAGAGCACAGGTCCTATGTACAAGCATTCAATTTCACTACTGAAACCCATTGATTTGCCCTAAAATCGTTTTTTAAATAACATTTTAGAAACAGAGCGCAGGTCCTATGTACAAGCATTCAATTTCACTCCTAAAACCTCACTATTTCACAAAATACAAATCCTCTATCTTGCAAATATTGATACCATGCATTTTCAAAAAGCATCACACAAACCAACAGCAAAGAAGCTCAATGTGCTTCCTAATCTGAACTCTCTATCTATATTGAATGAATCATAACTCACCTTTACAAATGCTTTGGGAGATTGAGAACAGTGTCAGATACACACACCAATATTTCTTTAGCAGAGCAAAAGGTATGTACTCCAGGCACTGCAACCTTGAATGGCACAGAAAACCTCTAATTCTACACACATATCCCTCATGTTAACCAATTAAAACTCTTCCCTCTCTATTTTCAAACCAACACCCTTCCCCCCCCTCTGCCCTTTCTACCTGTTACCATAGCAACCCCCTCCTCACTGAGCTCTCAGGGATAAAGGTTTATTCTACAATGTTGCAAATGAACTCAGCAAGGATGTTTGACCTCTCAATACACCAGCTTATCAGGTGCAATTTTTCTTTAAATGACTTTTTCTTAACCATTCAAATTACTTCTTTCACACAAAAGAACCATGCACCATAACTTTCAGTATTCAACTATCAGAATCCACCAATCATAGCACTGAAACTCCACAGTTTTTTTTTTGCAAACTCCTACTGTTCCAACTGCCATTTTATTCCTACACTTCATCTCACTGCATCAGAACCTCCTCTCACCATGTATTCTGTCTGGATTATTGGACATAGCTACATCCACTGGGCTCATAGGTATGCAGCTCTCAGAAATTTTCACAACCTTGATTTGCCAAATGTGCACATCAAATGGATTGGCCAAAGAGGATTGAGATGTCATCAATTGATACCATTGGTGAAAACCTTTCACCATCTGCCACACCCTGACCGTATAATTTTGCACTGTGGTGGAAATGCCCTAGGCACTTTGACTGGGGTAGGTCTGGAAATGGTTTTAAAGGTGTCAGGAATTCCCTTCCCCTAACGAACACCGCCGTAGCCTACGCGCCGCAAATGGTGAGAACTATCGATCCCATAACGCCTAGCGCGGCAACTGGTTAGGTAACGAATCGACATGGTTACCTAACGATGTAGGTCTGCCTACTTAAGGAGGGAAAGGAAAGGATGCTGCATCGGATATTCAGATCATCACCGACGGATCGAGCAGCGGAGTCCTTTGCACCCGTGATTCCAGGAACCTTGTGGCCGTTGAGGACATCTACGGAGAACGGAGGTAAGATTGGAGCTCGTGCTCTCTGCCCCGTGTCTCGAATACCTCCTAACCGCCATTACCTCTGCTGAGCTGCGCTTCCGACTCGGACGAGTCAGTGCAGCATCGAGCAGAAACCCTGACGGAGACTGGTGGGAGCGGACGCTCTCAGTCTCGACAGACTTGCGAGTTCTTGCCTTACGCTGAGACGCACACCGGAAGGTGTTTTCCGCGTCCCAGCGACAGGGCAGCATATACGTGAGGTGCGATAGAGCGGCTGCTCTCGGCCTCACTCTGCTGCTCCAGCTTTATTTGGTATCGGGGTTACGGCTCATAGACACACACCAAGGAGGTGTTTAGCATCTACGAGCATTGGGGCATTGCAGAGGATAACTTCTTGAGGCCACAGGTAGAGCGGCTGCTCCCTGTCCTCCCTGCATTACAATTCGGTTGAGAACTCGGCTGGGTGACTCCCACGCCCCTCAAACCCCCTTAACTTGTACTGACACTACCCACCCTCACAGTTGTCGAGCGGCATTGTCGGCCGCTATTTAGCACAGTGCCCTCCGTTGGAGTACACTGGGACCGGTGTACATGCGGAGGACGGTCAGTGACTCCGGTGCTGTGAGGGGGTATAGTATCAAAACTGGAGGTTCCAGATACGTTATAACATTTGTCTCCTTCTTTGGTTTAACCATTAAATAACCCTCCATATAACTGGTTGTTGTGTGTTCTGTGAGTGTCTGTCCCCGATCCCGGGAACGCCAGGTCGTTACAAAAGGACACCTTTGGGCAATTGATGACACTTTTTCCACAAACTGCCTTGGTATATTCCAATATATGCCAAAGACAGAAATGGAAGTAGTCCAACCAATTTTTGTCCACAATTTGAGAAAGCACGGAAACATGTGAATAAATCTGTTTCTGCTTACATGAGAGACTATGGAATGGGTTCAATATACAACAATAACTTGCGTTACAACATGCAAGATATCTACAGAGGAGATGGTGTGCACTTCTCAGATGAGGGGAATAGAATATTCCTCCTGAATTTAAGACTGTGCATTGGTATCTACTTGTAGGTACCTAAATCAGCCACACAACCCAAAAGCTCTTTTCAGGGCTACCCTACCCCTGATCACTCCAAATGATTATCTTTTTCTAACTTTTTTCACTATTTTTCACCAAAGTACGCTCCCCGGTACGCTCCCCGGTGCGTGTACCGGGCGCTCCCCCGCGAAAAATTAAACATTTCTTTTGGGGCATATATGTACCCCCTAAACTCCCCTTAGAAAACCTAGGGGGTCAGGGGGTGTCTACAGTGCCCCCTTTTACCCATTCCCAACGTTGCTTGTCCTCCATCTTGTGTCTCAATTCTTCCGAAACACAAGATGGAGGACTTCCGTAGCGCTACCGGTACGCGTACCGGGGCGCTCACCGGTAAGCGCTCCCAAAAAAATGTAAAAGTTAATTTACATAAAAACCTCTGTAGAGATGTTCACCAAATATAGAATAGGCCATACTACATACCAGTCCCTACCATTCTCCCAAATTTGAAGGAATTCCATTGAGCCATTTGGCCTGTAGCCCTGTCTAAATATCCTGAGGTAAATTACATGACAAAAACACATCTGAAGTGTTAGAATTTACAACCAATTAAAATGTTACTTTCATTTTCTACTATTATTTCCTGACATTTGATTGGTTATGTACATGAATATATATAAAAAAAGAGAGGGAAACACAGCCATTTTGACTACTACTTCCTGAAGTATATTTGAAAAGGATTTTCACTGAAAACTTCAACTGCTTTCACAAAGGTAAGTTGTTATTTTGGAAAGTGAAGTATGTTGTGCACTTTAAGTTAATTTGGGAAAACATTTTCTGATAGTTATATACTATCCCTCTGTAATAGTTATAGATTGAGATAGGCTTCTCTGTAATAGTTATGGATTGAGTTAGGCTTCTCTTGTATAATTATGAATTTACTTAGGCTTCATCACATGCACTTTTTAATAGTTCTACTTCCTACCTGAAACCATACACTGCCGAAAATTTACTTCATTGTTAAAAACTCAGAAATACCTGTCTGAACTTAAACCCGAAAGTACCCTAACTCAACTGATAAAGTTATTTTTTATGCAATTTACAGAAAGAAAATGGAAGAAAAACACCAATCCAATGTTATTTCTTTCGAAGTAAAGATTGAAAACAATCCAGATGAAAACAAAGATGTTTTGAATTTCATGGATGACTCTATAGACCAACAATTAATTGACTGTTTGGAACAAATTGAATCATGCAATGATAATTATGAGGAAATTCCAGACAATATAATGTTAGAAGTTTTATTAAATTTTGAAAAAGAATCAGAAGAATAAATGTATATTTATTAATCAAAAATTGTTTGAGACATTATTAATTTTTATATGTAATTCATGAAGTAGTACCAAAATCATTATAATATAAAGTGAGACTTATAGTATTCTGTGCAACTTTTTTGTCTTACATAGTAAGTTTACTCATTTTCATCATCATAAGGGAGCAGGATAGACTACATATGATCCCCTAGGCCTTCTCAGGGAGCGCTTAAAGTATCTATTTCTGCTTTCCTGACAGACTATGATATGGATTCCATATACCACAATAACTTCTGTAACAACATGCAAGATATCTACAGAGGAAACAGTGTACATTAAATTTAAGACTCTGCATTGGTACCTACATGTTGGTACTTAAACACCCAAACAACACAACAACTCTATTCAGAGCTACCCTACCTCTAAGCACTTTAAATTATTATTTTACTATTTCACTGGGTTTTCCCCATGGTACACTCCCCGGTACGTTCCCCGGTGCGCGTACCGGGCGCTCCCCCCGGGAAAATTGAATTTTTTTTAATTTTTATTTTTTTGCCCCGCGAAGCCCTTTTATGGCCCCCACATCAAACCTAGGGGGTCAGGGGGGTCTACCCTGCCCCCTTTTAGTCCTTTCCCCCTTTGTTTTTGCCACCTCTTGTGTCTCGATCCTACCGAGACACAAGATGGTGGCCGCTCCGGACTGTTTGGAATGTTGACAAGACACCCGAGAGCCAATCAGCTTTCCGCTCGCGTACTCACGTAGCGCGCTGGTACGCTCCCCGGTGCGCGTACCGGGGCGCGCTTAAAGATATATATATATTTTTTAACCTAAATTACTCAAAATCCACTGGAGCGCATATCTTGAGACATAGCAAAGGCACATCGGGCTACCAGTCCCTACAATTTTGCCAAGTTTGGTGGAAATCCATTCAGCCGTTCGGGCTAAAAGTGAGTCCAACCGCCCTATGGAAATTAACATGGGGAAAACACGTTTTGGGACCCCCCTTTTATCTCGGCTCCCACTTGACGAATCCCCCACAAACTTTCAGAGAAGGAGCGGAGCGGAGCTGGCCACCTAATTTAAGAAATTCGCGAAGATTCGTCCACCGGCGCCAAAGTTATTCCCAATAGAATGTTGCGGATTTCCTATGGAAAGTAGATCCTAACTATAACTACCTACTGGCGACCGCCAGTAGGTAATATAGATAGATAGATAGATAGATAGATAGATAGATAGATAGATAGATAGATAGATAGATAGATAGATAGATAGATAGATAGATAGATAGATAGATAGATAGATAGATAGATAGATAGATAGATAGATAGATAGATAGATAGATAGATAGATAGATAGATAGATAGATAGATAGATAAAATGAAAGTTAACACCTAGTTATAGTTATGAAAACGTGATTAACTCTTTACATAGAAATCAATCTTCAACTACACAATCAGTAGAAATTCTAAAGTTATAGTTGTACCTTAAATTTCTTTCTTTCATTGGTATTGTTTTAATAATTCTAAAAACATTTATTGTTAAACTTTTATGGTTCTTTGAACTGAAATAAAGTTGCTCATGACTGACTTATATGTATGTACAATTTATACAATAAAGTTTTCCTAACTACAACTAGGTTTTAACTTTAGTTTTTATATATATTACCTACTGGCGGTCGCCAGTAGGTATATATAGTTAGGATTTTTTTCCTATGGGATTTTTGAAAATTCTATGTCGAATAACTTTGGCGTTTGAGGACGGAATTGGCTGAAATTATCAGGAAAATGGAACATTTTGTTTCTGAGCAGCCCCTGAACATTTGGGGGTATTTCGTCAGGGGGGGGCCGAGAAAAAAGGGGTGTCCCAAAACGCATTTTTCCCATGCAATTTTCCATAGGGCGGTTGGACTCACTTTTAGCTCGAACGGCTGAATGGATTTACACGAAACTTGGCAAAATTGTAGATATTGTTTGCCCGATGTGCCTTTGCTAGGTCTCAATATATGTGCTCCAGTGGATTTTGATAAATTAACGTTCAAAAAAATATATATATCTGTAACAGCGCTCCGGTTAGCGCCCCGGTTCGCGTACCTGACGCGTAACGGAACTTCGCGAAGCAAAGCTGATTGGCTCTCCGGTGTCTGTCAACATTTTAAACAGTCCGGAGCGGCCGCCATCTTGTCTCTCCGTAGGATCGAGAGACAAGAGGTGAAGAAAAACGAAGGGGGAAATTAATGAAAGGGGGCAAGGTAGACTCCTCCTGACCCCCTAGGATTGATGAGGGGGCTATTAAAGGGTCCCGCGGGGCAAAAAATAAAAAAAATAAAAAATCTGCTTTTTCGCGGTAGAGGCGCTACCCGGTACGCGAACCGGGTAGCTAACCGGTAGCGTAACGGGAGTCCGCCATCTTGAGTTTCGGTCGAATTTAATCACAAGATGGAGGAAAAACAATGTGGGAAATGGGTATAAGGGGGCACGGGAGACGTATCCTGACCCCCTAGGTTTTCTGAGGGTGGCTGAGGAGGCCCATATGTGCGGAAAAAAAACACATTTTTTTTCAAATTTTCGCGCGGTTAGCGTCCGGTGCGCGAACCGGGTAGCGCTCCGGAAAGCGTAAATCGTGAAAATTAGTAAAAAAAAAGTTACATTTAAAATTTGTTTAGAGTGATCATAGTTAGGGTAGCTCTGAGAAGAGCTTTTGGGTCTGTGGTAGATTTTGGTACTTATAAGTAGGTACCAATACATAGTCTTAAATTAAGGATGAAAACTCTGTTCCCCTCATCTGTGAAGTGAACTCCATCTCCTCTGTAGATATCTTGCATGTAGTAACGCAAGTTATTGTTGTAGATGGAGCCCATTCCATGGTCTCTCATGTAAGCTGAAACAGACTTATTTACATGCTTCCTCGATTTCTCAATTTGTGGACAAAATTGGTTGGACCACCTCCATTTCTGTCTTTGGCATATATTTGAATATACCAAGGCAGTTTGAGGAAAAAGTGCCATCAATTGCTCAAAGGTGTCCTTTAAAAGCATTTCCCGACCTACCCCAGTCAAAGTGCCCAAGTCATTTCCTCCACAGTGCACAATTAACAGGTCAGGTTTTGGCAAATGCAAAAAGGTTTTCACCAATGGTATCAATTGGTGACATCTTAATCCTCTGTGGCCAATCCAGTTGATTTCCACATTTTGTAAATTGAGGTTGTGTAAATTTCTGTTATCAGCATACCTTTGAGCCCAGTGGATGTAACTATGTCCAACAATCCAGACAGAAAACATGGTGAGAGGAGGTTCTGCTGCAGTCAGATGAAGTGTGGGAATGAAATGGCAGTTGAAAGAGTAGGAGTTTGTAATGAAAAAAACTGTGGAGTTTCAGTGCTAATGATTCAGTAGCAGTGATTGGTGGATTTTGATTGCTGAAAACAGAAAGTTAGGGTGCATGGATGAGTTTTTTGAAAGATGTAATTTGAGTGGTCAAGAAAAAATCATTTTATGAAAGATTGCACTGGATACGCAGGTGTACTGAGAGTTCAGAGTTCAATTGAAACATTGTTGTGTGAACTTGTAAACATGAGAGATCTTTCAGGAGGTGGTTGCTATGGAAAAAAGGCAGAAAGGGCAGAGGGGGGAAGGGTGTTGATTTGAAAAAAGTGAGGGAAGAGTTTTGATTGGGTGACATGAGAGATATGTGTGATGAATTACAGCATTTCTGTGCCTTTGTTGGTTGCAGCCTCTGGAGTGCATAACCTTTGCTCTGCTAAAGAAAAATTGGTGTGTGTCTGAGACTGTTTTGAAACTCAAAAAGTATTTGCTAAGGTGAGAAAAGATTCATTTAATTTAGATAGAGAATAGTATGCTTTAGGGAGAAAATTATGAAGAAAGTTGTGTATTTAAAATGTTGCTTTGTGTCAAGTGTTTTACAAATAGATTTTGTTTCTTTGAGTTTCATAGCCATGTTAAAAGTGACGCAAAAGTGGTGCAAGGGCCTTAAAAATACGCTTTGATGTGTGTTAGGGCATTTTAAGTCACTTCCCCATGAATCTGGGTGAATAATTTGCTTACTTAATGTATTTTAAAACGTTTCTTGAAGTCAATTAGGTTTCTTGATATGTGCTGCTAGAGTTTCATAGCCAGCATGGGGCATATTTAGAAGGACTTTGAGCCACTTTCACGTTATTTTCCCCATGTTAAAGGTGACGCTAAAGTGATGAAAGGGCCTTGTAAATACACTCTCATGTTTGAGCCATTTTCATGTTATTTTCCCTATGTTAAAAGTGACGCAAAAGTGATGCAAGGGCCTTGTAAAATATGCCCTCATGTGTGTTAGGGCATTTTAAGTCACTTCACCATGAATCTGGGTGAATAATTTGCTTACTTGATGTGTTTAAGAACGTTTCTTTAAATCATTTAGGTTTCTTGATATGTACTGCTAGAGTTTCATAGCCTGCTTGGGGCATATTTACAAGGCCTTTGAGTCACTTTCACGTCATTTTGCCCATGTTAATAGTGACGCAAAAGTGGTGCAAGGTCCTAGTAAATACGCCCCCATGTCTGTTAGGGCATTTTAAGTCACTTCACCATGAATCTGGGTGAATAATTTGGTTACTTGATGTGTTTAAGAACGTTTCTTGAAATCATTTAGGTTACTTGATATGTACTGATAGAGTTTCATAGTCAGCATGGGCCATATTTACAAGGCCTTTGAGCCACGTTCACGTTATTTTCCCCATGTTAAAAGTGACTTTAAAGGTGGTGCAAGGTCCTTGTAAATACGCCCTCATGAGTGCTTTGCAAATTTAAGTCATTTCCCCGTGGTGCAAGGTCCTTGTAAATACGCCCCCATGTGTGCTTGGCAAATTTAAGTACTGACAAGGTGTGCTTGTACATAGGAGCTGTGTTGTGTTTTCAAATTATGACCAGAAAATCGTTTTTTTAAAAAAAAAGCTTTTTACATTTATGAGAAGGTCAAAATGGTGTCTGCTTCTTTCTCTTTAAATAAATATTTCACTTTCCACCATGAATATGGGAGAATAATTTCCTTGTTTGCCGGTTTAAAAACACGTTTCTTGAAGTCATTAAGGTTTCACAATATGTTCTGCAAGAGTTTCATAGTCAACATGGGGGCAAATTTACAAAGCTTATGAGCTACATTCACGTCATTTTCCCCATGTTAAAAGTGACTTTAAAGGTGGTGCAAGGTCCTTGTAAATAAGCCCTCATGAGTGCTTGGTAAATTTAAGTCATTTCTCCGTGGTGCAAGGCTCTTGTAAATACGCCCGCATGTATGCTTGGCAAATTTAAGTACTGACAGGGTGTACTTGTACATAGGAGTTGTGCTGTGTTTTCAAATTATGACATGAAAATGGTTCATAAAGAAAAGGAATGCTTTTTACATTTATGACAATGACAAAAAGGTGTCTGCTTCTTTAAATAAATATATCACTTCTCACCATCAATCTAGGAGATTAATTTGCTTGTTTGTCGGTTAAAAAATCGTTAATTTAAGACATTTAGGTTTCACAATATGTACTGCTAGAGTTTGATAGTCACTATGATGATAATGATATACATTTAGAACTATGTAGGAGGCATGGAGAAACTGAGGCTTCTGTAAGTGTCAAGGGAGGTGAGTAATATACATTGCTCTGTTGCATACAGTCCTCATCTTCTGCGTACTCTTGGATATGCTAGACTACATCTGCACAATGAGATACCTAAGCTGAGGAAATACAGGTGATGTGATTGTGAAATGAGCAAAAATATTTGCACGTTTTTCAATTACATCACCTGTGTTTCCTAACATTACGAATCACATTGTGCAGATGAGGTTTAGGCCTGTCCAGGGAGACAGAGGAGGTCTTGCCTTTGTTCAAGAGTGCAGTGGACATGACTCACTTCGTTGGTAGGCCTGCACATGTATTATCTCCTCTGTACTCTTCAACAAGCCTAAATTTCATCTGCAACCCTGAGTAGGCCTCACCTCAAACAAACCTCTGGATAGGCCACACCTTATCGGCATCCTGAACCAATCATTTAAAATGTTAGGGGCAGATTTATGATGGCCGTGCGCCTCTTTTGCGCCGCTGTTGCGTCACTTTTGTGACGCAGCAGCGGTGCAAAATATGCACCATGTTGCAAGATAGGCCTCACTTCATCTGCAACAAGATACCGTCAGTTTAAACTGTATACATTTAGGACTGTGTAGGGGGCATGGAGAAGCTGAGGCTTCTGTAAGTGTCAAAGTTGTTGCATACAGTGCTCACCTTCTGCGTACTCTTTGATATGCTAGACTACATCTGCACAATGAGATACCTAAGCAAAGGAAACACAGGTGATGTGATTGTGAAATGAGCAAAAAAATGTGCACGTTTTTCAATTACATCACCTGTGTTTCCTAACATTACGAATCACATTGTGCAGATGAGGTTTAGGCCTGTCCAGGGAGACAGCGGAGGTCTGGCCTTTGTTCAAGAGTGCAGTGGACATGACTCACTTCATTGGTAGGCCTGCACATGTATTATCTCCTCTGAACTCTTCAACAAGCCTAAATTTCATCTGCAACCCTGAGTAGGCCTCACCTCAAACAAACCTCTGGATAGGCCACACCTTATCGGCATCCTGAACCAATCATTTAAAATGTTAGGGGCAGATTTATGATGGCCGTGCGCCTCTTTTGCGCCGCCGTTGCGTCACTTTTGTGACGCAGCGGCGGCGCAAAAGATGCGCTATGTTGCGACATATTTACAACTTGATGCATCTAGGCAGATGTGTCACGCTGTAAAGTCCTGCGCCACATGAAACCTGCGTCAGGTTTCATGTGGGCGTTTTGTTGCAGGGTGGGCGTTCACTTGCATGAAAGCCCTGTAAAACTAACACAGTGAAATTTACAAGATTTCACTGAGTCAGCTTTATGGCATTGCTGAATCAAATCCTTACGCCTGTTTGAAACAGGCATAAGGAGTGACGCACCATGAAATGTGTGGCTTGCCCCTGTGCATTGCAGGAGTCATGTCGCGCTTGCGACGTGATTCCTGCAATGCGCCGCTTTTGCGGCACAGATGCGTGACGCATCTGTGCTGTTTTTGCCCCATGGTGCTCCGCATTGTAAATGCAGCACACCATGGGTGGCAGAGCAGCGGCGCACGTTAACGGGTGCATCCCTGGGGATGCGCCAGTTAACATAAATCTGCCCCTTTACATTTAAGTATGAGCAGGGGACACAGAGTCGGTGAGGCTTATCCAAGTTTAAGAAGAGATGAGTCCTGTTCACTGAAAACTTGGACATAGGCCTCACCTCCTCAGCATCGCTGGACACGGCTAAATAATATCTGCAAAATGTTACTCTTGTTAAACAATTTTACTATTATAGTCTCTGAGATTTGTCTCTTACTCTGCAACATCTCATTGTTGTTTTCTTTCTTTAAAGATAACGACAACATCAACCATGAGTGATAATGAGCAATCTGTTGATCTCGATCTTATCATTGAACTTGTCATTGAAACGTCAGTGGAAGTAGATCCCTTGGATGATTTATATCCTGTGGATGATGAAGAATATGATGAGGATGCTGATTTGTCAGAATTGTATGACATAGGGTGGGCAGCTGACCTGCTCGAGCCTATTGAACTATAAAGACTTTTACAAATAAATGTGTTTTTTTTTTGGTTAAAAACTTTTATTGAGTAATCAAATAAGGGTCACAAGGATGGGCCTACAACCACACGGGCCGGCCGCTAAAATCAAGGCACAATGTAAAAAACATACGATCACTCCCGTGGTCAGGCATAAATCAGATACCAACTGTTACTCGAAATATAGAACAGGACACAACCATTTTCTGTTATATACATACAAAAAACAACGAACTACAAAGAGGCGAATGCATACTAATCAAAGTCAGCCCAGAAGGCGGAGGGGAAACTCACTAATCAGAAACACGAAATCACAATCAATGGGACTCGGCAAGGTGGGAGGGGGGGACAGCGGGGAGGATAGGCAAATCATAGAACAGCATGAGAAATTTCGGGAACACCAGCCTAGGGAGACAGGGTAACATCGGGTGTGTCAACCAAGGGAGGAGTACAGATATTCCCACGATATTCGTTCCACTGACCCCAAATCTTAGTCCACGCCCTGGGTCTGCCCCTAGCGACATAGACTGTCTTCTCGCGGAACATGGACCAGTCCATGTTGTCCTCCCACGCCGAGACGTCGGGAGGTCTAGATGCGCCCCAGAGTTGCGCAATGTCTCGCTTTGCAACCATGTATCCCAAGGTCGCCCATCTGGTCTGGGCCACAGAATAGTCGGTGGGTTCCCACACATTCAACAGGCATCGTCGGGCCTCAGGCAGTAGGGCAATCCCAGTCACAACAGTCATCACCGCAAGCACATCAGTCCAGTAGGCCGCCACCCCCGGGCACTCCCAAATAATATGCAGAAATGTAGCACTCATCCCACATCCTCGTTTGCATAGACCGTCCGGGGAAAAACCCATCACAACCAGACGCGGACCCGTAACATACACCCGACAAATAAATTTAAGTTACTGGAAATTAAAAGTAACCATGTTAACCGTTTTATTTAAATTTAAATACAACTTCAAAAACAGCTTGTGTAAAGTGTCTTTAATAAAATAGTGAAATATGCTAATAAAATTAGTTCAGATTCACATATAAAAGAGCACAGGTCAAATGTAGAAGCATTCCATTTCTTTGCTACTATTTGTGAGTTTTAAATTTGTCAATGCACTAAAAATTATTGTATGTAGAATTGACAACTAGTGTGTTAATTTTTTGACGACTGTTATTGATTTACTGTTTGGTAATAGTGGTTAATACCATTTTTTATTATATTTTACCACAGATTCAACTGCAGATCATTTCAAAATTAAAACATGCCTTCGAGGCAAAGGAGGAGAAAGGCTACAAAACGTCAAACACAGCAGCTTACTACATGCTTGCAGCAGTCCTCTACAATAAAAACTTGTCAAGTCAGCAAAAAAGCTCCGGGTAAGACAACGAAATCTTTCCTAAGAGAAGAGAGTCAATTTAAACAGGAAGGAAAGGCCCCTTAATAAAGTTAGTGGTAGAGCAGGAGAAAACTCTGTGAGTGCCGGTAGAAGGCAGAATCAATTTAGGGACATTCGTACACGAATGTTCCGCAACAGGATAATTGTAAATTTGATGAAAAATGTAAAGAAAGGTCAACAGAAACTGGCTTTTTATAAGAAAAAAAAAATCTTGAGAAAATTATTGATCAGGGTTTGGAAATGAAGCGAAAGTTATTTATTTTGGTAATCAATAGAATTAGGAAACTAAACAAGGTAATTTATGAATTCAAAACAAATAGTAGATGAAAGAGAATAGTTAATCGTACAAATTTTTGTGAAGTATTTTCAGGAGAATGGATGCATAGTTCAAGTTGTGAGGCATTTTTCAATGAGGAGAGTTACTTCCAGGACAATGATTTGGTGCATGCAGTTGACACCAGTGGTCGAGCATATGAGGTGAAAGACGGTTGTCCAGTTGAAAAAGAAAAACTTGTGTCAATAGAGGCAGAAGAGGTGTTAGGTGATGAAGTTTTAGGGAGACGTCCTAAGGGTCCAGTGTACACCTGGAAGTGTAGTAGTATTTGCAGTGTGTGACAGGATTCCATCAATTTGCTTTGTGATTTTGTACGGACATTTAATAAGAAAAGTTTAAAACAGAAAATGAAGTTGTTGCAGGAATTAGATCCATGCAGAGTGAGAGAATTGACAGGTTTACATGGCCATTCACTGGCTTGTCTTTCCAGGAGAGTATGCCAGAGTGTTTTTCATCAGTTCAGGATGCTAGCAGTCCATCATAATAAAGTGAGGAAATTAGTGAGAATGTTGTATTTTGCTAAGAGTCCAGCAATTAAGCTTCAACAATTAAGCAGTGCTCTTTTGCATGGTTCTGAAGTAGATGTGAAGAATATTTGTGAAGAAATTGAGTTTTGTTACTTTGCAAGTAAAGAGGAGAATGTTGAAATTGACCCAGAAGAAGAAGGTAATGTGGAAGAGAGTGTACAGATTTCCAGTACAGATAATTTTCAGAAGGAAATTGCCACGTTTCAGGTGAAATCAAGTGAGAGGCCTAATTTCACTTGTGTGTGTTGTCGACGCACTTATTATAAGAATCAGACTAAGTTAGTGGATTTATATGCAAAAAGTGAAAGGGAAAATAATAGTGAATGGAAGGATTTCGCAACATACTTGATGGTAGAAAATTGTTTTGATTTGGGATCGGATCAACGTGTGTGTACTTATTGTTGTAACAAATTAAATCAAAACCGGATGCCTGCTAGAGCGGTTCATAATAATCTGGAATTGGTTGACATTCCTTCTGAATTGAAGGATTTAAATACTTATGAATCTATTTTGATTCAAAGTGTCCATCCCTTTCAGGCTATTGTACGAATGGAGCCAAAGACAGTGAAATTGCCTCCATCAGATTTACAGAGAGGATTAAAGGGAAGAGTTGTTTATTTGCCTCTAGATTTGAAGAAAAACATTAATACAATTGGAGTAGAGAAAGTGGAAGAGGAACCTCTGGTTATCTTAGTTAATGGGGTTCCGACAAAGAGTAAGAAAATCTGGCAAGATTTAGTGGATGTTAGGAAAGTCAAAAAGGCAACATTGTATTTGATGACAAACAATAAGCACTACAAGAATGTATGTGTTGCAGAAGAGGAAGTAAGTGAAGAAGAGGACAGCGATTTGTGTGCTGGACAAATTGAGAAAGTAGAAGCCTCTAAAAATGAAGAAATATATGAACATTATAGTGTTCATCCTTTGCATTCCAAGGAAGTCTTGGGGAATGCTATTGAGTTGTTTCAAATGAAACAAGCCAAAGGGAGTCCCATTAGTGTTTGGGAGGAAAGTTTGGAAGCTCGGTGTTTCCCACAGCTATTTCCAACAGGTCAAGGAGGAAGATATGATGAGCGACCTGATCAAATTCCTGCTTCTGAATACCGGACTTTACGATTGTATGCAGAAGATCCTAGGTTTCGTCAATGCATTCCCTATTTGTTTCATCTACTGTTTGAAAGTGATCTGTCTGGACTGTCATATGCAGTGAACCACATCTTGAAAAGTGGTGCACAGATGCAAAATATCTCGGCAAGGGACTTTATGGATAAAGTCAATGTGCAAGACAGTATTTTGGATTCTCACCTGATTAATCTCATGGCATGTCAGTGTGGTACTAATGAGTACTGGTACCGTCGTCATGGTGATTTAAAATGTATGCTGAGGAACTTAGGAACTCCCACATGGTTCCTCACTCTCAGCTGTACCGAGTATGGCTGGGAAGACTTACTTGAATTTCTACGAGAGGCAAATGGAAACATTGAAAATATCGAATTCAAGACACCTGGAGAACTGTGCTCTTTGGATCCAGTGAATGTATGCAGGTACTTCAATCATAGATTTGAAGCTATGATGTCTTTCATCATGAACAAAAAAAATCCACCTCTTGGAGAGGTGTTGGATTTCTTCTGGAGAAAGGAGTATCAAGCAAGAGGTGCTCCTCATATACATATGCTGCTATGGATCAAAGATGCACCCACATTTGGAACAGATCCGGATGACTTAGTGATGAGTTTCATAGAACAGTATTCTACATGTGCTGTTCCAAAGACAAAGGAAGACAAAAGCCTAAGAGAACAAGTTTTACGCTTTCAAAGCCATCGTTGTGGAAAGTACTGTCGTCGTAAATTCAGAAACAAGGACAAGTTCTACACAAAATGTCGTTTCGGCTTTCCACGACCGGTGATTTCTAAAGGAAGAGTGAACAGTTTGATGTCTTCGCTGCGACATAATGTGACGAGGAAATCACCCAAAAATACATACAATTTGAAAAGAAACGAAGAGTCCAAGTACATCAACGACTACAACCCAGTGATTTTGTCCATGTGGAATGCTAACATGGATATACAGTTTGTGGCTGATAACTGTATGGCTGTGGCTCGGTATGTGACATCTTACATCACAAAAAAAGAAAAGACAGAATTGAAGGATATGTGGGAGGACATTTCCCATGAAAAGAGTCTCAGTAAGAAGTTGTACAGTTTCAGTCTGAAGATGTTGTCGCATCGAGAAATCTGAGCTTATGAATGTTCTGACCGGTTATCTTCAGCAAGTCTCTATGCCAAATCTAGGAGTATCATTTGGGCGAGTCTTGGTCTTGCTGCAACGCGTAATCGAGTTCTGAAACCTGTACGGGAAATTGAGTATTTGGCAGAAAAGGAGCCAAACAGTACAGATATTTTGAAGACCAACATGTTGGATACATATTATCCAAATAGAAGCAGTCACCTCGAGAATGTTTGTCTGTATGAGGTTCTACAAAATTACATATTCAAGAGGAACATCAAAGAAGATATTGATAAAGGAGTGTATGCTGTAATTGGAAGTGAGGGTTGTCTGGTCAAGCAAAGAAAATGCCAATTGGTAAATCAACGAAAATTGAGTGGCGAATCTCCTGAAAGAAAAGAGTTTTTGTATTTAGCTCTTTTGCAACTTTTCAAGCCTTGGCGTGCAGAAGAGGAACTGCTTGGAGATTTCCTCTGTTACGAAGACTCTTTCAATGCAGCCAAGGAGACCATAGAATGTCCTGTTTTTCCAAAATATCTAGAAATGTTGAATTCGGAAATCGAGCAGGAAGCAACAATTGCAGCCGAGATTGCTAGAGACAGTTCACAGGACAGTCAGAGTTCTGTTTCATTGAGTCAGGATCCACTAGCCGGACCAGTTATCGAAAATGAAGCTGCCACTGCCATGATTGAAGTGGAAAGAGCCATGGCACATGCTCAGGAGGATGCGGTTAACTTAGAATTTTTGGAAAGACAACTCAACGTTGAGCAGAGGAAAATATATGACGAAGTTACCAACCAAATTGATCATGGATTAAGTCATGAGAAGAAAGAGTGCTCATGTACGTCGTTGAAGCCTGTCGGACTGTACGTGAGTGGAGAAGCAGGAACTGGAAAAAGTTTCCTCATTAAAGCAATTTCATGTTATTTGCAGAAAAGGACTGAGTCATCGCTGTCTTGTGTTGTCACCGCTCCAACTGGACTGGCAGCACATAACATTAAAGGTATTACTTTGCATCGTCTACTGATGCTGCCAGTGGAGCATGATAACAAATTACAATACCAGAGGTTATCTGGAGATGCTTGTTGTGAAGTTTCAAGAGTCTTGAGGAAAATGAAACTTCTTATCATTGACGAAGTAAGCATGGTTTCCAATGTCATGCTTGAGAATGCAAGAAGTTCTTAAAACAGAGTATGATGTGTTATTTGGTGGCAAACACATCATTGTTTTCGGTGATCTTCTGCAGCTGACACCAGTCAAAGGACAACCAGTGTTTAAACTACTTACACATGAAGATACCAGGAAGTGCCTAGGGAGCATTGGCAACGTTAATATATGGTTAAACTTCAATTATGCTGAACTGCGTGAAAATATGCGTCAAGCGAAGGATGAAGATTATAAGAATATTCTACAAGATGTTAGAATCTGAAAAGTGACCGAGCATGGAAAAGAAGCTTTACATGCACGATTACTGTCAAATTTGTATCCAGAAGAAGACGTTCTGCCAGAGAATATTTTTCGGAAAATTACTGAGAAGAAATCTGGAATATGTTTGATGCCAACTCTTGCAGAATGTGCCATCTTCAACAACAAAATGTTGAATTTAGAAAACCAAGAGATTGTGAAACTGGAAGCTATTGACAGAATAGAGCATATGGGAGCAACAATTATTTTGTCTGAGAATTTGAAATCTAAATTGGATTCATTAGAGAAGACTATATCTAAAACTGCTGGTTTTGAAAAGAGTCTGAATGTGTGCTTAAATTGCCGTATCATTTTGAGAAGGAATTTACATGTTGAAAGAAGTCTGGTAAATGGATCAATGGATAATGTTGTTGATTTTGAGAAATACAGAAATAGAGATGGAATTGAATTTTTAAAAATTAAATTTGATGGCATTGAGGAAGTACAGCTAATTGGTAGTTGCTCTGCTAGGTTTTTGCTTGTAAAAGATGTATATGTTCGCCGTAAGCAGTTTCCTGTTTGCTTGGCATATCCGGTGACAAACCATAAATCGCAAGGTTTAAGTGTAGACAGTGCATTGGTGAATATTGGCAGTTCTGTGTTCAAGGAGGGTATGCAATATGTGGCATTGTCACAAGTCAGAACTTTATCGGGATTGTACTTGATTGAGTGTGATGTCACAAACATTTGTGCGAATCTAGATTGTGTTAAGGAATACAATAGGTTAAGAAGAGAGTATGCGCCACATTTGCCTCAATATCCTTTGTTTGAGAAACGTGTGGTAGGCCGGAAACGAAGAAATGTGACCAATAGTAGGGAGGTTGTAGCAAAAAGACGAAAAGTCGATGAACCCGAAATTATAAGCAGAAAGAAAATGGATTCTGTTGAAGATGTTGTTGGTTTTCAATTTGAAAATAGTTCTGGTGTCAACTGCTTTGCTAATGTAGTGGTTAATGTTGTCTTTTCTCTAGAAACTTTAAAAGAAGAGATTGTGGTCAATTCGGATCAAAGATTTTGCAGTTTGTTGAATTCTGTGTTAGAGAAATGTAGTACTGATAGAAGAAAAATAGAAAGTGTGTCTGAAATTCGAAATCTGTTAGACAAATGTTCAGGTCAAACGCAATTCTCTCAAAATATTCAGCAAGATTGTCAGGAGTTTTTAATGTATATGCTTGATGTATTGCAAGATGAAGGTGTAGATGTAGATCATCTGTTTGGCCTTTCTTATCAATGGCAGCATGACCGCGAGAACTATAGGGTATCAAGTACTACTAGTGTAGACTCAGAAAGATTTATATATTTAACTTTGCCGGACAGTAAATCAGTGTCCTTTAATAAGCTAGTAAAAGCAGCCGATCAAAACATGGAGTGTAGCCAATGTAAGTCTGCAATGCTGTCCACATTATTTATACGAACATATGGCCAGTATGTAATTTTAATGTTCCAACGATGTAGGCCTGATGGAACAAAATTTACAACTTTAATTAAAAATGTTGTGGCTTCGCAGTTGTCAATATCAGGAAGGACTTTTGTAACTGCAGCAATTATATATCATGACGGTCCTTCAACAACATCAGGACATTACACAGCTTATTTGAAGTCTGGAAACGGCTGTCCATTCTGCAATGATTCTGTTTTAACTTTCAAAAAAAGATTGCTTTTGACCTTAAAAATTCTTACCTGGTGTTTTTACAACCAAAATTTTAGGGAAGGAATCTCGGGATTTGCTCTGAGGAATTTCAAGATGTTCTAATGGCTCATACACTATTTGGCCTTGAGGATAAGTGTAGTACAGAGTGAAAAGTTATTTTTGAGTTTTAAGTAGTTCCTGAAAAAAAAGAAGGTTTTCTTACAGAAAGTGGTGGGCACGGATTAGTTAAAGGACAACAGAGTATTTCCCAAAGCAAACGGTGTTCTTACCATAACACTTGACGTCATGGAAAAATAACTACACTTTGAATGAGTTCAGAAAAACTGTTTCTTTTAATAAGCTAACTCAAGCAGCCAATCAAAACATGGAGTAGAGGTAATGTAAGTCTGCAATGCTGTCCACATTATTTGTACAAACCTTTGGTTATAATGTCATTTTAAAATTCCAACTATATAAACCTGATGAAAGTAAGTTTTCAACTTTAATTACAAATGTTGTGGCTACACAGTCGTTGACTTTAGGAAGAACATTTGTAACTGCAGCTATTATATGACATGATGGTCCTTTGACAACATCCGCTTATTACACAGCTTATTTAAAATGTAAAAAAAGCTGGTATTTCGGAAATGATTCCCATTTGACAATGAAACAATGTTGCCTTTTGACTTAAAATATTATTACTTTGTGTTTTCAGAAGAGAGAATTTAGGGTAGGTAACTGGCCTATAATGATTCTAGGAGTTGATATAATTTTATGTACTGTTTTAAATTGCTTTGTGATTAACAGTGATCAAGAGAATTAAATAATTGTAATAGTCATAGAGGTAGTGTAAGTGTGCCTCATAGTAAGCAGTATCAGTGTCATAGGAAATGTGGAACATGAGTGAGCAAGAAGGGTGAGATATTACTAGTACAGGATTGTGAAAGTGATCTTGAACGTTTTCTTTCTGAAAGTTGTGGAAAAAGAAAATGACGGGATTTGCTTAGAAGAATTCCAAGAGTTATAAATGGCACTTACACTATTTGGCCATGAGGAGAAGTGCGGTAGAGAGCGAGAAGTCATTTATTGTATGTAACATATTTGTCAAAACGATGGAGCTTTTCTTTCAGAAAGTGGCGGGCAGAAAATAATAACAGCACAACAGAGTATAAGCTGTTCATAGGACATCCTTCGACGTCATGGAAAGTAAGTTACTTTTGAGGAGTTCTGATTTCTGATTGGTTATGTTATATGGGTTTTTTAAACACAATCATTTTGATTGTGTTTTTTTTCCCCGCTGTTATATGATGAATACCTTCAACTCACTGTTTTTAGTGAAATTTGATATATTCTGAGAACAGCAAAAATAAACCATTTAACATGTATAATTAATTCTGTACTTTGTATAGTGAATTTTAATTTGTACTCGTCTTGTCTCATGCTCACTCGTCTTTTACTACCTTCTATCAATCCTCTTTACATACTCACATTGCCTTTTGTTTTATTCTCTTTCACCCTTGTTCTCTAACTCCACTTATCTTTCAACCTTTGTTTCCCTATTCCAACTCTGCTTTTTTCTTTTCTCCCTTGCACCATTTTCCAGCTTTTAGACCTTCTGCTTCGCTTGTCTTTTCCATCTTTCCTCCCTTTGTTTTCTAAATTAAATATTTTTGGGTTCTCCTTTTTTGGTGCAATCAGTTAGTATAACTCACCCTCACTCATTTATTTTTCTTTGTTGCCTCACTCAGTCTGTATCTGACACTCTTTCCTTCACTTCCTCTGTCTCCTCTCTCCCTCAATCTCTTTTCCTTGTTCACCCTTTCCTTATATAGTTTACCTTACTCACTTTCTTTTAGTAGCTTACACAACTTCAATTCAGTTTTCTCTTCTATCCTTCTTTTCTGTCACTGAAAGTATCTTCCTATTTTTTTCTCTTAGTAATTTACTCAATTACAATTTCTTTTTGTCTCTGACTGTCTATCACCGTTTCTTTCTCTTTTTTTTCTGCATGTTTATCTCTAACTTTATTTCTTTGTAAAATTGGATGATTTTCGATCTTTTCCCTTGTCTTTTCTAATTTTTAAATACATGTTTTAATATTTTTCAAATTGTTGTTCTTTCTTTCACAGATTGAAAGTATAAAAATAACAAGTGACTAAGTTAACGACAATTATAAGGTAAGTGTTTTGTACTCTTTTCGTTACATTTCTATCACATTTAACTTCTATTAGTTCCACTGCTTCATTTCTTTAACCCTCAGTTTCCTGCCTTTGCTACTTCCCTCATTCCTTTTTCTATTACTTACTTACTCTACTCCTTCCACTCCTTTTCTCAGTCCCTCTGTTCTCATAGTTCCTCGCTCCTGTTCACTCACTCCGTCTCTATTACTCTCACTGTCTCTGACTCATCACTCTTTCACTACTTGTTCATTATGCTTTCTCCCTGTAGTTCAAGCACACTATGTTATTTACATTTCTTTTCTGTCACTTCTTCTTTTCAGCTTTCTGTTTTTTCTCTCTGTTATTCCACATGTTTTAACCTTAGTCACTGTCATACATCTTGTTGTATTCCTATTTACTTTCGCTCACTGTTTTCTAAACACTTTCCCTCAGGGTTGTTCTTTTAGTTCGGTCTATCCCTACCTCTCATTCCACATCCTTTACTGTTTTTCTTCTTAATTTGAACATTCACTCACATTCTCTAAGAAACTCTTGTTTATTCTTCTTCTACTCTCCTTTTTATCTTTCACTTCCTTATCTATTTTGTTTTTCTCAATTATACCCTCTTACATCTTTTCTTTGGTAAATAGATCTATTAAACAGTATCTCTGTGTTACTCCCTCTAGCTGTCTTTCTTTTAACATTACTCTCTGTTTCCTTCCCTTATACTCACTCTTCCTTTTTTTTTTGTTTCGCTTCCGGTTCGTGTACCGGCGCGCGAACCGGGAAGCGAATCAAAAGAAATAGAGGTTGCCAGAGTGCTAAACATTCTAGCAATTTTTTTATAAATGGGAGGTAGTTCTGAAAAGAACTTTTTTTTAATTGTTTTTGTTGTTTTATATTTTTTTTATTTTTTTTATGAACATTGTTTTACTTTTTTTTATTTTTTGAACGGTTTTATATTTTTTTTGTTTTTTTGGGGGGGGAAACGAAAATCATTCTTTATAAAGGGCTCAACAGGAGCAACAAAAAAAAAGATAATTTACTTTCTGGGGCGTTTTGGACATTTATGATTTTCAATAGCTCTGTTGATAAGATTTATGCTACTCTCCCTATAGCAAATTAATTTGCCGCAAAAAATGCAGACTTGCTTCATGACCCCGAAGTTCATCTGAATGTTTGGGACCGTCTCCCTCGCCTCTGGTCCCGTCACTGCCTCTTCAGTTGATGTACTGGCCACAGGAGGGGGGGTTTCCTGCAGGTCACGTACCTGCGCAGCACTATAATTTATAGGGTGCCACCTCCCCATGTGCCGATGCATGGTGTAATTCCCAAAGCTGTATTTTTTATCAGTCCCTCTGTACAGCGCTTTCTCACAGATCAGACATGTGACGTAGCGGGCATTTACTTTTTTTTGGCCCCGGGGAAATGTATAGAATTGCCAAATATAACTATCCTTCACATGGGACCTCCTTGGCTCTTCAGGCAAAAACTGTCTCCTCTCTTGCTCCTCTTCCTCTACTTCCTCTTCTTCCTCCTCTTGATTAAGGATGACCTGAGGAGGTGGTCCTTCCTTCCTAGGAGGTGGTGGTGGGGGTGCACCAGCTGCAGCTACTAATGAAGCCATTTCTTATTAATCAAAATAGGTCTTCCTCTCACAAAGTTGAAAGTCAGAGTGAGAAAAAAGGTGGGGGCTTTCATCATTTGGGAAAAAAAATGTTCTAACCCAATGAAAAGTGTTATTTTTAGGTCACATGACCTAGCCGTACATCATTAGGAAACCAAAAGTGAAATGAACATATGAAAAGTTTTATTAACAAGTCACATGATTTGTTCCGCTTCCGTTATGCGCTGCGCGCCGCGCCCCGGATCGCTTCCGGGGTGCTGCGCTTCGCGCCTCGGTTCGCGCTCCGGAGCACTTCTGGGTGCGCTAACGCGGCGCGCCATAAGACGCATTACGCGGCAACGCGATACGTCGAGCTTACGCGACGCGCCCCAGATCGCTTCCGGGGAGCCGCGCTTCGCGCCTCGGTTCGCGCTCCGGAGCACTTCCGGGTGCGCTAACGCGGCGCATCATAAGACGCATTACGCGACAACGCGATACGTCGCACTTACGCGACGCGTCACGATGTTGTTTTCTAACGCGGCAGTTGCGCAAACGGAACGTTTACCGGTTCGCGGACTGGGTCGCAGCACCAAATTGAGCTAACGGGAAGCTACCCGGTGCGCGGACCAGTAGCGAAACAAAAAAAAAATATATACATAAAAAATTATATTAATAACATATAAAATATATTTTTCGATTTAAAGAAGAATACATTTTAAAGCTTTTGATATTTGCTATTAAAAAACCATTGAAATTCACTGAAAAAAAATAGGTTATAGACCATATATAGTTAGGAATTAGCATTTACAAAACCTTGAAAATTCACTGAAAAAACCATAGGTTATACACCATATTTAGTTAGGAATTAGCATTTACAAAACCTTATTTTACTCACACAAAACCATTGAAATTCGTATATATAGTTAGTTGCACTAACTATATATCGCGCACCTGCAATCCACTGCTGATGATGTCACATATTACATCATTCATGACATGGTCAGTGACATCACTGATGACATCACTGATGACATCTCAAATGACATCACTGATGACATCACTGATGACAACATCCAGTGACTGTATGTTTCTGTAAAGTTAAAATATGTCTTACATATTGAAGAATGAGTGGATTTATAAGTGTCTGGATTAAGGATTTAGTAGGTGCATGACTGACTGTATGAGTGAGTGATTAAATGTGTCTCACTGAGTGCATGGGTTAGTGACTAAACTGTCTTAATTTGTGCATCATTATGTCTGTTGTTCTGTAAACTGCTGCATGTGTTGATCAGTAGCTATATGAGTAACTATATGGGTTATTGATTGGTTGCCCAAGCATTTGTATGGGAGACTGAGTGTGTGTGTGGGTGGCTGGGAGGTGTATGACTCTGTGCATAGATGTGTGAGCAGTTGATTCACTAGATGTATGGGTTCAAAAGTGCATGTGGAAACAGCTGTATGGGCGGTTGATTGTGTGCATGAGTGTATTGGTGAGTGAATGGATATCTCAGTGCTACATGTCAAAGTAAGTACATATGTAAAACACAATACATGTGAGAGTTGACATATATTAATAACTGTGCATAAGAGCCAGTGAATGTGTGAGTGGCTGTATGGATCATTGTGAACTTGTATCCGTGATTGTATAAGAGAGTAAATAAGTGTTAGTATATGTTTGAATAAGTAAGGTGTGTATAACTGTATAGTTGAGAAAATGGAGGCGTGATTGATTCTTTGCATGACTGACTAGGTGTGTGTGTAACTTCATGGATGAGTGACAGTCTGTGAGTGTCTGTTTACACTGAGTGTATCTAAGGTTATATTAGAGTCTGAAGAGGTTCATCGTATTATCACATGAATGATGTCATCAGTGATGTGATCAGTAATGTCAACTGAGATGTCATCAGTGATGTAATCAGTGATGTCATTCGAGATGTCATCAGTGATGTCATTTGAGATGTCATCAGTGATGTCATCAGTGATGTCACTGACCATGTCATGAATGATGTAATATGTGACATCATCAGCAGTGGATTGCGGGTGCGCGATATATAGTTAGTGCAACTAACTATATATGCGAATTTCAATGGTTTTGTGTGAGTAAAATAAGGTTTTGTAAATGCTAATTCCTAACTATATATGGTGTATAACCTATGGTTTTTTCAGTGAATTTTCAAGGTTTTGTAAATGCTAATTCCTAACTATATATGGTCTATAACCTATGGTTTTTTCAGTGAATATATATATATATATGAAGTGACGAACAAACAAAATTAATTGAAATGTACTAACTGTCATGTTTGTCATAATTAAGAGTTATAGAAACTAAGATGGCGCCGTATTTTGTCCAAAACAAACATATTACAGGTTGGTCCGTTTTCGATTGTAATGTTGTGGAACATGTCACGTGACTCGCAGTGTTGAAAGAACGCGCTGGCTGTGGTGCGCAATTCAAACATTAGATTAGGGCGGATGCCGAAACGCGTCATGTTTGCCTCCCTGAATAAACATAAACGGATGTTGTAAAAAGGAACCCCTGTGAGTGCTTTTTCTTCAAACGGATGTAAGGAGAAGTGAAGCGGCTATATATATCTATACTACTATTATAAAGAGAGAACTTGCACCTTTGAGCCAGGTAAACTCGAAAACTACCCCACCAATCTGAACACCCAAGACATCTTACAAAACCTCAGGGCAAGCAGAAGGACATAGGCTACATAAAAATTTTAAAAAAACGTTGTTTAAAATATTTAGAAATAAAAATAAAGTAGTCCCTTGCAAGTAGCGCCGGCCGCGACGTATGCGTGAGGGGAGTAGCGTCGTTCACGAGCAACAGGAAGAGCGAGGACATGAGCGCTGGGAGGAGCGTCTGCGTGAAGGGAGGAGCGGAGTTCACCAGCAACAGGAAGAGGGGAGAACATGAGCGCCGGGAGGAGCTGCGGAGCGGCGAGAAGCGGAGGAGCAGTGGCAGCGCTGGGAGGAGCAGCGGATGAGGTAAGTCGGGACCTGGGGGGGGGGGTTACAAAGCCGGGGCGGGAGGCTCAAGGCGCAAGGCGGGAGGCGGTAGGCGCTATGCCCAATGTCGGGGCGATGGGCGGAAGGCTCAAGGCTCGAGGCGGTATGGCCAATGTCGGGGCGGGAGGCGGGAGTGATGCCGACTGGGCAATGTCGGGGGGGTGCACAGAGGCTTAAAATGCTGCCCCCAGCCCCCTTCTGCCCCGGGCTGCTAGGATAGATAGATAGATAGATAGATAGATAGATAGATAGATAGATAGATAGATAGATAGATAGATAGATAGATAGATAGATAGATAGATAGATAGATAGATAGATAGATAGATAGATAGATAGATAGATAGATAGATAGATAGATAGATAGATAGATAGATAGATAGATAGATAGATAGATAGATAGATAGATAGATAGATAGATAGATAGATAGATAAAATGAAAGTTAACACCTAATTATAGTTATGAAAACGTGATGAACTCTTTACATAGAAATCAATCTTCAACTACACAATCAGTAGAAATTCTAAAGTTATAGTTGTACCTTAAATTTCTAATGTATAACCCGCATATAAACACATTTAAACTTTATTTCTTCTTTTTATACAAACCAAATGTAAAAGTTTTAGTTATGTCTCAATTTGATCATTTATGCACCACCTTCACACTATTATAAATAGCGCTCCTCTGTACAAACAATTTTCAGCTCACTAACCACACATCAAAAACTATAACTCACCACTCTACCATGCACTGTGTTCTCAGAAAGATGGAATTTGAGATGTCAAGAGTGTTGTTGTAAATGCTATGCTTTCAGATGGTCTAACTAATGTAACATGAAAGCATATGAGCAGAGCATAGATTTTAGTTATAAGGAAAACGTGGTGTTATATTTGGCCACGGTATACCACAGTAATTCCACAGTATACTGCTGTAGATGCCAATGACACCACTCTACTCTTCGTCACTCCACTCTAAACCACTCCACTCTATGCCATTCCACACTATGCTATTACACTCTATGCCATCTCCACTCTACTCTGCCCCACTCCATGCTATTCAATTCTATGCCACTCCACTCAATGCCATTCCGCTCTATGCCACTACACTTTATGCTACTGCACTATATGCTTGAAGCAGGCGTTAGGGGTGACACAGGCCTTTTGAAAAAAAACATGGGTGGTGCATCCTTCCGTGTTCCAGCAGCCAAACTATGGAACTCTTCACCCCAACATAAGATCCACGGATAACCACCGTATCTTCAGAAAACTACTCAAGAATTGTCTCTTCCCTTCATAACCACTATAAGCAAACAGAAACATACAGCATGTACCTTCGTATATAAGCATATATATATATATGTGTATGGTTTTGTATGAAAGTGTAGAATATTTATGTTTTTATAAAAAATATAGATGTTTATTAGGTCTGGTTAACATATTACTGACAGGTACATTATTCTAAGTTTTTAACAAGTATATAAGTGCAAAAATAATTAAATCCTTTATTTGAACTATTTCTCTCTCTCTCTATATATATATATATATATATATATATATATATATATATATATATATTATATATGCGGTATGTTCTCCTTCCTGGAAAAGAGAGAGCAGAGACCCAGGGGAAACGTTTGGAAGCTTTATTGCAGGTTAAGGCGGATGCATTTCTGGCTGTTGTTGTGCCGTCTTCAGCGCCTGAAGCTTCCACAGGATAATGTCACTCAGCTGTGGATTCCGCCTCTCTTAAGACCCGGAGTAGCGGGTCTGCACCTCCCCCAATTGCGATGGTAACAGCACACCTGTGCAGCATCCCGCGTGGTGGGAAAGACTACAAGTCCCAGAGTCCCTTGTTGGTGGGCTGATGAGATTGGTGTGGTGGGGGTGGAAAAAAACGTGGATTCCCTTGTGCTTGAGTGCGGATGAAAGCAGAGTGAGTCCATGAAACAAAACGAAATTGTGGTGTTTTGTTAGGCAGCTTATATGTCCACAGTGAAGCTTCCTCAGCTCCCCTATAACACCTCAGCCACCAAATGCGGAAATCCATTAGACAGGGGCGACGAGGGCAGTGCCTGAAGCCCGGAGCGAGGCTGGAATAACCCCGCAACTGCCGTTATTCTTTCTGCATCCAGGGGCGGGTGACGGACCATCCAAATATCTTTGGTTCGACGAGAAGCTGAGAACAGCAATGCCTGTGATGTCCTAACCCAAGGTGAGGCGGGGAACTCTGCGGTGGCGTCTCAGGCTGACGCTTGAAAATGTGCGGTATGTTCTCCTTCCTGGAAAAGAGAGAGCAGAGACCCAGGGGAAACGTTTGGAAGCTTTATTGCAGGTTAAGGCGGATGCATTTCTGGCTGTTGTTGTGCCGTCTTCAGCGCCTGAAGCTTCCACAGGATAATGTCACTCAGCTGTGGATTCCGCCTCTCCTAAGACCCGGAGTAGCGGGTCTGCACCTCCCCCAATTGCGATGGTAACAGCACACCTGTGCAGTATCCCGCGTGGTGGGAAAGACTACAAGTCCCAGAGTCCCTTGTTGGTGGGCTGATGAGATTGGTGTGGTGGGGGTGGAAAAAACCGTGGATTCCCTTGTGCTTGAGTGCGGATGAAAGCAGAGTGAGTCCATGAAACAAAACGAAATTGTGGTGTTTTGTTAGGCAGCTTATATGTCCACAGTGAAGCTTCCTCAGCTCCCCTATAACGCCTCAGCCACCAAATGCGGAAATCCATTAGACAGGGGCGACGAGGGCAGTGCCTGAAGCCCGGAGCGAGGCTGGAATAACCCCGCAACTGCCGTTATTCTTTCTGCATCCAGGGGCGGGTGACGGACCATCCAAATATCTTTGGTTCGACGAGAAGCTGAGAACAGCAATGCCTGTGATGTCCTAACCCAAGGTGAGGCGGGGAACTCTGCGGTGGCGTCTCAGGCTGACGCTTGAAAATGTGCGGTATGTTCTCCTTCCTGGAAAAGAGAGAGCAGAGACCCAGGGGAAACGTTTGGAAGCTTTATTGCAGGTTAAGGCGGATGCATTTCTGGCTGTTGTTGTGCCGTCTTCAGCGCCTGAAGCTTCCACAGGATAATGTCACTCAGCTGTGGATTCCCCCTCTCTTAAGACCCGGAGTAGCGGGTCTGCACCTCCCCCAATTGCGATGGTAACAGCACACCTGTGCAGCATCCCGCGTGGTGGGAAAGACTACAAGTCCCAGAGTCCCTTGTTGGTGGGCTGATGAGATTGGTGTGGTGGGGGTGGAAAAAACCGTGGATTCCCTTGTGCTTGAGTGCGGATGAAAGCAGAGTGAGTCCATGAAACAAAACGAAATTGTGGTGTTTTGTTAGGCAGCTTATATGTCCACAGTGAAGCTTCCTCAGCTCCCCTATAACGCCTCAGCCACCAAATGCGGAAATCCATTAGACAGGGGCGACGAGGGCAGTGCCTGAAGCCCGGAGCGAGGCTGGAATAACCCCGCAACTGCCGTTATTCTTTCTGCATCCAGGGGCGGGTGACGGACCATCCAAATATCTTTGGTTCGACGAGAAGCTGAGAACAGCAATGCCTGTGATGTCCTAACCCAAGGTGAGGCGGGGAACTCTGCGGTGGCGTCTCAGGCTGACGCTTGAAAATGTGCGGTATGTTCTCCTTCCTGGAAAAGAGAGAGCAGAGACCCAGGGGAAACGTTTGGAAGCTTTATTGCAGGTTAAGGCGGATGCATTTCTGGCTGTTGTTGTGCCGTCTCCAGCGCCTGAAGCTTCCACAGGATAATGTCACTCAGCTGTGGATTCCGCCTCTCAATACATATATATATATATTCACTGAAAAAACTATAGGTTTCACACATGTTATAGTTAGCTGGACATTTCACTCATACAAAACCATTGAAGTTCCCCTGTTATAGTTAGTTCAGCTAACTATAACTTGCGCGCCCGCAATGCACTGCTGATGATGTCACATATTACATCACTCATGACATGGTCAGTGACATCACTGATGACATCTCAAATGACATCACTGATGACATCATCCTTGTGAAAGAGTGGCAGACCTCCTCTCAGTGTAATATAACCTTTGATACACACATTCAAAAATAGAAACTGCATTGCAGAGAGGTGTAATGAGGCCATGCCACTTTTTACAACACTCTGCAACGCAGCTCTGTGGCGCTTACTGGAGGTTCCGGGTGGGCTAGTTGGCCCCTAGGGACCCCCAGTATTCAAGGGGAATTACTTCCCCCTCTGCAAACGCGCCAGGGGATGCGTTTGCAGATTGGTGCAGAGAGTGGGTGGGGTTTGAGGTGATGGATTGCACCACTCTGCAAACGCGCCCCCTGGTGCGTTTGCATAGGGTAACTAATTCCCCTTGAATACTGGGGGTCCCCGGGGGCCAACTAGCCCACCAGGAACCTCCAGTATGCGCCAGGGGGCTGCGTTGCAGAGAGGTGTAAAAAGGGGAGTGGCCTCTTAACACGTCTCTGCAAGGCAGTCCCCTGGCGCATTTGCAGAGGGGGGACTAATTCCCCTTGAATACTGGGGGTGCCTGGGGGCCAACAAGCCCACCAGGAACCTCCAGTATGCGCCAGGGGGCTGCATTGCAGAGAGGTGGAATGAGGCCACGCCCCTTTTACAACATTCTGCAACTCTGCTCCGTGGCGCTTACTGGAGGTACCTGGTGGGCTAGTTGGCCCCCAGTGATCCCCAGTATTCAAGGGGAATTACACCCCCTCTGCAAATGCGCCAGGGGACGTGTTTGCAGAGTGGTGCAGGAAGGGGGCGGGGCTTGAGGTGATGGATTGCCCCACTCTGCAAAAGCGTCCCTTGGTGCGTTTGCAGAGGGGGAACTAATTCTCCTTGAATACTGGGGGTCCCCGGGGGCCAACTAGCCCACCAGGAACCTCCAGTGCGCCAGGGGGCTGCGTTGCAGAGAGGTGTAAAAAGGGGAGTGGCCTCTTTACAAGTCTCTGCAAGGCAGCCCCCTGGCGCGTTTGCAGAGGGAAACTAATTCCCCTTGAATACTGGGGGGTCCCTGGGGGCAAACTAGCCCACCAGGAACCTTATGTATGTGCCAGGGGGCTGCGTTGCAGAGAGGTGTAAAAAGGGGAGTGGCCTTTTTACACGTCTCTGCAAGACACCCCCCTGGCCCATACTGGAGGTTCCTGGTGGGCTACTTGGCGCCCAGGGACCCCAGTATTCAAGGGGAATTATTTCCCCCTCTGCAAATGTGCCAGGGGACGCGTTTGCAGAGTGGTGCCTTAATTTGTTTTTGGGGATCGGCAGGGTACGCGTACCCTAAGCGTACCCTAAGCGTATCCCGCGATCTGTTTTAAAAAAACAACATTTTTTGGGCCTTGGGGGTCCTTGTGGGACCCCCTGAGCAGGCCTAGGGGATCAGGAACCTCCAGTATGCGCCAGGGGGCTGCCTTGCGGAGAGGTGTAAAAAGGGGCGTGGCCTCTTTACACGTCTCTGAAAGGCAGCCCCCTGGCGCGTTTGCAGAGGGGGAACTAATTCCCCTTGAATACTGGGGGTCCCTGCGGGCCAATTAGCCCACCAGGAACCTCCAGTATGGTCCAGGGGGCTGCGTTGCAGAGAGGTGTAAAAAGGAGCGCGGCCTCTTTACACGTCTCTGCAAGGCAGCCCCCTGGCGCATACTGGAGGTTCCTGGTGGGCTACTTGGCCCCCAGGGACCCCCAGTATTCAAGGGGAATTATTTCCCCCTCTGCAAACGCGCCAGGAGGCGCATTTGCAGAGTGGTGCAGGGAGGGGGCGGGGGAGCCTTGGGGGTCCTTGTGGGATCCCCTGAGCAGGCCTAGGGGGTCAGGAACCTCCAGTATGCTCCAGGGGGCTGCGTTGCAGAGAGGTTTAAAAAGGGGCATAGCCTCTTTACACGTCTCTGCAAGGCAGCCCCCTGGCGCATACTGGAGGTTCCTGGTGGGCTTCTTGGCCACCAGGTAACCCCAGTATTCAAGGGGAATTATTTCCCCCTCTGCAAACGCGCCAGGGGGTGCGTTTGCAGAGTGTTGCCTTAATTTTTTGGGGGGGATCGGCAGGGTACACGTACCATACGCGTATCCCGTGATTTGAAACAAAAATGTAAATACTTTTTGGGCATTGGGGGTCCTTGTGGAACCCCCTAAGCAGGCCTAGGGGGTCACGGTGTTTCTACCCTGCCCCCTTTTTGCGTTTTTCACGTTTCTTTTTCTGTTTTCTTGTGCCTCGGTTCTACCGAGGCACAAGATGGCTGCCAACACTTCCTGGTTTGGAGTGTTGACAGACAGTTGCCATTAAATCAGCATGCAGCTCGTGCTCTGGAAGTTACAACGTACAGTACATAGTACAGTACAGAGTACGGTACTTCATCTCTATATATATCTATGATTTTACTTTTGATTTTCTCAGGAACTAATGAACGGATTTACACCATTTAACAAAAAGGGTAATCTGCAAACCGAACTCTACCTTTTTGCCAAATTTGGTGTAATTCCGTTCAGCCGTTCGGGCTGTAGCCCTGGCTAAAGGTCCTATTGAAAATTGCATGGGGAAAACACGTTTTGGGACCCCCCTTTTTTCTCAGCCCCCGCTTCACGAATCACCCCCAAACTTTCAGGGAAGGAGCGGGACAGGCCATCTTCTTGGAGAAGTTCACGAAGATTCGTCGACCGGCGCCAAAGTTATTCCAAATAGAATGTTGCCGATTTCTTATGGACACTAGATCCTAACTATAACTACCTACTGGCGACCGCCAGTAGGTAATATATATGTATATATATATGTCAAAACAGGCTTCCTATAACTGCCCTTTACTTCAAAACTTCCATACAATCTCAGGGCGATACAGAAGGACGGCACAAACAGGTCCTGGCAATGAAGGGCTTTATTTGGTTATCACAGCAAGCCTCATGGTTTCGAAGTCAGCAACAGCAAAGTGAAGGGGTGAATATAAAGAGAATGACCTACGCGTTTCGGCTTGAGCCTTCTACGGGGTCAAAATGTGCAAGTAAGAGTGTCTATTTAAAGGGAACGCATTGTTCATTTCCCCCCACCACCAGTTAAAAACAATGTCAGTTAATGAAAGGAGACACATTTCAATTTTTGTTTCATATATGACTGAATGATAGAAACATGATAAGTAGTAGCTTCTTCTACAGTGACAGAACTTTAAAATATATATTTATATATATATATATATATATATATATATATATATATATATATATATATTCACTGAAAAAACCATAGGTTATAGACCATATATAGTTAGGAATTAGCATTTAAAAAACCTTATTTTACTCACACAAAACCATTGAAATTCCATATATAGTTAGTTGCACTAACTATATATCGCGCACCCGCAATCCACTGCTGATCATGTCACATATGACATCATTCATGACATGGTCAGTGACATCACTGATGACATCACTGATGACATCTCAAATGACATCACTGATGACATCACTGATGACATCTCAAATGACATCACTGATGACATCACTGATGACAACATCCAGTGACTGTATTTTTCTGTAAAGTTAAAATATGTCTTACATATTGAAGAATGAGTGGATGTATAAGTGTCTGGATGAAGGATTTAGTAGGTACATGACTGACTGTATGAGTGAGTGGTTAAATTTGTCTCACTGAGTGCATGGGTTAGTGACTAAACTGTCTTAATTTGTGCATCATTATGTCTGTTGTTCTAAAACTGCTGCATGTGTTGATCATTAGCTATATGAGTAACTATATGGGTTATTGATTGGTTGCCCAAGCATTTGTATGGGAGACTGAGAGTGTGTGTGGGTGGCTGGGAGGTGTATGACTCTGTGCATAGATGTATGGGTTCAAAAGTGCATGTGGAAACAGCTGTATGGGCGGTTGACTGTGTGCATGACTGTATTGGTGAGTGAATACATATCTCAGTGCTACATGTCAAAGTAAGTACATATGTAAAATACAGTACATGTGAGAGTTGACATATATAAATAACTGTGCATAAGAGCCAGTGAATGTGTGAGTGGCTGTATGGATCATTGTGCTCTTGTATCCAGGATTGTATAAGTGAGTAAATATGTTTTAGTATATCTTTGAATAAATAAGGTGTGTATAACTGTATAGTTGTGAAAATGGAGCTGTGATTGATTCTTTGCATGACTGACTAGGTGTGTAAGTAACTCCATGGATGAGTGACAGTCTGTGAGTGTCTGTTTACACTGAGTGTATCTAAGGTTATATTAGAGTCTGAAGAGGTTCATCGTATTATCACATGAATGATGTCATCAGTGATGTGATCATTAATGTCAAATGAGATTTTATCAGTGATGTCATCAGTGATGTCATTTGAGATGTCATCAGTGATGTCATCAGTGATGTCATTTGAGATGTCATCAGTGATGTCATCAGTGATGTCACTGACCATGTCATGAATGATGTCATATGTGACATGATCAGCAGTGGATTGCGGGTGCGCGATATATAGTTAGTGCAACTAACTATATATGGAATTTCAATGGTTTTGTGTGAGTAAAATAAGGTTTTTTAAATGCTAATTCCTAACTATATATGGTCTATAACCTATGGTTTTTTCAGTGAATTTTCAAGGTTTTGTAAATGCTAATTCCTAACTATATATGGTCTATAACCTATGTTTTTTTCAGTGAATTTTCAAGGTTTTGTAAATGCTAATTCCTAACTATATATGGTCCATAACCTATGGTTTTTTCTGTGAATTTCATTGGTTTTTTAACAGCTAATATCTGTAGCTGTAAAATGTATTCTTCTTTAAATCCAAAAATATATTTTATATGTTTATGAATAATTTTTTTTTTTAATATTTTTTTTTCTTCGTTCCCGCTTCGCAAATCGGGAAGCTTCCCGTCAGCTGACCTTGATGCCGCGAAATAGACCGCGAGCCGGTAAACGTTTCTTTACCGCAAGTGCCGCGTTACAAAACAACATCGTGACGCCTCCCGTCCGCATGACGTTTCACGTTGTCGCGTGATACGTCATATGACGTACTACGTTAGCGAACTGGTACGCGAAGCGAGTCGCAAAGCGCAGGTTTCTGGAAGCAAACCGGGAGGCCCTGCAAAGCGCTTAACGTAAACACAGCAAGTCATGTGACTTGGTAATAACACTTTTCATTGGTTCATTTCACTTTTGGTTTCCTAATGATGTAAGACTAGGTCATATAATCTAAAATGAACACTTTTGATTGGTTGAGAACTCTTGTTTTTCCCAAATGATGAAAATCCCTCCTTCTTTCCTCACTCTGACTTTCATCATTGTGAGAGAAAGACCCTTTGTGATCACTGAGCAATGGCTTCTTTAGTAGCTTCAGCTGGTGCTTCCCCACCACCTCCACCACATCCAAGGAAGAGTGGACCACCTGCTCAAGTTATAATTCAACAAGAAGAAGAAGAAGAGGAACAGGAGGACGAGCACAAAGAGAGGCAGTTTTTGCCTGAGCAGCCCAGGACGTCTCACCGGAAAGAAAACTTCATTTGGCAATTTTTTAAAATTCCCAAAGGTCAGAAAAAAGTAAATGCAAGATACATAACTTGCCTTATATGTCAAGATAGACTGTCCAGAGGGACCGACAAGAAATACAGTTTCGGAAACTACACAATGCATCGCCATATGACTAGGTGGCATCCTAACAACTACAGTGCTGCACAGTTTCGGAACGACCTAGATAATCTCCCTATTATGGCCAGAAGATCTGTTGTACCGGAAGTAACGGGACCAGAGGGCAGGGAGATGGTGCCAAATATACAAATGAGATTTGGTGATGTAAAACACATCTGCGTATTTTGCGATGGATTCATTTCCTACGGAGAAAAAAGCATCACTCTGATCAACAGAGCTATTGACAATCATGCTCATGTTTGTCCGAAACGCCCAAAATAATAAATACTTCTTTTTTTTGTTTTGTTGCTCCTGTTGAGCCCTTTACAATGAATCGTTTTCATTGCCCCCTCCAAGAAAAACCCAAAAAAATATAAAACTGTTCCGAAAAATTCAAAAACAGTAAAAAAATGTTCAGAAAAATAAAAAAAAAAGTTCTTTTCAGAACTACCTCCCCGTTATTAAAAAATTGGTACAATATTTGGAACTGTGCCAACCTCTATTTCTCTTAGTTCGCTTCCCAGTTCGCTCGCCGGTACGCGAACCGGAAGCGAACCAAAAACAGTAAGTATAAGGGAAGGAAACAGACACTTATGTTAAAAGAAAGACAGCTATAGGGGAGTAAACTAGAGATACTATTACCCGTAATCCACTGCTGATGATGTCACATATTACATCATTCATGACATGCTCAGTGACATCATCAGCAGAGGATTGCGGGTTTTTTGGCAACATGCCTTATCCACGGTTTAATAACGCTGCCTTTTGCTTTATATAAGTTTTCAAATTGTATGAAATATATACCAATAGGTCGTTATGAACCTTTAGGTAGTGCTTTTCTTCATGAGGTCTGGTCGCTTCCATACACATACAGATGTTTCAAAGATGATCAAGAAGTTTATCTGAATGGAGAGGAATGCACTGAGACGCCAGATCATTCACTAATGTGTAGGCACATACAGTTACACGGTTCATGCAACAAACACCGACCAAATATGGCTTGCGTGTTGCAAGGCACGCCAGTTCCTGCTATCATCCCCACGTTCAAGTTGTTGGAAAATGGTAGTTATTTGATGCTCAATAATGAAGATTGTTCTGAGTTAATTAAAAGTATTCCTTTTATCGTAACAGTAAGTGAACGGGTTATTTGCTGCAGAAATGTTCTATTTCCTCCCACACATGAACATAGGGAGTTTTCAATCTGGCCACAAATACCAACCTTGGGACACGTTTCAACGGCATGGCAAGAATAAGAGCTCTTTTGTCTCAGAGAGAGGTGGCCTTGAGTTCGGCCCGTGAAACTTTCGTACTTCACATAGCGAACACCCGTACAGAGGTGCACACCCTTTTCAATTAAGATTTGCCTTTCAATTTCAGCAACATGTTTCCGACTATCTTTAACGCATCCTCCACAAAGTCCCTGGCGCACTTTTTTAAAGTTGTTACCAGTGGTCTCGTGACTTCATTTGAGAAAATCTTTGGAGTCATCCCTGCTTCCTTTCATTGTATTTTCTGCACTCTGGTTCGTGGATTGGCATTTTTACTTGCATTACCAGCGGACGCTCTTGTGCTTTTTTACATTTTTAAATATGGATGTCCCTCCTATGCAACCTCCGACCCTGCAGCTGCTGACACTGTTCCGCAATCGCATGCTAGAATATTATGGCACAATGCCGTTGGCGATATTAAGCACGGCATATGGATTATCTTTTCGATTCTCCTACTTCACCTGTGTCCAGCCTGTATTTCACTGCCTGACCTGTGATTTCGATTGGGCCATTGATTTGTGTCTCTGCGGACCGGTTTCTCCTGACGTCGACTTTAATCAGCTGATGACTCCTATCATTACTCACGAGTTGGTTTGTCCTGGCGAAAGGATTATGGCTGTGGCATTGATGCATGGACTACTTCGTCCCTGGAATTTACTGGCGGCAGCACAGTCTTTCTTGGAACAGAGCTTTCTTGAAAACCCACCGAGCTGTCCTCTGATGGTGATAGAGGATCCGGTGCTGGGAGAGCACGTATGTTCTTTTCCGCTTTTAAATTGGATGGCTGAACTGTTTTCGGATGAAGACGGTGACTTCCTATTGGAGGCTGTTGCAGCTTATTTTGCATACACAGTTATGTCATAGACCTTTTTCATGTTTGATATGCTGAGTACTAGCATTTCATTGACAATTTATTGACTTATTTGTCAAGTTTTTATTATTTACCTTGCCTATTGGCTTAAGACTCGATAAAGTACTTGGCTGTTTTATTTTTCTTTAGCATTAAATTTTCCTAGTTTTTAATGCTTTACCTTGCGGACCGTCCACATATAAACTTGCAATCTGCTCTCATGAGATGGCACTTCTATTATCTTATTCAGTTCGTTTCCGGATCATGAGGCGGTGTCATCTAGGTCCTGGATATCTTTACACCGTGTTAAGTTAGCATGGGCTCATTACCGGTTTAAACGCCATTTTTCCTTTTTTGCAACTTCTGCACACGACACTTAGTTGTTGCTTTAGCTTTCCACCTAGTAGTTCATCGTGGTTTACATGAGAATAATATGTTATTGGTCTACTATCTGCTTTACTTGTTAAACTATATCTGTACAGCGAGTGCTAAAGTTTCAAGAACAACACGATACAGAATTGTTATGAGGTCTGATCTCCACGACTTCATACTCATAACATAAGTGCAACTTCTGCCAATTCTGGGCATGAGGCGGGTTTTATATTGCTTTGCCGAACACACATACACAACAGTTGATGCGGTTCACATGAAGAGAGAGCTGGTGTATGCTGATGTGATTCCTTCAAATCTAAGACACTAAAGTATGGGCACGCCCTAAACCAACACAAAGAGACCTTCTTAGCAAATAATATATTATGTGTATTAGGGAGGGTGAGATATAAGCAGCCGCAGGCCGTGGAGGGAGTTACGATGGGGCAGGGAGGCGGGGAGGGGGAGAAGCAGGGTGGAGCCCTCTCTACCTTGCCCCTCCCCCTCCCCGCCTCCCTGCCCCACCGTAACTCCCTCCACGGCCCGCGGCTGCTTATAAGTGTTGCTAACTCTTATTCATTTACAGCATGTTAACATACTGTCACCATTCGCTTTTTATGTACTAGTAACTATGCTGGTAATTTTGCTACTGATAATATGTGTACTTGTATTCTCCACCCTGCTTCTCCCCCTCCCCGCCTCCCTGCCTCACCGTAACTCCCTCCACGGCCCGCGGCTGCTTATAAGTGTTGCTAACTCTTATTCATTTACAGCATGTTAACATACTATCACCATTCACTTTTTATGTACTAGTAACTATGCTGGTAATTTTGCTACTGATAATATGTGTACTTTTATTATCTAAGGTACTACGCCTGAGAAGACGGCATTAGTAAATAAACATTTCAAATACACATCTGTTCTTCTTAACTCCATGTTCTGGTTTCTAAGAAATCTATAACGACCGACTGTTCATGAGTTCCACGTATCCTGAGGTACTATAAGTTCATATTCTGGATTGTCTAAACATTGAGAGTTTGTTATATCCAATGTGACACTGTACCTAGCTTGCTAAGGAGTTTTTGATTACTAACGTGAGTTTTGGGACACCCTAATTCGCCGAGGTTCCAATCCTCTGTCCACAGTTCTGTGTGAGAACAGAAACCCTGCGACAGGGGCACCCCCGACCCTTGCTGGAGGTTCATCACACTTGCGATACAACTCCAGCAATGCATTCGCCGAGGTTCCAATCCTCTGTCCACAGTTCTGTGTGAGAACAGAAACCCTGCGACAGGGGCACCCCCGACCCTTGCTGGAGCTTCATCACACTTGCGATACAACTCCAGCAATGCGCCACCTTTACGGCACAGATACATCACGCATCTGTGCTGTTTTTGCCCCATGATGCGCCGCATTGTAAATGCAGCACACCATAGGTGACGGAACAGCGGCACAGAATGACTAACACATCCCTGGTGATGCGCCAGTCATCATAAATGTATCCCTATGCTTCTTATCTTGTTAGAGATGAACCGCCATATGTATCATCAAAGTTTTTTGCATTTCCTAAATAGCGAACTGTAAGGAATAAATAGCGATTCTTTACCATTCCTAGTTTGCGATGAGCTATTTGCTAATTAGCCGAATGTAGCCCAATGAAGCCCAATGTAGCCCAATGTAGCCCAAAGATGGCCGCCAGACACACAAAAAAACAAATGTAGCCCAAATATCAGCCAGATGTAGCCCAACTATAGCCCAGTGACAGCATGACCAATCAGCTTCGCAAACCTCCGTTACGCGAAGCGGAGCGCTGTTACAGATATATATCTTTTTTTGAACGTTAATTTCTCAAAATCCACTGGAGCACATATATTGAGACCTAGCAAAGGCACATCGGGCTACCAGTCCCTAATATTTTGCCAAGTTTCGTGCAAATCCATTCAGCCGTTCGATTATTATTATTATTATTTTTTTTTTGCCCCGCGGGGCCCTTTTAAAACCTCCACATCAAACCTAGGGGGTCAGCGAGGATCTACTATGCCCCCTTATAGTTATTTCCCCCTTTGTTTTGACCTCCTCTTGTCTCTCGATCCTACCGAGAGACAAGATGGCGGCCGCTACGGACTGTTTGGAATGTTGACAGACGCCGGAGAACCAATCAGCTTCGCTTCACAAAGCTCCGTTGCGCGAAAAGTCCGCGTCCTGGGCCGCTGCCCAGTCCGCTGTTACAGATATATATCTTTTTTTAAACGTTAATTTCTCAAAATCCACTGCAGCACATATATTGAGACCTACAAAAGGCACATCGGGCTACCAGTCCCTACAATTTTGCCAAGTTTCGTGCAAATCCATTCAGCCGTTCGGGCTAAAAGTGAGGCCAACCGCCCTATGGAAATTAACATGGGAAAAACGCGTTTTGGGACCCCCCTTTTTTCTCGGCCCCCCCTTGACGAACCCCCCCAAAATTTTCAGGGGCTGCTCAGATACAAAATGTGCCATTTTCCTGAAAATTTCAGCCAATTCCGTCCACAAACGCCAAAGTTATTAGACATAGAATTTTCAAAAATCCCATAGAGAAAAAATCCTAACTATATATACCTACTGGCGACCGCCAGTAGGTAATATATATATATATATATATATATATATATCCATACTAATATTATAAAGAGAGAGCCCAAACCTTTGAGGCGGGTAATCTTAGTAACCACATCACCAATCACAACACCCAATACAGCGTTGGAAAGGGCAGTTGCAGCAGAAGGACATAGGCTATGCAGATGGCCACCATATTTTTTTTTTTTTTGCTTGCAGAGTTTTATATAGCGCGAACTTGACCCAAACTGAATCAGGTATCAGAGGGCTTTACATAGCACCAGTTACGTTACATGAGGACACACATTCATTTTTGTTAGGCACGGGGAGATTAAGTGATTTGCCCAGAATCACAGGATGTTTGGCGTCCTTACCAAGACTCGAACCCAGATCCCCAGGTCCGAGGTCCAGCGCCTTAGCCGTTAGGCCAATTGCTCTATACATTTAAAAGGTAAAAGAACCATGCCAGCAAAGTAGTCCCTTGTTGGCGTGTCTGCGTTGTGCTGTGGGCGTGGGCTGGGGGCGTGACTAACACTGGGGGTGTGTGGTACTGTCATCACATCGCGGGCTGTGGGTGTGTGCTGGGGGCGTGACAAGCATTGGGGGCGTGTGTCCGCCCTTCATGCCATGTGAGTCGTACATACAAGCGCCAATTACGTTGCTGCGCAGCATCAAGGGGCACGCTGGGGGCGTGACACGCTGGAGGCGTGAGAAACGCTAGGGGCGTGTGTCCGGCCTTCATGCCATGTGAACGCAATTGCGCTGCATCAAGGGGCATGCTGGGGGCGTGAGAAATGCTGGGGACGTGTGCTATGTTCCGCCCTTCATGCCATGTGGGTCGTACATTAATCAGAAGATCGTCTGCTGTTGCCGTGTGCTGGGGCGTGACAAACGCGTTCACCTGGAGGCCTGGTAAGTAACGTTACTGCAGCCTCTCCTGCGCGCTGTTACTGAACTCTCTCATTCAATGAAATTACACGTGCCTGCTACCATCAACCAGGGCTCTAGCCGGGCTCAGGCGGCGGATCAGTACACTAATTACACGCGCCTGATAACATCAACCAGGGCTGCAGCTGGGCCTCAAGCAGGGGAACACGCGCCTGTTAACATCAAACAGGCCTGCATCTGGGCCTCAAGAGGGGGAACACGCAAATGAGCGTGTCTGCGGGGACAATTACTGCAGCCTCTCCTACTCGCTGTCACTCAACTCTCTCATTGAATGGATTTACCCGCGGCTGATAACTCTCTCATTCAACGACATTACACGCACCTGCTAACATCAACTAGGGCTGTAGCCGGGCTCAGGCGGTGGATCACTACACCAATTACACGTGCCTGCTAACATCAACCAGGGCTGCAGCTGGGCCTTCTCCGTCCCTATTCTAATGAAACAAAAAATGTTGTCTACCGCGAGATTTTAAAATAAATTGCCCTTGCCAAATACACACATTACACACATTCTATTTCATACCTTGACAACGTCGGGACGGGCTGCTAGTATATATATATATACACTTGAAAAGTACACAATAGAAAAGGAAATGGATGGAAGACAATCCTCTTCAGCTTATCCAAAAGCAAACATTTGTTAATATACTGCTGAGAATTACAAAAAAATCAGAAAATTAATCCATTATATAATACAATATTCTTTTGATTATTTAAAATCTCCCTGACCATAGAGTCTCATATTGTGGTATACGCATATCTGAATTTGTTGTCTAATATGTGTTCCTACCCCTAAAAGGCAAACTCTACAACTGCCTGTCTAGTGTTTCTATGATAACTATTATTGCGATTATTTATATATTTTCTTTTTTAAGATACATAGTTCACTAATTAAATAATTAAAGTGACTTATGCTTACAGAAAGTGCATTGTGCTTATTCCCTAAGCCAATGTGAATACAAAATCCTAGGACATCCAACAGGATAAGTGACCATACACGTTGGAACCAATAGAGAAAAAGAATTGTCGGGAGATAATGTGTATATTAAAAAATATATATATTTAATTAAACATAAAGTAAAAATCATATAGAGACTAGAGTAATAAGTCAAACTATATGATACAATAAAACATTAACATATTAAAATCTTAAACACAATACATCAAATACATTCATTGAAAAGCAAATACATCATTATAAAAGCGTGAATCCTGGCTAGTTTGGAAAGAGGAGGTGTTTACTGAAACAACAATTGCATCTACTACAAATATATTCTTTTGATTATTTAAAATCTCCCTGACCATAGAGTCTCATATTGTGGTATACGCATATCTGAATTTGTTGTCTAATATGTGTTCCTACCCCTAAAAGGCAAACTCTACAACTGCCTGTCTAGTGTTTCTATGATAACTATTATTGCGATTATTTATATATTTTCTTTTTTAAGATACATAGTTCACTAATTAAATAATTAAAGTGACTTATGCTTACAGAAAGTGCATTGTGCTTATTCCCTAAGCTCCAGGGTAAGATGTATGAAGGATATTAAGGGGCCGATTCTGATTCGTTAAAATCCCCTACGAATAGCAATACGGAGCATTTTTCCCGTACGAATCGTACACCTTCAATGTCCCCTTACGTACGATGAAGTACGATCTGAACCCAAAGCAGATCTCCGTACGAATCGTACAAAGACCATATGCCTTAAAAATACGTACAAATCACACTCAGAACACGCAGTACGCAACGTTCGTACGGATCGAAGCAGCTTTTTCCGACCCAGCAAGTACGATTCATTACGACAACACTCTGTATGACTCTTTTTCTACGGGAGTTTAAAACGTCCGTAAAAGTATATTTCCACTCGAACCGTGTGCGAAACGGACCCCCCCTCGGTACGTGAGTACACCCCATGATTGCAGGGGTATGGTGCATAGGGGTACGACGCATCGGGGTATGGTGCTTAGGGGTACCAAGCATATGTGAATGTGTGGCTCTCCGTACGAATTGCACATACAACGTTTTCCGTACGAATCGCATTCTCGGTCCCCGGTCCAGATCGTACTTGTCGGGTCGTACAGCATGTTTACGATTCGTATGGTTCACCGTGAGGGTCCTGTGTCGTACGGAATTTTCCTTGGTTTTTGTAGGGTACGCAAAGATTCTGACTTATTTTTTTCCTACGGCTCGTACTACGCGATTTGGATGGATTTGTATGATTCGTACGGACACGGCTACGAATTCGAATCATCGTACGAATTAGTTTCCCGAATCGGAATCGACCCCTAAATGTTACATGCCATAAGGTGCCTTATTCTTCTTAAAAGTGCATAGTGCCAAGTACTTACTACCTCAAGTAAGTGACAAAAAGTACAAGGAGTGGAGGAGTTTCAAAACAGATTATACCCAATAAATGTGTAATCTGCAATAATGCTGGTATCTCTGTACTCTTTATATAGAAAAAGAGTGCAAAAAACTGTTTATATTTAGTCCAATCTCCAATAACTGATACTTGATAGGCCGACAAACCTAACTATATAGTTCAGGCTCCCCAATATTCATCAAAGTGCTTCATGCTTTCTAGCGTGTGTTTAAAGTGCTTTGTTCCTGTCTAAAAAAGCCTTGTTATATATTATATAATGTCAAATTGGCTCAAACCCATACGATAACAAACATCAATTACTATAAATTAATTTTATAGTCCACCTCTTATCCATACCTTCTAACCTTTATGAAGTAAAATCCACCACCTACAATGATTTATGTCAATGGGTACACTACATACTTAATGCACTTCCTAAAAATGTTTGCATAAAAATAGTTATTAATAGCCTACTTACTCTCTATATCAAAAATATCCAATGTATTGATTTCCTTTTCACAATGGATGATTCAAAAAAGAGTATTTAAAATCACTAGTTAGGCCCAATTCATTTAACATTCCTATACACAACAGAATGAGATGTATTATTTCCAACACAAGGTTATAAAACTCTCCACTGCTCATTATAACGGATTCATATGGCTTTATCTCATTCTTCTAGAGGAGAAGATTTACAGAAAGGTGTATAGTTCTGCATCCGTATTCAGGCCCCAGGACATCTCTGTACCCAAATTGCCAATCCATCTAGATTCTGCACGTCTTAGAGTTAACTCTGTATCTCCTCCTCTGATATTGGCCGTTATATGTTCAATGCCACAATACCAGAGTGTGTTCTTGTCTAGAATCCCTTCATGCTCTCTCCAGATGTGTTTAGCATCACATATGTAAAGTCTTTATTTGATATGACCCGCAAATGTTGGAGGACTCTCAATTTGAGTTTGTTTACTGTGCTGCCGATGTACCTTTGACCTCATCTACACTCCAACAAGTAGACCACATGTGTGGATTCACATGTGATCCTCTCCTGGATTACTTTTTTTGATTCTTGAATTGTAGTTATTTCCGACATATTGCAGCCATAATTGCAGGCTTTACATTCTATGCATTTCACAAAGCCCTTCTGTGATAACCACGTTGTTTTTTGCTATACATTTTTACTAGAGAAGTAACTTTGTGTCAATAAGTCACCCAAAGATGGTGCTTTTCTATAAGCATGTTCTTTAATAAAAGGTTTCAATTTCTGATCTCTTTTAAGAACACTCCAATGTTTATTGATTACCTGTTTCATCTTCTGATGTCAACTGTTAAAATCTGTGATAAATCTCATTAGTTCCCCATTCGACTCAGATGACATTCTAGTATCCTTAGGTAACAATAAATCTTATTTCTTGGCATTGGTGGCTCTTTCACGTGCATTTTCTAGGACTATCATTGGATATCCTCTCCTACAGAAATGCTCAAGCATTGTGGTCACCTGTTTTTCAAACTCCACATCCTCTGAGCAGTTCCGACGAGCCCACAGGAACTCACCCTACAGGATGCTCCACTTCAGGGCTTTAGGGTGTGCACCGTTTGCTTGTAGTATGCTGTTGCATGACGTGGTTTTGCAGAAGAGGGTGGTGGAAATTTCCTCATTTTCAATATAGACTCATATCTAAATAGTCCACAGAGATTCTGCTATATGTGTAGCTGAAATGGAAGCTCACTAGAGAGTATTTCAGAAGCCAGTGACAACGTACTCTCTTGCACGAAACTGGCATTGAGGAAGGCAATCGCAGAAATTTTTCTGCCAGGTGTTTTAGACTGTGTGTACACAAGCTAATCTATTGTGCCAAGTGGTCGAATAAATATCACCTGGAGTTGAGTTAACCACAATGCCTGTCTGACCAAGACACGCCCACTGGGCGGCATTAAGGACTGACATTTTGCATAGCTGTTCCTTTCACCAGGCCCTGCCGGAGAACAAGAGCAATCCTTCCCGAAATGCATACGGAGACCTAGGCCGAAGAAATCGCTGTGAGAAACGGATGTCAGTGTGCTGCTGCCGACCGTACTAAAGATGGTTTGAGAGTAATGTTGGGAGTGGTTCTTCAATTGTGTGAGCAAGTTCATCTGGAATATATGTGGCCTGCTCTGGCCACGAAGATACCCCACCACAAGAAGAGCGGGTCCATGTGTTCTCGATTCACGGAACACACACGAGGAGCAAAGTACCTATTCGGTTGGCGGAAGATAGCAGCGGACTGGTTCCGATATGACTCAGCATCCTAACTGGAATTATAATGTTGTAGGAATAGGGATGGCAACTTCCACTATGGCAGAAATATGGACTACGGTAACCACAATGCCTGTCTGACCAAGACAGGTCCACTGGGCGGCATTAAGGACATTAAAAACACCTGAACATTTTGCATAGCTGTTCCTTTCACCAAGCCCTGCTGGAGAACAAGGGAAATCCTTCCCGAAACACGTACGGCGACCTAGGCTGAAGAAATCGCTGGGAGAAATGGATGTCAGTATGCTGCTGCAGACCGTAATAAAGATGGTTTGAGAGTAACGTTGGGAGTGGTTCTTCAATTGTGTGTGAGCAAGTTTGTCTGCAAACAAAACACTCCTTCTGATTGCTGGGGCCCCTCGAGAGTTGGCGCACTTGCCGGCGGAGCACGCCGGTAGTCAATTTCCACGCAACAATTTTCCAATAGCGTGCGCTCTCAAAAACGGTAATCCACACCAAAGAAGTTGCAAAAAGGGTGTTTATTCCTCTCACAGCATGTTTCGGCTGTGAAGCCTTGCTCACGTAAAGCAAGGCTTCACAGCCGAAACATGTTGTGAGAGGAATAAACCCCCTTTGTGCAAATTCTTTGGTGTGGATTACCGTTTTTGAGAGCGCACGCTATTGGAAACTTGTTGCGTGGATATATATATATATATTTTCTGCATTTCTCCACTCCCTTCTGCAACTTGTCACCAAAGACTGGAGCACGGACACCAAGTAAGTGCAAGAATTTCTTTTATTTTTCCTTTAGCAGCTAATCGCCATTATGCTTTTCATATAATTAATTTAAAGTACAACAACACTTGAAAGCCTCAGTTTATTTAATGCATCTTTAATCTACATATAGTGCCTTTCTTTATGCATCTATATACCTTTCATGTACTTATGGATCTATATATTTATTTATTTTCTTCTCATTCAGCATATCCAATGCACTACCCTATTTCTCACCCTATACCGCTCTCGATATATCCTCTACCTCAACTCTTCAACTCATCCCAAACCTCATTCTATTACTCTTTCCAATGCACTACCCTATTTCTCACCCCATACTTCTATCAATATATCCTCTACCTCAACTCTCTCATTCATCCCAAACCCAATACCACTAATATGATCCCCAAAATATCCCTTTCTAGACTTTTCCCTACTCTACTATACCTTGCATCATCTCATTCCTCTTTTACTATTCCAATCCCCCACAACAAGCCTTTCTAAATGTTTCCCTCGCTCTCCCCCTCCATCTCTCTTTTCCTTATCCCAACCCTCCTCCTACTTCCCTCCACTATCCTTTTCAATCCAAATAACAAACTAACATGTCCACCACTCAAATTAATTTCATATTTGACTATACTAATTCACCATTAATCCTTTGTGGGTTCCGGAGTTGTATGATACTTGCCAAAAAATCGCTTCAACACCCCATCAGATGTAGCAAGTGCTATATAAATGCAAACCTTGTTTCCCTTTTCTATCCCTCCGACTTGCTTTCTCACTCCAAATAACTGACTAACATGTCCATCACTCAAATTACTTTCATATTTCACTATACTAATTCACAACTAATCATTTATGCATTCTGGAGTAGCCTGCTACTCACAAAAAAAGAGCTTTGATGCCTCGTCAGGGATCATAAGAGCTATATAAATGCAATTACAAAACAAAATAATACATGAGGCTTGCCCAGTCTGAAATGACACATTGCTGGGGTTGCGTCTGTTTCAGACAGACTCCAGCAATGCGGATTTTTTGCGCCGATGATACGTCAGGATTCCTAACGTATCCCAATCCTTGCGACATGGAGGCCTTACAGTAAATATGGCGGCCTTATTTATGAGGCCCTTACGCCGGCATTGCGTCACTTTTTGAGACACTGTGGCAGCGTAAAAAATGAACCACACTGCGCCATATTTACAAAGTGACGCATCTAGGCAGATGGGTCACTTGTAAACCCCTGCGCTACATTTCACTACAACAGGTATAATGTATGCAGGGTGGAAGTTTCGACACAGAAAAGGCTTGTAGCGTAGAAGTGTTGCAGTGAAATCTATGAGATTTTACTGTGACACTTCTACGGCCTCACTGTGTCAAATCCTTCCGCTTGCTTGAAGGAGGCGTAAGGGGTGACACAGGCCTTTTCACATGTGGCTTGCCCCATGTCAAATGACACGTTGCTGGAGCTGCGATTGTTTCCGGACATACTCCAGCAATGAGCCATTTTTGCGCAGACAGATATGTTAGGATTCCTGATGTATCTGTCAATCCTTGCGACATGGAATTTTCCTAACCTTAACAAAGGTTTATACTTTTTTCCCATTGACTATATGTGTGTGCATGTGTGTATGTGTGTTGTCTGTCTTTGTGTGCGTGCATGTGTGTGTGTCTGTGAATAGTGAGAGAGAGAGATAGAATAGATAACACGTTTAGGGTCATTTTTGCACCTGGAAGAATTTCCCCACCATCCTGTAACGGAATATCAAACGGGAGCACAGGGTTCGGGTATTTTTAAATGTCAGGGTTCCCAAAGGAGTCACCCACAATGGCTTTGATCTTATCATTTTAGATATCACCCAGTTGTTTGAAAGCACAATATTATGTGATCCATTTCCAGGGGAAATAACATGTAATATGTATCACAGCTTTTGGTAGGTAACCGAAAGTGTCACAGTTTCTGTTAAGTACCATAGGCCCAAAACGATAAACATTTTCTACCAGGGTGATAAAGTGTGAAATGGAGTAGCTAGAAATGTGGGTTCCTCGCCCACACTTCGAGCTGCTCATCTGCAACCAGGACTCGATGCTCCATCCTCTCCAGAGCAGCAAGTGCATCCTTACCTTTCCTCATGAAAGGACTGATGCTATGGTCCAGGAACGCCTGTGGTAACGTAGAGTAGTTAGCCATTGGGTTGTCTTTCATGGACTTGAATGATGTTAGACGGATAATCTTTTCCAGAACTTCCTCCTCCAGGTCCTTTTTCAGGAACCGTGCCACTTTCCTGATTTCTCGTATCGGGTCCTATCAGAAAACGAATAGAGACAAACTGATTGGTAGACATGGAAGTCAGACGTTCAGACCTCTCCCAGTAAGAGGATCAGAGGCAGCCCGGTCATTGGATTATTTCTAGAAGTTGGAAACCTATGGTAATTACACAAACGTTCTCACCTCCTTCATGTCCTCATAAAACAGGTACAGGACGCAAGGGTCATCTCGTTTCTCCCACCAGCCCTTCACGTGATCGTGCCACAAACCATACGACACTGTTAAAAAAGACAGAACCACTCTGATCATGTAAAAACTCATTCACTAACTATTTCTGGGGACTGTGAATAGCAGCTTTCTAAGGTGGCTACTTGTGGCAATGCTGCACTTGGGGAAGGTGGTCTTTTTTGGCTCCTGGTATGCACGATGTGCCACGTGAATTGTTTTCTTCGGAAATTATCAACAACGTAAAACAGGATTTAAATACCTAGGTGTTGCCTCCTGGTGTATTAATGAGATGCATTAAAAATGTTGTGCACAATATTGGAGTTAGACAATCCATAAAAAAAAATGTTTTATGCTTGCTGCTTCTCATTTCTAAGGACTGGAAATAACTGATGCTACTGCTACCAAATGTAATGCTGCTCAGTTTAATAACCTGGGAAGCATAACAGGGCGGAACTGGTCTTGCAAGCTTGAAAGTCTTGGTCTGCAGGTCATAGCATAATTAAATATCAAGCACATAACCTCTGAAGCCATATTGTGGCACTGTGTACATCAGGTGTGTTCAAACTGTGTCCAGAAGAGCCTAAGCCATCCCAGGTTCTCCAGAAATCCACAAATGATACATTTACAAACCATCAAAGTTTCAGTAAATAAAAAGCGATGGGAAGGATACTTCATCTCAGCTGCTGGTATTTAGTCCGACAGCATTCCAGTCCATTTTGTTTTCTGTCCACTGTGCCACTCTAGACAGAGACAGCGATAGGCAAACCAGGCTTGGTGCAGCCTCCACTGCCAGGCCAGGCCCTGCCTAAATGGCAACACAACAGCCCAGTCTGGTTCAGAGCAGCTGAAGCTCTGCCGGACGCGGGCCTTCTGCATGCAGGTTGGAGACCCTGGTGCGCAAGGAACTAGGGGCCAGATGTAGGTGGCCATTTACCGGCCGGTAACGGCCTATTTCGGCCGTTACCAACCGGTAAATGGGTTTTTGGGATGTAGGGAGGCAATTTTACCGATTCGGTAAATGTACCGAATCGGTAAAATACCGATTCGATACTTTTACCGATTCGGTAACTTCTAGATGTAGGTGGGACTCTTCTGAGTCCCAAAGGCCTTTCAGATTCGGTATTTTACCACCCAATCCAATTGGGTGGTAAAATACCGAATCCAGGTGTGCTTGCACATGTGTTCATGCACACCTATGCCATGTGACAGACAGACATGCCCTTAGGGCATGTCTGTGTGCCACATGGCACATATGCCTGTATTTGGGGTGCTAGAGGGTGTCAAAGTGACACCTCCTGCACCCTTGCTGGAATCGGTATTTACCGAATCTGTAAATACCGATTCGGTAATGCCCATTGATTCCTATGGGCTTCAATGCCCATAGGAATCAATGGGCATTACCGAATCGGTATTTACAGAATCGGTAAATACCGAATCTTAACGATTCGGTATTTACCGAATCTGTAATACCTACATCCCCCCCCCTCTATTTTACCACTTCTTAAATACCGTATCAGTAAAATTCGGTATTTAAGAAGTGGTAAAATAAAATTACCTACATCTAGGCCTAGATCGATGAACGATAATGCCACGTGAATACTCAATATTTTCACTGTGGTGACATTCAATCAATCATCATTCCACCCGTCTCTCTGCTAGAGAGCTGAATTGCAAGGCCTTAATTGTGGAATATAATCTACTGCGACCCTCTGATACGGGGCAGAGTTTAGTCTAGAGCCAGATCACGAGAAAGGAAGGGCATGTAGGGGAGAGATGAAGAAGCAGGAACACTTGATAAACGAAATTTGGACTGAGAAAGTTTGGATGAAAAAGGATTTGGAGCATATCATGAACCTCACCATGGCTCTGCCACCACCCAAACCAAGCTCTACGAGGGAATACGGGATCCATTACATATGCAAGAGGAAGGGTGCCTGTAGAAGTGCAATGTTTGATGGACTCTTGAGGTAAAATGTACACACGTTCTACGCAATATTTGTGTGCCCCTCTGCTAGGTGAATAGCGAATGTGCAGAACCTGGAACTAAGGGGCCCATTAGGATGGCGGGCGGACTTCCGTCTGCCTGCCACCCTAGCGTTGCTGGGACCGGCCACCAGTGGTGCGGCGGTCCTGCACCGGTGATTAGGATGCCACTGCCACTGTGGCGGTGGCATCCTCCATTCCCTGCATTGTGGCAGGCGGTGCTCACAGCACCGCCCTCCACAATGCTGGGAATGCACGCATGCATTGTCATGAACAAGGTGACAGGCACCACGAGGTGCCTGCCACCATGTCAATGACAATGCAGGGGGTACCATAGGTACACCCCTTATGCACCCCCCAGCCCCTAAAACCCTGGGGGCCCTTAACGGGCCCCCGTAAGAGAATTCCGCATGCCTTTCCGTGGCAGCAACACTGCCACAGAAAGGCATGTTTCCACCCCCATGCTAATATGGATGGCGATGTCTAGCAAACACCGCCACCATATTAAACCGATTTCCGCCCGGTCGACTTATCGACCGGGCAGAAAAGCGGCGACGGTCTTCCCGTCCGCCCGGTACACCCCGCCATACTAATAGAGCGGGGGGTAAATGGGTGGCGGGTGGGGAAGGATGTAGGGCGGATCGCCACCGCAATGCAGGCGGTGGCGATCCCCCTACATCTTAATGGGCCCCTAAGTGTTAGATGCACCCACACCTAGGCTTACACACCACTCCGGTCAATACTGGAGTTAAAATGACGGGAAAACACATGCTGGTCTGCATGGGTCTAGAGTAGTACACTGATCCCAATGCATTAATAATGGCCAATTTCATCCAAGCTGAAAGCTGCCCACTTGCACCCCTTTTCGTCTTGCTGGCTGTTATCTCACCAGATGTCCCTTGTGCTTCTCATCTCTCATTATGACCCCTACTCTAATTCTTCATGGTGATGCAGCACCGTGCTCCCAAAAGGGCAGGGAGCACAGATATCCACTGCTGTTGTAGCGTCTCAGTTTGCTTTCTGGCCCGGTATTTGTGAATAGGCGGGCGCCAGTAAAGTGGTCAAAATTGCAGTTTTTTCACAGAAATTAAGTGAAGGTAAGCCTTTTGTGCTTAATGTACTTGCCCGCTGTCTATTGTCAAAATATCACACAAGAGCACACCTTGCCTAGAAAAGTCACACAAGATATTAGGAGGAATCTAGTTTGCAGCGAAAATGCATCCCTCAAGAGAGTTTCTGCTCGAACCAGTCTCCCACACGCAAACATTTACATGTAACTGTGTGACCGCAAAAATGGCAAAACAAGTTTATGCAATTCACATTACTCGTAATTCCCAATTTTTGTGAAATGTTGTCAATGTAATAAAAATGTCACCTGGGCATAGTAGTCAGTACTGCATGATCAAACTTTGGACTGACTCTGAATAATTATTTCTCTCACCTTCCCCAGCCATGTACTTTTCCAGGAACTCCGCCCACATCTTTATGGGGGGGAGCAACTTCACTGCCATCTGGAAAAAGTAGAATGACACAGCCACGTCCTTGGCATTGCGGGCCATGTATAGAATCTGCATAGAAAAGAAGATAGGAATGTTAGGTCCAGCAGGCATTCTGTTAACAAAGGTGGACTTTCATGATTGCCTTAGAGGTCACGTGATCCACCTCAGCACCTATCACTTCAGCTAACCTCCTGCAGACAAAGCAGTGCAAACTCTGGGGTTTGGCCTTTCCATGGTCCAGCTCTGAGTCCTACAGGTTTTGTCAGATGCCTAGCTCTGATATTGAACACTCATCTGTTTATGAGGTTCTTTCTGACCGCAGCGCGGGGACACACCAATCAGTGTAACCAGGCGCTTTACAAACTCTTTATTATTATTATTATTATTATTATTATTATTATTATTATTATTATTAATAAACGTAGTGGCAAACAAGTTCCTGTTAACAACTGAATTGGCAATATTGGTTGTGTTTGTTCCATAGATACATCCCCAAAAACTTTGTTTCAAGCAGCAGTCTTTCAGTTTGACATTATGGAAATGCTGTAAAATTGGTGGCCCACAAAGACGATCATCCATAAGTTACAGGTAGTCAGACAAACGGGTAATGTGTTCAAAGGTAGCAGGGAGCTACTTTTGCTTTGCAACACCCATATGGCAGTGACTGATTGGTGCAGAGGGGTCATGTAAAGGTCAAAGAAGAGAAAGTTATGGAATCAGCTTCACTGGTTAGCTGTGCACATTAGAGTGACAAGTGTAGAGTGAGTGTCAGGACTCAGGGATTAGAGGGGCAAATTCAGTATGAGTCTGCAAATAAATTAACTGGAAGCAATGTCTGAGGATAGCAGTTTGGGGTCGTTAGGAAGGTGGCATCATTTGTAGCTTGGTCAGCTTGCCACCAAAATGTAGAGTAGCTCTCTGCAAGCAATACTTGTTTCCAAAAAAAACTTAACCTCTGTCTGTATCACATTCATATGATCCTCTGTAATGTAGTTTTAGTAACTGCATGTGTAGTCCTGAATACACCAACCATTCACTCAGTGATGGATGTTGTTCTATATTCCCTTGATGTTTCCTGTAATACTGAATATATTGGCAAACTTTCATGTTTTTTGTGGGCTCAGAAGCCTAATGGCTCACGACTGTGCCTTGCACATTTCCTGACAGCATAACCTCATTTTCAAACCTCAAAGAAAAGTAGGGTTTTGTGATCATAATAAGGTAAGTGCTATGCAGGTAGATGCTATCTTCCCCTCAAGGACTTTTTGAGCTTCCTTGGGGAGAAGATCCAGCCACCTAAACATTAGATAAGCTGTAGCTGAGAGTAACAAGCTTCTTGAAGTATTCTTCATTGACTTGTATTAAGAGAACATCTTTATATATTGGTTTACTTTTTTATGATTTTAGCTTTTTGGCTCCAACTGACCTATTCTAGTGAGGGCCATGGTCAGTTGAAGTGACACTTGTCTTTGATATTTTGCTGAGCTGCTTCTTATTTCCCATTGAATGCTAGTGTTTCCTTAAACTTCCCAACAAGTTCTGTTTTCGTTTTAACACAGTGATCCAGCATATTGGTATGAAACTACTTGATTGTTGCTCTTGACTAATACCCATAGTATTGTCTCTTCTTTTTTAAATTTTCTGCAACATCATGTTCTTTTGTTAACTTTGCATATGTAATTCTCTTTTCGTTTATAGCCTATTTTATGCTAATTGTAAAAATATTCATGCTCCAATATTTACATAGGATTAAAATCTTAATTAAAATTAAGAATTAGGGTCATTTCAATAATGCTTTTGAGAATAAAAATAATTTATGATTAACTGCCCTAATCTTTTGATGGTATGACATAGTAGGTGAAATTTTGTATAAAAATGTATAGTGTTTTATATTCATGTTTGTATTGGGTTTGCAGTCTTAAAGAAATCCTGTCATTTTAGAAGTCGAAGCGGGTTGACTGACTGTGTACTATGGAAGATTTATTTGAATACATATGAACTGAAAAGAAGAAATCACTGAACGCATCTGAATGTAATGACTCTCAAATAAAAGAACCTACAGACCTATGTATTGCATGTCCTTGAATGGAAATAGACTAGACTTCTCCCATTTAAAAGGGCTCCATGGCCGTACTGCCACTTAAACTGGTGGAAAGTATCTTGCCGTTTTATCCCTGTAAGGAGTAGGAAATGACACATTTTATTTAGCAAATGGAAGTGAACAAACATGTGTTCATTATTGACAATACCAAACAGTGGTCTAGAATCTTTCAGAAATGTTCGGAAGGATTGTGGATACTTCTTTGGGCCAAAATGAGAACTTTAAATTTCTACCATTTACTCTACATCACACAAGGTAATATGTTCTGTTTTGAAACTGGACTTTTCCTCGTTTTGATTTAATATTTATATCCCCGATGCCTTCTTTCCTATGTTCCTTTTAACCATGTAGCTGTCTAATGATCTCATTGGCTAGATCTGACACAGGCTACTGAGCTTTCTACTGTAAGAGTTCTCAGACTCTTTCCCTCCCTCTCATCCCACTTCACAATCCAACCATCTAATTCTCTGGGTAGTTTTATCTGCAATAGGATTTTAGGTCTCCTGTTGGGGCCTGAGTTCATCTAAGGATCGAAAGTTCTCTTTCTTCTCCCTCTTTCTTCCATTTCTTCTGATTGATTGCCAACTGCCCTAATCCTTCAGTGCGCCGCTTAATTCAATTCCTTTACCCCCAAAGTGTGTTTTTATAATTCTTTGTGGGATGATGTATGACGGTTTCAACCTGCTATTGATATGGGTTCCTTTTGATCTCCTGCACACCCTTACTTCACGGTGTGGTGTTATATTCTGTATATTTAAGTTGTTATATAACCTGTATTCCTGCCTCTTTAACTGCATGTGCCATGTTATGTTTCTTTACACATTCTATATTCTGAACAGAGCTTTGCTCATACAGCATTCTGCACTGCTTGTCAGTTGTAACCTGGATACTGCTGTACTAGGACTTGATGCTGTGCTGATCAATAAACATTTAAGAAAATCAACCTTTTTCCTGTATTATTACATGTGGGTTTTTGGATGATGACTTTTGACACATCAAGAGTGTTTTGCGGATGCTAAATTTTGGTGTTTAGTCTCCCCAGATGTTGTTTGTGGGTTGGCTATGGTTTCCATCTCTGAATGTTGTGGGTTTAAGTGTGAGTGGGGTTAGGGTTTGGGCACTGGCACCTTTATTCCTTGTAGTCCAATAGCGCAGTAACACTTAGGACATTTTTTTTATTGCAGTCCCACTGCAACACCCCATTCGGGGGGTCACGGGGCAGATGGGGGGAGTGGGGGTTACTGGATCCTCGGACACTGGTTGAGGTTGTTTGGCACTGGTGACCTGGTTACACCCTACTATGGCTCTGCAAACTGGGTCATGCACACCCATTCTGTACAAAGACTCTCGGGGTAACGTGGGAGGACAGTCAGAGGTTTCACAGAGAGGTAATGTGGGGGTCCATTGCTCAGAACTCCACAGTCAAGCCCAGTGCTTAGCTTTGTAAGATAAAAGTGCTTTGATAACACAGCACGGGTAATACTACACAATTCACTGGGGCTCAGCTATGGGGTTGTCATTCCAAATACAATTCCTACATAAGCATTTACACTTTCCAGTGCTTTGACCAGTCACTCTTTTGACAAGGGAAAGCCATAGCAGCTTTATGTAGCAAGTAAATAACATGGCAGACTTCTTGTAGGATGCCAATCCTAGCAGATGTAGCATCTAGGCTGCATCCTGGTAAAATGTTTTGCGAGCATTTTGTGCCTCTGGGCCAAGATCACAAGAAGTACACATCTGCAGGGAGAGCCTTCAGGCTAGGTTCCGGATTCTAGTTTGGCGGTGACAGCAGCTCCCCTACTGGATTCATTAGGAGTTGGGTAGCAGTAGTATCAGGCCTGCAGGCACTACAGGGGTGCTGGACAGATTTGGATTCTTCTCAGGCTTGATTTCTGTAGGCAGTACACTGCAGGAAGGCAATGGAAGACTTGGAGACCCCTCCCAACATTGGTTACCTCTGCCGTCGCTCATGAGGGCAGTAAGTTATTTCTGAGTGTTTCACAGTTGTTTTCTCTTCGTGGGCAGTCACACCTCCTGCAGAACCAGCACTCTCCTTCACTCCCTGAGCAGGAAGGCAGGTTTCTGGGTATTAGGCACACCTTCAACTTCTCCAGCATGTTGTGCAGGCTTCAATGATGACCCACACCTCCTGGAAACTGGCTGCCATGAAGACTTCAGCCCTGGGCACATAGCAGCTCTGTGAATAATCTGCAGAGCACTTCCTTTCTAGGTCGAGAAGAACCTGGAACAAAGTGAGTGGTTTCCAGACAGGGATTGTGGATCCACTGTCTAAGATTTCAGAACCATACGCACTGCTCTTCCCGGCCCGGCTGAAGGTTATTTATGGAGAAACATCTATTTTCTTCGACAGCTCAGAGGAAGCGGCGGATTGGCTGGAAATAACATTTACACCAGCGGCATCACAGACCTCGCTCCCGTCGGTCCAGCTGCGCCGGATGCTCACACCACGGGATACTGGGAGTCACATGGCTGAAAACTGAAGAGACATGGAAACTGCGGACAATAGCCCAACTCCAGAACAAATTACAAACAGTCAAATTGACGCTCTTTTGACAGCGGCAGCACCGGCAGCACATGATGCCCAGAATACAGCTGATTTGTTGCAGTCATCAGATGCAGCGACAATGCGCTCTGAATCTGAAACGAGCCTGACACTGTTTCCTTCCATCACTGCACAAATGGCCAGGGACTACTAGAACTGTGGTACGGTGATGGTCGGGAGTGGTAATGTATATGATATTCCGCATTTCGCTTTGCTTTATTATTCATGAAAGCTAAATTTGAAGGTCAAGATATTGGGACTGTTGGTTGTGCGGTGTAATGCCCGACTAGAATGGGGCAGTTGGTACCTTCTCCCCCCTAGCGAATGCACTCTGGCATTTCTTATTTGGAGTCCATGTTGGACTTATGTTTCAAGTTTGGTCCTCTGTTGTTTTTTTGGGGGAACCTAGTATTGGGGAATTTAGTTGTTTATGCATGCTCGGCCCTCACATCCATGATATCTCACTGGCTTAGAAATTCACATGCTGCAGGGACACCACACCTTCTGTTTCAAAATGACATCACATAATAAGTATAAATATTGCACCTGGAATGTAAGGGGCATGGGCTCGGTCCATAAGAGGCATCGTATTCTGGCACAGCTGAATGGGAGAAGGATAAACATAGCTTTCCTTCAGGAAACTCACCTGAATCACGATGAAGTGTCTAAATTGCGGAAGAAATGCAGGGGACAATTGTTTTTCACTGCTTATTCCGCATTTGCTCGGGGGTGGAAATCTGGGAGCGAGATACTGTACCCTTTAAGTTACTAGAGCAAAGAGTGGATCTGCAATGCAGATATGTACTGCTGCATGGCTTACTAGATGGGGAACACATAATCCTTGGGAGTATATATGCCCAGAACACCGACCAAGATAGATAACTGGCTACCCTTAGCGTGGCTCTGACGGACAGTTCCGATTACCACTGGGTACTAGGGTGTGACTTTAATGCCATGCTGGATATTGATTTGGATAGGGCGTACCCCCCGTTACATGCGGCGGAGAGTCTAAAACAAGCGGAAGCACTCAGGGGATGGACCGGGAATTGGGGACTGCATGACACCTGGTGAGTGAAAAACCCGAGACACAAAGAGTATTCCTTCTACTCCCTGCCACACCAGCTACATACCAGAATAGACAGATGTTTTTGCTCTGAAGCACTGCTTGGTTCTATTGATGGCATGTGTAAGAATGTCCGAGTGGTCGTTACAATGAGTCACTGGTCATGCGGGGTATTAGTTTGGAGCGTTTTTATTGAGAACGTTTGTTCTTAGTTTTCCGTTTAGGACAACTCTCTTTCTAGATGTACAGTTCATGAAAAGACAACTATGAATAAGAACAGGTGATGCGACAGACGCTTTCCGGGGTGTCTGGTCTGCTCGTGGTGTACCGTCTTCCTGGCGTTGGTCTGTTCCCTGTTGGCTCTCCCCGGAAGGAAACAGAGAAAAAAAAAAGGGTCGGGATTAGTCACACTGCTCTTCAACAAATTCTACATGCTACCGTCACCGTAGATAGTGGGAACACAAGGGAAGGTAGGGAGTGTGTGGAAGGAGGCCGGCGTGAATCAACTAGTTAACACCCCCACCGCCCCCACTGGAAGGCCCCCCTTAATGGCACTTGCCTTCGGCCACGGCCCGTCCACAGGGCCGTGGCGTCCAGACCCGGGGCGTTTTCTCCCTTCCTGGAACCGCCGGGCGTGAGCGCCTTGTACAATCTTGGGGTGTAATCCCACGGGTTCCAGTCCGCACCTCCTCCGGGACTGCTGGGCTCCTCCAGATGCTGCTTCCTGCCGGGTCTGCTGGGCTCCTCCGGTCGCTGCTCCTCTCCTGAACTGCTGGGCTCCTCGTCTTCCTCCGGGCACCATGGAATCGCTTCCTGAAGACTCTGTGTGTGCCGTGTTTTTATTGTCCTTCCTCGATTTCCCCGCCTGCATGAATTCGCGAACAACTAGACCGGCAGCTGCTTCCGGGCGGTCATGGGTGTCTCCGCCCGACAGGCTCCACTTCCGGTCTTCAACCACGGCGGACTCCCCGTCCTTACCACAGAATGCTACACATGGGCAAGACATCGTCAGATCATAATCCAGGGGAGTTATCCCTACAGTGGGGTAGGATCCGACCCTGATACCAACCTGGAGATTGCAGCCCTTACTGTTGGAAGACCAGGTCTTCCGTAGCAAGAATCTAGAGGCGATTGTTAATTATTTGTCAGAGAATGCAGGGTCTGCTAGTACACATCAACTAGAGTGGGGCACCTTCAAAATAGGTAGAAGGGGAGTGGCAATTGGTACAAAGTCAGGAGTCAGGCTCACACTCATAGACCTGCTAATGGAAGTGGAAGGCACACTGAGCATAATTGAAGGGGAGGCAGCGGGGACAAATGAACAACTAACACAGCTGCAGGAAGCCAACATACAATATGCGGAGCTCTTAGAGGAGCTGCGAATACTAGATTTTCGACTCTACACGCAGAAGCAACACACACATGCAGACAGAGCCGGCCCCCTACTGGCAAAACTGATTAAAAACGCTCCTACGCCATCCCCCATTTTAGAGATACGGACTGCTGAAGGGGGTATCGTCAACACGCAACTGGAAATCAACACTGCATTTAAAGATTATTACAAGCACCTCTATAGTCGACCAGTAGGTCAGAATGACGCAGACTTTGTACCGTTCTTTGACGGGCTGCAGCTGCCACAGCTAACGCAACAGCAGCGCGAAGAACTAGCGCAGCCGGTGACTGGAATAGAAATCAGACAGGCGAAGAAACTTTACCACGTAATAAAACCCCTGGTAACGATCGCATGCCTGTCGAATTTTATGCGATATACACTGATTTACTGGTACCACACCTGCAATGCCTATATCAGGAATCACTGAAGGCGGGGGTGCTCCCCCTCACAACGTTACAGGTGACCGTGGTCTCATTATTAAAGCATGGGAGATACAGTTCTGATATGTCATGATACAGACCCTTAATGCTAGTCAACTCGGATTATAAAATTCTGAGTAAACTTTTGTCCAACAGGCTTTGTCAATTTATCCCGAAGTTGATACACACTGAACAATGCGGGTTTGTGCCCGGGAGGAGTAAGGCGCTAAATATTAGACACCTGATTCAAATTATGCCAGGTACACTTGGCTCGGGGACAGCGGAGGGATGCATATCGCTTGACCTATGGCAGGCATTCGATTTGTTATACTGGGACTACATGCTCTACGCCCTCTCCAGGTTTGACATACCAGCCAAATATATTGCATGGGTGTGGCTATTATACACCAACCCCTCAGCACGCGCTCGCACAGGACAACATATATCACAACAATACACAGTGGCTAGGTGCACCAGGCAAGGATGCCCATTCTCGTCTTTATTGTTCATTTCGGCTTTGGAACCTCTATTGCATAGGATCCGCTCCCTATCCGGGTGTAAAGGAATAGCGAGAGGCCCTGCGACGCATATTGTCTCTGCTTATGCCGACAATATCATTTTATACATAAAAGATATAGATATGAACCTCGAACCCCTGCCCTCAACTTTAGATTTTTTTCAGAAGTTGTCTGGCCTCACGATCAACGCCGCCAAATCTTATGTTTACTTTTTTGACGGCCCCACACGTAGTGGGCTGTTGCGTTTTGGCCAACAGGAATTCAGTATAGCACCCAACACCTTCAGGTATCTGGGTATACAGGTCTTTCGAGATACAACAGACCTGGTAGAAGGCAATCTGACTCGCGCGGTCACTGCTCTCAGAGCTCAGGTTAAGTTTTGGAGCTCACTCCCCCTGTCGGTGGCTGGAAGGGTTGCCATAACTAAAATGGTGCTCTTACCAAGGCTGCTTTATTACTTCACCAACCTGCCTGTGCTGGTGCTGGGGGGACTTTTAAATTATTGAACTCTCTAATGACAGAACTGATTTGGGATACAGGTCGCAGACGAATTGGCCTAATGAAACTACAACTGAGTACAGGTCAGGGTGGACTGGGAGAGCCAGATTTGAAGGCGTACTGCTACGCTAGCTAACTGCAGTGGCTGGCGTATTGGTTAGCGGGACGCAACTTGCAGGAAACAGGTGTATCACATCAGGACTGGGACCGAGGTGATATCCACAGACTCCTAATACCCAAGGCCCGGATCCCAACAACGGCGCCCCACCTGTTATGAATATCGCTGACATACTGGAGACATGCACTGAGATATACAAAGCGAACATCACCATATGCTCCCACCATCCTGCTGCTGAGTATTTTCCTACAGACAGGGGTGGTGACTAATTGTGCTCTGCGGGTGTGGTCCGACACAGAAATTAATATAGTGGGGGCCTCCTTCTCGGAAAGGGTTCACATGTCACAAGAGGCATTTGTACATGAGCATAGAACCTCGGATAGACTGTTCCTTTTACATGCCAGTATTTCGAGATTTATTAAAGACACATGGACCCAAGGGGGTACCGAACCCGCTACAAACACACTCATCACTATGCAGTACTTAATGGGACATGGGGATGGGCACATTTGACCAAATGGTTATCATGGGGGATCCGCACCGCAGCGCCCATCTCGTTGCAGCCACTCCGGGACAGATGGGCAATAGAAATGGGTAGTGATTTTACAGATAAAAAATGAGACACCATAATAGGCTACCCCAAGAAGGTGTCTCGCATTCCCAAATTCAAATTCATTCAAATGATGCTGTTACACAGAGCATATTTGACCCCAGGCAGGCTGAGCACCATGTTCAAAGGAGCGGAAGACTCCTACCCCCGTTGTCATGCACCCAACGCGGGACTGGTACACATGGTGTGGGACTGCCCAAGATTAAGACACTACTGGACGTCAGTGTGTCAGATACTGATGACCATCGCCCCCATACGCAACAATGACACAATGGAATATTGTATACTAGGCCTGGCACCCCGTGGAAAGAAGGGTAATCCAACTCATACATTTGCTAACCTTGCACTGCTCCTAGCAAAAAGAAACATCACAATACGGTGGAAAGCCACTAGGGCTCCATCCTTACAGGAGTGGCATTCGGAAATGATCAAATGGAGTAAAGCAGAGGGGGATGAACTGCAAAGGGAAGAATACAGGGGCCTATGTAAAACACAGATATCTATGGCTTGGAATATGATGATGGAAGAATATACAGCGATAGAAATACTATCATACTGAGAACGGATAGATGCTCCTTACCTGAACCCCCAAGGAATAGGGAAGACTGCAAATGTCTGTGATGGCACTGTTCTCACATCACGGAAGGGGTGGGAAACATGTTGAGTGTATTACAGAGGAAATGGGTGCGCAGGAGATGGATTAAGCATGTGACTATGCTATTACTCAGGAAGCGGGCCGAGTACCAGGGGGTGGGAGGGATAGGGGAGTTTGTTATTGTTGGTTGGATGTAAAATGTGAAGATATGACTGCAAATTTCAATGTAATAATGTGGCTGTGTTTAGATCAGGGGAACTCGTATGATGGGAATGTACATTGTCTCAAAACTATGGACCTAATTATTTGTACCAAAAGACGTCATAATGGGGGCGTGGCCAAGGCGACGATCATGGCGTACGTGGCTTGAGTGAGCTCCGTCCCGCCACTTCACTATCCTGTATTTAGACGAGCCGGACTGCTGGGCGGAAACTCGGGCCCCCGGAGCCATGCGGCCTACTGCCGCAAGTGAAGCCGGGACCCTCGATTGGCGGTGGCAGACCGGAAGAGCGACATAGCCGGCGCGCTGCGAGAGCTGTGGCCGGTCCCCGATTGTTGTGACCCTGGAAGCCCTGGGGGCGGTGGAACACTGAGAGGTCCGGTGAGGAGGCTGGCGGGTTGGCTGCCGGGTGCTCCGCTCTGAAGCGCCGGCCGAGTGAGGAGTTGAATCGGCAGCTGGACGGGACCCCGGGAGGCTGCGGCGGACTGGCGGCGGCCGCCGCTTTGTGTGGTGGCAAACACCCCCCTGCTGGCACTGTACATTCCCCCCCCCTCCTTCGGTAATGCCCGGGCAGCGGATCCTGGTGCTGTCTGGGGGGGGTGAGACTTCTGGACTGGGGCACACTGCCAGACGCTTCCCCCGTGGTGTGCTGGGACCCCTCCTTGTCTGGCTTTGGGACTCTAGTGGGCCAGGGCAGGCCCTTTTGTGCAGCGTTGACCACAAGCAGCAGCGGTCAGCAACACAACTGCTGCGGAGAATCGATCCCACGGGGATCTCCGTCCTGCGGCCTGTCCAGGCGGTGGCGGCTTGTGTGCTGGTGGTGGTGGGCCCCTTGGAGTGTGCCCTGTGAAGTGATTTGCCCGGGCCCTGGAAGTGGCCTGTCTACTGGTTTCCGGGGTGAGGAGAGACCCCGTGGAGGTGCAGCTGGGACGCAGGAGTGCGGCATCCTTGGTGGCAGCGCGACTCGACCTGGGGGAAGGTCACCTACTTTTGATTGCGCCCCGGACCTGCTCACTGTGTCTACCTACAACTATGACTAGAGGCGGCAACAGCGGACACACCTCGAAGCAGGGCACTATCGATAAATTTACGGGGCCGCCCGGGGGTGCCAGTGCGGCTGGGGGTCCACCGGCGTCCGTCCCTGATAATGCCCCCCTTCTGGCGGCGATCACACAGTCCCGGGACAGGCTGGACGCGAAAATTGGGGCGGTCGGATCAGATGTTACTCTACTGCGCCAGGCCCTGCGCAACGCTGTGGCCCGCATAACCGAAGCCGAAACGAGGATTACTGGAGTGGAAGATGACGTCGCGACTCTTAAGAAGAAGGTGGCAAATCTGGAGGGCGCCCAGAGGGGCCTAGCCCTGCGGGCAGAGGATGCAGAGGGGCGGGCCCGGAGGAACAACCTACGTTTTGTGGGATTTCCAGAGGATTGTGAAAAGGGCGACATGGAAGCCTTCCTGACCACTTGGCTGGAAAGTTGGATTCCTCCGGAGTCCCTATCGCGATGCTTTATTATCGAGAGGGCACATCGGGCGCTGACCCAGAAGCCGCCGGTTGGGGAACGACCTAGACCTGTGATAGCCAAACTCCTCAACTATCATGACCGTGACACGGTCCTGCGACAGGCCCGGGCGAAGGAACCTCTGCTGTATGAAAGTCATAAAATCCTGATTTTTCCAGACTACACTAAATTGGTGCAAAGGCAGCGCCGATCCTTCACTGAGGCCAAGGCGAAACTGCGGGGCCTGAAAATTCAATATGCATTGCTCTATCCGGCCCGACTGAGGGTGGTGTTCCAGTCCAAGACTTTATTCTTTAACACCCCGGAGGAAGTCTTTGCCTGGACGGACGAGACGGTCCGTATTAGGGTGCACACACCCCCGGGTCGTGATTCGGACTCCTCCACTACTGGGCCCCCTCGGACCCCGCGACGGTCACGCAGCAGAAGCAACTGGAGGTCCCGCTCAAAGAAGAACTCTTCTACGAGAATGGGGCGGCCGAAACTACCGGGGCCCCGGACTCTCAAGATCCAGCCTCTTAGATGTCGCAGTGATTGATAATTGCTCACTCAGGACTCAGGGAGGTTGATTCGCTTCTCCCAGACTTGGAAAGCCATGGCGGACTGCATCATAAGAATTCACCTATACAAGTAACGTTGTGGTTTTGGGACCCGGGTGGGGGGACAGCATAGGGAGGGCGGACTTGACCCCTCTGTTGAGTTTAGTTTGTTAGTGGGTTAAGGGTAGCTATGGGGATCCATTGGTGGGGTGGGCGGTCTGTCTCATGTTGGGGGCAGAAGTCAGGCGCCCTCATGAAGGTGATGAGTTGGAATGTGCGGGGTATGCTCGACAAGATTAAAAGAGGTGCAGTGCTGCGTCAGGGGAAGAGGGAGAAAGTGGATGTCTTGATGCTACAAGAAACGCACCTGATGGGTAATAAAGCGCTGAGCCTACAGAGATATGGCTATGATCACGTCTATCATGCGGGCTTTGGGAGGGGATCTCGGGGGGTGGCACTGCTGTTACACCGCAGACTGGCTTTTACGCATTCTAAACACTGGATAGACCCCCAGGGCCGCTATGTCTTTGTACATGGGACGATGGGCTCAGAGTCAGTCATTTTTGGGAGCGTATATGCTCCGCCCCCATTGCAATGGGCCCTGATTTAAAAACTCTTCACAGTGTGGGCTGAGATCCCGGAGGGCCTAGCGGTCATAGGCATGGACAGGAATGATGTCATGCAGTGTCGGATTGACCGTCTCAGATTCAGGGGTGACCCCATTGTAGATACCCCCACAAAATTGAATGGTATGGTGAATGGTCTAAATTGGGTGGACACGTGGCGATACTTGAATACACATGGGCGGGAGTACACATACGTCTCGACGGTCCACCGATCGTTCTCGAGACTAGACTACATTTTTGTTCCCAGTGTTGTCGCCCCCAGGGTGGTCTCGGCGACTATCCTACCGCGGGGACTTTCGGACCACTCCCCAGTGGTGGTAGAGGTTGCCCTAGATAAAGGGAGACGGCCGTTTAGGTGGCGCCTCTCCACCTGGCATCTGCAGCAGGAGGCGTATCAACAGCACATGGAGGTGGCCATCGCCCAATACTGGGATGACAATCTAGGCAAGGTGTCTGACCCACGGACAAGGTGGTCAGAGTGAGGAAAATGAAATTTTGCCTGACCAGGATGCCCCCTACTTATACCCTATGTTACATGCATGTATGTGCATGTCACCCATGCATATTTCTCTTAGTGGCCTGAATCACAAGGCCTCTGCAATCACGTCCTGCATTAAGGTGCCTGTCATCAAGTTTCCCAAACGTTAAGCTAACATGAAGGCCCATGTATTTGCATTGTGCACTTTTAAGTAAATATCGTAATGAACCCTTTTTGTGGTTCAGCCTGAGCCACTTTCTGAATTAAGGGTTTTTCATGGCTCAGACACTCTGAAAGCTACAGTTACGTATCCCTGACCTCGCATACTTCTAGCTCAGCCGAAAAGGGCCCAGCAAGGGTTGCCAAGACAGTGTTTTGCAAAATAGTTATCTGCTTGTTGTACAGAATCACATTCCTGACCGGTTAACAAGAATAAACAGAACCCGTCCGTAGAGATAGAGACCTAGCCTTCCTGTCTCCGTTTAAATGTAATTACAGTACTTGCATCTGAAGAAAGCTCACAGCCCCCTTGCAATGCACAAAGAAATATATGCCCTTTCTGTCTTTTAGTGATGAGCAACCTTTGCTTCAGATAATACATCCCCGACTCAAGATATCAGATAGTACCAGACGTGCTGGTCGCCCTGACACTGAAGGTTCTCTACTAGACTTAAAGTCAGCTCTCCTCCCAGTTACACGTCAATTGCACGTCATGATCCAGTTGCATGCACAAGTAGGGCAAAGTTCCAGCCTGCCATGTAACTCCTCCTCTATGTAGCCACCCACCTATGACCCACCTATCACACACCTATGACTCATCAAGTGTACACCCTCATGCACGCCCACATGCTCTTATCTCTTTCTTTCTTGCTCTGCCTCGAGCGTTCCTCCCTATGTACAAGGAGAAATGTATATATATGATTTTCAGAGATTAATTGTTAGAAGACCCTTCCTGAACCTCAGTGGTGAAGGAACAGATTCTCCCTTAACTCGAGTTATTGGAATAAAGCCCTTTTAACTTGGACACCACGGACTCTCGGACTCTCATTTGATACATGCTAATTGTTAATGCCTAGAAATTATGCAAGGGTAATATTTTATTTACCACATTAATCTGGCGCCCGAATACAGGGACTATCCCTTTCCCCACGCGCCGGTGACGTAGGTACAGCTCTTGCCCCCTTCTACAGCCGTGACGGACTTCAAAGTGCGCACCAGCGGGACTTCCTGCTCACTCCCTCAGGCCCACGGAGGAGACGGACTTCGACCAGGCGTCCACACGAGGCGGTGAGGATTGCGGATCATCCCAACCAGAGCCCTCCCGTGAGAGAGCAAGGTCCGAGGTTTCCGAGGCCCACCTGTTCCAAGGCGCAAGCGTAGTATCGAGTTTCCAAGGCCTTCAAGTTTCAAGTCCTGTTTCCCGGTGAGTACCACTATGGGGGATGCATCAAGTTCAAGACGGGTTCATTTTATATGAACACGGTAAAGACGGGTCCACGGTAACACGTGGGCACGGTAAAGACGGGTCCACGGTAACACGTGGGCACGGTAAAGACGGGTCCACGGTAACACGTGGGCACGGTAAAGACGGATCCACGGTAACACGTGGGCACGGTAAAGACGGGTTCACGTTATTCGTGAAAACGGTAAAGACGGGTTCGTTCACACGAGCACGGTCAAGACGGGTCCACGGTAAAACGTGGGCACGGTAAAGACGTGTCTCATTTCTGAGACCGGTATGGTTGTACTGTATTCCAGTGCATAAAGTTAACTGTTTTCAAGTACATGTTTATCTCCTTGTATAGATTGTGTTTGTTTTAATGTTCAAATTGTTTTAGTGTTATAATGTTTCTTGTGTGAATGATTGTTGATTGTTTCAGTCTATTCTTGTGTATATTGTGTTTTCATTGAGGTGAAACCAACTCAATAAGTTTCAACATGCCATTGTTTTCGAAGTAACGTCAGATAGGGACCAGAAAAGGTATACTAGAAGAGTCTGTTAACATCCCGCCTAGAGACACACCTGGTCATTATATGTATAATAAGCATGGGTTAGACGCCATTTTGTTTTTGGATTTCTGGGTGGACTATACAAAGGACTTAGAGGAAAAGTATAGATGGCCTATCTCGGGAACATGGGATCCTGAATGCATTATGAGAGTAGAGGAAGCGCTATGGAAAAAGAAGTCAAGACCCTCTCAGAAAGATGCCATTGAATTGTGGCGCAAAGAGTCACATAGGAGGATAGAGAAAGAATTGAATAAAGCAGATAGAACTAGACAAGCAGGAGAAAAAGCCAAAGAAAAAAAACTACGGGAGGAGGGGGAACGGGTCATTACAGAACAGACTGACAGAGATAGAAATGCCGTCATTACTGGTATTTATCCCGTCCTGTCAGAAGAACTAGCTAGAGTGACCACCTCAGAAACACCCAGTAGGTCACGAACGCCACCACCTGTACCCTTTAGAGTATGTAGAATAAAGCCGACAGCATCAGAGGCTTTTATTTTCTCCTATCTAGAAGAGCCCGCACCGGACTACGTAAACGCAGATTTCCCTCTGCCCCCATCGGCCAGATAAGTTTACTGTGGAGTTCCTTGTAAATAGCTCCTTGTAAATATGGTTTATGAAGAGCATGTAAATATTATGACTTGTTGAGTTTCTTGTGAATATGGCTTGTGAATAGCGCCATGTGGTTATGGTTTGTGCAGAGTATGTTATCATTACGTTAGGCAGGAGAGAGCTGGATCTCTTTCAAGTGCTTGAAGAAAAGGTTTTGAAGATGTGCGTACGTGTTATGTGATAACGTGGAGAAATGAGTTCATGACTTTCCCATGTACTGCAGTCATTGGGGAATGATTGTGCTTCAGCTGCCAAAGGGTTAATATCTTGTATTGAGAAGGTAGTATATGTTTTAACATGCTGTTTAACATGCATGGTTATGTGAGCTGACACTAAAAGTCAGTGAGTGGTGAGATGAATGATGGTTTGATTTAACTTTTTCATTGGTTACTGGGTCTGCCTATGTGCTTTGTCAGCTTGCTGACTGAAATGGTAACATTTTGCATGGAGAGTATAGAAGTGTTCATTTCACATTCTATCCACGTATTCGTGTGGGTTTGCCTTGGAACACTTGATTTAATGTGTTTGACTCAGAGGTCGGTAAAGTTGTAAATAAATCAGTCGGATTGAGATAAGGGTTTGCACAGAGGGTGCTTTAATGTTTTCACGACTGAGGGTTCCTTTCAAAGGCACGGTTGAGAAGAAAATATAAAACAGACCCATCATAGAATGTGCTTTTAATTAGTGTAATGCAACCGTGTGCTTTTTTTTAAATAGAAATGTGTTCTACAAAATATACATTATGTTTCCCAATGCAAGCTGCCCTTTAGAATAGCGTGTGACAGTTAATCCACTCAATTAGGAAACATGTTTTTTTTTTTTTTAAAAGATGAATCTGGCCCTTTTAATAGGTAGAATAGAAGAGCTTGCACACTTGCTTATGAAAATCTTGGTTATGCAATGCAAAATTAGGGTGTTTCACATGTTATTTTCAAAAAGTAAAATGTGGTGTGTTTCCATGCCATGTTGTTCTGTTTCTTTTTTCCTTTGCAGCTAGTATCAATATTTTATGATATAATTATTTTAAAATGCTAGCATGTGTCTAAACTACGAAATAAAAATAATAAGTCCTTATTAATTACTGATTTTAGGATGCTTTTTATCACGTTTTAAATTTGCTTCAGTTAAGTTAGAGAATGTTGGTTAGCTCTCTGGCCTGGGCAAAGAATGTGTTTCTTGACCTTGAAGTGGCCTGGTTCCAGGGCAAGATATTTTGTGAAGGGAGGGCTTTTCACTCTTGGAGCTCAGAGCAGTGCCTGTCTTGTTATGATTGGCCATACTCCAATTCCTTTCCTCGGAAGAAATGTTTATATAAGGTGGGGGTCAACTTGCTCTTCCTTACAGTCAACACTGGAAGCTTCATTGACTTCAAGAAAGTGCATGCTTGCAAATGAATAGTTTTTTCCTCGTAGTGTAAACAGAATAATTGGCAGGAGTTTCGCTCTTGCAATGAGTCCTAGCATTTACAGTCAAGCATTAGAAAGACAGCTGGACAGTATTTACATGCCTTCCAACACAGCACTGATACAGTATGTAGACGACATCCTAATTACAACATGATCTGAACCAGACTGCGAAAATGCATCACTGACAGTTTTACACTTTCTGACAGACAAGGGGCACAAAGTGTCCCCTTCAAAGCTGCAATTCTGTGAAAAGCAAGTGGTGTACCTTGGACACTTGCTTTCCAAGGAGGGTGGACAGCTAACACAACCTTTCACAGCCAAAGACACAGAAGGAAGTACGTGCCTTTATTGGCCTCACTTCATACTGCAGGCAATGGATTCCCCAGTATGCCTTTCTAGCCAAACCACTCATACAATTGACAACTCAGGAAGCAGCGTCTTCGTCTGTACTCCCTTGGACACAAGAACATACCTTGGCATTTGAGGAATTAAAAAGAGCATTATGTCAAGCGCCAGTTTTAGCGACTCCATGTTACAGTAAACCTTTTATGCTTTTCGTACCTGAACGAGATGGAACAGCGTTATCTGTCCTCACACAAGATCAAGCAGGAAAACACAAGCCGTGTGCTTATTTTTCTAGTACACTAGATCCAGTGGGCCCAGGCTCTGCCTGCGTGCCTGAAATCAGTTGCAGCAACAGCCCTAGCCATAAGACAAAGTGACTCAATAGTGTTGGGACACCCTCTGACAGTACAAGTACCACATGCAGTAGAGGTTCTCTTAAACAGGACACAGACACAACACTTGACTGTAGCGAGACTGACAGGATATGAACTGACATTATTTCAGCCACACATAGAGATCAGACGTTGTAATATTCTGAACCCTGCAACACTTTTGCCCTCAAGTACAGTAAATGCACCACCACATGACTGTGTGGAAGTAATGAATATAGTGACGAAACCAAGACAAGACCTGACAGATATTGCACTTCCAGACCCTGACCTGATACTCTATGTAGATGGATCATGCATGAGAACGAGTGCAGGAGAGTTAGTAGCAGCATGGTCCGCTTATTCAAGCCCTGTTAGAAGCAATACATTTACCTACAGCCATTTCTATCCTGAAATGCAGAGCTCATACCAAAGTTACAGACACCATTTCCCAGGGTAATGACCTGGCAGACCGAACAGCTAAACTCACAGCCCAGACACCAACAGACACGACAAGGACAGAGGTACCATTACTGACAAAATGCATGACAGTCAGGGATCCTTCTCAGGATGTACTAGACATACAGACACATGCCACTACAGATGAGATAAAGAAATGGACTGAACAAGGAGGGGTCCAGACTGACCAAGGTTGGATGACTAAGGGAAAAGGTACATGGTTAAAAAGCAATTATAGACAGCTTACAGAATATCTGGTGTAACAAGCACATGCGTGCAGCAGCGAAACAGAAAGTACGAACATGTATGATCTGTTGCCAGTTCAATCCAGGTAAAGGCATTCCGGTGGAACAAGGCGGATTTCATCCTCCTGACCACCCTTTTGAGGTTCTCCAGATGGATTATATCCAAATGGACAGATGTAGAGGTTACAAGTATGTCTTAGTAGTAGTGTGTGCACTATCCAAATGGACAGAAGCGTATCCAGTTCCAGAGTATACCGCTGTGACAACAGCCAGGCAATTGGTGCGCGAGTTCTTCCCCAGATATTGCCCCGTGTCATCTATTCAGATAACGGTCAGCCATTTTCCTCTGAATTGATGAAACAAGTGTCTCTTCTGTTGGGTTATAATTGGAAGTTTCATTGTGTAAGACACCCCGAAGCAGCAGGCCTTGTAGAAAGACATAACCAGACAATCAAAACGAAACTAGCTAAGATGTGTGCAGAAAAAGGCGTGGATTGGATGGTAGCCTTGCCGGTTGCCCTCTTTTACATGCGTATGGTAGCTCATTCCAGAACAGGCCTATCTCCGTACGAAGTGGTTTTCGGTAGACCGCCAAATATGTGGGGTACACCTATGCCAAAGAAAATTACTGATGTTGACAGTAACATGCTGACAGATTACCTGGCTTCCTTGATGTCTGCACTACTTTCTTGTCGTTCACAGGTTGCCGCCGCCTTCCCTGACAACACCCAGGTCAAGGAGCATGCCATATCACCAGGCGATTTTACCCTCATCCGGAATTTTGACCGATCAAGCCCCCTTGAGCCGCGTTGGAAGACCCCGAAGTTGGTGCTACTAACCACGAGGACCGCTATTAAAGTGGAGCATTGAAAAAAGATACTTTGGACAATCTGGAACTTTTGAAAAAATTAAGGACAATACAGACTTTGCGCCGTTTGCGCCGCCTTTGCTAGAAAAGACTCCACAGCAGGAGTATAGGTCTAAGTTAAGATCTAGTAAGTCAGACGTAGTTTAATTGTCTAAGTCCACTCGGTGGTGAATCGGTTAGACTAGATTTCTGACATGTATAAGATCACATATGAAAATAGTAAAAAGAGTGAAAAGAAAGCTAAGTACTGCAAGATATTACGCAGTAGATGTATAGTTACTTTGATTATTCTTTTTCTTCTGTGCATTGTTATAATCTGTGTCAGTTTATTACTACATGTTTTCTTTCCTATTTCCTCACATATGCACTCTTCCAGTAACAGCACCGTAGAGCATACATTTAGTGAACTGCCACCTCATGAATTGTCATATCGACTTGCACTACGTAACAATACATTTATTCGTATGTTACACCATTTTCACCAGACCAGCAATGCAACTGACTGCTGGGTATGTGGCCAACTGCCCCCTTATCAGAAAACGAAGGGAGTTCTGCCATTCTATCCTTTACCGTTCTCACACAATGGTTCATGTGGAGCATGGTTTGCTTTAATGACCTCAATAGATAGAAAGTACATAGCTTATCCAGGTGGCAGGATATATGGAAACCTGAATAAAGTAATGAATGAAGTATGTTTTCCAGACAAAGACGGATATCCCCAAAGGAAGGGAACCGATCTAGAGAATGAAGAGTACGAGCAGGGAAATGCATCCGTTAACTTTATAATGTTAAATGTTCAGCCCAAGCAAAATACAGGTCCACCGTTTATTTCAGTCCTGCCAGAAAAAGGTGATTTATGTGTCAGAAAGAAGGGCTCAGTACTCATGGGACACAGCGAGTGTAACGCTGTGGTAGAGTTTGATGATAAAGGAAAGTCTTCTTTCAAAACATCACGCCATACCTATTTCATTTGCGGTCAGACAGCCTATGTACATCTGCCCTTAGACTGGGGTGGGACATGTTATATAGCGTTCCTGCTTCCACCCGTTTTTCTAGCCCCATCCAATTATCATAGAGATTCACGACTAGAACATGTTAGACAAAAGAGGGAGACAGATACCTCAGGGATTGATCAGACTGAAACAGCTTGGGAGCAATATACAGATTTCAACAAAGGATTCTTTTTCTTTGTAGGTCCCGTCCAAAACAGTAAACTGATACGCAAGTTAACAAGGACTCTTGAAGCAGTATTTATTTATTTATTTATTTTTTGAACTTATATGGCGCAAACAGCTACCCAAAAAGGGTTTCCCGGCGCCTAAGAACACAGACAAAATGATGATAAACAGCAGTGGATATTTTAAAGACACTGGTCAAACAACCAGGTCTTTATCTCTTTTCGGAACCTGGTGAGACTTTGCTCCTTTCGAATATGGATAGGGAGGGTGTTCCAGATGGATGGGCCTAGGTAAGCAAATGATCTTCCTCCCATCCTGGCCAGTTTGAATCTAGGTACGCCAAATTTTTCAGCTGATTTTGAACGTAGATTTCTCTCTGGAATATAGGGAGAGGCCAGTGTTTGAAGGTATTTAGGTGCGGTACCAGTTTTGATTTTGAACATATAGTTCAACGCCTTGAACCTGATACGATTTTCAACCCTTAGCCAGTGCAGCTCACGTAGGTAAGTGGACACGCTGTTGTTCTTGGGTATAACACAGAGAAGTCAGGCTGCCGCATTTTGTACAAGCTGCAACCTCTTTGTGACTGCCTTGTTTGCACCCAAATATAGGATGTTCCCGTAGTCAAGCCGGGATGTAACTAAGGCGTTGACCACTGTTTTTTGCATGGGGACAGGCATCATCCAAAGGATCTTCCTGAGCCACCTCATGATCGTAAAGCAGAGGCCCACTACTTTGTTGGCCTGGTGCTTCATGGACAAGGAATTGTCCAGTATTACTCCCAAGTTCCTAGCATGAGTCACTGGAGTTGGAAGATTGCCCATCTGGTCAGGCCAGTGTGGAGTACCCCACAGCTCTGGCTGTTTGCCCAGAAGGAGAATCTCCGTTTTGTCCCCATTTAGTTTCAATTGGTTAGTTGTCATCCATTTGAAGACTTTCAGAAGGCCATCTCTTAAGGGAGACGAAGATGAAGCCTGGGGTTTAGATAGTGAGAAGACAATCTGAGAATCGTCAGCATATGACATAAGGGTTAGTCCTGCCTCTTCAACAAGGTCTGCCAGAGGTCTAAGATAGAGATTGAAGAAGAGGGGGCTGAGGATGGAACCCTGTGGTTCTCCATGTGGGGATTTGAAATGTCCCGAGCATGCATCCGCCGAGGCTATTTGGAATGTCCGTTGGCTCAAAAAGGATCTGATCCATTTCAGAGCAGTTCCACCAATTCCATTTTTTTCCAGCCGGGTGATTAATTTTGTATGCGACACGGTATCGAAGGCTGCGCTTAGGTCGAGTAGAACAAGCGCAACCGTCTGACCATCATCGAGGAGTTTCCTGATTGTTTCAGAGATACCCAGTAGAGCGGTTTCCGTAGAGAACCCTGTGCGGAAACCTGATTGGGTGGGGTGAAGAAGGGCATTTTCCTCTACAAAGAGAGATAAGGCAGAATGCACATGCCTCTCCAGACATTTAGAGAAAGCAGGTAGAAGTGAAATAGGCCTATAGTTGGCCAATATGTCTGGGTCTGCTGTCGGTTTTTTAAGCAATGGGGTCACAATAGCGTGCTTCCATATAGAGGGTACTGTGGCAAGCTCCAGAGATGAGTTTAGAATGTCAGCTAAAATTTCAAGGGCTGGTGCATCCAGTGTTTTAAGTATATTAATGGGAATGGGATCCTGTGGAGAGCCAGACTTGATTGTTTTCATAATGGCTATGAGGGTGTCTGTTTTAATAGGAGGCCATTTTTGAAGGGTCTGGGTTACAGTCGGCGTATGCTCACCATCTTCTTTAGATGGGTCAGATTTGTTCCCATCTATCTCAATGATTAATTTGTCCATTTTTTCTGAGAAGAATTGAGCTAATTCCTGGCACTGTTTCTCATTCAAGGGGCGTGATGGAGCAGTAGTTTGTGCTCCAGCAAGGTTTTTTACAGTGTTAAACAGTACTTTTGCTTTATTTGCAGCTCCCAAAATGGTGTTAGCTACATACGAGGCCCGTGCTTTTTTACATGCAGTATGATAGAGATTCCTAGCTGTGTGGTATAAGGTTTTTTTATTTGGATCAAAGTCCTTCCGCCACACTCTTTCGAGGGCCTTACATTTCTTTTTCCCTTCTTTTAGTGACTCATTGAACCAAGGGGCCGGGGGACGATGTAATTTCTTTTTGATATTAGGGATGGATAGGCAGGACTCGGCTGCATTTGTCAGCCATTGTTGTGTGGCCATCGCAATACATTCCATAGTTTGATTAGTACTAGGTGGATGCCTACTGAGTTCTGCATTGAGTTTAGGGACATCTAGGGATTTCCAGTTTTTCTTTAACGGGGGCACCAACTTGGCTTGAACAGTAGAAGCATTAAGTGCCTCAAGCTTGAACTTAATTAGGAAATGGTCAGACCAACAAATGGGGATGGTATCCAGCCAGATGAGTTGGGGGAGATTGGACAATAAAGGGTCCAATAAATGTCCTGCCCTATGGGTGGGCCCTGTGTTAAGTAGGTGAATATTGAGTGCTGTGAGGTCTTCCAGCAAATTGATACATGTCGAATTTGATTTATCGTCAAGATGAAGATTTAGATCTCCAATGATGGAGACATTTTTGGCTGCCAGAAGGAAAGGGGATATGTGATTAGCCAATTCTGCTGCCCATTTACTGCTGTTTCCAGGCGGTCTGTATATTAAAATGCCAGACATTGTGAAATTGGGATTGAGGCAGATTTTAAAAAAGGCAGACTCACAATCAGGGATTAGTATTTCCTCAAGAGAACATTTGTAGTTTTTGTTATAAACAATTGCAATTCCGCCCCCAGTTTTCCGAACTCTGTCCATCCTAACGATCGCATAGTTCGGAGGAAGAGCCATGGCTACATCAGGGCCAGACCCCGTGTGAAGCCAGGTTTCCGTAAGGAACAGGGCGCTTGGGTTTTTGTCTGTTAATAAATCATAGATATCTAGCCTGTGCATAGGCAGGGAGCGACAGTTTGTGCTATAGAACAGGTAGGGGTCGTTAGTGAGGAAGGATTGCTTTATTTGATTCCTGCGTCTATTCTTACGGGGAGGATAAGGTTGGATAGATGATATTGTAGTGAATGTGACTGCATCTGCCCTGGCGAACTTGACCCAGGAACAGTCTGCTATTAGACTTGTCGTTCTTCAAAATCGCCTCGTTCTAGATGTCATCTTGGCGGATAGGGGCGGAGCCTGTAGAGTGATTGGCTCCACTTGCTGCATTTTCATCCCAAATAACGCGCCATCTGTGTACGCAGCAATAACAAGACTCCACAAGATTGCTCTTGATATACATCAAGACCCAGGCACATGGACTTGGTCCAGTTGGCTCTGGGGTGTAATATCGGCATGGGGATGGAAAGTGGTGTCCTTCCTAGGAGTTATACTACTTATAATATTTGGTTGCTGTCTCTGTCTGCAGTGTGGCCCGGCCATTTGCGGCCTGTGTGCAACTGCATGTGTTCCACATCCACGTACACAAAGGATTAAAGACGAACAAATGATGCTGTATGATCAAATATACGGTCTCATGAATATAGATGTATCCTGAAGGGTAATGTAGGGGACAAGGAGGGAATGAGGAAAATGAAATTTTGCCTGACCAGGATGCCCCCTACTTATACCCTATGTTACATGCATGTATGTGCATGTCACCCATGCATATTTCTCTTAGTGCCCTGAATCACAAGGCCTCTGCAATCACGTCCTGCATTAAGGTGCCTGTCATCAAGTTTCCCAAACGTTAAGCTAACATGAAGGCCCATGTATTTGCATTGTGCACTTTTAAATAAATATCGTAATGAACCCTTTTTGTGGTTCAGCCTGAGCCACTTTCTGAATTAAGGGTTTTTCATGGCTCAGACACTCTGAAAGCTACAGTTACGTATCCCTGACCTCGCATACTTCTAGCTCAGCCGAAAAGGGCCCAGCAAGGGTTGCCAAGACAGTGTTTTGCAAAATAGTTATCTGCTTGTTGTACAGAATCACATTCCTGCCCGGTTAACAAGAATAAACAGAACCCGTCCGTAGAGATAGAGACCTAGCCTTCCTGTCTCCGTTTAAATGTAATTACAGTACTTGCATCTGAAGAAAGCTCACAGCCCCCTTGCAATGCACAAAGAAATATATGCCCTTTCTGTCTTTTAGTGATGAGCAACCTTTGCTTCAGATAATACATCCCCGACTCAAGATATCAGATAGTACCAGACGTGCTGGTCGCCCTGACACTGAAGGTTCTCTACTAGACTTAAAGTCAGCTCTCCTCCCAGTTACACGTCAATTGCACGTCATGATCCAGTTGCGTGCACAAGTAGGGCAAAGTTCCAGCCTGCCATGTAACTCCTCCTCTATGTAGCCACCCACCTATGACCCACCTATCACACACCTATGACTCATCAAGTGTACATCCTCATGCACGCCCACATGCTCTTATCTCTTTCTTTCTTGCTCTGCCTCGAGCGTTCCTCCCTATGTACAAGGAGAAATGTATATATATGATTTTCAGAGATTAATTGTTAGAAGACCCTTCCTGAACCTCAGTGGTGAAGGAACAGATTCTCCCTTAACTGGAGTTATTGGGATAAAGCCCTTTTAACTTGGACACCACGGACTCTCTGCCTCTCATTTGATACATGCTAATTGTTAATGCCTAGAAATTATGCAAGGGTAATATTTTATTTACCACAAGAGTTTGGGACATACTGTCTGGTTTACAAAGTTTATTCACTAATTTATATAGCTCTTTAGTTGATTTACTGTTTACATCAATTTGTTTTACGAAATAAGATTTCTTAGCGCATTTAAGGCCATTATGATAAATCTTGAGCTCTGCTTTCTATATTAGCCTGTCATTATTTTCTTTGGTCAATCTCCACTTGTGTTCCAATGATTTACATTATCTTTTTAATAATCTAAGATCAAGCAAATACCATTTGTTTTTCCGTTTGATTTGCTTCCTATCCTGGTGTCACATCGATGCAATGGGTTAGTAATTTATGAATTTAAAGTTTCAACCTCTACTGGTTCAGGGAGTAACCTTGAGGCAATTGGATCTCTTAAAGAGAAGTGGGAAGCAAACAAATCAGGGGTAATAAGATTGCATGCCCTTTTCACTACTGTTGAAGGTGTGATTAGGCTGGTTATCTTAGCCAGCAGAATAAAAGAAAAGTAGATTAAAAGAGTGGTCAGTTCAGGAAAGGGCCATAATCCCAGAGATATTTATGCATTCTATGTAAAAAAATAGGAGATCAAGTGTATGCCCAGAGATGTGAGTGGCTCCTTCGATCCATTGTTAAAGCTGAAGGATCTGCATATCGCTTTCCAGATGTTTAACCACAGGATCTTCCGTATTTTCAAAATGGACATTGAAATCACCTACTACCAGGAAGTACTTATGTTACAGGCAAGCTGGGGACAGTTTGGCACTGAATTCAGACTTTGATGCTTCACACTGGACTCTGAGGTGTAGACCGCTGGCATGCTTACGCTACAAAATGTTCACTGCATCAGCTTTCATGAGGAAATGATCAATCTTGTGGAGCACCGGCTTATTCTGAATCACATCTTTTCCATCCCTGATTCTTTACCAGTAGAATGCGAGAGTATCATGTCTCCACTGACCAGCTAGGGACTCTCTGTTTCCCTCTTCTCTAGATATTTCCATTCTCATGGAATGACATCTTTTTTCAGCTGGTGAATTGGAACACTAGGTGTTGAATCTGGAGCAGCGTAATTTTGGCGTTCCCTTTCATGTTTGACCAGGCCAAATATATATATTTCTTCACACATGGCGTCATTTACTCATGTGATGTAACATTATGAATGTAATGCGGTGCACTAACAGTACAGAGAGTACATTCATTGATAATATATATATATATCTATATATATATATATATATATATATATATATATATATATATATATATAGATATATATATATATATACCTCTCTGCAACGCAGCTCTGTGGTGCTTACTGGAGGTACCTGATGGGCTAGTTGGCCCCCAGGGACCCTCGGGATTCAATAGGAATTAATACCCCAACGTAAAACCCGCAGGGGGTGCGTTTGCACAGAGGTGAAGGAAGGGGGCGGGCCTGATGTGACATGTGTGTATTTATGCAATCACTCCGCCAAAACTCAAGCACTTATAAATTCACCATGCACTCTCCTTCCAGCACTCTAATCATCCAGTAACTACTCATGCACTCATGCAATGGCCCATGCACTAACTCATGCACTGCTACAATACCCTGAGCAGTACCCATGCAGTCCAGCCATCGCCTTGTCACTACCCATGCACTCCTCCAATCACCAAGCCAGTTCCATGTACTTATCCAATCACTCCGCCAAAACCAAAGCACTTATAAATTCACCATGCACTCTCCTTGCAGTACTCTAATCATCCACTCAGTACCCATACTTTTATGCAATGACCTAGGCACTAACTCATGGCAAATACAGAGGAGGTCATGCTAATCACAGGGGTACCCCAACGCATAGTGTTCCCTATTGTATGTAGGTGTTTTCACTGTATTTTAAGGGTCTTTTAGCATAGCACTGGCTCCGGTCCTGGTTAGTCAGAGTCAGTTACCACCAGTACCCGTCATTAAAAAGTTGGGGGCACAGGAGGACTTTTCTGCTCCTCTGTTGGTTCTTTCTGCACATCTCTTGCTTCTTCCTGTACTTGTCTTTGTCTTTCTGGATTTCTGTTGACTCTCTCTGCACTTTTCTTCCTCTTTTCCTCTTCCTCTTTCTTCACATGTCCTAACTTTGTAGGCATAGTTAGAAATTATCAATTAGCAATTAAAAAACCATTGAAATTCACTGAAAAAACCATGGGTTTGAAGCATGTTATAGTTAGAAATTAGCTTTTAAAAAACCTTAGAAATTCACTGAAAAAAATGTAGGTTTCAGGGACGTTATAGTTAGTTGGACATTTCACTCGTACAAAACCATAGAAATTCCCCCATTATAGTTAGTTCAGCTAACTATAACTCGCGCCCCCGCATTGCACTGCTGATGATGTCACATATTACACCCTTCATGACATCACTGATGACATCTCATATGACATCATTGATGACATCATCCACATCAAAATCTGATGCACCTCCTCACACTCTAATATAACCTTTGATATACCCACTGTAAAATACAGACTACCATTTTTGAAACCATCGACACAACAATACCAGTTACTACATACTCACTCACTGACTCCTAGGTCTACACACACATCTCATTCGCCCATACAATCACTCATACAAACAGTCACTCATCAATACAACACTATCATGTGCACTCATACACCTGTACAGACACTCACACACCGCCACTCATCCATGGAGTGGAGAAGTGTGGCTCACTGGTTAGAGCGGCAGACTCTGAAGCAGAGATCAGGCCCGGGACCAGGGTTCGAATCCCGACTCGTCAGGGTCTTGGACTCAATGTCCGCGGACTCGATAATTCTCGTATCAGCGCCTACTCTAATCTTGGGTCCCACGCTGCAACTCTGGGCAATAGCTTGCTTAATCTCCACAACGGCCCCTACAACACTGGGATGCCTGGCTTCACCTTGGGGGTGCCCAGGAGAGGCATCTCACAGGGAGAGCCAGGAAGGGTTCCACAGCGATATACAGCGCCGGGACGCCCCATTGGGGCAGCTGTGCGCTTTACAAAATACACTACATTTACATTTACATTTACATGGAGTTACTCACACACCTAGACAGTCATGCAAAGAATCAATTACACTCCCATCTCCACAGCTATACAGTTATACACACACCACCTCACTTATTCAAAGATATACTAACACATATGTAAGCAAGGTCCAGTGCACACAACGAGTGTGTGTGATGTGATTAATCACAGACAAATGACAAGGATGGAGTCGCACAAACGTGTTCTTTTTGTGTAGTTTTATTGGAGGGTCGGAAGTGTTAACCCGTGACTCTTCAGGGCTGTAAACGGGTCGGATAAAATGGGGTCTGGGAACCGGTGATAATTCCAACCCGGTCCTAGTCGGGTTTGACACACAAATAGTAGGGCACTCCGCGGTGCGTTTTGTGTGTTAATCTAGCAAAGTGAGAAGCTGCGCTGGCGGCGGGTAATGCCGTATGTAGCCACAGGAGTTTAAGCTTAGTAGCCTGGGAACTGTATTGCAGGCGTGGTGGTAATCGCCGGATGTGGGGAAGACCCAACCACTACCTGTTGTGCACCATTATACTTCTGTACAATCACAAACCCTTCGCTGAACTCATATACTAACACATATACTAACACATACTTACTCTCTTATACAATCACTGAGACAAGTACACACTCATCCATACAGCTACTCTCACAATTACTGACTCTCACGTATAGTCATTTATATTCTCCAACTCTCACATACACTGCCTTTTACATATGTAGTTACTTGGACATGTACCGCTGAGACATCCAGTCTCTCACCAACACACCCATACACACACTCACCCGCCCGTACAGCTGTTTCCACATGCAATTTTGAACCCATACATCCAGTGAATCAACCACTCACACATCTATGCACAGAGTCACACATCTCCTACCCACCCACACACACACTCAGTCTCCCATACAAATACTCAGTCAACCAATCAATAACCCATATTGACACTCATGTGGTTATTGACCAACACATGCAACAGCTTACACAACAGACATACTGACACACACATTCAGACAGTTTAGTCACTAACCCATGCATTCAGTAAAACACATTTAATCACTCACTTACACAGTCAGTCACACACCTACTAAATCCTTCATCCAGACACTTATACACCCACTCATTCTTCAATACACCTTGCCATATATATAAAACATATTCAAGTTTTACAGAACACACAGTCACTGGATGATGTCATCAGTGATGTCATCAGTGATTTCATTTTAGATGTCATCAGTGATGTCATCAGTGATGTCGCTGACCATGTCATAAATGATGTAATATGTGACATCATCAGCAGTGCATTGTGGGGGTGCGAGTTAAAGTTAGCTGAACTAACTATATACATTTACATTTACATTTACATTTACATTTACTAACTATAACAGGGAAATTTCCATGGTTTTGTCCGAGTGAAATGTCCAACTAACTATAACGTCCCTGAAACCTATGGTTTTTTTCAGTGAATTTCTAAGGTTTTTTAAATGCTAATTTCTAACTATAACGTGCCTGAAACCTATGGTTTTTTCAGTGAAAAAAAAAAATATATATATATATATTACCTACTGGCGGTCGCCAGTAGGTATATATAGTTAGGATTTTTTCTCTATGGGATTTTTGAAAATTCTATGTCTAATAACTTTGGCGTTTGTGGACGGAATTGGCTGAAATTTTCAGGAAAATGGAACATTTTGTTTCTGAGCAGCCCCTGAAAATTTGGGGGGGGGTTCGTCAAGGGGGGGGCGAGAAAAAAGGGGGGTCCCAAAACGCGTTTTTCCCATGTTAATTTCCATAGGGCGGTTGGACTCACTTTTAGCTCGAACGGCTGAATGGATTTGCACGAAACTTGGCAAAATTGTAGGGACTGGTAGCCCGATGTGCCTTTGCTAGGTCTCAATATATGTGCTCCAGTGGATTTTGAGAAATTAACGTTCAAAAAAAGATATATATCTGTGACAGCGCTCCGGGCAGCGCTCCGCTTCGCGTACTTTTCGCGTTACGGAGCTTTGCGAAGCGAAGCTGATTGGTTCTCTGGCGTCTGTAAACATTCCAAACAGTCCGTAGCGGCCGCCATCTTGTCTCTCGGTAGGATCGAGAGACAAGAGGAGGCCAAAGCGAAGGGGCAAATGACCATAAGGGGGCATAGTAGATCCTCCCTGACCCCCTAGGTTTGATGTGGAGGTTTTAAAAGGGCCCCGCGGGGCAAAAAAAAAAATAATAATAATCGAACGGGTGAATGGATTTGCATGAAACTTGGCAAAATTGTAGGGACCGGTAGCCCGTTGTGCCTTTGCTGGGTCTCAATATATGTGCTGCAGTGGATTTTGAGAAATTAACGTTCAAAAAAAGATATATATCTGTGACAGCATCCCGGGTAGCGCTCCGTTTCGCGTACTTTTCGCGTTACGGAGCTTTGCGAAGCGAAGCTGATTGGCTCTCCGGTGTCTGTAAACATTCCAAACAGTACGAAGCGGCCGCTATCTTGTCTCTCGGTAGGATCGAGAGACAAGAGGAGGCCAAAGCGAAGGGGCAAATGACCATAAGGGGGCATAGTAGATCCTCCCTGACCCCATAGGTTTGATGTGGAGGCTTTAAAAGGGCTCCGCGGGGCAAAAAAAAAAAAAAAATCTTTTTTTTTGGTGGGGTGCGCCCGGTTAGCGTAACGGGAAGCGGACTGGGGAGCGTACTACAAGGAAACAAGAATGATTGACTTTTAACTTATTGTATGTTTATAGACTTTTTTTTTACTTTTTTTTCTGCTGAGTGACGTCTCGGCCTATCTCCACGGGATGCAGTCCCTACCATCTCGGCGTTTAAGCCCAGGGGGACCGGTAGTGTGGGAGAGATAACGTCTGTTAACGTTCGATTCGAAGGAAATCAGGAAGTGTTGAAAAACATTGTCTGCGCCATCTTGCCTTTTTTCAAATGCCACACTTTTGTCGTGCACGGCAGCCATTTTAGATGCCTTGACCAGACCCACTCTCTGCACGCTGTCGATCCTTAGCATGGCTCCCCACCCTCGCAAGCATCTCCCCCAGGCACTGGTCACCCCCGCTCTCTGTCTTATGCATGGGCAATAAACCTCCCCCCATCTGCGCTGCTCTTCCCTGAGAATCACACCCTGTGCCCGCCCGACACCTCCCTTTCGCCCTATTCACTACCGCACCCTCTGACACTCCTCTTCCTCTGTGTCCGATTGTCCAGGCCGGTCCCAGGCTATCAGGTAGCCCTGCAGATGTAGTTTATGGCCCCAGCTGTAAAGAATCACCCCTCTTCAAAGGAGTTACAGTAGATCAAGGCCCCCACCCGATGAGATCCGTCACACCACACGCGTTCCTACTATCTGAAAACCATCCTGTATTGTGATTGGGGAGGGGACCGAGCCTGAAGCGGAAGATTCCAGGGATGCCTCTTTGTACATCAAAGTTTTTACAATTATGTGTCACATTAAAAATATATAGCACTCAAACAAAGTAGTAGGATTATAAAACTTTAATAACTTATAAATATATACAACGCAACAAAAACAGTAAAAACATTTAAACATTTTTAGGAAAAAAGAAGGAACAATGGTCAGTAGCGGTCGGTTGTGCGAATAGTCCCAAGGCAGCACAACGTCCTGAGTTCTGGATGGCACCCAGGTGATGTTGCCTGGGTGCCACACTGGTTTTGGGTATCCTACAATGCTGCTCCGAATAACGGCGTGGGGCGTCCCGGGGGGTGGCTCGTCAGTAGCGGTCTGTTGTGCGAATAGTCCCAAGGCAGCAGAACGCGCTGAGATGTGGATGGCACCCAGGTGATGTGAAGTAAGTTGCCGCACTGGTTTTGGTATCCTGCAATGCTGCTCCGAATAACGGCGTGGGGTGCCCCGGGGGGGGGGGGGTGAGGCGGCGTGAACGGGCCTCCCCAGGTGGAGGCTCGTCTGCTGTAGTGGGGCGCCCCTTTACCGTTTCAGTTGCCATTCCGCCCGCTTTTGGTACACTGTGTCAAAATCCGCCATTCAGCTGAGTTGCGCCCACTCTTGCGGTGCAGCGATAGGCGGCTGCCACAGGACTCTCAAAATGGCGGCAGGCTCTTTCCTTTTTGGGCCTGGTCCACTGAAATGGCCCTGGGACACCTTGGAAATCGGACGCTTGTCTGCTAGGTCTTGGACCCCATTCTCGAAAGCGTCCCCTCAGCCTTGAGGATTCTACAAAAGTCTTGGGGGCCCCCGACTCCTGCAGGCTTCCGGTGGGGAGCGGCTGCCATGATTGCTAGCGGAATGACCACGACGGAGCCACGAGATGGTGGTGCTCTCATGCTGACGCCAGCTTCAGTCTGAAACATCCAGAAACAAGGTGGGGCTTTCATCGTTTGGGAAAAAAAAAAGTTTTCATCCAATGAAAAGTGTTATTTTTAGGTCATATGATCAAGCCTTCCATCATTAGGAAACTAAAAGTAAAATGAACCAATGAAAAGTTTTATAAACAAGTCACATGACCTGTTATGCGGCATAGGGTATAAAAAGCGTAGAAAATCCGTTGGCACGTGAGGCGGCGTCAGTAGCGGACCGATGTGCGAATAGGCCGAAGGCAGCACAACGCGCCAAGATCCGGATGGCACCGAGGTGGTGTCTAGCAAGTTGCCGCACTGGTGTGGCCATCCTACAATGCTGAAAGTCGGCGTGGGGCGCCCCGTTGGCCTGTGAGTTCGCGTCAGTAGCGGACCGATGTGCGAATAGGCCGAAGGCAGCACAACGCGCCAAGATCCGGATGGCACCGAGGTGGTGTCTAGCAAGTTGCTGCACTGGTGTGGCCATCCTACAATGCTGAAAGTCGGCGTGGGGCGCCCCGTTGGCCTGTGAGGTGGCGTCTGTAGCGGACCGATGTGCGAATAGGGCCAAAGGCAGCGCAACGCGCCAAGATCCGGATGGCACCGAGGTGGTGTCTAGCAAGTTGCCGCACTGGTATGGCCATCCTACAATGCTGCGCCGAAAGTCGGCGTGGGGCGCTCCGTTGGCCTGTGAGTTCGCGTCAGTCAGTGGGGGTTGTTTGAGGATCTGACTGCATTGGAAAGCAATGTGATGCTGTGCGTCGCCCCCAAGATGAAGGTTCCTCGGCTGCAGTGGGGCGCCCCTTGGTGTTTCACTCGCTATGCAGCTGAGTTGCGTGCACACTTGCGGCGAATAGGCCGAAGGCAGCACAACAATATTTTCTGAATAGAAGACACCACAAGGCGCTGAGATTCGGTTGGCACCGAGGTGGTGTTTAGCAAGTTGCCGCACTGGTGTGGCCATCCTACAATCCTGCTCCGAATAACGGCGTGGGGTGCCCAAAGGGGGGGGGGAGGCGGCGTGAACGGGCTTTCCCAGGTGGAGGCTCGTCTGCTGTAGTGGGGCGCCCCTTTACCGTTTCAGTTGCCATTCAGCTGAGTTTCGGCCGCTCTTGATGCTACAGCGACAGGCGGCTGCAACAGGACTCTCAAAATGGCGGCCTGTTCTTTGGATTTGGGCCTGGTCCACTAAAATGGCCCTGGGACACCTTAGAACTCGGACGCTCGAATTGTTTTTCCTTTCCTCTACATGCAAAAAAGGTAAATGCCCGGTACGTTACCTGCCTCATCTGCCACGATGTACTCTCCAGAGGAACCGGAAAAAAATATAGTTATGGTAACTATACCATGCATCGTCATATAGAGAGGTGGCACCGATTAATTATAGTGCTGCACAAAAGAGAGATTTGGAGGAGAACCCCCGACCTGCCAGTACATTCACCAAAGAAGTGGCACTGACAGCATCAGAGGCAAGGGAAACGGTCCCAAATATTTAGAAGAACTTTGGAAAGATTAAAATGACATGTTTAGATTGTGGCAAATTAATTTCATGTGGACAGATGAGTGTTACTCTAATAAATACAGCATATGAACATCATCATAGTCGATGGTTGGTAGAGACATTTTGACTATATCCTGGACCTGCCCGTCCTCGCCCAAAATGGCGCCGGAATAAATGGGACTCGTAACTCCTTGTTGTATACTGGTTGCAGAACCTTGAAATCACGAGATACGTATGCAGTTTTGAAGCACATGGCGGGCGGGGACGAGAATTGATTGAATATTTCGACATCCCTATTGATATTAAGTTCTGATGTGTTATTGATTACTGTACTATTGAAAGTTCGAATTAACGTCACCCATGGTACTTGCCCGCAAATGTATATCTAGATAATTTTATTGTAACTGGCTCTGTCGTATTTTAATTATAAAATGTACGTCCACCGATTCCGCAACTGTTAGACACCTTAGTTCTTGCAACCTAATGGCCCGCCCGTTACGTTCCTCTACAGTGTAAATGTCTACTAATCATATACGATTACAGTTTGCTCCGTGGCCGGCCCATGTGGTTATAGGCCCGTATTTGTATACTGACATTTTCACAATAAAGGTTTTTAAAAGAAAACATGGTAGTAGTATTTACATTGGTAAAGTTTTTAATAATAGTCACTGTTTTAGAATCAGTAAAAGGCAAGTGAAATAAAGCAGTCCAATTACATGAAGGGTAAAAGGTATAATACGCAGGAACGCAGTAAAGATAAATGGTCAAGGGCTATTGTGTTTTTACTTCTGCAACATAAAGTGATCGATAAGAATCTGATATTCAGGCGTATCGGCGACTAAGACAGCAGGCCGAGCCTCTTTTGCTCAACGGCTCCGTCATGGGACGAAGAAACGCCCTTTTTCTCGAATAAGGAATATATTTTACTTGCAGGACAGTTGTAAATTTTCCGGGAAAGTACATTAGCCTGGAACATTATAACATATATGTTTAAGAAAAAATAATGTTCGAAAGCAATAAAAAGCGTAATTTTTAGGTCATATGACCAAGCCTTTCATCATTAGAATAAGAAAAGTAAAATGAAAACCAATGAAAAGTTTTATTAACAAGTCACATGACCTGTTATGCTTACGTTACGCGCTGCGCGCCGTGCCCCGGATCGCTTCCAGGAAGCTGCGCTTTGCGCACCGGAGCACTTCCGGATGCGCTAACGCGGCGCGTCATATGACGCATTACGCGACAACGCAGGTCCAGAATATAGTCAAAATGTCTCCACCAACCAGCGGTCGGAACACAATCCCTTTCAGCAGGCTAAATAGTTCTGTTAAATGAAAACAGAAGGGACAGGCAACAAGAACCATCAGTCAAAGAGGGGAGGACAAGTTCTTCTCTACCGGGTCACGTTGGGGCGCTACCGGAACTGATCGAATTGGTAGTCTACAGTGTTTCTGGATGTTTCAGACTGAAGCTGGCGTTAGCATGAGAGCACCACCATTTCGTAGCTCCGTCGTGGCCATTCCACGAGCAATCATGCTAGCCGCTCCCCACCAGAAGCCTGCGGGAGTCGGGGGCCCCCAAGACTTTTGTAGAATCTTCAAGGCTGAGGGGACGCTTTCGAGAATGGAGCCCAAGCTCTAGCAGACAAGCGTCCGAGTTCCAAGGTGTCGCAGGCCCATTTTAGTGGACCACGGCCAAATCTGAAGAGCCGGCCGCCATTTTGAGAGTCCTGTGGCAGCCGCCTATCGCTGCACCGCAAGAGCGGGAGCAACTCAAGTACATGGTGAGCGAGACGCTGTAGTCGAAAGAGTGGGCGGTAAACAGCTGAATAGCGGAAGAGGCACAGTGTAGCAAAAGCGGGCGGAATGGCAACTGAAACGGTAAAGGGGCGCCCCACTACAGCGTGTCTTTAGGTGAAACGGATTGTGGGACAAGGTCAAGAATGGAAGAGTCACCAAAAGGCAAAAAGTTCCGCTTGACCCCGGGAGCCGGCCACCTATGTCGGGGGCGATCTCAGGCCACACCAGGGCAACACGACTTGCGGAGGGGGCCGGAGCCAAGCGCCCCCTCCGAGTCCGCGCCATGACACCGTCCCTCGGGGGCCTCCGTCAAGCGGTTCAGGGTGGCACCGCATCACATTGTTTTCAAATGCAGTCACGTCCTCAAACAGCCCCCACTTACATTGAGAATAGTGAAGCTGTAGCAAGTGCAAATAGGCTTCAGACAGTGTTAGAAGCACTCCTCAAAACTTTAACCTATCAGAGTGCATGAGTTTCATGCTCGATCGATTGAGCTAGCCGGATCGGGCAACAAAAAGTATAAAATAGTTATGTAAATAGTTATTTAATAAAATGTTTTACCCTGTTACTTTGCTGGTGTGTTGTATATATTTGTAATATTTGCATAGAGTTTATCGTTATTTTGGGCGGGGTGGGTGGCGGAGCCGAGCTGTCTTGCAGCCATCATGGTGTGGAGTTCAGTTCATCTCACTAGTTTCGTATTTCTCATGAGGGGTTGTTCCTAATGTTTCTATTTTAGCGTGGTCAAAAAGAGATCCCATTAGTGGCCTACTGATTTTGCTCGATTCCTTTAGTTTTTTTACACGATTTTTCGCTATCTGCAAAGACTAAACAGAGTATTGCGACTCTGTGCTTGTTTGTAAATAGAGAATGAACCAAAGAGAACCAATTCTAAAACAGTAAATGCTTGGATAACAATCAATCAAATGGAGAGAGAAGCAGGCACGACGGATTACAACGGGGGCAAAGGCCTGCGTTAACTACCCTTCACTATCTGCAAAGAGAGAGTACTCCTAATTGAAATGAGGGTGGGGGGGCAGCATTCAAAGCAGATCAGTGTGCATAAACACGAAAATGTTTTTTCTTACCACGTACTTGACATTCGACAGCTTATGATATTTGCTATTAAAAAACCATTGAAATTCACTGAAAAAACCATAGGTTATAGACCATATATAGTTAGGAATTAGCATTTACAAAACCTTGAAAATTCACTGAAAAAACCATAGGTTATAGACCATATATAGTTAGGAATTAGCATTTAAAAAACCTTTTTTTACTCACACAAAACCATTGAAATTCCATATATAGTTAGTAGTACTAACTATATATCGCGCACCCGCAATCCACTGCTGATCATGTCACATATTACATCATTCATGACATGGTCAGTGACATCACTGATGACATCACTGATGACATCTCAAATGACATCACTGATGACATCACTGATGACATCTCAAATGACATCACTGATGACATCACTGATGACATCTCAAATGACATCACTGATGACATCACTGATGACATCTCATTTGACATTACTGATCACATCACTGATGACATCATTCATGTGATAATACGATGAACCTCTTCAGACTCTAATATAACCTTAGATACACTCAGTGTAAACAGACACTCACAGACTGTCACTCATCCATGGAGTTACTTACACACCTAGTCAGTCATGCAAAGAATCAATCACACCTCCATTTCCTCAACTATACAGTTATACACACCTTACTTATTCAAACATATACTAACACATATTTACTCTCTTTTACAATCCCTGATACAAGTTCACAATCATCCATACAGCCACTCACACATTCACTGGCTCTTATGCACAGTTATTTATATATGCCAACTCTCACATGTACTGTGTTTTACATATGTACTTACTTTGACATGTAGCACTGAGATATCCATTCACTCACCAATGCACTCATGCACACAGTCAACCACTCATACAGCTGTTTCCACATGCACTTTTGAACCCATACATCTAGTGAATCAACTGCTCACACATCTATGCACAGAGTCATACACCTCCCAGCCACCCACACACACACTCAGTCTCCCATACAAATACTTGAGCAACCAATCAATAACCCATATACTTACTCATATAGCTACTGATCAACACATGCAGCAGTTTACAGAACAACAAACATAATGATGCACAAATTAACACAGTTCAGTCACTAACCCATGCACTCAGTGAGACACATTTAACCACTCACTCATACAGTCAGTCATGCACCTACTAAATCCTTCATCCAGACACTTCTACATCCACTCATTCTTCAATATGTAAGACATATTTTAACTTTACAGAAATACACAGTCACTGGATGTTGTCATCAGTGATGTCATTTGAGATGTCATCAGTGATGTCATCAGTGATATCATTTGAGATGTCATCAGTGATGTCATCAGTGATGTCACTGACCATGTCATGAATGATGTAATATGTGACATGATCAGCAGTGGATTGCGGGTGCGCGATATATAGTTAGTACTACTAACTATATATGGAATTTCAATGGTTTTGTGTGAGTAAAAAAAGGTTTTTTAAATGCTAATTCCTAACTATATATGGTCTATAACCTATGGTTTTTTCAGTGAATATATATATACATATATATAACCTACTGGCGGTCGCCAGTAGGTATATATAGTTAGGATTTTTTCTCTATGGGTTTTTTGAAAATTCTATGTCTAATAACTTTGGCGTTTGTGGACGGAATTGGCTGAAATTTTCAGGAAAATGGCACATTTTGTTTCTGAGCAGCCCTTGAAAATTTGGGGGGGGTTCGTCCAGTGGGGGCCGAGAAAAAAGGGGGGTCCCAAAACGTGTTTTTAACATTGAGTTTTCCATAGGGCGGTTGGCCTCACTTTTAGCCCGAACGGCTGAATGGATTTGCACGAAACTTGGCAAAATTGTAGGGACTGGTAGCCCGATGTGCCTTTTGTAGGTCTCAATATATGTGCTCCAGTGGATTTTGAGAAATTAACGTTTAAAAAAAGATATATATCTGTAACAGCGGACCGGGCAGCGTCCCAGGACGCGTACTTTTCGCGCAACGGAGCTTTGTGAAGCGAAGCTGATTGGTTCTCCGGCGTCTGTCAACATTCCAAACAGTCCGTAGCGGCCGCCATCTTGTCTCTCGGTAGGATCGAGAGACAAGAGGAGGTCAAAACAAAGGGGGAAATAACTATAAGGGGGCATAGTAGATCCTCGCTGACCCCCTAGGTTTGATGTGGAGGTTTTAAAAGGGCCCCGCGGGGCAAAAAAAAATAATAATAATAATAATCGAACGGCTGAATGGATTTGCACGAAACTTGGTAAAATATTAGGGACTGGTAGCCCGATGTGCCTTTGCTAGGTCTCAATATATGTGCTCCAGTGGATTTTGAGAAATTAACGTTCAAAAAAAGATATATATCTGTAACAGCGCTCCGCTTCGCGTACTTTTCGCGTTACGGAGCTTTGCGAAGCTGATTGGTTCTCCGGCGTCTGTCAACATTCCAAACAGTCCGTAGCGGCCGCCATCTTGTCTCTCGGTAGGATTGAGAGACAAGAGGAGGCCAAAGCGAAGGGGGAAATGACCATAAGGGGGCATAGTAGATCCTTCCTGACCTCTTAGGTTTGATGTACCATTTTGCCAAGTTTGGTGTAATTCCGTTCAGCCATTCAGGCTGTAGACGTATGTAAATGTCCTATGGAAAATTGCATGGGGAAAACACATTTGAAAGTGTTGAAATTTAGAACCAATTAAAATGTTACTTTGGTTTTGTATTTGTGTGTGATGAAAGTTAATTGGTTATGTATATATGTCAAATGAGAGGAAACCACAGCCATTTTGTGATACTACTGTCTGAGGTACATTTGTGAGGAATTTTTGGTGGTGAATTTCTGGTGTTTGATTTACACAGTACTAACACTTCTGCTACTTTTATAAAGGTGAGTTGTTAATTTGTAAGGGGAACTATGTTGTACACTTGAAGATAATTTGAAAAATGTTTTCTGTTATTTATTTGCAGTCCTTCTGTTATACTAAATACTTGATGAAGTTAGTTTTATATTATGTATTACTAAAAACGATAAATGAAAGTGATTATTTTTTTCTGCAATTTACAGCAAGCAATTTCAAAATAAAATGGCTCACAATGAAGAGACCGTGGCAATTTCTTTTGAATTGTCCACTACATTGATTGAAATTGAGAGCACCAATAATGAAATATTGTCACAAGGAGGACATGACTTGTATGATTCCATTAGATTGATTGAAATGGACAGCACCAAGAATGAAATATTGTCACAAGGAGATGACTTGAATGATTCCACTACATTGATTGAAATTGAGAGCACCAATAATGAAATATTGTCACAAGGAGGAGATGGCTTGTATGATTCCATTAGATTGATTGAAATGGACAGCACCAATAATGAAATATTGTCACAAGGAGGAGATGACTTGAATGATTCCACTACATTGATTGAAATTGAGAGCACCAATAATGAAATATTGTCACGAGGAGATGACTTGAATGATTCCACTACATTGATTGAAATGGACAGCACCAATAATGAAATATTGTCAGAAGGAGGAGATGACTTGAATGATTTTTTTGATCAATCTCTTGATGGCGAATTTATCGAGTGTTTGGAGACCATAGAGTTACAAGAATCATCATTGCAGACTTTTAATGAGGAGATTCCAGATGAGATGATTGAAGAGGAAATTACTGATGAGGACATGTTACTAGTTGTTTCAAATTTAGAAAATTCTGAAGAATAAATTTATATTTAGAAATCAAAAATTGTTTGAGACATTATTTATTTTTATTTTTAATTTATGAGGTTGTAGCGAAGTGATTGTAGTATAAAATGAGACTTATAGTATAGAGTGCAACATTTTTATGTTACATGGTAAGTTTACTCATATTTACTTCCCTTCTGCCACTATATTATCTCCAATGTGTATTTGACATGTCTTCTTCATCTCCGGCCTCCTTTCTCTCACTGTGTGTCTCCGATGCATCTTATCGCTGGTATTTTGTGTAATTACAGAAGAGAGTAAAATAAAATAGTTCGGAACGTGAAAAGGGGGCAAAGTAGAGTACTCCTCACCCCCTAGGCCTTTTTAGGCGGTCCCAAAAGGATCAGTTTCTGCTTTCCTGAGAGATTATGGTATGAGTTCCATATACCACAATAACTTGCATTACAACATGCAAGATATCTATCTCCTATTACCAACTTTTGGAGATATTCGCGCTAAGCGCGAATATCTCCAAAAAGTAACACCTGCCCTGAGCAGTTCTTAGCCATGTTATCCAATGGGAGGTGGATAACATGGCTAAGAGTATTAGCTCGGTAATGCATGAATATCGCTGAGTTTTTAGCGATATTCATGCATTGCGGCCGTTTATTATCGCATTTGCGATAAACCTTGATAATAGTAAGGTTTATCTTCGATAATTTCTGACGATGCTTAGTGGTAAAAAATTGGTTGGTAAGCATCGTTAGCGATAAATATCGCTTAACTTTGGTAATATGCCCCAACGTCTGTTAACGTTCGATTCGAAGGAAATGAGGAAGTGTTGAAAAACATTGTCTGCGCCATCTTGCCTTTTTTGAAATGCCACACTTTTGTGGTGCACGGCAGCCATTTTAGATGTCTTGACCAGACCCACTCTCTGCACGCTGTCGATTCGTAGCATGGCTCCTCACCCTCGCAAGCATCTTCCCCAGGCACTGGTCACCCCCGCTCTCTGTCTTATGCATGGGCAATAAACCTCCCCCCATCTGCGCTGCTCTTCCCTGAGAATCCCACTGTGCCCGCCCGACACCTCCCTTTCGCCCTATTCACTACCGCACCCTGTGACACTCCTCTTCCTCTGTGTCCGATTGTCCAGGCTATCAGCTAGCCCTGCAGATGTAGTTTATGGCCCCAGCTGTAAAGAATCACCCCTCTTCAAAGGAGTTATAGTAGATCAAGGCCCACACCCGATGAGATCCGTCACACCACACGTGTTCCTACTATCTGAAAACTATCCTGTATTGTGATTGGGGAGGGGACCGAGCCTGAAGCGGAAGATTCCAGGAATGACTCTTTGTACATCAAAGTTTTTACAATTATGTGTCACATAAAAAATATATAGCACTCCAACAAAGTAGTAGGAATATAAAACTTTAATAACATATAAATATATACAACAAAACAAAAACAGTAAAAACATTTAAACAACGAAGAGACCGTGGCAATTTCTTTTGAATTATCCAATAGATTTATTGAAATTGACAGCACCAATAATGAAATATTCTTGTCAGTAGCGGTCTGTTGTGCGAATAGTTCCAAGGCAGCAGAACGCGCTGAAATCTAGATGGCACGAAAGTGATGTCTAGCAAGTTGCCGCCCAGCAAATAACGGCGTGGGGCGCCGCGGGGGTGAGTGAGTCCAGTAGGCACCACAGCTATTCTTACCGGCATTGCAGAATTACTGCTGGGGACAATGCCTGTGCTGGAGCAGGGTCACAGCAGAAACAAAAAGGATTCTGTTGAAGATGTTGTTGGTTTTCAATTTGAAAACAGTTCTGGTGTCAACTGCTATGCTAATGTAGTGGTTAATGTTTTGTTTTCTCTAGAAAATGTAAAAGAGGGGGAGGCAGTCCAAAGTTCCGTTAAAAGGGCAAAGGAAAGGATCGGTGGTTTGAACTATCAGTCAAAAAGGGGAGGGGGTGCAACAATTTTTCCTACCGGGTCACACTGTGCTTTCACCGGAAGTGAGGTCTGCAGGATTCTAGTAATTCAAAGTGAGGCTGGCGCCGACGTCCCGCGGATACAGTTTCGTCACTCCACGGGTGATCATGGCAGTCATTCCCCATCGGGGGTCGGAGACTCCCGCGGCTCCTCTAGAATCTTCAAGGTCGTGGAGGACTACGGTGGTGGAGTCAACCAGTGACCGGGCCATTTCTTTATGCTGGGCCCGCTCTTGCCAGGTCGACCGCCATTTTGAGAGTTCGGTAGCTACTGGCGATCGCGGGGTCAAATGAGCGGACGGGCTCCACCCTGCCGGGCGAGACGTTGCAGCATGGCCACAGTGGAAGAACTCTTTTCCGGGCGCCTGGACCGCTGAGGGTGCAGCTGGGAAGCCTCCACTGGGGAGGCGGGAGAGGCCTGTTCGCACCGTCTCTCCCTCCCAGTGCACCCCACGGCGTCTCGCTTGAGATTTGTTATGGCCGGACCAGGCGATGAGGACGAGGGGGGGGGGTCGGAGGCATGTGCAAGACATCCCCCCCCAGGGTTGTTGCAGCAATTATACAAGAAAGAAGAAGTGTCCCGTCCGTCTTCGGGCCGGGCTTCCGGTAGATGTCGGCCGGACGCCCCTGGCTCTGGCCCCATGAACGGGTTTCTTGGTTTATCGGCTGCAGCCGGATTCCGTCGGCCTCGGCCCCCCGACCGTTGGTGGCCGGACCGGAAGAGCATGTGGCGGGACTACCTGCAACTCTCAAGGGCCACCGCGGCCGGACTGGGAGAGAGAGGGGAGGGTCGAGGAGACATTCCCCCCCCCTGCAACTGTTCAGCGTTGTAAAGGCAATCCCCTGGCCGGGTCCCGTTGGTCTCGGCCTCTCCTCCGGCTACACCCTACGTTAGGATCTCCTGGCCGAGGCGTGGCAGCAGGACCTGCCTTATATGGGCTGCTCCCGGCTGGGCGTAGCCGGAACCCTGCCCCACCTTGGAAGTTTCCAGAGTGGGGGCGGATGTTCTACTGACTTGCATTTTCCCTAGTCTATCGATTTTTTTGGCGTGGCAGGCGGTGGGACAGCGAGGGGTGATTTGGTTTCTCTTACTGTTTTTCTGGTCTCTCACCACTGGCATATTTTAACGTTTTCTTGTTTCTAGGACATTAATAGGTTTTATCATTACGTTATGTTATCGTTTCTTTGTTCGTTGTTTAATAAAAGTTCATGTTCATCAGTGGCCTACTGATTTTCGTTTTCCTATTCTTTTCTTTCCAGGTTGTTTCATGCTAAAGTTTCTGTTAACAGGATACAGTGATCACTTCGTTATTATTGCATATGTCCTTTTCACTAGGGGTGCTCTCTGGTCGGGCCAGATGACGTATGTCTAGTAAATGGTCCGGGTGAAACAGGTGCATCAATCAGTGGGGAGTAGATAGGCATGACAGATTACAACGGGGGAGAAAGGTCCGCATTACGTACCCTTTCACTACTTGCAAAGATTTTCCTACGTTTATTTGCAAACAGGGAATACCTCCAAAAAGAACTAATTCCCAAACAGTCAATGTTCGGACAATCAATCAATCAATGAGGAATGAAATAGGTACGACGTGTTAAAGGCTTGCGTTACCTACCCTTCACTATCTGCAAAGGGAGAGAGAATATTCCTATTCTTCCTCGTTTGCAGGTAGAGAAGATCCTTAAGAGAATTAACATCGAACAATTCAATGCTCGATTGAAACAATCAACAAGGGGTACTGTGAACACAAATGAACGCCGCTTATGTACATACGCATTGCTATTTTCAACAGGTTGTTCCTAATGTTTCTATTTTAGCGAGGTCAAAAAGAGATCCCATTAGTGGCCTACTGATTTTGCTCGATTCCTTTTGTTTTTTTACACGATTTTTCGCTATCTGCAAAGACTAAACAGAGTATTGCGACTCTGTGCTTGTTTGTAAATAGAGAATGAACCAAAGAGAACAATCAATCAAATGGAGAGAGAAGCAGGCACGACGGATTACAAAGGGGGCAAAGGGCTGCGTTAACTACCCTTCACTATCTGCAAAGAGAGAGTACTCCTAATAGAAATGAGGGGTGGGGGGCAGCATTCAAAGCAGATCAGTGTGCATAAACACGAAAATGTTTTTACTTACCACGTACTTGACATTCGACAGCTTATGATATTTGCTATTAAAAAACCATTGAAATTCACTGAAAAAACCATAGGTTATAGACCATATATAGTTAGGAATTAGCATTTACAAAACCTTGAAAATTCACTGAAAAAACCATAGGTTATAGACCATATATAGTTAGGAATTAGCATTTAAAAAACCTTATTTTACTCACACAAAACCATTGAAATTCCATATATAGTTAGTTGCACTAACTATATATGGCGCACCCGCAATCCACTGCTGATCATGTCACATATTACATCATTCATGACATGGTCAGTGACATCACTGATGACATCACTGATGACATCTCAAATGACATCACTGATGACATCACTGATGACATCTCATTTGACATCATTCTTGTGCTAATACGATAAACCTCTTCAGACTCTAATATAACCTTAGATACACTCAGTGTATACAGACACTCACACACTGCCACTCATCCATGGAGTTACTCACACACCCAGTCAGTCATGCAAAGAAACAATCTCACCTCCATTTCTTCAACTATACAGTTAAACACACCTTACTTATTGAAACATATACTAACACATATTTACTCTCTTATACAATCCCTGATACAAGTTCACAATGATCGATACAACCACTCACTCATTCAGTGGCTCTCATGCACAGTTATTTATATATGCCAACTCTCACATGTACTGTGTTTTACATATGTACTTACTATGACATGTAGCATTGAGATATCTATTCACTCATCAATACACTCATGCACACAGTCAACTGCCCATGTAGCTGTTTCCACATGCACTCTTGAACTCATACACCTAGTGAATAAACTGCTCACACATCTATGCATAGAGTCTCACACCTTCCAGCCACCCCCACACAAACTCAATCTCCCATAGAAATACTTGGGCAACCAATTAATAACACATATAGCCTCTCGTATAGCTAATGATCAACACATGCAGCAGTTTACAGAACAACAGACATAATGATGCACAAATTAAGACAGTTTAGTCACTAACCCATGCATTCAGTGAGACACATTTAATCACTCACTCATACAGTCAGTCATGCACCTACTAAATCCTTCATCCAGACACTTATACATCCACTCAAGACATATTTTAACTTTACAGAAAAATACAGTCACTGGATGTTGTCATCAGTGATGTCATCAGTGATGTCATTTGAGATGTCATCAGTGATGTCATCAGTGATGTCACTGACCATGTCATGAATGATGTAATATGTGACATGATCAGCAGTGGATTGCGGGTGCGCCATATATAGTTAGTGCAACTAACTATATATGGAATTTCAATGGTTTTGTGTGAGTAAAATAAGGTTTTTTAAATGCTAATTCCTAACTATATATGGTCTATAACCTATGGTTTTTTCAGTGAATTTTCAAGGTTTTGTAAATGCTAATTCCTAACTATATATGGTCTATAACCTATGGTTTTTTCAGTGAATATATATATATATATATCCCAACGATGCAGGAAACCCCTTTGAAGAAGACCACAGGGAGAGTTGATCGGTATCACGTAGTTTAATGGCAGCATGCAAACAGGCGATTGAACGGAACCCCCATCACAAGTCCTTAGCCAGACGCGTTTCGGGAGTCACAAAGTCCCTTCATCTGTGGCGTTTTGTTCACAGGAAATGAAAGCGCTCTTGCACTGCGCACCCTTCAATTTAAACACCTGCCACAGTGGGCGTGGCCGAGCACACGGCCTTCTGGTTGTTGTGGTGCGCTGCGTGAGATCCCAAGTGGGCTCGCTGTTCATTTTCAAAATTAAAACAAAGTTCATGTCCCAAGTGGGTAGGTGCGGGCGCCGAGAATCACCTGCCCCGCTTTTTTGCTGACATTGTGAATGAGCGGGCACCACCCTGCAGAGGCGCCAACCCGTCTTCCTTCTTACACCTCAAACAGCCGTTAGGCACTTGAGAAGACCCGCACCGCAGCGGTGGGCCTTCATTCGCGACCGGGCAAGGCCGTAATCAATCCCAACGATGCAGGAAACCCCTTTGAAGAAGACCACAGGGAGAGTTGATCGGTATCACGTAGTTTAATGGCAGCATGCAAACAGGCGATTGAACGGAACCCCCATCACAAGTCCTTACGCCAGACGCGTTTCGGGAGTCACAAAGTCCCTTCATCTGTGGCGTTTTGTTCACAGGAAATGAAAGCGCTCTTGCACTGCGCACCCTTCAATTTAAACACCTGCCACAGTGGGCGTGGCCGAGCACACGGCCTTCTGGTTGTTGTGGTGCGCTGCGTGAGATCCCAAGTGGGCTCGCTGTTCATTTTCAAAATTAAAACAAAGTTCATGTCCCAAGTGGGTAGGTGCGGGCGCCGAGAATCACCTGCCCCGCTTTTTTGCTGACATTGTGAATGAGCGGGCACCACCCTGCAGAGGCGCCAACCCGTCTTCCTTCTTACACCTCAAACAGCCGTTAGGCACTTGAGAAGACCCGCACCGCAGCGGTGGGCCTTCATTCGCGACCGGGCAAGGCCGTAATCAATCCCAACGATGCAGGAAACCCCTTTGAAGAAGACCACAGGGAGAGTTGATCGGTATCACGTAGTTTAATGGCAGCATGCAAACAGGCGATTGAACGGAACCCCCATCACAAGTCCTTACGCCAGACGCGTTTCGGGAGTCACAAAGTCCCTTCATCTGTGGCGTTTTGTTCACAGGAAATGAAAGCGCTCTTGCACTGCGCACCCTTCAATTTAAACACCTGCCACAGTGGGCGTGGCCGAGCACACGGCCTTCTGGTTGTTGTGGTGCGCTGCGTGAGATCCCAAGTGGGCTCGCTGTTCATTTTCAAAATTAAAACAAAGTTCATGTCCCAAGTGGGTAGGTGCGGGCGCCGAGAATCACCTGCCCCGCTTTTTTGCTGACATTGTGAATGAGCGGGCACCACCCTGCAGAGGCGCCAACCCGTCTTCCTTCTTACACCTCAAACAGCCGTTAGGCACTTGAGAAGACCCGCACCGCAGCGGTGGGCCTTCATTCGCGACCGGGCAAGGCCGTAATCAATCCCAACGATGCAGGAAACCCCTTTGAAGAAGACCACAGGGAGAGTTGATCGGTATCACGTAGTTTAATGGCAGCATGCAAACAGGCGATTGAACGGAACCCCCATCACAAGTCCTTACGCCAGACGCGTTTCGGGAGTCACAAAGTCCCTTCATCTGTGGCGTTTTGTTCACAGGAAATGAAAGCGCTCTTGCACTGCGCACCCTTCAATTTAAACACCTGCCACAGTGGGCGTGGCCGAGCACACGGCCTTCTGGTTGTTGTGGTGCGCTGCGTGAGATCCCAAGTGGGCTCGCTGTTCATTTTCAAAATTAAAACAAAGTTCATGTCCCAAGTGGGTAGGTGCGGGCGCCGAGAATCACCTGCCCCGCTTTTTTGCTGACATTGTGAATGAGCGGGCACCACCCTGCAGAGGCGCCAACCCGTCTTCCTTCTTACACCTCAAACAGCCGTTAGGCACTTGAGAAGACCCGCACCGCAGCGGTGGGCCTTCATTCGCGACCGGGCAAGGCCGTAATCAATCCCAACGATGCAGGAAACCCCTTTGAAGAAGACCACAGGGAGAGTTGATCGGTATCACGTAGTTTAATGGCAGCATGCAAACAGGCGATTGAACGGAACCCCCATCACAAGTCCTTACGCCAGACGCGTTTCGGGAGTCACAAAGTCCCTTCATCTGTGGCGTTTTGTTCACAGGAAATGAAAGCGCTCTTGCCCTGCGCACCCTTCAATTTAAACACCTGCCACAGTGGGCGTGGCCGAGCACACGGCCTTCTGGTTGTTGTGGTGCGCTGCGTGAGATCCCAAGTGGGCTCGCTGTTCATTTTCAAAATTAAAACAAAGTTCATGTCCCAAGTGGGTAGGTGCGGGCGCCGAGAATCACCTGCCCCGCTTTTTTGCTGACATTGTGAATGAGCGGGCACCACCCTGCAGAGGCGCCAACCCGTCTTCCTTCTTACACCTCAAACAGCCGTTAGGCACTTGAGAAGACCCGCACCGCAGCGGTGGGCCTTCATTCGCGACCGGGCAAGGCCGTAATCAATCCCAACGATGCAGGAAACCCCTTTGAAGAAGACCACAGGGAGAGTTGATCGGTATCACGTAGTTTAATGGCAGCATGCAAACAGGCGATTGAACGGAACCCCCATCACAAGTCCTTACGCCAGACGCGTTTCGGGAGTCACAAAGTCCCTTCATCTGTGGCGTTTTGTTCACAGGAAATGAAAGCGCTCTTGCACTGCGCACCCTTCAATTTAAACACCTGCCACAGTGGGCGTGGCCGAGCACACGGCCTTCTGGTTGTTGTGGTGCGCTGCGTGAGATCCCAAGTGGGCTCGCTGTTCATTTTCAAAATTAAAACAAAGTTCATGTCCCAAGTGGGTAGGTGCGGGCGCCGAGAATCACCTGCCCCGCTTTTTTGCTGACATTGTGAATGAGCGGGCACCACCCTGCAGAGGCGCCAACCCGTCTTCCTTCTTACACCTCAAACAGCCGTTAGGCACTTGAGAAGACCCGCACCGCAGCGGTGGGCCTTCATTCGCGACCGGGCAAGGCCGTAATCAATCCCAACGATGCAGGAAACCCCTTTGAAGAAGACCACAGGGAGAGTTGATCGGTATCACGTAGTTTAATGGCAGCATGCAAACAGGCGATTGAACGGAACCCCCATCACAAGTCCTGCCAAAACACCTGCCACAGTGGGCGTGGCCGAGCACACGGCCTTCTGGTTGTTGTGGTGCGCTGCGTGAGATCCCAAGTGGGCCCGCTGTTCATTTTCACTGTGGCAGGTGTTTAAATTGAAGGGTGCGCAGTGCAAGAGCGCTTTCATTTCCTGTGAACAAAACGCCACAGATGAAGGGACTTTGTGACTCCCGAAACGCGTCTGGCGTAAGGACTTGTGATGGGGGTTCCGTTCAATCGCCTGTTTGCATGCTGCCATTAAACTACGTGATACCGATCAACTCTCCCTGTGGTCTTCTTCAAAGGGGTTTCCTGCATCGTTGGGATTGATTACGGCCTTGCCCGGTCGCGAATGAAGGCCCACCGCTGCGGTGCGGGTCTTCTCAAGTGCCTAACGGCTGTTTGAGGTGTAAGAAGGAAGACGGGTTGGCGCCTCTGCAGGGTGGTGCCCGCTCATTCACAATGTCAGCAAAAAAGCGGGGCAGGTGATTCTCGGCGCCCGCACCTACCCACTTGGGACATGAACTTTGTTTTAATTTTGAAAATGAACAGCGAGCCCACTTGGGATCTCACGCAGCGCACCACAACAACCAGAAGGCCGTGTGCTCGGCCACGCCCACTGTGGCAGGTGTTTAAATTGAAGGGTGCGCAGTGCAAGAGCGCTTTCATTTCCTGTGAACAAAACGCCACAGATGAAGGGACTTTGTGACTCCCGAAACGCGTCTGGCGTAAGGACTTGTGATGGGGGTTCCGTTCAATCGCCTGTTTGCATGCTGCCATTAAACTACGTGATACCGATCAACTCTCCCTGTGGTCTTCTTCAAAGGGGTTTCCTGCATCGTTGGGATTGATTACGGCCTTGCCCGGTCGCGAATGAAGGCCCACCGCTGCGGTGCGGGTCTTCTCAAGTGCCTAACGGCTGTTTGAGGTGTAAGAAGGAAGACGGGTTGGCGCCTCTGCAGGGTGGTGCCCGCTCATTCACAATGTCAGCAAAAAAGCGGGGCAGGTGATTCTCGGCGCCCGCACCTACCCACTTGGGACATGAACTTTGTTTTAATTTTGAAAATGAACAGCGAGCCCACTTGGGATCTCACGCAGCGCACCACAACAACCAGAAGGCCGTGTGCTCGGCCACGCCCACTGTGGCAGGTGTTTAAATTGAAGGGTGCGCAGTGCAAGAGCGCTTTCATTTCCTGTGAACAAAACGCCACAGATGAAGGGACTTTGTGACTCCCGAAACGCGTCTGGCGTAAGGACTTGTGATGGGGGTTCCGTTCAATCGCCTGTTTGCATGCTGCCATTAAACTACGTGATACCGATCAACTCTCCCTGTGGTCTTCTTCAAAGGGGTTTCCTGCATCGTTGGGATTGATTACGGCCTTGCCCGGTCGCGAATGAAGGCCCACCGCTGCGGTGCGGGTCTTCTCAAGTGCCTAACGGCTGTTTGAGGTGTAAGAAGGAAGACGGGTTGGCGCCTCTGCAGGGTGGTGCCCGCTCATTCACAATGTCAGCAAAAAAGCGGGGCAGGTGATTCTCGGCGCCCGCACCTACCCACTTGGGACATGAACTTTGTTTTAATTTTGAAAATGAACAGCGAGCCCACTTGGGATCTCACGCAGCGCACCACAACAACCAGAAGGCCGTGTGCTCGGCCACGCCCACTGTGGCAGGTGTTTAAATTGAAGGGTGCGCAGTGCAAGAGCGCTTTCATTTCCTGTGAACAAAACGCCACAGATGAAGGGACTTTGTGACTCCCGAAACGCGTCTGGCGTAAGGACTTGTGATGGGGGTTCCGTTCAATCGCCTGTTTGCATGCTGCCATTAAACTACGTGATACCGATCAACTCTCCCTGTGGTCTTCTTCAAAGGGGTTTCCTGCATCGTTGGGATTGATTACGGCCTTGCCCGGTCGCGAATGAAGGCCCACCGCTGCGGTGCGGGTCTTCTCAAGTGCCTAACGGCTGTTTGAGGTGTAAGAAGGAAGACGGGTTGGCGCCTCTGCAGGGTGGTGCCCGCTCATTCACAATGTCAGCAAAAAAGCGGGGCAGGTGATTCTCGGCGCCCGCACCTACCCACTTGGGACATGAACTTTGTTTTAATTTTGAAAATGAACAGCGAGCCCACTTGGGATCTCACGCAGCGCACCACAACAACCAGAAGGCCGTGTGCTCGGCCACGCCCACTGTGGCAGGTGTTTAAATTGAAGGGTGCGCAGTGCAAGAGCGCTTTCATTTCCTGTGAACAAAACGCCACAGATGAAGGGACTTTGTGACTCCCGAAACGCGTCTGGCGTAAGGACTTGTGATGGGGGTTCCGTTCAATCGCCTGTTTGCATGCTGCCATTAAACTACGTGATACCGATCAACTCTCCCTGTGGTCTTCTTCAAAGGGGTTTCCTGCATCGTTGGGATTGATTACGGCCTTGCCCGGTCGCGAATGAAGGCCCACCGCTGCGGTGCGGGTCTTCTCAAGTGCCTAACGGCTGTTTGAGGTGTAAGAAGGAAGACGGGTTGGCGCCTCTGCAGGGTGGTGCCCGCTCATTCACAATGTCAGCAAAAAAGCGGGGCAGGTGATTCTCGGCGCCCGCACCTACCCACTTGGGACATGAACTTTGTTTTAATTTTGAAAATGAACAGCGAGCCCACTTGGGATCTCACGCAGCGCACCACAACAACCAGAAGGCCGTGTGCTCGGCCACGCCCACTGTGGCAGGTGTTTAAATTGAAGGGTGCGCAGTGCAAGAGCGCTTTCATTTCCTGTGAACAAAACGCCACAGATGAAGGGACTTTGTGACTCCCGAAACGCGTCTGGCGTAAGGACTTGTGATGGGGGTTCCGTTCAATCGCCTGTTTGCATGCTGCCATTAAACTACGTGATACCGATCAACTCTCCCTGTGGTCTTCTTCAAAGGGGTTTCCTGCATCGTTGGGATTGATTACGGCCTTGCCCGGTCGCGAATGAAGGCCCACCGCTGCGGTGCGGGTCTTCTCAAGTGCCTAACGGCTGTTTGAGGTGTAAGAAGGAAGACGGGTTGGCGCCTCTGCAGGGTGGTGCCCGCTCATTCACAATGTCAGCAAAAAAGCGGGGCAGGTGATTCTCGGCGCCCGCACCTACCCACTTGGGACATGAACTTTGTTTTAATTTTGAAAATGAACAGCGAGCCCACTTGGGATCTCACGCAGCGCACCACAACAACCAGAAGGCCGTGTGCTCGGCCACGCCCACTGTGGCAGGTGTTTAAATTGAAGGGTGCGCAGTGCAAGAGCGCTTTCATTTCCTGTGAACAAAACGCCACAGATGAAGGGACTTTGTGACTCCCGAAACGCGTCTGGCGTAAGGACTTGTGATGGGGGTTCCGTTCAATCGCCTGTTTGCATGCTGCCATTAAACTACGTGATACCGATCAACTCTCCCTGTGGTCTTCTTCAAAGGGGTTTCCTGCATCGTTGGGATTGATTACGGCCTTGCCCGGTCGCGAATGAAGGCCCACCGCTGCGGTGCGGGTCTTCTCAAGTGCCTAACGGCTGTTTGAGGTGTAAGAAGGAAGACGGGTTGGCGCCTCTGCAGGGTGGTGCCCGCTCATTCACAATGTCAGCAAAAAAGCGGGGCAGGTGATTCTCGGCGCCCGCACCTACCCACTTGGGACATGAACTTTGTTTTAATTTTGAAAATGAACAGCGAGCCCACTTGGGATCTCACGCAGCGCACCACAACAACCAGAAGGCCGTGTGCTCGGCCACGCCCACTGTGGCAGGTGTTTAAATTGAAGGGTGCGCAGTGCAAGAGCGCTTTCATTTCCTGTGAACAAAACGCCACAGATGAAGGGACTTTGTGACTCCCGAAACGCGTCTGGCGTAAGGACTTGTGATGGGGGTTCCGTTCAATCGCCTGTTTGCATGCTGCCATTAAACTACGTGATACCGATCAACTCTCCCTGTGGTCTTCTTCAAAGGGGTTTCCTGCATCGTTGGGATATATATATATATATATATATATATATATATATATATATATATATATATATATATATATATATATATATATATATATATATATTGACGACACATCCCTCCTCACGAAGAAACCAGAGGCCAGAGGGGAATCCAAGGGGTTAACACGCTTTATTGTACATCACACAGTGGCGGCAAATGCATTTCAGCTTTACGCCTTCCTCAGTGCCCTTCACTGCAAAGCGTCCATCATCCTCTTGCCCAGGTCCTGCTGCTAAATAGATGCTTGCACGCCCTGAAGACTCCTCCCCCATGTTAATGAAACACACCTGTTGATTGCTGGGGTAAATGTTCAGACTTCAACTCCCAGAATGCCGCAGTAAGGTGCATCTGGGTCGGCGGTGTGGGGAAGTGAGGAACACGTTGTGACGGGCATGACAAATTTGCAGGTAAGTGGGTGGTGAAAGAAGCTCCGGAAAATGTACAAGTCCACTGTCACCACCCTGGGTCCCCTCGTACCGCTACAGCCAGTAGGAGCAGGCCCGAAATACGGCCAGGGCAGTCAATCAGACGCAGCGCCCTAACGGAGGTAGATTACCTCTCACAGCTCGTGTCAGCCTGGAACACTGGCGGACACCGGACTTCTCGATCCCTCGAGCCTGGAAAGCGCTGTCAGACAGCGCGGTGTCAGTTGTAGTCCGGGTCTCTTTAAGTAGCAGGGCCATCCGTACTGCACCTCTGACTTGCACAGAAATATTGACGACACATCCCTCCTCACGAAGAAACCAGAGGCCAGAGGGGAATCCAAGGGGTTAACACGCTTTATTGTACATCACACAGTGGCGGCAAATGCATTTCAGCTTTACGCCTTCCTCAGTGCCCTTCACTGCAAAGCGTCCATCATCCTCTTGCCCAGGTCCTGCTGCTAAATAGATGCTTGCACGCCCTGAAGACTCCTCCCCCATGTTAATGAAACACACCTGTTGATTGCTGGGGTAAATGTTCAGACTTCAACTCCCAGAATGCCGCAGTAAGGTGCATCTGGGTCGGCGGTGTGGGGAAGTGAGGAACACGTTGTGACGGGCATGACAAATTTGCAGGTAAGTGGGTGGTGAAAGAAGCTCCGGAAAATGTACAAGTCCACTGTCACCACCCTGGGTCCCCTCGTACCGCTACAGCCAGTAGGAGCAGGCCCGAAATACGGCCAGGGCAGTCAATCAGACGCATATATATTCACGGAAAAAAACATAGGTTTCACACCAGTTCTAGTCAGCTGGAAATTTTACTCGCATAAAACCATTGAAATTCCCACGTTATAGTTAGTTGGACTCACTATAACTTGCGCGTGCAATGCACTGCTGATGACGTCACATATTACATCACTCATGACATGGTCAGTGACATCACTCATGACATCACTGATGACACCATCCAGTGAATGTGTTTCTTTTTAAAAAATAAATATGTGTTATATATGTATATATAAAAGTTGATGGAAGAATAAATGTTTGAATAAGTGTTTACATGGATGTTTTTTTTTTATTGATTGGTTAACTGGTTTATTAAGTGTATCTTAGTGAATACATATATTAGAGACTAATGTTTAAATATTCAAATATATGTATTAGTGTTTCACTTTGTGTATAAGTGCCTGCATGGGTTGGTGAGTTGCTACATGTGTATGTATATGGTTTATCAGATGTTTTTTTAATATCAGTATGAGTGTTTGTATGGTTTGGTGGGGGTATTACTTAGCACATAGATGCATGAATGACTGACTCTCTCTTTGTATGTGTTTTGAAGACAGAATATGTGCAGGACTGTATGGGTGGAAGAGTGTGTATATGTGTGTGTTAGTGAGTGAATGACTGTCTCACTAGTGTGTTTATCAGTAACTACATATGTTTTAATCTAGTATATGTGAAGATTGATCTATATAAGTGAGTATATGTGAGAGTGAGGAATTGTAAGAGTTCCTGTTTAAATTAGTATGTGTTTCTATAAGTGATTGTTTAAGAGAGTAAGTATGTGTAAGTTTCCTTAGAAGTAAAGTGGTAGTGTGTGTGTAGCTGTATATGCAAATAAATGGATATTCAATAGTTTATTTGCATGTGTGAGTATGTGTGAGAGTATCTTTAGGATGACTGTCGGTGTGTAAGAGGATGTATAGGTGTATCACTTCATATGAAGAGTGAGTATATGTATGAGTGACTATATAGAACTGTTGGTGAATGAGTGCATGAGTATATAGATGGTGGAATAATTGAATTGGTTGTTGTAACTGGTATGGCTATCTCCATTTTTTTGAAAATGTTAGTTTTTATTTTTGAATATGTGTTTCAAGGGTTACAGTTCAGTGAAAGGAGGTCTGTCACTCTGTCACAAGGATGGTGTCATCAGTGATGTCATGAGTGATGTCACTGACCATGTCATGAGTGATGTAATATGTGACGTCATCAGCAGTGCATTGCACACGCAAGTTATAGTGAGTCCAACTAACTATAACATGGGAATATATATATATATATATATATATATATATATATATATATATATATATATATATATATATATATTACCTACTGGAAATCCGCAACATTCTATTGGGAATAACTTTGGCGCCGGTAAACGATAACGTGGGAATTTCAATGGTTTTATGCGAGTAAAATTTCCAGCTGACTAGAACTGGTGTGAAACCTATGGTTTTTTCAGTGAATTTAATAGGTTTTTTAAATGCTAATTCCTAACTATAACTGGTGTGAAACCTATGGTTTTTTCAGTGAATTTCATAGGTTTTTTAAATGCTAATACCTGACTATAACTGGTGTGAAACCTATGGTTTTTTCAGTGAATTTCATAGGTTTTGTAATTGCTAATTCCTAACTATATATAGGGCCTCAAACCTATGAAATGTAATATTTTTTATAATGAATCCTATATTGTATATTTATATAATACTATATATATTTTTTTTTTGCCGTGGAGCGCTCCCGGGGCGCGTACCGGGGAGCGCCTCGGTCAGCGCAATTTTGCGGCGCGCCCCGGGGCACGTACCGGGGAGCGTCCCGTTTCCGCTATTGCCGCGAACGAAAACATCATCGTGACGTATCGCGTAGCCAAGTCCGCGTAATACGCACAGCGTAAGCGCACCCGGAGGCACTCGAGCGCATACGATCGCGCAACGTAAGCATCCGACGCGCTTACGCGACGCGCCCCGTCGGGTCATATGACCTAAAAATAACACTTTTGATTGGTGCAGAACAGTTTTGGTTTCCAAATGATGAAAGCCCGGGTCATGTGACCTGAAAATAACACTTTTCATTGGTCCAGGACATTTTCTTTTCCAAATGATGAAAGCCCCCACCTTTTTTCCTTATTCTGACTTTGTCCTTTGACTGAGGAAGACCTGTTTGGAAATCTGTGACTAATATTTTGTACTTTAAAATGGCTACAGTAGCAGCAGCAGCTGGAGCATCTGCACCACCACCACCACCACCACCAAGAGGACCACCACAACATCACATTGGTGGTCAAGAAGAAGAAGAGGAGGAGGAGGAGGAGGAGGGGAGTAGGACATTCCTTCCAGAAGACAATACCCCATATAGGCCAAAGCAGCACATTGTATGGGAGTTTTTTTCCATCCCTGAGTGCAAGAAGAAATTGAATGCGCCAAAGGTGACTTGCAAAATCTGTGGTTCTGAACTTTCAAGAGGGAACCCTAATAAGAAATATTCATTTGGCAATAACACCATGATTCGGCACATGCAGCGCAAGTATCCCAACAACTATGCTGCGGCAGAGGGGAGAGAACTGGCCAGTAACCCTCCCCAATCTTCACCCAGCACCTCCAAAAGAAAGCAACCCACTCCATCGGGACCAGAGACAAGGGAGATGGTCCCAAACATACAACCACAGTTTGGTGAATTCAAGATCACTTGTATTTTTTGTGGTAAGACCATCACCTATGGTAAGCAGAGCATAAAGCTCATCAACCGTGCTGGTGACAACCACAATTGCCCCAAAAAAACATAATTTTTTCCTTATTTTTTTTTGCTCCAGTTGAGCCGTTTACTATTCCCTGTTTTTTGTTTCTCCCCATAAAAATAACCAAAAAAAATATAAAATAGTTCATAAAAGCCAAAAAAAGTACAAAATGTTCAAAAAAACATTTCAAAAAATATAAAACAACAAAAAGAACAAAAAAAACTGTTCTTTTTAGAGCTACCTCCAATTTATAAAAAAAGGCTACATTTTTTAAAAAATCTGTCATTCTTTTTTCCCCATGGTACGCTCCCCGGTACGCTCCCCGGTGCGCGTACCGGGCGCTCCCCCCGCGCAAATCGAAAAAAAAAAAATATTTTTGTCCCGTGGGCCCTTTTATAGCCCCCACATCAAACCTAGGGGGTCAGGGGGAGTCTACTCTGCCACCTTATGGTCATTTCCCCCTTTGTTTTTGCCACCTCTTGTGTCTCGATCCTACCGAGACACAAGATGGTGGCTTCTCCAGACTGTTTGGAATGTTTACAGACACCCGAGAGCCAATCAGCATTCCGCTCGCGAACTCGCGTAGCGCACTGGTATGCGCCCCGGTGCGCGTACCGGGGCGCCCTTATAGATACATATATTTTTTTGAACCTAAATTACTCAAAATCCTCTGGAGCACATATCTTGAGACATAGCAAAGGCACATCGGGCTACCAGTCCCTACAATTTTGCCAAGTTTCGTGGGAATCCATTCAGCCGTTCGGGCTAAAAGTGAGTCCAACCGCCCTATGGAAATTAACATGGGAAAACACGTTTTGGGACCCCCATTTCATCTCGGCCCCACTTGACAAATCCCCCCCAAACTTTCAGGGAAGGAGCAGAGCGGAGCGGGCCATCTTCTTTGAGAAATTCGCGAAGATTCGTCTACCGGCGCCAAAGTTATTCCCAATAGAATGTTGCGGATTTCCAGTAGGTAATATATATATATATATATATATTCCCACGTTATAGTTAGTTGGACTCACTATAACTAGCACGTCTGCAATGCACTGCTGATGACGTCACATATTACATCACTCATGACAGTGTTTTAAAAAAAAAATTGATTGGTTAACTGGCTTATTAAGTGTATCTTAGTGAATACATATATTAGCGAGTAATGTTTAAATATTTAAATATATGCATGAGTGATGTAATATGTGACGGCATCAGCAGTGCATTGCAGACGTGCAAGTTATAGTGAGTCCAACTAACTATAACGTGGGAATTTCAATGGTTTTATGCGAGTAAAATTTCCAGCTAACTATAACTGGTGTGAAACCTATGTTTTTTTCAGTGAATTTCAAAGGTTTTTTAAATGCTAATTCCTAACTATAACTGTTGTGTAACCTATGGTTTTTTCAGTGAATATATATATATATATATAAAATTTCTATGGCAAAATGAAACCCCTCATTTTGTTCCTTTTCAAATTAAATGTATTAAGTGTTACCACTTTATTCCAATCAAGATGACTTCAGGTGTGCCATACTTGTGTCATAAGTAAGACTGTTAGCATTCTAGTTGTTCTTTAGAACACTCTGGGACATTCTGTCATTGGGCTATAGTTGGGCTACATCTGGCTGATATTTGGGCTACATTTGGGTTCTTTTGTCTCTGGTGGCCATCTTGGGAGACTGCATATCAGAATTTATTTAATGAAATATAAGAGGATTTGAGAAGTCACTCAAAATGTGCCCTAATTTTTCTTTCTTCAGCACTAATCATAATTTCTATGGCAAAATGAACCCCCTCATTTTGTTCCTTTGCAAATTAAATGTTTTAAGTGTTAACACTTTATTCCAATCAAGATGACTTCAGGTGTGCCATACTTTTGTCATAAGTAAGACTGTTAGCGTTCTAGTTGTTCTTTAGAACACTCTGGGACATTATGTCATTGGGCTATAGTTGGGCTACATCTGGCTGATATTTGGGCTACATTTGGGCTCTTTTGTCTCTGGTGGGCATCTTGGGAGACTGCATATCAGAATTTTTGTAATGAAATAGTGATAGGGCGATAGTGAAGCCTCTTCTGAAGAAGCCCACCCTGGACCCTGAACAACTTAAGAATTTTAGACCCATCTCCCTGCTACCGGCCCCCACAAAAATGCTCGAATCTCACCTGAACTTACATCTTTCTACCTTTCTGGATTCCTCTGGGTTCTTAGATAGTTCCCAGCATGGATTCAGAAAGGCCCATAGTACTGAGTCAGCACTTACTATGGTGGTGAATAATATCCGCCTGAAGGTAGATGCGGGTCAAACCACTGTGTTGGTCTTACTTGACCTCACAGCTGCGTTTGATACCCTGTCTCCCTCTACGCTAACATCGCGTCTGAGGGAGGCAGGGATTGCGGGTCCGGCCTTGAACCTTCTGCACTCTTTTTTACATCTAAGAGAGCAGAGAGTCATGCTTGGAGATTTCCTTTCCCCTGCTAAATCCTTGCAGTATGGGGTGCCACAAGGGTCGGCCTTGAGTCCGACCCTATTCAACATCTATGTGGCCCCCCTCGCTAGGTTAGTAAAATCGCAGGGTATGGAGGTTGTGTCATACGCCGATGACACTCAAATTATGGTGTCTCTGGCCCACTCTGTTACCACCGCCGCCTTCAACTTTAGGACTTGTATGCAGACAGTCTCAGACTGGATGATCCAGAATTCCCTAAAGTTGAACGGCGACAAAACAGAGATCCTGGTCTTTGGCAAGGACCAGGATGTCTGGTCTAGTGAGTGGTGGCCTCCATTTTTGGGAACTTGTCCATCTCCTTCCCAATCAGCCAGAAACCTCGGCGTAATATTTGACACCTCACTGTCCATGACCCTACAGGTCAATCGAACAGTGGCCACCTGCTGGGGGGGTCATTAAAATCCTTAAAAGAATCTTGCACTATCTTTCTCCTCTAGCACGTAAGCAGACGGTGGTTGCATTAGTGGGTTCCAGGTTGGATTACTGTAACACACTTTATGCAGACTCCAACAAGGGACTCATACAACGCCTACAGGTCGTGCAGAATGCGGCTGCTCGATTTGTTTTGGCGCTTCCTAATGCATCCTCTGCCACAATGGCTAGAAGGAGTTTGCACTGGCTCCCTATACATCTGAGGATCTCTTTTAAGATCCTGTGCCTGGCCTATAGAGCCCTTGCAGATGGTCCCTTGGACCCTCTAGGTGCCCTGTTAACTCGCTACATGCCTAGTAGAACCCTCAGATCATCGGAGATGAATCTGCTTGTGGTTCCCCCTGCGAGGAAGGTCCGATGGGGCAGCAGAGCATTTTCCATCGTTGCTCCTAGGCTTTGGAACTCTCTCCCTCTGGAAATTAAGGCCCAACCATCTTTGTCCCTTTTTAAAAAAGCGCTTAAAACTTGGTGTTTTATCAAGGCCTACCCACAATGAGAGCATTCTTGTTATAGCTAACTTATTTTTGGTTAGGCGCCTTGACGCCCATTGGGCTTAGTAGCGCGTTATAAATCTGTTTTCATTTCATTTCAAATATAAGAGGATTTGAGAAGTCACTCAAAATGTGCCCTAATTTTTCTTTCTTCAGCACTAATCATAATTTCTATGGCAAAATGAACCCCCTCATTTTGTTCCTTTGCAAATTAAATGTTTTAAGTGTTAACACTTTATTCCAATCAAGATGACTTAAGGTGTGCCATACTTTTGTCATAAGTAAGACTGTTAGCGCTCTAGTTGTTCTTTAGAACACTCTGGGACATTCTGTCATTGGGCTATAGTTGGGCTACATCTGGCTGATAATTGGGCTACATTTGTTTTTTTTTGTCTCTGGTGGCCATCTTTGGGCTACATTGGGCTACATTGGGCTACATTTGGGCTCTAACATATATATAGCCTAATGTAGCCCAATATATATTTTTTCAAATTTAATTTTCGTAAAAACCACTGGATCATATATCTTGAGACATAGCAAAAGCACATCGGGGTACCAGTCCCTACAATTTTGCCAAGTTTGGTGGAAATCCATTCAGCCGTTCGGGCTAAAAGTGAGTCCAACCGCCCTATGGAAATTAACATGGGGAAAACACGTTTTGGGACCCCCTTTTATCTCGCCCCCCGCTTGACGAATCCCCCCCAAACTTTCAGGGAAGGACCGGAGCGCCGCGGGGCAAAGTTAAGGAAAAATTTCAGGAAGATTCCTCAACCGGCGCCAAAGTTATTCCCAATAGAATGTTGCGATTTCCCTATGGAAAACAATCCTAACTATAACTACCTACTGGCGACCGCCAGTAGGTAATATACATATATATATATATATATAAATAGAGAGACACATACGTGTTTGAGCATAACTAATGTTTTCATTACAGTAACATCCAATTGCAGTTCCTATGCATCTCTACATGTGTATGGTTTGAATAAGGATGGTTAACTCATACAAATTCATGCAATCATTTGAATACTACTCTGTATCTATATTTTACTGCATACATATATATAGTCATGCATTTAAACATGCATTGAGGGGCTTGCCACATATACTTGACAAAACCCCCAAAGCATTTAGATTATTTAATGTATAATCTTCAATGTGAATGCTTGCTTTTCATGCAATGTTTGTCTCACCTCTGCAGCTGCACCTGTGTGATCCTACAAATGGAAAAAGGCACATTGTGCAAGAGAGATACAGAGGTTCAGGAGGAGTACTTTTGGCAAGGACGAGAAGCCTTAATTAACAAAGGGAGGACTACTGTTTGTATGGAATTGAGAGATGAGAGGAATCCAATGACTTTCTCATGTGCAGACCAAAGGAAAGGAGTTTTAAGAGTAGTTCCCAAGTTTTACTGTGTGAAGGTGGAAAATATTGAGGCACATTTTATGGGATTCTCGAATGCTCTTTTAATTTGAGATCACACTTCAGCTAGATTCAGATTCCCTATTAGACTTTGAGAGGTACAGACCTCTTTACCACATCTCTGTTGTGTGGCATTATGCTATACAACATTCCTTTCCTTTAGAGAACTTCTACAGAGATTCTGCTATGCTGGCACCTTTCTCCTTTAATGGATCTAACTAGGGTTTCCTCATCCAGTATTATTAAGACTTGATTTCGATTAGGAGATTTAGATTTTCCTCATGCATAACAGGCAAGAAGATTGCAAATCGTATTCTGATCATCAAATTATTTTTTTAATACTATGTATCACAATTACAGAATTTCTGGTTTGTTTTATGTTGCTAAGACTAAACTTCATTTGTCATTTTGGCCTGCCTGTAGTTATCCTGCATTTTTACAATATATGCCTGAGAGTTGTGTTTAATAATCTGGCTTTGAATTTGTTATAAATCCATACTTAGTCCCATCTTTCGACTCAGACATTTACTGTGTGGCCACATGGGTTACATTGTAATTGTTAATTTGTAGTTGATCCTAACTCCTTTTATTACTCAGGCACCTAGAAAGTTCCATTGCATACAGCAAAAAAGGAGCCCAAATACTGTGTTTTAGCAAGTCTCTATGAGTAACCCTTCACTGGAATTTGGGGTAACGTTGTGCTTGAGAAGACTGATCTTCTCCCTCTTCTAGCTCGGACCTTTGCTGAGATTTTCCTTACTCAAGTACTTAAGATCCAAAGAAACTTTAAATGTTTCTTTGTCTTCCTTCATGCAATTTCAGAGAAAAGATCCAGGATTCTATTTATCTTGGCCTTGAGATCAATCTGCAGCATATCCATTTTCTGGGATGCTGATAAATATCAGGGTTACTGACAATGCAAGCTGTGTTTAATATCTGAGTAGAGTCTCACTAGTGAAAAAACCATGTCTCTTTGTAGCACTTTTCTTTATGTTGCCCTTCCTATCCCTGGCTTGGAGCATGGCTGTCTCTTTGCAGCACTTGGACTACGAAGCTACTGCTTCATGTTATTTACCAACGACAACTTACTTGTTTGGGCCTGTCCAGTGGCTCACCCTTGCAACACAAGGATACTACAGAAACAACACCCATTATGACGTCCTCAAATTCCCTGAGAAGAATTCCCTGAGAAGAAAGATGGCATAACTCTATATTATGGTCAATGACAGAAATACGGGTGAGTTGCCAGGCCCACTCAGTTGCTAATTTGCAAGGGAGTGACGGTGGCCATAAACCTGCTCAGAAACACAATGCTGGGGCTTTTTAAGGACAATACCAATGCTGCATAGTTTTGAACTGACCACATGGTTCTTCCATTAAATATCAGGCCCTCCCTGTCCCTTTATTTCGTTCAAACAGTTTCCTTTTCCTGCTTCCTCTCTTGGTGACGGTTTTTCCATCTTTTTCTTCCTGCTTCTTTCCTCTTTATGTCTTTTTCCCTCTCCTGGGATACAGAGATAAAAAGATCCTGCCTAGCTCTAGAAGCTGTTGTGTCTGCAGATATGGACATCAAAAGCTGTCAGCTGCTTCTAGAAAGTTGTTCAGCCTTGCCTCCAGAGCTAATAAAAGCTTTTATTTATTTATTATAAAATGTAGAATATTATAATGTTTTATTTCATTCATTTAATATGTATTGTTTTTTTTATTTGTTCTGCAATGTTTTCAACTATGGGGGATGCTTGTGGCGCCACAAGTGCTTATTAGCTATTAGCGTGCTTGTTCAGCCCATTAAATGAGCAAATATCACAAGTACTGAACAGCAAAGATTAACGCACATCTGATGTGGGACAGCATGAGATGTCATTAACCAGATTCCCACATGGGGTAGATACAGGTCAGGTTAACAGATGGGGTCCCAAGGGGTGGTGTCCAAGATCATACCTGGGATGGACGCATAAGGAAGAGAAGCTGCCCAGATACCATACAAAGTTCAAACGTACCACCCGACACATCTCTATCCTGGTGCAGGACACCGATTTGATACAGCGCAGCTGGGGCTCTGAGGTTCAAGTTGTATCCTGCTGGAAGCCCTGGGTGCTGGGAACTACACACTCAGAGATTCCAGAGAGCCCGCTACCTGGATGGAGCCGCCGGAGCCCGGGTGGAAACCTGCCTGCTGCTGCGGCCCACAGCAGGACCTCGAGAATCACGACAGAAAGGAAGTACGGGGAGTGAACAGCCCCGTCTGAGAAGCATCCTGAGGCCGAACACTCTGGCGATTGGACCACGTCTTGCCCCATACTGCAGTGATTTGAATGACGCAGCCAAGCATCGCAGGACAATCCGTGCTGAAGGGAGTGGCTCCCCTGCAGGGGCCTGTTGGCCTTCACCCTCACTCTACTGGCAGTGCGTTTACTGCAGCGGTTGGCTTGTAGGACGATCCAATTACTCTGGATGTGCCACCCTTCTGGGCCAGGAACAGTGGAATATACTATGCCCCGGCTAAGCTGTGAACACTCTGCGTCCCAGAGTGGATTTTCTGTTGGCACCCGCCTGCTACTAACAGGCCCTGGGCAGGTGAGCAGCAGGTCTTGGGAAATAGGTTTTCAGCCCACTGCAATGCATCTTGCCCTGACGCCACCGACACCTCCTGTCCAACTTACGTGAGGCGATACCGGACACCACACTGTTAACACAATGGTGAAAACAAAGACCGACAAGGCCCTGGCGACTGCCAGCAGTGTCCACGGGAGCGAGGAACACACAAATGCTAATGAACCTGCGGTTATGTCACAGGCAGCCACTTCCACTGCTTTGATGAACTTTTAACAGCTATACTATACATTAAATTTACTTTTGAACCTAAACTGGATTCCCTATGCATTGACAGGGGCAGGGCTTCCTGTGGGAGAACCATAAAAAACTGAAAGACCGAGTTGAAAACATGGAATCAGCACTGGCAGCCTTGCGCTTAACGGTGGCAGACTCTGATAAACACCCCTGTGCTACGCAGGAGAAAATTGAATATCTGAGGGGGGAGTGAAGGACCAGGAAGGTAGATTGAGATGGAACATTGTGAGGATCGTGGGCCTCCCAGAACAGGCAAGGACCCACATAGGAGGCTATATCTTGAAGACTGGTTTGTGTACACAGTTCTCCAGTGTAAACAGTACACCTTTTTTTCTGTCTGTCGAGAAGGCCCACCGGGTGCCTGGGAGACCTCCCCATCAGGGTGCCCCTCTGCGGTCAGTGGTTGCATACCTCTTTAATGATAGGGACGGGGAACATATTCTACAGGTGACACGAGCCAAGGGCGTGTCAAGAATGCTCAAGTGCACATCTATCCTTATTACACCTTGGAAGTTCAACGGCGCAGGTCTTCTTTCATGGAAGTAAAGAAGTGCTTCCGTGAACATGGCATCAAATACATCTTATAGTATTATATATATATAGTGGTTAGATCTCCCGTGTGGCTCCTGCGCCATAATGGTTGAGGGAGGCTTGGGCTTTGGTTCCATCCTCAGGCGCCATCTTGAGAGGCGCTCTAGTTGTTTGGTAGCTCCTCCAGGCTACCTCATTTAAGCTGGGGGAAGCTGCGCGCGGCCCAGACCTTAGAACTGCTCTGCAAGACGTATTGTAGGACGCACAGACGTGTAGAGTATAGCACAGAGGTGCTTCTTTTTTAATCGCGGAAATAATTGCATATTTTTCCCTCACTGGTTTTAAAAGCTATATTACTTGATTGTGATTGCCTTAATGCTCCGCATACCGGCACTATAAAAAACGTGAAAACATCCTCACCCGCCGCTTTGGCGTGGTTAGATCTCCCGTGTGGCTCCTGCGCCATATTGGTTGAGGGCGGGTTGGGCTTTGGTTCCATCCTTAGGCGCCATCTTGAGAGGCGCTCTAGTTGTTTGGTAGCTCCTCCAGGCTACCTCATTTAAGCGGGGGGAAGCTGCGCGCGGCCTAGACCTTAGAACTGCTCTGCAAGACGTATTGTAGGACTCACAGACGCGTAGAGTATAGCACAGAGGTGCTTCTTTTTTAATCGCCGAAATAATTGCATATTTTTCCCTCACTGGTTTTAAAAGCTATATTACTTGATTGTGATTGCCTTAATGCTCAGCATATCCACGACTAGGATTCTAAACATAACCCCCCAGACTTGGTCTGACCATTATCTTATCCAGTTTATCATTAGGTTGCTACACTCGGGAGACAGGACTGGTCAGCAAAGGGCTTACAGGAGAAGCAGGGAATGGGCGAAGTTGAAGAGGACCAGATCTCCCTTATTGGAACTGGGCGTTACCCGCTTTGCATCCACACTGACTGTTGAAGAAAACTACAAAGTATTTACTAAACATATAGATGACACCTTGGATCAAGTTATCCCTATAAAAGATATAAAAATCAAAAGCAAAATCTCGGCTCCTTGGTATCGTGAGGAGTTGAAACAGCTCTGTGCGCTTTGTAAGAAGGCGGAAAGGAAGTGGAGGAAACGATACAATGAGGAAGATAAAAAAGATCTTAGACAGATACAATTGCAATATAAAGAGCAAATCCTCAGGGCCAAGGCAGATTTTTATGCCAGTTCAATCATTCAGGCGCCCAATGGGACCAAAGCACTATTCAAAATTATTAAAGACTGCTCCTCCCCTATAAGTATAGAAAATAAAATTGTAGCATCCCAAAAATTATGTGATGGAATTAACCTACACTTTCAGGACAAGATTGCAAGTATTGTGAACACCTTGTATGTTAACGATAACGTCGTACAACTCAACCCTGAACATAGGATTGAGTGTGATCTACAACTGACGGCCTACCTGGACAACTTCCCGACATTAATAGAAATGGCTTTTGACAGCCTGGGAGACAATGTTTCCTCTGGTTCTCCCCTGGATCCTTTTCCCCATAAATTGTGGAAATCTCTCGGGCGTAACACCTTTCCATGGCTGAGGCAGATTTGCAACCAGTCTTTGGAAGAAGGTAAGGTTCCTGAATGTTGGAAATTGGCGATGGTGTCCCCCCTGATTAAAAAGCCCTCCTTGGATCCATCAATACCGGCTAACTTCAGGCCCATTTCTCTCCTTCCCTACCCGGTGAAGATTCTGGAGAAAGCAGTCAGTAGGACCCTGTCCTGTTTTCTGGAGGAGACCCTTTTACTGGATAAAAACCAGTTTGGCTTCCGCCCGGGGCACGGGACTGAGTCCGCTTTGACTACGATGATGGATAACCTACATATGCAGGCCGACAGCGGGAATGATATTATTTTAGTACTTCTCGATATGTCGGCCGCATTCGATACGGTGAACCATCTCCTACTGGTGGAAAGGCTGAAGAGGTTGGGAGTGAGAGGTCGTGCACTGCAATGGCTTCAGTCCTATTTGGAAGGTCGTTAGCAGGTGGTAACCTTTGCACCTTTCTCCTGTGATAAATCCCCAGTTGTTCATGGGGTGCTGCAGGGTTCTGCAATTAGCCCTATTTTATTCAATGTCTACTTGCAGCCCCTGTTTTCCATCATAAGCGCTTAGAGACCCCTGGGTTATAACGTGCTATACAAATCGAATAAAATAAATAAATAAATAAATAAAGTCCTTTGGAGTCGGCTTAGTCAACTATGCTGACGATACGCAACTGGCCTTCTCCTTGGAAGGGGACCATGCAGTATCGATGGACTCGTTCCAGCAATGCATGCGGCAGACAACGGATTGGCTCAGATGGAATTCTTTGCAATTTAACAGCGTAAAGACGGAGGTGATGTTTTGCTCTGCAGGCAGGATATCTAAACAATTGCCTTGTTACTTCAGACTCCTACCAGAGGAGGACTCACTAATCCTGGTTAGGAAAGTTTGTAATCTGGGGGTGCTGTTTGATGACGACCTCCAGATGGAGTCACAGGCAAATAAGACCGCTAGCTTCTGCTTTATTCTCATCCGCATGCTACGCAAAATACTCCCCCTATTACCGAAGGAGAAACGTCCTCTGGTGGTTAGTAGCATTGTGGGTAGCAGGCTGGATTACTGCAATGCCCTTTATCTGGGAGCCCCCCGGTACATCTTTCAGGGATTGCAAAGAATCCAGTCTGCAGCAGCTAAACTGGCCCTTGGTAGGATATGGAGCTCCTCTTCTACCATGGCTTTGAGAGAGCTTCATTGGCTGCCCGTCAGGGAAAGGGTCCATTTTAAAGCTCTGTGTATGGTTTTTCGAGCTGTGCACATGCTTGGCCCTGTTCCCCTACAGGAAAGGTTCATGTGGTATCATCCCACAAGGCAGCTTCGCTCTTCCAGCGCTGGCCTGTTGACGATCCCCCGGTTTAAAAGGGCCAGGCTTGGAGGAAGGGTTTTTAGCAGGGTTGGCGCTCGCTTATGGAACGAGCTCCCTCAGAGCCTCAGATTAGCCAGCTCTCTGCTAGAGTTCCGTAGAAACTTAAAAACCTGGCTTTTTCCCATGATTTAGTTCTCATTCCCCTCCCTCTGATGCGATCCGTCTATACTCTGGTCATGGATAGTTCTCGGTCTGAAGCGCCAGGATGCCCGTAGGGTGACAGTACGCGCTATATAAAAGCTAAAAACAATCAATCAATCAATCAATAGTTCCCTGCTACACTTCAGCTAGCACACAAGGGCACCAATTCTTTTTGTGCGACACCAGAGGATGCCTGGTCCACGCTAGAAAACCGAAGCCTCACATCCTCATCAGGGGGTAAAACAGACCTCCTTCTTTATGGAAAATGCAAAGACAACGCAAGCCACCAAATAGACCTTGACCACAGGGCCCAAATAAAGAGCAAGCAGCCAAGGGGAAGGCTTGTGCGGTGGAAGACGTGGGGGGGGGGGGCAGCTGCCTCTGCCCCACCCTTAGGTTAGGATACTGAGAAGTAGCAAGGTGATTCTCTGAAGGGGTCTGCTTTGCCAATTGCTGCATTGCTGGGTGGCGGCCCGATTGTTACACTTCAGACGGCTGAGGACTTTGTGGAAAAGTAAATTTTGCCATGTTGTATGTGCCTACGTGTTCCCCATGTTATGTCATATGTGCATGATCGATATGCATGTATCCCCCTCTGATCGATTAAAGACGCAATTATAGTTGTGTCCATCTCTAGTATGCCAGTCTCCAGTTTTCGTGAATACAACGAATATCAGGCCTATGTAAAGCTACGTTGCCACGTTTTACAGTGTGCACGTTAATTCATTGAAAAGTCCCCGTTTCTAGGCCTCAAAAGGGCCCGGACTCAGATTCAGCTCCTGTTTCCTGAACCCTCTACGAGGAGCGATACAGCCCCCACCTGTATCCCTGACCCTTAGCTTACTTTCATGCCTCACAGTGCCCGGCTTGGCCTGGCTCTGCCTCCAGTCTGCCAAGAGTATGTTATGTTTCTAGTTATCAGTCCAGCCCTCCTTCTCTGCATTCCTAAGCTACTGAATTGCATCAATAGTTTCCGTCATGGTCTAGCCTTTATGTCTCCATGTAAGAGAAATACTGTATTAATATTCATAGAATATTCCCCGCACACGCACTACATATAGGATTATGTATGCACCAGTCTTAATGTCTGTTAGCTTTTGCTCTGCTAACTTTTGGATTCTATCAACATGTTCTCTAAACACTAGATACCAGATAGGCTTTAGGTACATGTCACTCTGACTCTCCAGACTTTCGTCTCCTCTTCTAGCGCAGAAGTCATAGCCCCCCAGTTCTCCCTAGTAACACGTCATTGCCAGTTTGCGCGCACCATTAGGTTAGAGGTCCCAGCTGCTCAGGTAGCCCCCTCCATGTTTCCGCCCCGTTTATGACATATTCTGTTACGTTTACATCACATGTCTATGTATACGCCCTGTACACGCCTTCTTGTTGCATCAGTCATGCCTTATCTTTCGCGACTGCTACAAACTCCGCCTACTGCTACGCCTATTGTATTGTATTCAATGTATTTTGTTTAACTATATATACTAATGTTCTGTTATTAAAAGTTACGCCTGTCCCAGATCCTGCCCCGATGCGCATCATTCCCATTCCCGTACAGGCTGTCCTGTTCATGTCCCTTAAGCTTAATTAAAGCCTGTATACTCTAGCTACCTCGTATCTTGACTCTTATTTATTGAGCTATCTATTTGTATGAGTATCCTGAAAAATAGCACAGGTAATTAATTATTTATTTACCACATAATGGCGCCCGAATAGGGACTTGCCCTTTCCCCACGCGCCGGAGAAGCCACGCAGGCCCCCTGATCCTCTGCAGCCGTGACGGAACCATACCGTGCACGTGCAGATATTTCTGCTTCAAGTATCCCTCAGGCCCACGGAGGAGACGGAGGTTGCGGTCCAGCGTCCAGACGAGGCGGTGGAGGAACGCGGCGAGTCCCGACCAGAGCCCAAGCCGAGAGTCCAAGGTCCGAGGTATCCGGAGGCCCACCTGTAACTGAAGTCCGAAGTACGTCCTCCGTCCGTCGTCGTAGCAGTCCAGTCCAGTCCGAGGCCTTCCGTTCTTGCTGCCCGGTGAGTACCGTTGCTGGGGTAGTATCTAGACAGGGTCAATTGATTTGTCTCTGGTCCGTGGGTTTGGGTACACAGATCCAACACGAAGTGTCCACCTAGGTGGATGCGGGTCCTGACGTGTCTCTTTATGAGACCGGTAAGTTTCGTACTGTTTTAGCAGTGCATCCAGTCATTCTTAGTTTCTGCTCTAGTTAGTTCTGTTCTCGAGAAATTCATGTATTCTGTTTTCAGTATTCCAGGTAGTATTTTGTCCGAACTGTTATTCTAAAATGTTATTCCATGTGTTTTCAATGTCGTGGTATGAGTGATTTGTTTCTTAAAGTCATTATTGTGTTCATTGTGTATTGTATTGTGTCTAGACTCCAGTCCAGTCATGCCTCTGTTCTCCAAGTTACGTCAGTTAAAAACTAGAAAAGGTCTGCTCGAAGAAGCAGTTCCTGTCCCGCCTAGGGACAGTCCAGGTCATTTCATGTATCAAAAGCATGGCATAAGTGCCATATTGTATCTAGATTTATGGGTGGAATACACCAAACAGTTAGAGGAAAAGTATAGATGGCCCGTATCAGGTACGTGGGATGCCGAGTGCATCATGCGAGTAGAAGAAGCATTATGGAAAAAGAAAGCCAGACAGTCCCAGAAAGATGCCATCGAGTTATGGCGCAAAGAATCTCGTAGAAGAACAGAAAAAGAAATCAGAAAGTCAGAATTAAGTAGAGAATCCTCTGAAAGAGCCCAAGAAAGGGAATTAATCGAAGTAGGTGAACGAGTTAAAGCCGAACAGTCGGACAGACAGAGAAATGCCCTCATTAAGGGTATGTATCCTCTTCTTGCCGAGGGCTTGCCGAAAGCAACCCCGGAAGCACCATGTAATTTTCCGCCGCCATTAGTTCCGATTAAGCTACGTCACAAACCGACCGCAGCTGATATTTTTCTCTCGTCCTATTTGGACGACACAGTCCCAGAATATGCGAATCCTGCTCCGCCAGTTCCGCCAGCTCCAGTAAATAATATAATTCCTGTTCCCCCAGTCACCGGGGCACCTGTTACAGCACCTGTTACGGTACCCCCGGTCCAGCCAGTAATACATGTACCCGCTACATCGGTCACTCTGTCAGCACGAAGAGTATCAGTCGACGATTCCAGTTTAGGGGCCGCGGGAGGAGGTCCTCCTGGTACCCCGCCGCCACACAAACGTGTAACGTTAGTCGAGTTACATGAACGTGCGTTACAGCGTACGCCCAAATATCAGTCCGTCGCAGAAATCAGACGAGCCCTTACCGAATGCTGTTATGATCCAGTCCCAGGCGATGATAGTATGGTTTTATATTCATTGCGTGTAAGACGGGTGACCGAGTATTTGGCCACCCTACCGAATATGAAAGAAGATCTAGACAGAATGTATTGTTTCATCCGTACAGGAGAAGATCCAGAAAGTATTGGCGAAATCATGTCTCTCAGGAAAGCTGAGACCCAGCTCATGTTATTAAAGTTTCTAATCAATTGCTTAATAAGGGAACAAGATTGTCCGACTAAAGATCCGACCGAAATGAAAGTTCTGACAAGGTGGAGTGATAATATAGCAGAGGGTAGACACAAGACACTCAGTAGTATAGAGAGTATGTACAAGAAAATTCGCAAGGAAATAATAAGGTTACACGATAATCGTAAAGCACAAGTAAGCGAGAAAGAAAGTAACTCTGATACCGAAGAAGTAGAAGACGAGAATATCGCCAGAATAGCGTATGTAGGTAAATCTAGATTTCCAGACCGACATTCATGTCCGGAACACAAGAAAGTCTTTCATCTTCCAGCACCAGAACAAGGTTCTCTAGAACAAGTATTTCAAGCTACCGATCACATTCTGAAATCACGAATCGGTTATAGTGAACTCAGTACTATGCATGAACAAGAACTAGCCCGATCAGCAGTCCGATGGATTACTGATTCTACCACTTTTCCAGACGAAATAGTGGCACAAATGTTTCTGAAACTGCCCCCAGCCGAGCAGCGACTGGTGGGTATGTATATGATCCAGCATCTCATTACATTGTATGAAGGTCAACATTCTGATCCAGGTCCGTTACATGATGTTCTGAACGAGTTACTCCAGTATAAATGGAAAGGTTTAGGTACCGATTTAATTAGTGTCATTCTAGAACAGCGCCACAAATATAGAACGTTTCTGAATCCGCATTTTGTTCACGTCTCACCTCCAGAAAGTAAACCATTTTACATAGATAGACAGCATCCGTTACGAGAAGTACACCCAGTTAGGACACCGGATGGTGAAATGCAACGAGTATTTGTTTACACCCCTATTACAAAGATGGAACTCTTAGAGATGAAGAAATTAATTCCCTGTCACGACAAAGATCCAGCAGGGTTCCATCGAGAATTAAAAGACATGCTCCGTATGGGAGAATACACATATCCAGATATCATTAAAATGTTAAAGGTCCTGTTGCCCGCAGGGGTATATGAGAAACTCAAGGAAAAAGAATGGGAGGTGGGAGAGAAAAAGATCGATTGGGCAGTTCTAGAAGCTGAAGATAAAATACGAGTACCAGGTACCGGTCTTGGAGAGAAATGTAAAGAATTACCAGAGTTATTGATTCAAGTTTTGCCAAGGTTATTAGCCACGAAAAAGGAAGATTGGGATGCAATCTCAGCATGCAAACAGAAACAGGATGAAGACACTAGTGATTTTTATTCTAGATTTGAGAAATGTTTTATGATCAACAGTGGTTTGAAGACAGGTAGCGAGTCATACCCTCATCTTTTTGTTACTAAACTAGTCGAGAATTCAAGCCCACAAGTTAAGAATCGAGTTTTGAAAGTCGAAAGTACTTGGCAAGCTAGTACCCCGTCACAGATGCTCCAGATGCTCCAGTATCACCAGAATAGAATCAGGGAAGAGCAAGAACACGAAAGGCGACGTATGAAAGACACGAAAATGAAAGTACTAGTTGCTCAATCTGTTCCACAAGACAGTCAGAAGAGGGGTCCGAATCAAGTCAGTCATCCTGCAGCTCCCGTTAAAGGGACATGCAATTATTGTAAACAGCCAGGTCATTTTATAAACGAGTGTGCAGTTCTGAAACACAACATAGCAACTGGTAAAACTAAAGAAAGACCACGTCCGCCGAGACAAGAACAAGTTTCACAGACTTCTCAGCCACCACAGAATGCACAACAGACAGTTCCAGCACCGCAGCCTATCGCTGCAACACAGCATGTTACACAACAGATGTACCAGTATGCCCAGTCAGAGTATCCAGAGTATCAACCGTATTCATGAAACAGCCTAGAGAGGGAGGTAGGCTTGCCTCTCATCGAGATTCCTGTAGATCAAGAGGGTCCCTATGTACATAGTCAAGTATTGGGGAAAGACAGAAAGTTTTTGATTGATACAGGGGCAAGTAGGACTACTATCAGTCATGACGAGGTTCCAGGGGCTCCGCTCTCAGGCTCTAGAAATGTTTCCCTTGGATTTTCAGGAAAGCCTATTGTAAACGAGATATCAAAGCCAGTTACTCTAGAAGTTGGTCCATTGTCCCGAACTACTGATTTGTTACTTACGAAGTCATGTCCAGAAAATTTGTTAGGCATCAAAACATTGAAAGAATTAGGTGCAGTTATTTGCTGTTCCCCAGAAGGAATACGCTTGTTTTTAAGGGACTTTAAAGGTCACTATGTATTACGAGATTTTGATCCAAGATTATCCAATGTACCGCAGCATTTATGGGCGCAAGGTCCAACTGATGTAGGTTTTATGCGAATCACACCCCATCGTGTGACTCTCAAGCAAGGTATAGTCTTGCCACGGATCAGACAGTACAGATTGCCACCTGAGGCTGTAGCAGCCTTATCCAAAATTATTGACGAGCTCATTGCTCAAGGAGTGGTTGTAGAAACTGACTCCAATGTATGTAATTCACCTATCATTCCAGTCATGAAACGTACTGATCCAAATGCACCTCCAGTATATCGATTAGTGATTGACCTTCGAGAACTTAATAAATGCATCATACCCCAGTATCCAGTAGTCCCAGATATTTCATCTCTATTGACAGCTATTGATTCTGAAGCTATATTTTTTACAGTAATAGACCTCAAGAATGCATTTTTCAGTGTTCCCATTCATCCAGACAGCCAGTACCTTTTCGGTTTTTGTTTAAATGGAAGGAGCTATAAATTCACACGAGCTCCTCAAGGTTTCACAGAAAGCCCTAGTATTTACAGTCAAGCACTTAAAAGACAACTAGACAACATTCACATGCCAACTGCCACTGCCCTGCTCCAGTATGTCGATGATCTACTGATCACAGCCCGTTCTGAGCGTGCTTGCGAGCGAGCGTCACTTACAGTTCTGTATTTCCTAGCCGAGATGGGGCATAAGGTGTCCCCTTCGAAGCTCCAGTTCTGTGTCCAGCAAGTGATCTACTTAGGCCACTTACTGTCCAAGTGGGGTAGGCAGTTGACACCAGACCGTATCCAGTTAATAGCGAGTCTTCCACAGCCCAAGACACAGAAGGAGGTACGTGCTTTTATCGGCCTTACTTCTTACTGTAGACAATGGATTCCTCAGTATGCATTTCTAGCAAAGCCACTGATACAGTTAACGACACAGGAGGCAGCCGTATCGACTGTCCTCCCTTGGACATCTGAACATACACTTAGTTTTAATGAATTAAAGAAAGCCTTATGCCAAGCACCTGTTCTAGCTACACCGAACTACAGTAAGCCTTTTACACTTTTTGTCACAGAACGTGATGGTACTGCATTATCTGTTCTCACACAAGATCAAGCCGGACAGTACAAGCCTTGTGCTTATTTTTCGAGCACACTAGATCCAGTAGCCCAGGCTTTGCCTGCGTGCCTCAAGTCAGTTGCAGCTACAGCTCTAGCTATCAGACAAAGTGATTCCATACTATTAGGACACTCTCTGACAGTACAAGTTCCACACTCCGTGGAAGTTCTTTTAAACCGAACACAGACTCAGCACTTGACAATCGCACGTTTAACAGGTTATGAATTGACACTGTTCCAGCCACACATAGAAATCAGACGCTGCAACGTTCTAAATCCTGCTACTCTGTTACCGTCAGTTACTTCAAATCCTGTCACACATGACTGTGTGGAAGTCATTAACACTATGACTAAGCCAAGACAAGACCTGACAGACATTGCATTACCTAATCCCGACCTGACACTTTATGTGGATGGTTCATGTATGAGAGCTAGTACAGGAGAACTAGTAGCCGCGTATGCAGTGACTACTGACACTGAAGTTATTGAAACACACCGTATTGACACCCTGTCTGCTCAAGCAGCAGAGCTAGTTGCTCTGACCCAAGCCTGCATACGTGCCAAGGACCTGAAAGTAAACATATATACAGATTCACGTTACGCATTCGGAGTTGTACACGACTTCGGAGTGCTCTGGCAGGAGAGAGGTTTCATGACTTCTCATGGAACCAAGATTCAGCATGGTCTCCTTATTCAAGCTCTGTTAGATGCAATACATTTACCGACAGCTATCGCTATCATGAAGTGCAAAGCACATACGAAAGTTACTGACATTATTTCCCAAGGTAACGATCTAGCAGATCGAACAGCCAAGCTTACAGCTCAGACACCAGACATTCCAGTTAACAAGACACAGATATCCACTCCAGAACAGACTACATGTATGACAGTTAAGGACCCTACACAAGATGTCATAGACATACAGTTACATGCTACTCCTGAAGAAATCAAGAAATGGTCCGAACAAGGAGGGGTCCAGACAGATCAGGGATGGTTGACGAAGGGAAAAGCCACATGGTTTCTCCCCGACTCTATGGTTCAAGTCATTATCAATACCGCACATAGTCCAGCACACCTAGGAGAAAAAGCCATGTTAGACAGTATTCAGAACCTTTGGTTTAACAAGCATTTACGAGCTGCAGCCAAGCAGAAAGTCCGTACTTGTATGATATGTTGTCAATTCAATCCAGGTAAAAGTGTCCCGGTGGAACAAGGTGGATTCCAGCCCCCTGACCACCCTTTTGAAGTCCTCCAGATGGATTATATTCAGATGGAGCGATGTCGAGGTTTCAAGTATGTCCTTGTAGTTGTATGCGCTTTGTCCAGGTGGACAGAAGCATATCCAGTTCCAGATTACACAGCAGCGACCACTGCCAAACAGTTGGTTTGTGAATTCTTCCCCCGTTATGGACTCCCTAGGGTCGTGTATTCTGATAACGGCCAGCCATTCTCATCTGAGCTCATGAAGCATGTTTCCCTCTTGTTAGGGTACCAGTGGAAGTTCCATTGTGTGCGCCATCCAGAAGCAGCCGGTCTCGTAGAGAGACATAATCAGACCCTGAAAATACGAATTGCTAAAATATGTCAAGAGAAAGGTGTAGACTGGCTAGTTGCCCTGCCAGTTGCTTTGTTCTTTATGCGCATGGTCGCACACTCCAGATCAGGTCTGTCCCCTTATGAGGTCGTATTCGGCCGCCCCCCAAATATGTGGGGTACACCTAGACCCCGTAGTATTACAGATGTTTCCAGTAATATGTTGACAGATTACCTAGCTTCCTTGATGTCTGCCCTACACTCTTGTCGTTCACAGGTTGCCGCTGCATTTCCAGACAATACCGAAGTGAAACGGCATGAGGTCATCCCCGGGGATCTCGTGTTGGTCCGGAATTTTGATCGTTCAAGTCCGCTGGAGCCCCGTTGGAAGCAACCTCAACTAGTCCTTCTGACCACCCGTACGGCCGTGAAGTTGGAAGGCCGTAAGGGTTGGGTGCATCTGTCGCATGTCAAGAAATTTCATGGACTCCGTAACAAAACTTTTGCCAAGAACATTTCCAAGGACTGTTCCTTTTCTAAAGACTGCCTAAAACCAGACTCTAATCCAGACATTAATACAAATCCAGAATTGACAGTTCCTCTGTTCGAGAAAACTCCGCAGCAGGAGTATAAGTTAAAACTACGGTCTAGTAAAATAAGTCAGCCAGTTTAATTGTCTAAGTCCCCCTCGGGTGAAACGGTTAGACAGGTATCTGACATGTATGAGATAGACCCCCATAGTGAGAGAGTTAGTCAAAACTCTATCCGATGTGTCGTTTTTCTAAGTTTTCTATTGTTTCTAAGTTTGATGGTTACCTGCACAAGTTATGCATTTCATTTATGTTTTCCACCTTCTCATGTAAATAAGTTTTCTAATGCTACAGTAGAGCACACATTTAGTGATCTGCCTCCTCACGAGTTATCCTATCGTCTTGCTATGAGAAATAACACATTTATTAGAATGTTACACTATTCACACCAGACCAGCAATGCTACTAATTGTTGGGTGTGTGGTCGACTCCCCCCTTTCCAGACACCGAAGGGAGTTCTGCCACTCTTTCCTTATCTATTTTCACATAATGGTTCGTGTGGAGCATGGTCCACGTTAACGTCATCTTCAAATGATATGTCCCTTCTGAATAGAACATGTTTTCCAGACAAGCAAGGTCTCTCCCATAGAACAGGGTTAGATCTAGAAAATGAAGTTTATAATTTAGGTAATTATTCTTCGAATTTTATGGTCCTGAATGTTCAGTCTGATACTACTCCAGACTTACCTGCTATTTCAGTACTACCAGTCAAAGGCGAATTATGTGTCAGAAATAATGGTTCCGTACATGTAGGACATAGTGATTGTACTACTACTGTCGAGTATAGTGACAGTGGGAAATCTATTTTCAAAGCTTCACGTCATTCTTATTTTATTTGTGGTCAGACCGCATATGTTCGTCTGCCCCTCGATTGGGATGGAACATGTTACATTGCCTTCCTACTGCCACCAGTTTTTCTAGCCCCATCTGATTATCATAGAAACACACATCTAGTACACGTCAGACATAGAAGGGAGATTGAATCCCCAATTGTCGATCAAACTGAAACTGCTCTAGAACAGTATACAGATTTCAATAAAGGTTTCTTCTTCTTTATAGGCCCTGTCCAGAATAGTAAGTTAATACGTAGATTAACCAGAACTCTTGAAGCAGTAGTGAATGAGACTACTTCTGCTCTAGGTAACTTAACCGAAGAGCAATCTGCTATGAGATTTGTCGTGCTCCAGAATCGTCTCGTTCTTGACGTCATACTGGCCGATAGAGGAGGAGCATGTAGAGTCATCGGATCTAGTTGCTGCATTTTCATTCCTAATAACGCGCCGTCTGTTTATTCAGCTATAACCAGACTTCATAAAATTGCCCATCAGTTACACCAGAATCCAGGCACCTGGACATGGTCCGGTTGGCTCTGGAGTATCATATCTGCTTGGGGATGGAAAGTATTGTCATTTCTAGGTATTGCAGTAATGATCCTATTCAGTTGCTGCCTCTGTATACAATGTGGCCCTGCGATTTGCGGCATTTGTGCTACCTCTTGTATTCCTAGTCCTAAATCCCGCCCTAAGTCCCGTTCCAAGACAATTCGAGACGAGCAAATGATGCTGTATGAAATGATAGATGGTATCATGAATATAGATGTTTCCTGATGGAAACGTAGGGCACAAGGAGGGAATGTGGAAAAGTAAATTTTGCCATGTTGTATGTGCCTACGTGTTCCCCATGTTATGTCATATGTGCATGATCGATATGCATGTATCCCCCTCTGATCGATTAAAGACGCAATTATAGTTGTGTCCATCTCTAGTATGCCAGTCTCCAGTTTTCGTGAATACAACGAATATCAGGCCTATGTAAAGCTACGTTGCCACGTTTTACAGTGTGCACGTTAATTAATTGAAAAGTCCCCGTTTCTAGGCCTCAAAAGGGCCCGGACTCAGATTCAGCTCCTGTTTCCTGAACCCTCTCCGAAGAGCGATACAGCCCCCACCTGTATCCCTGACCCTTAGCTTACTTTCATGCCTCACAGTGCCCGGCTCGGCCTGGCTCTGCCTCCAGTCTGCCAAGAGTATGTTATGTTTCTAGTTATCAGTCCAGCCCTCCTTCTCTGCATTCCTAAGCTACTGAATTGCATCAATAGTTTCCGTCATGGTCTAGCCTTTATGTCTCCATGTAAGAGAAATACTGTATTAATATTCATAGAATATTCCCCGCACACGCACTACATATAGGATTATGTATGCACCAGTCTTAATGTCTGTTAGCTTTTGCTCTGCTAACTTTTGGATTCTATCAACATGTTCTCTAAACACTAGATACCAGATAGGCTTTAGGTACATGTCACTCTGACTCTCCAGACTTTCGTCTCCTCTTCTAGCGCAGAAGTCATAGCCCCCCAGTTCTCCCTAGTAACACGTCATTGCCAGTTTGCGCGCACCATTAGGTTAGAGGTCCCAGCTGCTCAGGTAGCCCCCTCCATGTTTCCGCCCCGTTTATGACATATTCTGTTACGTTTACATCACATGTCTATGTATACGCCCTGTACACGCCTTCTTGTTGCATCAGTCATGCCTTATCTTTCGCGACTGCTACAAACTCCGCCTACTGCTACGCCTATTGTATTGTATTCAATGTATTTTGTTTAACTATATATACTAATGTTCTGTTATTAAAAGTTACGCCTGTCCCAGATGCTGCCCCGATGCGCATCATTCCCATTCCCGTACAGGCTGTCCTGTTCATGTCCCTTAAGCTTAATTAAAGCCTGTATACTCTAGCTACCTCGTATCTTGACTCTTATTTATTGAGCTATCTATTTGTATGAGTATCCTGAAAAATAGCACAGGTAATTAATTATTTATTTACCACAACTTGATATGAACTGCATCTCTTAGGTTTGGTGGGGTTGAGCACGAGTCATGTCTGCTGTAGTGGAGAAGTGTGGCTGAATGGTTAGAGCGGCAGACCCTGATGCAGAGGTCTAGCCCGGGACCAGGGTTCAATTCCCCGCCTTGGCGGGTCTTGGGCTCAAAATTCCACGGACCTGATAATTCTCGCCTCGGTGCCTATTCCAATCATGGAGTCCCACTCTGCAACTCTGGGCAATAGCTTGCTTAATCTCCACAACGGCCCCCACAACGCTAAGGATGCCTGGCCTCCACCTTGGGGGTGCCCAGGAGTGGACACCTCACAGGGAAAGCCAAAATGGGGATCCACAGCGGTATTCGTACAAGCGCCTTGAGACGCTTGCGGGTGAGTAGTGCGCTATACAAGTTTCAATTTACATTTTACATTTACATTTTAGCTGCAAGATGTTGAGTACAATATTAATGCTGAGCAGAAGGCCGAGTATTGCTGTCAATTGACACAGGCCTGCCACAGTCATAATGTGACTGCCCCCACTGGTAAAGACTGTTACTTAGTGTTGTTAGTATTGCATTACAGTGCCAATGGCTGGTCACCCAATGGCGAACCAGCCTGGGAATGGGAATTGGAAATTTCTTATGTTATCTTTTTTTATTCCTAGTGTGGATTTTCCTTTTATTTTAGTGGTAGATGTGACATGCAGCATTTCCTTGGGGATTCAGGGGGAGGGATCCGGGGCGACTATGGGGGTATCCTTATATACAATATAATGGCCCTTAAAATTAATACAATGGGATCGTAACTTCTGTTGCTGACCTGGAATGTATGTGGCCTGGCAGAATACACAAAGTGGTACCATGTCTATCACTAGCTCCGTAGACGTAAAATTCAGATTGCGCTCCTTCTGGAGATGAATCTAACGTGATCAGAACTGGAATATATGTGCAGGTGTTGGAGGGACATATTCATAGGGACCACATATTCCAGATATGCTCGGGAAGCACTAATCTGGATGGCTCCAGTGGTACTCCAAGAGGTACTGTGTACACAAATTGATCTAGACAGCTGATACACTGATACTTTGGAAGGTTTATTGGATGTTCTCCCACTCTCACTAATATAGCTTTATGCACCTAATACTAACCAAGCTCCCTTCTTGCAATCTTTGACCCCAACACTGTTACGTTATGCACTAGCACCGAGTTACTGAGGAGGGGACTATAATGGCACCACTGACCTAATTGACGACCGCTCCTGCTCCCCAATGCTAGGAGCACAATCAATATCTCTCTCATATCCCTTACAGAGATGGGTCACTAATACCCAGGTGAAGGATGCATGGCACAGTCTGAAACCGGAGACTAGGGAGTTCTCATACTACTCTGGTTTACACAACCTACATACCAGGATTGATCTTGTTTATTGCTCTTGGGACGCCCTTGCCAGTGTGCTACGGGCTGAATATAGTGGACATACTCTCTCATTGCCCTCTACAATTGCAACTGAGCTGAGGGACAAGCAGGCCCAAATAACCAATTTGGCGCCTTCCTTTGGAGGCACTCCGTGATGCGCCATTCAGATCTATTCTTTCAGGGTATTTTATCTCTAATTTTCAGGAAAACAAGAGGCCGTGCTTCATGGTTTTCATGGTTACATAATTAAGGTGGTTTATGGTACTAAACTAATCCTTCATGGACCCAGCCCATCCTGGGGGAGGAGGCATGACAACTCTGCACAGAACGGGCTTTTTTTCTGGACCCAGCGAGCGGAGGCTTTCTACCTAGGAGTTCAGAAATCTGTCTGGAGGTGGAAAATGGCGGGAAGCCGTTCAGAAACCACACAAGGGCAGGTCGTTTTTCAGGGGGCAACTCTCTAAGATGGCCTTTGAATGCATTTTACATTAAATCCCACACTGGCACCAGGGTGGATTTAATGTGCTGAGAAGTTTGCTATCAAACTTCCCAGGTTTCAGTAAAGCCATTATGGAGCTGTGGAGTTTGTAATGACCAACTCTCAGAGCACATACTCTTTATGGCTTCACTGCACTTACCATGTTTAAGAATGGACGTAGGCACCGTAGGGGTAAAGTGTCCATACAAATTTACCCTCACCTGTGGTCTAGTGCACCCTGCTAGAAGGGTGGCTTACAGAGACTATAGGCAGTGGACTGCAGACATGGTACATAGGGATGTGTTCCATGTCGACTCTTCACTTTCTGTGCAGCAAAACTCGCAGCCTGCAATGGCAGTGTGCTGGTGTTAGGGTACAGGGCTCCTATGGGTAGCACAGTAGGTGCTGCAGCCCTTGGAGGGCTTCTCTGGTCACAGTGCCATTGGTAACCATGTACCTTTCACAAGGGGCTTACCTGTGGCCAGAGATGTGCCAAATGTGGGTCCAAAGGAACAGTTTTTGGAAAGAACACAGGCCCTGGGAACCTGATTGGCGGGGACCCAGGGCACATCAAGTCAAGTTGCATCACATGTCAGGCATAAAGTCAGGGGCAACCATGCAAACAGGGACACTTTTCTATAGTAACCCATTGTACATAGATTTTTTAAAAGCCTTGTATTTATGTTCTTTCCTGTCCCTTTCATTATGCTTCGGTGGGACCTTAAGTTGGTTCTCGCTTTCCTAATATGCGCTTCTTTGGAGCCCCTTCATAATTGCCCCCTCCAGCTGCTCACCATCAGCCTTCTTGGTGTCAATTACATCTGCCAGGAGGATGAGGCAGCTGCAGGCTCTATTGTCAAAGCCCCCATTTCTGGAAATATTCCCAGACAAATTGGTGCTTTGCGTTCAGGCCGCTTTCCTCCCGAAAGTGGTAACTCCATTTCACGTGGAGCAATCTGTTACTGGGCCCACTTTCTACGCTCCTCATTTTCTACTGTTCTGTCACTTTCTTTCACTTCTGCACTTTTCCACTTTTTCCTCTTTTCCACCTTTTTCTCATTGTGTCCCCACTGCTACTCGTCCTCGCGGAACCGCCGCTTTCCAACTTCCAGCTTTTCCCGCCTCCCAGCTATCACGCCCTCCCACATAATGGCGGCTGATGCGCGGTGTAAAAGCGATCTTACTGACCTTGTCAGTACGTAACTTGCCCTCGCCGCACAGCTACGCCTGGTAGCTGTTGCACCTGACCCTTCCAGATCCTGAGTTTGAGGTCCTCCTCCACCCACAGGCACTCGCCTGCGCCTCATCCTTGATGGTGCAGTGGGGAGCATCTCTGCCTTGCTGATGCCCTGCCCTCTGTCTCTCTGCTTTCTGCCTTCTCTCTTGATCCCCTTTTCCTCCTCTCATCTTTTCTGCTCTCTATCACTTTCTGTATTTTCTGCTCTTCTGTCACTTTCTTTTTGCATTGTTCTGGACCCTCTTCTGTGGATGAGGTTTGGCCCAGCGGCCAGGGTGCCTGACTCCAGACCACGGGGTTCATGGTTCAATCCCCAGTGCTGGCAGCAGGTTAGCCCAGCACCATGTGAATCTGGGCAATAGCTTGCTTAATCTTCCCGAGGGCCCCCAGCGCCGGGACACCTCTCAGGAGGTAGTTGTGCCCTTTACAAATGCTGGCAGTATATTTCATTTCTGCTCTTCTGTCAATTTCGGCATTGTTCTTCTCTTCTGTCACTTTCATTCACTTGTGCACTTTTCCACTTTCCACTTTTGTGCCTTTTCTTCACTGTGTCCCCACCGCTGCTTGTCCCCTGCAGCCTGCCCCCCTCCAGTGCCCTTTTCCCACTTCTGGCTTTTACCACCTCCCAGCCATCCAGCCCTCCTCATCATGCTACTCAATGGCGGCCGCCCGGTGACTGCACAGCGGGTGCATTGAGTGAGCGTTCTTCGGCGTGCCAGAGGCAAGTCTGTCTGCACCCATCTGTGCCTGGACCATGCCCAGGGCCCTGGTCCGTGGACCACCCACCGATATTACGCCAGCACCCTCCACACCGGACACCACACCGCCTGCCACTGCACATCGCCGAATGACACCCAGGGATCTTTTTCCTGCCGTAACTGCAGCTGCACCATCGCCAGCCACTGCACACCAGCCACACCCATCGCTCGACTGACAAAGACTGGACCCGACTGCCTCAGCTGTATCCTGCTCAACACACGCTCCGTCTGCAAACAAGCCATGGATATCTGGGAGCTACTCGACTCTGTCCACCCCAACATCGACTTCCTCACGGAAACCTGGATGAACTCCACCTCCGCCCCAGACATCACCACTGCCATCCCGTACAGCTAAAAGATTATTCACAAGGATCGCATAAACAAACCAGGTGGAGGCATCGCCATCATACATAAAAGCACCCTCCACCTCACCACCCACTCAGACGTCCACTTGACCAACATGGAGCACCTCCACTTCCAGGTCCAGACCAACCTGAACACCACTCTCCGTGGCACCCTCATCTACAGACTCCCCTGGACCCCGTCCACTCTTCAGCAACTCCATCATCGACTTCATACCACCCCATGCTCTTGCATCCACCGACTACATCCTCCTCAGCTACCTCGACTTTCACCTGGACAACCCTAACAACAAGAATACCTTGTCCCTGCTGGAGAACGTCGCCACCGTTGGACTCGAACAACTGGTCATATCCCCTACTCAGCAGGACACACGCTCGACTCCCTCATCTACGCCAGCAACAACATCACCTTCAGCCAAATCTCAGAGCTCCTTTGGACCAACCATTGCTGCGGCCACTTCTCCTTCACAAAACACACCTACACCTCCACGCAAACCGCTTCCCTCACAGATTTTGGACCAAGATCACCATAGAACAGCTGACTGCATCCCTCAGCAAAACCCCACCACTGACATCCCCAGACCTTAATACACAGGCTCCCCTATAGAAAGCCTCAGGCAAGCGACACTCCATTAATGCCAGCTGGTTCTCCCCCGTCCTCCATGAGTTCAGATGCATCTGTAGATGGCTCAAGACAAAATGGAGTTGCAGCAAAACCCTGTAAGACCACTCAGCCTTCAATACCGCTTTCACCGCATACCACCACCTCATTAGAACAACAAAGAAAGAGGCCCTACAAGAAAGTGTCAACACCAATGCACTCAATAGCAGATAACTTTTCGCCATGGTCAAATAATGTGCCAAACCCAGCACAGAGACAGCAAACATCCCGCCCTTCCAAGACCTCTGCAACAACCTCACAACTTCCTCCACCACAAGATTAAGGAGATCAACAACAGCTTCGACAGCTTCGAACATGAAGACACTCTTACCCCACCCACAACTACCACACCCAATGACACCGGAACCCAGCAGATCCCACTCAGCGGGACTTTCTTCACCCCTGACAACACCCTAAGGATCATGAAGAGCATCCACTCCGGAGTACTCTCAGACCCCTGCCCGCAGCACATATACAACAGAGATGGCACTTCCATCACCCCATACTCTGCTGCACCATCAACTGCTCCATCAACTCTGCCATCATCCCAGAAGACTGGAAACATGCAGAGATCAATCCCTTGCCAAAGAAACCCTCTGCCGACCCAACGGACCTCAGGAACTTCAGACCCATCTCTGCTCCTCATCCCAGCCAGGTTCATCGAGATGGCCATCAACAGCCAACTTTCCGAGTTCATCGAAGCGCTCCACGTCCTGGACCTCACCCAATCCAGATTCCAAAGCAACCACAGCACCGAGACTGCCCTCCTCGCAGCCACAGGCGACGTCCGCATCCTCTTCAATGGAGACAAAACTGCAGCCCTCCTCCTAGACGTCTTGGCCGCCTTCAATAATATCTCCCACTGCACCCTATGCACCAGAATCCGTGACACCGGCATCTGTGACAAAGCCCTGGAATGAATACGCTCCTCCCTCACCAGCTGAACACAGAGAGTCAGGCTTCCACTCCTCCTCCCTGAGCCCCACTCTCTTCTACATCTACATGGCCCAGCTCACAGCCATCATCAGGAACCATGGACTCAACATCGTCTCCGATGCAGACTACACCCAGCTGATTCTCTCCCTCACCAATGAACCCACAGTCGCCAAGAACAACTTCCATGATGGGATGAAGACTTCTCCACCTGGATGAAGGACAGCTGCCTCAAGCCATATACCTCATCCTGGGCTCCAACCCCTCCACCTGGGACAACTCTTGGTGGCACGCAGCACTTGTAACCACCCACACCCACAGACCACGCACGAAAACTCGGCGGCATTCTGGACTACTCGCCCACCATGAACGGCAAGATCAATAGCATCTCATCATCCTGCTTTCACATGCTACGCCTATGCTATGCCTACTCCGAAATATCTTTAAGTGGATCCCCACTGAGTCCAGAAAGACGGTCAGCCAGGTACTCATCAGCAGTAGACTAGACTATGGCAGCATATTCTACGCCGGCATCATCCAGAAACTCCTCAAGTAACAGCAGAACATTCACCACGCCTCCGCCAGACTCATCCTCAATATATCCCCCGGAACCACATCACCGGCCACCTGAAGGACCACCAGTGGCTCCCAGTCAACAAAAGAATCCTTCAAGCTCCTCACATTTGCCTACAAAGCCCTACATGACGTGGGACCTGAGTAAATTAACTGTTGCAAAAAAGGGACCGGGCTGTTCCTGGATAAAAAGACCGTGTGAGTAGGTCACAGGGAAGTGGAGTGGAAGTGATAACTTAGTAGAAATTACCAAGTGGTATCCATTTTGTTGGATGGAATGGCCTCACACACCTTTGCAGGTGTCATGCTTCATCATCGGCAATGCTCCTCGTTGGGTAGGCGGTGCAATCCCCAACAGGCAACACCTCAAAGAGGGGCTCTTTGGCGGAGATCTTTTAAATCCAACTGCCTGTAGGTGAAGTGCGGGTGATGGGCAAGAAAGTTGTAGACGGAGTGGTGATTTAAAATGAAGTGAGGGGTAACGGAAAAAAGTTGTATTCAGGAGGTCCCCTACTTCAAATAAAACAAAGCTAGTCTGTACTCGCTGAAAGTTTAAGTTTTCTAGTTCGAGACAAGACTAGAGAGTGTAAAGAAAATGGTCGACATGTTTCTTGCTAATCGTTCATTGACATGCGATTCATCAGGACCTAACTGAAGAGGAAATCTGTCTACAAAACTTAGTCTACTTAAGTATCAGTGAATCATTATCAATAGTTAATGAAATACCTGAGTTACACTGTTCCTTGCCTAATGGTCAAGATTTATGAGTAACCTCAGTACCCAGCAGGTCGTGCATCTGGAGGGTGACCTCTGTAACTTAAGGTTCAATCCGAAATGCTTACCCCTCTCCGCTGGGACCGGGTGGCACACAGCACTTGTAACCACCCACAACCACAGACCACGCACGAAAACTCAGCGGCATTCTGGACTCCTCGCTCACCATGAACCGCAAGATCAATAGCATCTCATCATCCTGCTTTCACATGCTACGCCTATGCTATGCCTACTCCGAAATATCTTTAAGGGGATCCCCACTGAGTCCAGAAAGATGGTCAGCCAGGTACTCATCAGCAGTAGACTAGACTATGGCAGCACATTCTACGCCGGCATCACCCAGAAACTTCTCAAGTAACAGCAGAACATTCACAACGCCTCCGCCAGACTCATCCTCAATATATCCCCCGGAACGACATCACCAGCCACCCGAAGGACCACCACTGGCTCCCAGTCAACAAAAGAATCCTTCAAGCTCCTCACATTTGCCTACAAAGCCCTACATGACGTGGGACCTGAGTACATTAACCACCACCTGCATTCCAAGCACTAACCAGAGACCTCCGATCTGCCCAACTAGCTCTAAACACCATCCCACATATCCACAAGACCAGAGCCGCAGGAAGGTTCTTCTCCTACCTACCATCAAAGACCTGGAACACCCTGCCTCTCCACTTTAGGTAATCCCAGTCAATGCCTCAATTCAGGAAGGACATCAAGACCTGGTTCTTCGACTGAACCACAGTGCCTTTGATGGATCAGCAGCACCCACCTCAGTGCCTTGAGACCCTTATGGGTGAGTAGTCCTGCTTTACAAGATATTTGATTGACTGGTTGATTGATTGAAGGGTTTGCTACCGGTGCCAGTTTTGTAGCAGTGGTGCAATATCGCCCTCCAGTGGCAAAAGCAGCAAGCACGTGTTTCCAGACTCCTGGGGCCAGGCAGCACTTCCCCAGGGGATGACCAGAAAAATTACCAGGTCTGCCTTGGGTCCACAGTCGGGCCCTGGCTGCATAGGGTCTGGCATGAAACACACAACGAGCCAGATATGTCTAGACTTTTCCAAACCATTCTTACACATGAGACTGGCTGTCGCTCTATAATATTGTTATTCAACTCCCTACACTGGGACGGGGATGTGCCCTTTGCTGCTCTCTGGGCTTACTGGAACAAGACACTATCCACTATGCTCACCAATAAGAATGCTACAAAAGGGGGTGGTGATGGACGGAGCATCTGAACCAATCAAACACTCACACCCAGTCAACAGATCTGGCTTTAGTCCATCACCGTTCTTTAGCCCACTCTGCCACCCCAGTTCAGACATGGCCATATGCAAATCAGTCTGACCCTGTGCCTCATGGGAACAGTCCAGCCCGAACTGCAAAGCCATGCCTTCCCTGGACCGTAAACAAGCTTCTTAGGACCGGTTTCTGGCATTCCAGCCATCTTCAGCCAGGCTTGCTTGAATCCAGTGGCAAAGTGAGCAAGGGACTCATTTCATTTCATAAAGCTTTATTCGGAACGTTAAAAAACATGTCCATAAAAGCACATACTGTTACAGATACAAGCATTACTTAAAAAGAAAAACAAAAGACAAACCACATATTACATATATTATCCAGAGGGGGATGGAATAAATATTTAAAAAAGACTTAAAAACACATACTTTTCCTTGCGCTAATTGATTTAAGTAAAAAAGTAGCAGTAAAAAAGCAAATGTCCTCGTTGTGCAGATTAAAAAGCAGTTTCAAAGAGTCCATGATTGTTCTCACTCCAAATTTTTTCAGTTTTGGCTTCAAATAAAATTTCCTTAATTCACTGTACAATGTGCATGACAGGAGAAAGTGCTTAATGCTCTGTTCCGTTTTATTATCACAAGCACAGGGCCCTGTAGGACGCAATTTAATATCTGGGCACGCAACAAGATAATGTACTGTTCCCATCCTCATTCTGGTTAGTACAAACTGATGCGAAACTCTGGTTACCTGTGACAAGTACGCATGAAATCCACTAAAGTCATTCAAACTATTGTACAGAACACATGTGGATAATTTAGAATCCTCAAGACAATGCCTTTCATTACAATAATTCAAGAAAATTGATTTCATATTTAATTTGGAGACATCGGAGGCACTGTATGGATCGATGATTACATTAAGACCATAGATCTTTAGGAAGCATTCGACGATATATCTAATCCACGGGATTTTAAGATTGCTTGTCCAAAGCAAGGCAGTTTTCAATAATAACTCTATTCAGAGAGGTGCCCTCGCTCAACCAGATAGAGCGCCACAGTAATAATGGTCTCAACTAAATCTTGTCATTTAAAGGTTGAGACCCTGTTTCCTTATGAACCAAGGTGTTGGAGGTAGATTTGGGTAAACACAGGAGTCTTTTCAGGAAGTTATTCTCCTCTACCTGAAGGCTCCCCGCTGGTGACACACCCCATACGCCTGCCCCATATAGGGCTACAGAAAGACATCTAGATTGATAAATTTTTAACATGTCTTTGATGCGTCTACTCCCCAGCTTCTTGGCAAATACAAAAACCCCATTAGCGCTCCTGATCATCTTAGTTTTAACAGATTTATGTTCAATATCCCATCGGCCATTATTCGAAAAGTTAATTCCCAGGTAGCAGAAATTTTCTACTTTTTGGACCGGTTCACCGTCGATAAAATAATGGGATTTATTTTTTATTTTAGCTCGACCGAGCCCGCATTCCATTACATATGTTTTGGTTTTATTAATTACCAGTTTCCTATCTTTGATGAACTGCACAAAGCAGTCCATCAAACGTTGTAGGCCTAGGGGGGTCCTGGACAGTAGCACGGCGTCATCCGCATAGAGTAACACGGGTATGTTAAGATTGTTAACTCTAGGGGTGTCCGCCGCGACTGTCTGCAGGACAGAATCCATCTCATTAATAAAGAGGGTGAAAAGCAGGGGTGCTAGAACACACCCCTGCCTAATTCCCCTCCCGATCCTGAACTTAGTTGTACACTCCCCGTTAGGTCCAAATCGGACGTTGGTACTAAGCTTTTCATATAAGTGGGCTAGGAAATAAATAATACCTTTCGGAGCCCCCATTTCTATCAGTTTGGCCCATAGTATAGCGTGGTCCACCATATCGAAAGCGCTGCTTAGGTCAGCAAAACATAAGTAAAGCGACCCTTGTTTGGCCTAGGTGTATTTCCCTACCAAAAGCTCTAAATTCAGACACTGCTCAATGGTGCCGCGCCCTTTTCTGAACCCGTACTGACAATTAGTTAAAATCTCATTTGTGTCTGCCCACTCCTCTAATCTTACTAAAAGGACCCGACTCATAATTTTGACAGAAGAATCCAATAAAGATATTGGTCGATAATTCTTGGCGTCTGCCCGGTCGCCTTTTTTATAAATAGGAACAATTATTGATTCCTCCCAAGTAGACGGCAATTTACAACAAGTAGCTGCGTTGAAGATTTTCGCCAACAATGGGCCCCAAATCTCCGGTTCAGTCTTATACACTTCTATGGGTACTCCATCAGGTCCCTGGGCCTTTCCTCCTTTGCTGGCTCTAATACTGGCCATAACCTCATCGATAGTAATATTTAAGGCCATAATCGGCCAGCCTTCTTCATTGGGGGCAGGTCTTTTATCTGTATTAAAGATGTTAGAAAAATGTTGGATCCAAGATTCCATACTCACATTGGATGTGAGTTCTGGAACCTTTTCATCCTTTAGGAATGGGCTATTCACCGTAGACCAAAACAGAGTACAATTCTTCAATTCTGCAGCCTGGTTTAAATTGTCCCACGCTTCCTGCTGTAATTCAGTTTTTCTACGTTTAAGGATCAAATTATAATCCTGCCTAAGATTAATCACCAAACTCCTATCTCTTGGTTTAACTGCCAAAGCATGTTTGAGATTCCTTCGAGCGATAGTGCACGCATGATCGAACCACCCCCTTTTACATTTTCCGTTATGCCCACCCTTTTTTAGTAAACTTCTTATTGATGGTTGAATTAATGCTATCGAAGTGTTCAATACTGTCGGCCGAGGTGTCATCCTTTTCTAGGATTGCCATAATATCTATTAGACTACTTGTGATGATAGCCTCAGATGTTATATCTGCTTTGTCACCCTTCCACCTCAGCCTATAACCATTCCGCCTATGAGGTTCAATATTAACTACACTACTTTGTTCACGCCTGGGGGCACAGTCCCATATTGTTACATCAGTAGTTAAACAATAATGATCGCTTAGCATAACATCAACCACCTTAATCGCAGAACATAACGGAATAAGGGTTGAGGACATGCATATAAAATCAATAATAGTATTAGCGCCTCTTCCTATAAAAGTTGGTATAATCTCGCCCTCATCGTTTTTAGTATTATCCATGATTTCCATATCATGGTCTATCAAGAAGTTATTCAGGGTTTCTCCATAAGAGTGATGGGGAAAATGTACTTCTGCATCCCCCAAACGATTATACACTCCACATAACTTCTGAGTTGATAATGGGCATACTGATACATTAAAATCCCCCACAAAAATAAATTCAAAAACACCATTAAAACTATTAACACAATTAGTCAATGCCCTATCCAGCTCGTTAATAGCAACATGTCTAGTGCCATCAAATATATTGTTGTAGAAGTTAATCAAAAGTATATTTCTACCCGCTTCTTGCGCTAACCATAAGATTTGTGAATGAACTCCCACTTTTACATATTTTTTCACCAGGACTGGCAATTTTACTGAAATCAGCATCAACAACCCACCTTTAGCTCTGCCGTGGGTTGAGGCCAAGGCAGGAAGTTCATAGGATGCAAAGCCTTCAATGCCCCTATAGTTTTTACACCAGGTTTCCTGGAGGCAAATGATATCAAATAAATTCGCAAAATCTTTCCATCCCAACATATCCTCCTTGGCCACTAAGCCAGCGATATTCCAACTAGCAATGTGGCAAGTTATTCTATCACTCTCGTCGCTATTGATAAGCGGTTCATCACTGGGTATGGTCATGTTATCCTCTAGGTTAAAAAGCTCTATGTTATGCGTTATATCTGAGACATCTTCCCCTACTAGCTTACAATCTACAATCACTTTATCAACTGACTCATTCACAGGGTTAACTACATTTCCGAATTTGTTACCGGTAACATCACCCCCGGAGGGGTCAGTCTCATGTCAATCATTCTGATCCAGAAAGCTCAACGACTGATATCTGTTCTGGATAGGGACTTGGTATACCATCCCATTAACAGGCGGGGGGATAGAGCCATAGTTGGTAAAAGGGTTGGGAGTATAAGCTACAAATTTGTTCCCCACATTATTACCACCTATCACAGAACTAATCGCATGCAACGGCGGGGTAAATGTACCATCATGAAAACCAGGGCGGGAATTTGGCAACACAGTTCTATTTACAAAGGGAGGACAGGTGAAGTTACTTATTACCCCCTCCCCACTATTAACAGGGGGAGGCCTACTAAGATGGTTATAAAAGTAGCCCAGGGGTCTAGCAACTACATCTGTCTCTGACTGCGTGAGTGAAGCTGCTCTAAGGAGAACAGTCGCAACATGTTGCGGATGTTTAAAATTAATAATCACGCAGTCCCCCCCACATGTTTTTCTGGTATTACCGATCCAGTTGACTCTTCTGATCGAAACAATCTGATCAGAGTAGCCAACTGGAAAACCACAATGGCGGTTTAACCAAGAAATTGTTTTATTCATCAAAGATTCCACTGACTCCTGGGTGATAGGGACCTGATTTAAAATCGGGACATTGGTCAATACCACTACATAAGGTACACATTCAGGTGGAAGGTCAACTGGGCGCCTACATATCCGCATGGGTACCCCATTCGTTCCCCTTGTTACAGTAGGCAAAGGTAACCCAGTTAATACAGTGGCTGTCTTTACACAGTCTGGGGCCGGTATAGGTCTACCATCCTTCTGTATAGTACCCGACACTGAACTTGAACCTGTCGACCCTGCGCTTAATTGCTGTATAGGTCGGCCTGCCTTCTGGGCAATCGTATGGCTAGGTATTGTTGGCTCAATGGGCTGTTGTTTCCTAGCGTTAGAGGATGGGGCACTATTAGTAGATCGAGGTTGTGGTGTCGCCCTGTTAGTAGTAGATACAGCGATTGCACATGCCGGCATCTTGAGACAAGAGATAGATTTTTCCAAGTTGCCGGCATGCTGCTCCACCGCAGCCCTTAATCCCACTACTTCTGCCTGTAGTTCATCGATTTTAGTTAACAGGGGGTCTACCACCCTATTGAATTTGTCATAAATACTACTCAGTAATAAGTCAATTTGGTCAGGCAAAATAGAGACAACATTGTCATTTGTTGGTGACCCTATATCGTCAGCACTCTCCTTATGTATGGCATCTTTCCTGTTCTTTCTACTAGAGTGATTACCTCGTTTAGGTGCCATTTTCTTACAGGCTCGCATGAATTTAGTAGCCCTAACAGATGGCTGTGGTGTACCCTCAAGGTTTTCACTTAAATCATCTACCACCCTGATAGAATTATCCAATGTCCCGGTTAGATCAACATCCATATTATCATGGTCCACAGCAGTCTCGCTGACAATGTCAGTTCCTGCAGGATTTACAACTGTAGATGAAATCGTTGAAGGGTCAGCGATACTACTTTTCCCCAATGATTTTCTTCTGTCACAATTAATTCTGGAAACTACTTTCAGCATATAGTTATCGGGTAAAGTAGTTTGGACAGACATGATGGGTTTGATCAGGTGCCTCAAATAGTCCAAATCAATTAAAAAGAACAAAAGTTCATATATGGTGAACACCTACGGTTTCTCAGTGGTCAGACCAAGGGGGATGGCCCGGCCCGTCCTCGATCGTCCCCGGACGGCCACCGACGGCCCGCCCTCTGCCCGGGCTCAGCCCGGCGACGCCCGCGCGCGTTCCGCGACGCGGAGGGAGCCTCCAGTTGAAATAGCGCCTCCGGGCGCGCAGCGGCAGGAAGTGGGTGGAAGTACTCGCACGGCCCTCTGGGAGCTGTAGTCTCCAGCCGCCACCAGCCGCGAGATGTAGGAACGCGGCAGCGGCGAGACCTACAGCGTCAGGGCCCCAGGAGCAGCAAGCCGTCCAGCAGGTAAGAGCCCCACAGCGTTATGGCCAAAATTACCCCGCTCCACCGAGGGAGCCTCCAGTTGAAATAGCGCCTCCGGGCGCGCAGCGGCAGGAAGTGGGTGGAAGTACTCGCACGGCCCTCTGGGAGCTGTAGTCTCCAGCCGCCACCAGCCGCGAGATGTAGGAACGCGGCAGCGGCGAGACCTACAGCGTCAGGGCCCCAGGAGCAGCAAGACGTCCAGCAGGTAAGAGCCCCACAGCGTTATGGACAAAATTCCCCCGCTCCACCGAGGGAGCCTCCAGTTGAAATAGCGCCTCCGGGCGCGCAGCGGCAGGAAGTGGGTGGAAGTACTCGCACGGCCCTCTGGGAGCTGTAGTCTCCAGCCGCCACCAGCCGTGAGATGTAGGAACGCGGCAGCGGCGAGACCTACAGCGTCAGGGCCCCAGGAGCAGCAAGACGTCCAGCAGGTAAGAGCCCCACAGCGTTATGGCCAAAATTCCCCCGCTCCACCGAGGGAGCCTCCAGTTGAAATAGCGCCTCTGGGCGCGCAGCGTCAGGAAGTGGGTGGAAGTACTCGCACGGCCCTCTGGGAGCTGTAGTCTCCAGCCGCCACCAGCCGCGAGATGTAGGAACGCGGCAGCGGCGAGACCTACAGCGTCAGGGCCCCAGGAGCAGCAAGACGTCCAGCAGGTAAGAGCCCCACAGCGTTATGGCCAAAATTCCCCCGCTCCACCGAGGGAGCCTCCAGTTGAATTAGAGCAGCAAGGGACTCACATCTGAGCATACCCTGCCAACTTATGGTGAACAAAGGGGTACAAAAGGGGGTGGTGATGGACGGAGCAACTGAACCAATCAAACACTCACACCCAGTCAACAGATCTGGGTTTAATCCACCACCGTTCTATAGCCCACTCTGCCACCCCAGGTCAGACATGTCCATATGCAAATCAGTCTGACTCTGTGCCTCATGGGAACAGTCCAGCCCGAACTGCCAAGCCATGCCTTCCCTGGACCGGAAACAAGCTTCCTAGGACCGGTTTCTGGCATTCCAGCCGTCTTCACCTTCAAGAAACCCACCCCGCACCACCGCACCCAACAGATGCCTCACCGCTGCTGGAACAAAGTCACCGAAGACCAGCTAACCACCACCCTCACGCAGAGCCCACCCGCCGACCATACCGACCCCGACACCGCCGCCCGCAACCTCAGACAGTGGATCAACGACTACGCCAACACCCTCGTTGGATCAAGAAACCCTCCAACAATCATACCAACAAGAAAGCCAGCTGGTTCACTGAAGACCTCCGGGCCTCCAAGCAAACCTGCCGAAAGCTGGAGAAGATCTGGCACCGTGAACGAACACCGGACAGCCACGCCACCCACAAGAATGCCACCCGCAGACACCATCACCTCATCAGATCCGCCAAAAGGGCCTCCTTCAAAGATCGCCTAGACAACAACGCGCACAACAGCAAAGAGCTCTTCAACATCGTGAAGGAACTCTGCAACCCCAGCTCCAACACCAACGACGTCCCACACTCGCAAGACCTGTGCGACTCGCTGGCCATCTTCTTCCACCGCAAGATCACAGACATCCACAACAGTTTCAACTTGACTACCGCCCGACAATCACTGAGACCTCCACCACCACGACCACCATCCGCACCAACCGCCTGCTCTACTGGACCAACATCAACGATGATGACACCATCAAGATCATGAACACCATCCACTCCGGATCTCCGTCAGATCCATGCCCACACCACATCTTCAACAAAGCCAGCACATCCATCGCACCCCATCTCCGGAAAGTCATCAACACCTCCTTCGAGACAGCCACCTACCCGGAGAACTGGAAGCACGCCGAGATCAACGCCTTACTCAAAAAACCCAATGCGGACCCCAAGGACCTCAAGAACTTCCGGCCCATCTCTGTGCTCCCGTTCACGGCAAAGGTCATCGAGAAAACCGTCAACGAACAACTGACCCGCTACCTCGAGGAGAACAACATCCTGGACCCTTCCCAGTCTGGGTTCCGCAGCACCACAGCACCGAGACTGCCCTCATCGCCGCCACCGATGACATCAAGTCCCTGCTGGACAACGGAGAAACAGCGGCCCTCATCCTCCTGGACCTGTCAGCTGCCTTCGACACGGTCTGTCACCACACACTACGAACACGCCTCCACAACGCTGGGATCCAAGAGAAGGCCCTGGACTAGACCACCTCCTTCCTCTCCGGCAGAACACAGAGCGTCCGCCTTCCGCTCCGAAGCCACCGAGATCATCTGCGGCGTACCCCAGGTCTCATCCCTCAGCCCAACTCTGTTTAACATCTACATGGCACCGCTCGCCCAAGTCGCCCGTCGGCACGACCTCAACATCCTCTCCTACGCTGATGACACCCAGCTGATACTCTCCCTCATCAAGGACCCCCACACCGCCAAAACCAACCTTCACGAAGGAATGAAGGCCGTTGCTGAACGGATGAGGAACAGCTGACTGAAGCTGAACTCGGACAAGATGGAGGTCCTCAACCTCGGATCCAACCCTTTGGCCTGGGACGACTCCTGGTGCCCGACCTCACTGGGAACCGCTCCAACACCCACCGACCATGCACGCAACCTTGGGGTCATCCTCGACTCCACCCTCTCCATGACTGAAAAGGTCAACGCCGTCTCCTCCTCCTGCTTCAACACCCTCCGAATGCTCCGTAGGATCTACAAGTGGATCCCCACGAAACGAGAAGAACAGTCACCCAGGCCCTTGACTGTAGCAGGTTGGACTTTGGAAACGCCTTCTACGCAGGAGCCTCGGCCAAACTCCTGAGACGGCTCCAACGCATCCAGAACGCCTCTGCACGCCTGATCCTCAACATCCCTCGCCGCAGCCACATCACACCCCACCTGAGAGACCTGCACTGGCTCCCGGTCAACAAGAGGATAACCTTCAAGCTCCTCACCCACGCACACAAGGCACTCCACAACACCGGACCAACATACCTCAATAGACGACTCAGCTTCTACACCCCCATCCTCCAGCTCTGCTCCGCTGACCTCGCCCTCGCTACAGTTCCCTGCTTCCAAAGAGCGACCTCAGGCGGCAGATTGTTTTTCCACCTCGCCGCCAAGACCTGGAACACCTTCCCCATCCACCTACGGCAGACCCAAGACCTGCTGACCTTCAAAAAACTCCTCCAGACCTGGCTTTTTGAGCAGTAGCAGCATTACCCACCCCAGCGCCTTGAGACCCTCACGGGTGAGTAGTGCGCTTTACAAATGATATGATTGATTGATTCAGCCAGGCTTGCTTGAATCAAGTGGCAAAGTGAGCAAGGGACTCACGTCTGAGCATACCCTGCCAACTTATGGTGAACAAAGCAGTACAAAAGGGGGGCAATAAGAAGTGGGCGTAATGCCTGGGGGTACCAAAATGCATGTCCTTGAACGCTAGACCTAAATACACCCAACTCAATTACCTTCACCACACGCATCTTCTGCCACACAGACTCCCGCGTATGTGCCAGGGGTCTCCAGGCTCCTGACCACACTCTTAAGATCCTAAAGCAAATTTTATTCACATGGTATGGTTATGCCCTCAGCTGACTCCTTATTGGGTGGCAGTAAAAGCAGGGAAGTTGTAGTTTCACACAGTGCATATAGCCAGCCTTTATTATTACTTAGGGATTACTCCCTGTACAGCAGCACATAAAGCCACTAACACATTTCCAGACCTTGCTTTGGTTTTGGCCAAGCGTAGGATAGCAATGTGGTGGAAGTTGGCGGCGTCACCGCCCATCAAGCTGAGGCTCTGCGATTTATGCACTGGCATTATAGCAGAACAGGAGGTGTCACATTTCGCTGAACGTTCCGCTCGGTTGCATCTAACCCCCCAAATTGGCAGAGATATTTAGACGTGGCTAAATCTGGACAAGCAGGTCTTTATTCCTGAATGTGTGTGTGGAAGTGAGGGCTCTGACCCTGCTGGGCCTGTGCCCCGAGGCAGCCTTGCCACTCACTTCTCCCCCACCCCCTCTGCCATAGATGATGGTCTTACTTAATGACCCGGCAGACACCAACCTCCCTCTCCACGTACCCCATTTATCATTGCACCACATGGCAGCCTCTAGTCGTTTCTTCCACATGTTAATTACTGTGGGTTACTTTTCACAATGTTTACTATACAGCACCTCTCCAAGACTACAAATACACGTATGCACGAAAACTGTGATGCAGTGTACAATCTATGTATATTTTAAACTGTGATAGTCTTACAGTGGACAAATAGTGTGCATTTTAGTGGTATTGTTTAAACCAGACAACTGTACCTAATGCTATTAATCCTATTGTTGTCAAATTATCAATAAATATATATATTTTATTGTTGTAAACAGATGGGGTCCCAAGAGAGCAGTTGGATTATGAAAACAAGCAGAAATTAGGCCTGGCCATATCTCCTCTAGATGGTACATAGTCAAGCTGTGGGACATCACCATAAGGCCTTCCAAGATGTAAACAAAACCCAGTCTCCATTTTAAGGCTGAGAACAGAAGATGCAACAAAAGCTAAATGGGATTGAGCCTGATGCTACTAAAACCTGCAGATATCTCCCACCTCCGTGGTTGTATTCATCTTTTCCATGCATCCCTTCACCCTCCTTTCGTCTCATGATCCAGCCAGACTTGGTTACCTTGCAGTTGTTTTTCCAGAAGGACTCAGGGATGAGATGGACAGGAAGGTGGGTCTTGATCAGTCGAGGAGACGGTAAGGCAGCTAACTGTTCGACCCCTGAAACAAAAGATCCAGGCATCAAATCGGACCAGCACAGTGGAGTGTTGGACTACCAGTTTTATACACTGATTAATGGTGGGCAAAATTGTCATACCAAAAGGAGGAATGTTGAATTTCAAGCATTCCTGAAAAACTTGCCCTCCTTCCCCAGTCAGGTGGGAGAGTAAGACACAGGTGCTATCAAAGCGAAAAACTAGGGCATTCAGGGACCCTAATCTAGGTCAGAACTTGTAGATCCCATTGCTGATCCTGGGGTCCTTTTGTAATGCTCCCAAGCTCTATTGACCTCGAGCTTTTGTGCCCAACAACCTGTTGCATCTAGTGGCTGTGGAAGTGTTTGAATCTTAAAACCCGGTTATGGCAATTCTTTTTTCTGTTGAATAACCACCTTGCCAGTCACTGTGATTGCAATCTGTGAAGAAATGATGGCTACTCCCAATGCTACTCTCCTACTCCCAAGGGTGGCTGGCGACATTTTAAAGTGGTGGGGTGTAAATATCTGTCTTGAGTACCATCTGGCAGTGGGCCCAATTCTTACAATTCTGGAGACCAAAGAATGATCATTGCAGCAGGGACAGTAACCTACTTAACTACCTTAGCAAAAAGACTAAGTCTCAAACGCAAACATTTCTGAAAGTAACAAACTACAGATATTTGTACCTGGCAGACAAAACAAATGTCAAGACTTACTGTCATCCATCAACCACTAAGAGTGGTGAGCAGCAAAAAAAACTGATTCAAACGTTTACAAGCCGAATTTACATGTTTTTATCTAACACAAAAGAGATCCTTAGATACAAACTTTAATTCAAAATTCCAGACGTCTGAAAGAGAGTTGAGTGTCATTGAGCAGTACTAGCGGTGGGTTACCTCTCGGAAAAGTGTGTAAACCCTCACATCGGTTACTTTTTTTAGAGAGCTTAATGAAGTTATTGGGGAAAGAAAAATAACTCCAAATGTGTGCAGCTTGTTTAGGAGGTAGGGATGCACAAACCTGATTCAATGTAATATCAAGTGAGTGGCCACAGATATGTGGAGCAGCTTAGTTTGGCTCCACCCTTACACGTCAACAATTTACGTTGATTTGTGCAGATTGGTGCTTATTTTGTTTCGTGTGGTCTAACATTATAATAAATAATGGAGTTTCAATGTCTTTCTGAAATATTCCATGATAAAACCATGAAAGAATCATTTAAGGTGTGCATACCAATGTTTTTTTTTTTTTTTTTTTTTCAAAAACCTTTATTTGAGTAAGCATAGAAAAGTACAAGAATGGGCCTACAACCACACGGGCTGGCCGCTAATAATAAGGCACAAGGCATGAATGAAAAATGCACAACCGTGGTCAGGCACAAATCGAGCACCAAGCATTACTCCCCACATATCACAGAGCAATTTGAATTTTTATTTTATACAAAAGAAAAACAAACACTAAAAGGCGAATGCACGGTAAGTAAGGTCAGCCCAAAGAACCGAGGGGATGGTACACGATCAGGAGAACACACCCAGAGCCCTGAGGCTCCAACAAAGTTGGGGGGGAGGGGAGCAGCGGGGAGAACCAGAAATGTTAAAAACAGTATGGAAGGGTTCCGGGAACGCTCGCCTAGGGAGATAGGACAACCTCAGCAGTGCCTACAAGGGGAGGGGTGCAAATACCCCCACGATATTCATTCCACTGGCCCCAAATCTTCGACCACGCCCTGGGTCTGCCCCTAGCCACATAAACCGTCTTCTCACGAAACATGGACCAATCCATGTTGTCCTCCCACTTCGAGACCTCAGGGGGCCTGGAAGCGCCCCAGAGTTGCGCAACATCCCGTTTCGCAATCATGTAACCCAGGGTAGCCCATCTGGTCTGGGCCACAGAGTAGTCAGTGGGCTCCCACACATTCAACAGACATCGTCGAGGCTCCGGCCGCAGGGCCACACCAGTCACATCAGTCATCACCTCAAGCACAGCAGTCCAGTAAGCCGCTACAGCCGGGCACTCCCAAAGAATATGTAAAAAGGTAGCACTCGACCCACAACCACGCTTACATAACCCATCCAAGGAGAAGCCCATCGTCACCAGACGCGGACCCGTGACATACACTCGATGAAGGATCTTAAGTTGAACCAAACGGAGACGGGCAGGAATGGCTACCTCCTTGGGAGAAGAGAGTGCCGATTGCCAATCCTCGTCGTCTAGTTCCAACCCATCGCCAACCCAAGCCTCCCGAAGTCGGACCAATAAGTCCGCCCGATTATTGATCAGTTTTTTATAGATCAGAGAAATAGTGCTATCAGGAAGATGCCCATCAAGGACACGGTCCTCGAGGGGGGAAGACTCAGGCGGGGCCTCATCAGGAGCCAAAACAGAGGCGAGGGCGTGCCGGACCTGCAGATAGCGAAAAAATTCCCTACCACTCAAACCATATTCCGCCTGGAGGGCCTGGAACGACTTCACACAACCGTTCGAACACACATCACCCACCTTACAAATCCCAATCATATCCCAGCGATCGAAACCCTTGGTAGACCAGAGACCGCCCAAACGTTCCGAGGCATAAAGCGGCGTCGCCAGTGTTAGTCGATCCTCCCATCCCAAACTCACATTCGCGGCTCGCCACACAGTTACTGCAATCCTGGACGGGCCCACAAGATGGCGCCCGGCCGATCGAGAATAAAGCGCTCTATTAAAGTCCCCACCCGGAAGCTGGAGTCTATCCATCTCGAATGCCGGATTACGACCCGGTGAGAACATCACGTGATTAATAGCAGACAACTGGGAAGCCCAGTAATATCGCTTGATATCGGGGAGCGCCATGCCCCCGTCGTACCAAGGGATGGTGAGCTTCGCGAGTGCAATACGTGGACGCCCGTCCCAAATTAATTGCCGTTGAAGACTCTCGATCTCTCGGAAATAGGTCTTAGGGATTGCGTCATAGGAGTTTTGGAGCGCGTAAAGGAACCGCGGCAAGGACATCATTTTAAACAGGGCCGCCCTGCCCAGAGGAGACAAAGGAAGCTTACGCCAACGGGCCACATCCAAGCGCAATCTAAGCAATGGGGGGAGGAGATTACGCTCAAAGCGGAGCGATGGGTCCAACGTAATAAAAATCCCTAAATATTTGAAACCAGACTGGACCACCTGGATAGGAAGTCTGCTCGGCAAGGGGGGCAAAACACCCGAAAGAACATACACACAGGACTTGGACCAGTTAATAACAAGACCCGAGTTGGCACCAAAGGAAGCAAGAACGTCAAATAGAACAGACAGAGATTTACGCGGGGAGGTGAGATATAAAAGAATATCGTCCGCGTAAAGCGAAACGCGGTCCTCAAAGTCCGGAGACCAGCGAATCCCCTTGAGTGAAGGTTCCCACCGAAGCCAAGCAGCCAACGGTTCCAGGGCGAGAGCAAACAGTAACGGAGACAAGGGGCATCCCTGACGGGTACCTCTACCAAGAGTGAAAGGAGCCGAGACCCTACCATTCACCACTACTCGTGCGAGAGGTTCAGCGTATAGTAACTTGACCCAACTAATAAACTCAGGCCCGAAACCAAATTTCTCAAGAGCCGCCCAAAGATAAGGCCACTCCACCGTGTCGAAGGCCACGGAGGCATCCAATGAAGCCAAAATGGCCGGCTCCGTCAGAAGCCCCGCCCTCGCAATCGCGCCGTGAAGACGACGCAGGTTCAGAGCCGTGTTGCGATGCGGGATGAATCCGGATTGATCCGGATGGACCAAGTCACTAATGACCGTCAAGAGACGGGACGCCAGGAGTTTCGCCAATACCTTGGGTTCAACGTTTAGCAGGGATATGGGCCTATAGGAGGAGCAAAGATCACGCGGTTTACCATCCTTGGGGATGACAACTATCGTGGCCAGTCGCTGATCATAAGGGAGAATACCCCGTTCCCGGGACTCCAGAAACATGGCGCGAAGATACGGCGCCACCCTGTCGGGACGCAGCTTGTACAATTCAATTGGCAACCCGTTCGGGCCCAATGCTTTGCCCGAACGGAGGGAACGGATGGCAGTAGCTATCTCATCAACAGTAAAGGGGGAGTCCAACGCCACACGATCTAAATCGGAAACACTGGGCAGGGCTATATCACGCAACAGAAGGCGAGAGTCAGCCACGTCCCTCACAGACACAGGGGTATACACCACACGGAAGTACTCGGCAAAACGGTCAACTATTCCAATCGGGTCCGTTACACTCACACCACACGCAGACTGAATCACGGGCACCACACGATTAGCTCTCTCTTTCTTATCCAGCCATGCCATCAATTTACCCGCTTTGTCACCTACATCATACAAACGTCCCTGTTGCTCCCGAAACATCACCTTGGCAGCATCCGTGACCATGGACTTATAAGCAAATTGTTTCAGACCCAGGGCATGGAGTTTCGCAGACGTGACACCAGATTCCAAATCCTCCTCCAATGCAGAAATCTCCCCCTCAAGATCCACCACCTCTCTATTCCTCGCCCTCTTAGCCTCAACAATAAGGGAGAGGGCCTGCCCACGGATCACCGTCTTAAAGGCCTCCCATAGGGACACAGCCGACGAAACCGACCCTTCGTTATCCAGAAAATACACGTCCAAAGACTTAAGCAACAGGCTGCGGGACTCAGGGGAGGTAAGGTACCACGGATTAATGGGAGCCACCCGGCCCACTGCCTCCACCCCAACCTCAAAACGAAGCCAGAGCGGAGAGTGGTCAGAGATACCCCTAGGCAGGTGCACAATCTCACGCACCGCTGGGGACTGAGCCGCCGGCATCAGGAAGTAATCCAGCCTAGACAGACTCCCATGGGCCCCAGAATGAAAGGTGTACTGAAGCTGAGTAGGATGCAAAAGCCTCCAGCAATCCACCAAGCCAAAGGTATCCAAAAATCCACCCAACCACTGCTGAGCCGCAGGAGTATCCCTAGGGGGGTGTCGGTCGTGGAGACCGGAGATCACCGAATTAAAATCACCAGCCAGAAAGAGAGTACTATCAGGGAGGTCCAACAAAACACGGCCCAAATCTGAAAAGGTAGAAGTCTGCAAACCGGGGGGCACATAAACAGTTAATAAGGAGAGGGCACGGCCCTCATATCGACCCACAAGGACAGCATACCGCCCCCGGTCATCCTGAATCACATCATCAATAGCCAGGGGGAGGGAAGCCCGAACAAGGATACCCACACCCCTCGAACCCAAGGTAAACCCCGAATGTGCTACGAGGCGATAGCCCCACCTATTCATTGCATGACAAACATTGCCCACCAAATGAGTCTCCTGCAGGAAAACAATATCAGGAGATAAACGTCGTATACATTTCAACACCAGACTCAGTTTGATACGATCTCCCAGACCGTTAACGTTCCACGAAACAAACCTCAACCCGCTACCCCCCATCCCACCCGACAAAGCCAAAACCCCCCATCAATGAGCATGACCACAGAAACATTGTCAAACACAGGATAAAGTCGCCTTGAACACAGAACACACAAACAACGAACTTCCCAACCACCCACCCCCCAAATAACAAGAAAACACCCCCCACCCTGCACCCCTGCAAAAAGCTAAAAAGCCACCCCAACCTGCAGTGTGCCTGTCGCCCAAGAACCCCTATTCTACACAAAGACCCCGGAGGAGGAAAGGCTCCGACCCACCCGCCCCCCGATCAAGACCAATGACGAGGAAAAGAACATACATCAAAACACTTAAGCAATAGAGGAACATAGGCATACATCCCTGGAGAAGTTATACAAAACAAGGCATCAGGCAAAGACGAAACGTTCAGCTCTCTACACCACCTTCAGCACCGCCCGGGTGGGCATCGGACTCAGTCTCAGGAGGTCGGCTAGGCAGGGAGTCTAGCCAGTCATTCACAGCATCTGGCCGATCAAAGAAGAAAGTTCGGTCATTGTACTCAACCCGCAGCCTGGTCGGAAAGAGCATAGCGTAACGCATCCCCATGTCCCTAAGACGCTTCTTGGCACCACGAAATCCCATACGCTGCTTCTGGACCTGTTGGGAAAAGTCCGGATAAAAGTTCACCGTGGCATTCTCGAAGGCCACCGGGCCCTTCACCCGTGAAGCCTGCAGGATAGCGTCCCGATCTCTATAGTGGAAAAGCTTCGCAACAATAGGTCTCGGCGGGGCGCCTGGTTTGCCCTGGCCCCCCGGAACACGATGTGCGCGCTCCACTGTGAAAAATTTACTAAGGCCAGATGGAGAAAGGTGGTTCTGGATCAGGTCTTCAACCAGGAGATCAACCGAGTGGGGTTCTGGATTCGCCGGCACACCAACCACACGAACATTACAGCGACGTGCCCTGTTCTCAAAATCCTCCAAGCGCCGGGTCATGAAATCGTTCACCCTACGGAGATTGCCAATCTCCGTCTGTATATCAGAGACGTCCGTCGTGAGGCTGGATGATTTGATATCCAACGACTTCACCTTTTCGTTCGTCTTGGAGAGATCGGCTCGAATTAAATTCACCTCAATCGCCACAGTGTCAAGTTTGTGGGCCAAGGTTTCGTACTGTTGGCCTATGGATTCCCTCATGCCCGAAATGGCGCCCATGATGTCCTGCAAGGAGGGCTCCGTCGACGCATCCACGACTTGGTCAGACGCAGTGGGACCGGGCAGGGCAGCTCCGGGGGACCCCTTAGAGTGGGTATAACGATCCATAACATTAGATTGAACCGGGCCCCCGCGCAGAGGCGTCTTCGTCTTGCGCGTCTCTCTGTCCCCTCTGCCCGCCATTTTGGAGATGCGTCACAAGTGGATTCACCAGGGTCGACGGACCGGGCACCCGAAATGGAGGCCCCGGGACCAAAGAACCACAAGAGGGGTACCACTAGGATAGAGGCAGCCAACTAGGAGAATAGTCCAGCCAAAGGCCCGACAACTGACGCGTGTCCTGGCAGCAGCTCTGGCACGACCCTCTCACCAATGTCCCAGTCTGAGGCAGAATCGAAACCGAAACTTAAGAAGGGGACCCACAAGTCCAATCCCCCTGCCGTTGTTGTTCAACTCCAATACGGCCACCGAACCTCACCCAGTCCCGGGCGCACCTCGAGGGCGGAGCCCAAAAGTTCAATTCACCATAACTCAGGCACCCGGTGTCCAAATCAGTGCCTGAAAGGTCCAGGTAGATCAGCCCAACGTCCTCTATATAAATCCTCGCGAAAATTCAGGATTCATGCAGGATATTATGCCGGGAGCGGCGGGGGTCCGGGGAGCGCAGTGCTCACGCGGCCATCTCGGATGCCCGCCAAGCTCCTCCTCCTGTGCATACCAATGTTGAAGATTTCTATGAACATGCGGTTCTTGTTCATAGAGATACAAATGTTTTAAGATGTAACACACAGTTATATGTAATCATGATTTTAGTCCACATAATATTCATTATATGTACTAATTATGGATGTGCGTGCACCTATATTCAAAAGTCAAGTGCACTTTAACTGCTATGCTAACTTAGAGTAATTAGAGGCATTACGTTCTCGAGTTCCAATGTTTAAATGTTCACGTGAGAATTGTTTTGCTTGCATGTTCTTTCCTCTGCAGGTGCAGCTGCAAGGCTTTGTTAGTTAGTGAAAAAGCATTATTAATTTGTAGTGATAGTAAGGTATGGGAGGAAACCTTTGTTAAGGAGAAGACATCAAACTATGTGGGAGACAAATTCTCATGGTGGAGAAGGGATGGGCAGGGTCAACTGACTGTACCCAATTGAAGGTGTGGGAGAAGAGATGAATATTGCAATTTCTACAACGGGGAAATGGAAATGTACTTGAGATGATGACGTTGGTTATCTTGAATACTGTGGAGCATATTTAAAAGCCCCTATCACCACCAGAACATCACTTTGTTGATGCTGTGATGATGATACGGGCTTTGTCTTATTTATAAGGCAATGTTAAACCACTTAATGTAGCTTAACGCTGCCCGGTAAATAAGGCACCCTTATACTTAGAGTGAAAAGGGTGGGCAATGGGTGTTGCAGTGGGCGTTCTGCAGCATCACCCATTGATTTTGATGCTGCCTCACATTAACAAGAGTGGCATAAATATAGGGCAGCGTCAACATTAAGACCAAAAAAAACTGGTCTTAACATGGTGCAAGAAGGAGAAATGTTTTATTTCTCCTTGTTATTTGCTGTTTCTCTGTGTGCTGCAACCGCAAAACGCTACGCATGATTTTTTATGTGCAGGAAGGTAATTTTATATGAGAAGAAACCGTTACATAGACCTCCACACTTTGAAGCGCTAAATGCATAGGAGCGAGCGCAACATTCTAGAGTAAAGGAGAGATATCAGGGTAAAGCCAGAAAGGTAGTGCGTACATACGCTGATGCTAGATGAGACGGTTGTATGATTTTACAACGCATTCCGTTGTAACGCATGCCTTTACCACGCATGCTTTACAACGGAATGCAGTCACCACGCACATCCTTTACCACGAAAATACCTTTTACACGCATACTTTTACAACGATTTTCGTTGTAAAAGTATGCATGTAAATGGTATTTTCATGTTAACGGATTTTCACCCTAAACATTTTCTTTTTTATTTTTACTCTCCGCTACACCACCCGCTCATTCCTCCTTACCTCTCCTCTCCTTGTTTTGCCGTGGTGACGTTGTACGTCATTAAGAGGAAGCGGAAGTGTTTTTCCGTTTCCTCTTAAGACGCCGTTCTCCTTCACATCTTTTTCTTTCACAAACAGGTGCATCTTTCTCTTTTTAAACTTTTTTTTTAACTTTAGCACACATGCCTTTACTACGTTTTTCGTAGTAAAGGTATGCGTGGTAAAGGCTTCTCGTTCTAACCATGCATGCGTTGTAATGCATGCGTGGTTATGGTGTGCGTGGAAATGGCCGCGTTGTAGTGCCCATTTCCCAGATGAGACACATAACAGAAAAGGTGGAGAATAGATATGATAGAGAGAGCGAAGTTGTACCCTGCATTGACTGACAAAAAAAGGGGACAGGGAGAAAGAAGGAGAAGAGACAAAGGTATAAAGGAGCAGGCAAGAGGAAAGAGGATAGCGATACGAGTCATAGTCTTTTGGATGTGTTGGTTTCAGAATGCCCACCTTCATACAATGAGCCTTACATGATGAGTAGGGGATGCACTAATGTGAGTGGTCAGACGGGAGTGGCTACCGCCCCAGTGAATGTGAATTCTAATGCGATGTGGGTTACTCATGTGAATGTGAATCAAAAAATGAGGGGAGGGGCTCAAGAATGTGAGTACCTAGCTCTTCCACAGGTCTAAATGCTCCAGATGTCTTTAATGTTCCTGTTCCTACCGGTCCAGTGGCTCCTGTATACAATCCTAACTCAGCAGGGAATGTGAGACATAATTTGACTCTTCCAGCTAAATCACAAGTTTCAGGGAATGCCCCTATGAGTTCAGGTCCCTTTAGTTCCAATAAATGCGAGTTCTCCTTGTGGGGTGAGTGCAGACCCATTGAGAAATCAAACAACATTTCAACCTTAAAGGACATTCCAGGGATTACCAGACATTGATACGATTACATGGGAGCCACTTCTAAATGTAAATAGTAGTACACTTAGAGAGGGAGGAGTGCCCAAAGCTCCTGAGGGCCAGTCTAATCTGGGCATCCAAGAATCAGATGAGTGGTTACAAACTTTTAATGAAGAATCAAATGGAAGTGGAAGTACAGAGTTGAGTCAGGGAACAATCAGGTCAACCCTGAAGGTAAATGAGGTGGATGTAGTCAAATTGAAACTGCATTTGGATGAAATGATTAGTGGAAGTTTTGAATTTGCCCGAAAAGATGTTTTACAGCCAAATTAACTTTTTTTTATGAGCAAGGACATTACGAGACGAACAAGGCAAGCTCATGATAAGCTCATCAACCTAGCCAAAGAGTATGGAGTAGATTTGGAGCAGACGAAGGCCTTACAAAAGAGCCATTGACTTGCTTTCTCTGATCAGGATATAGAGAATTTGAGAGTACCAGGGTGGAAAATGCAAATTTGAGAGTTGATCTAGAGCATTAGAATATGATTTGGAATATATTAGATAAATGGGAGGACAAGTGGTGAAGGAACTAGGGTCCCATAAGATATATGGGGGAAGCCCACCTTTAGGAGAAAGGGAATACACGTCACAATGTTTTCCTTACTGGAATTACCTAGCAGAGGGCATGTCATTGTGTCTTGGAGTAGAAGTGATTTCACGTTATTCACAAATGATTTCCTACAATTGAGAGAGAAGCCTGTGGAGTGGTACGAACAGATTGATCAGTTTGTAAAAATTTCAAAGGTACTGTGGACTGATTTGAATAACTTGTTTGACATTGTTGTTCTAAGCGATTTGTAGTCTGTATGCAAAATAGCAACCGAATGGCCTGAAAGGGAGCCAGAAAGAGATGTATAAACACATGGCCCATCAGCTATTGTAATGAAAAAATATGATCAGGTGATGACTTGGTTGAAACCTAAGCTGCTACAACAGGTTATTGATTGGGTTAAGATTGATAGGACGGCCCCAGAACCTAAACAGACAGTTCATACATTATATGAGAGATTCTTACAGGCAGTATAGCATAATGGAGACATAGAAACCTAAAGATATAGAACAGTTTGTGTTGCGGTTTGTGACAGGATTGAGATCTGAAATATTATGATGATTCAACAGCATTTAATATGTTGGCAGAATAAATCCATTGAAGAGATTTTACATTATGCCAAATACTGTCATGATGCAATTGAGATGAAAGAGAAGAGGCTCAAGGAGAAGCTGATGATTGTGGAGATGAAAGCAGCACAGAGGGGCAACCAGAGTCAGCCCTTTACGGTAAATGTGGCCCCTATGCAGGGTGTTTCTCAGCAGGGAGCTTCTTTGATGCAAGGTGGAGGAGGTTTTCAGTTGCAGGGTAGAGGTCGAAGTATTCCTCATGACCCGAGTACTGGAATTGAAGTCCTTGGAAAAGTCTAATCTATGCCACTACTGTAGCAGGTTGGGGCATTGGAAGCGTAAATGCTGTCTTAATCTAGCTAATCAAGGACAGAATTTAGGGTTCGCACAGCCTTAGAATAGTAACCCCATGCAATCCCAAAAAAGACTGAGACCGAGGCCCCAGAATTTTAATGCACCACAAGGTCCAATGATGCAAGTCCCACAACCCTGGTCCCACTGCAGACTGGTAATAACCTTAGATTTAATTCAAATCAAACTCCAAATATGAACCCAAATTCTTTCCAGAACCAAAATATAGCCCAACAGTTTCCGGTATTTGATACATCAGAAGAATATGATGGTGCCTGAGGAGGAAGACTGTGCACTTTAAGCAGTCTTAGAGGTAGACCTGATTGGCCTATTTGTAGATGCTGAAGTAGATGGCCACCCTGTGACATTTTTTAGTGACACTGGTGCTACCTGCTCTACTGTAAGAACAGTGAGGTTCCAAACCTACCCCTCTCAGCAAGAAAAATCCAAGTAGTAGGAGTGGCGAATAAGCCATTGCCAAGTCTGTTGACAGAAGAGGTTCCTGTAAAAATTGGATCCTTTGCTGCAAATCATCAGTTTGTGGTGTGCGATTCGAGCCCTGTGTTTCTTTTGGGATGTTACTTTTTGTGCAGGTTAAATTGCATAATCTACTGAACACTCAGAGGCATAGAATTTCAGACTTATGATGAGGACATTGCATTCAAGGTAGCAAATCAGAATTTAGCTGTTACGATGTTCCCCATGGTGACAGTTGATGAGTTGACCTTAGATCTCAGAAATACTCTGAAGATGGATGTCTGGGATTTTTCAGGAAAGGACATCGGACTCATTAAAGGAGTTGAGCCTGTCCGTATACAAGTAAGGCCTGATGCTGAGTACCCAAGAACCTACAGTGCAATTTAACCCCTGAAGTGATTGCTGATATTACTCCGATGATTGAGAACATGATCCAACTAGGGTTTTTAAAAGAAATCCTTGGTAGTCATTGTAACTCACCTATTCTGGGCCTGCAGAAGCCAAGTGGTAAATACCGCATTGTGCAAGAACTGAGGAAAATCAACAGTATCGTAGTTCGAGGTTGTCCTGTGGTACTGAATCTAGCTGTGATATTATTTCAAATTCTATGTGAAGCTGCTACCTCCATGCCGCTGCACGAGGAAAGCCAGCTTCTGTTTGCATTCAGGCTCGGCAGTCGAAGTTTGGCATGGTGCTGTGCTCCTCAAGGGTATACAACTAGTTCTTGAAAAATAATCTGGAGTTTTTGATCATGTTCTGCAAATCAGTGTTGGTCCAATACATTGATAGCCTACTGATTGTGTCAAACACTTGAGAAGCTTGCAAAGTTGATAGTATTGCCTTGCTGAACCACTTTGCCGAGAACAGACTTAAAGTGTCCCCGAATAGGTTGAGTTCTGTTTCACAGAGATCCTGTATATAGGACATCACATTGTGAGAGGTGCAAGGAAGGTGTCGCAGCAAAGAATCTTGCCAATCAAGCAGCTGAATCTGCTAACAACCTAAAAGGAAGTCAGGATCTTTTTGGGAATAGTGGGTTACTGTCATCACTGGATATTCAACTTTTCCTTAGTGACCAAGCCTTTACAGAGGCTGACATACAAGGATGTTTCGGTTCTGGTGCCTAGGGACAATCTGTTGGGTGGCATTCCTGAAGTTGAAAGAAAGACCCTAGCATGCCCTGGCACTAGGAATGCCTGATTACAACAAAGCATTTTTGCTTTCCTGCAGACCGAGGGAGAGTTACACTGTCTCAGAGCTAACACAAAATCACAAAAGTACATTATTTTTTGGCTACATTAGATCCCATAGCCACAGGTGTGCCTGAATGTCTGAAATCCATAGCAGCCACATGTTTCAGTATTGAGAGGTGCTAGAATATTGTGATGGATCACCCTTTGATTATTTCTGTTCCACATTCTGTCAAAATTCTGTTTACTAGGGGGGGCGTGGCCAGCCAGCAAACATGGCGGACGTGACTTACTAGAGCTCCGTCCTCAGACCCCCAGTTCTCCTGCAGTTATCCTCGAGAGGTACCTCTTCATGCCCACGTTGAGTGGAGATGATGTGGGGGCGCCGTGAGGAGTCCCCGGGACTCAGCGTATCCCAGCTTGAGGCGGCGGAGATAGCAGACGGGCCGTGGCAGCGCTGCCCTGCAGGGCAAAGGCGCGAAAAGCGCCCTGAGGTCCGGTGCCCATTGGCGAGCCCCTCGCTGCTGTAGTGGCCCTGCCAGGAGGCGTTAGGCGTTGCTCTGGGCCCGGATGCCCCGCAGACCAGGCTGAGTGCTGCCCTCCGGAAAGATTGACAGACCCTGTGGCTACCGAGGTGGGCGGAGAGCTGAGGTGAGGCCCTGGTGGCATCGGCGGACGGCAGGCGGCACCTGGGAGGCTCCGGCAGGGCCAGTACTCGTGGCCCGGGTGGGCGGTCGTGCTTCATGTGGCAGAGGCAGCCGCACCTATGTCTGGGACGGATTAGCACTGGAGGAGATCCCGGTGACCCTTGCGGCATACAAAGCCGTGGCCTTGCATCCCCCTCGGGGCCTGGGCCTGTGGAGCTGCGTGACCCCGCCGGCCTGCAGTGAAGCGCCACATTGCCGGAGGCGCAGGAGCGAATGGGCGACATGAACTTTATATGGTGAGGAGCGGGGCCAGGGAACGGGCTCGGACACTTGCGTGGAGGTGCTACAACACGGCAGAGGGTGCCCACTTGTCGCCTGGAGCAGTTGTGGCGGTGCCTTGAGGCCCTTAATGGTGCTTTAAAAGCTGCGGAGATAGGGCCCGGAAGGCAAGGAAATCGGGCTGCAGTGGTGTGTTGGAGGCTGAGGGGCGAGACTCTGGTCCCTGTGCAGGCCTGCTGGGTGGAGGTCCGGTCCTTGGTTGCAAAGTGTTGCCTTGAGGGTGCTGCTGGCGCTGGGGGCCATTGGAAACGACTGAGTCGGCGGCTAGGGACAGCTGCCCACATGATATGGATAAGACCCGGGGGACTCCTGGATATTGAGATGGCGAGACGCCACACCGTGTCAAGTGCGACGACGGAGGGGGCAGCCCACTAGTGGAGACGTCTGCGACTGGGCCATGTGGCTGCTACATTGGAACACTGCGGTGAGCCTCGCTGGTGCGGGCAGAACTGTTGCGACCAGACACACCGGGGCCTGGGCGCCATTTTCAGTTAGGCGCCATCTTAGGTACCATCATAGCCAGCGGGCCCTGCTTCTACGGCAACCTCTGCGTCCCGCACAAGCCTCAGGAGTTTGGGGCTGTGCTGGGCACGCTGGACCCATTCCCCTGTGCTATTGAGGCCCCTGCAGCCTGGGGCACAGGTCAGGAGCGAGAGCTGCTTACTGCTGACGGGACACGCGCAAGAGAACCCCTGGAGTCGGGGCGGACGGCGGACTCTCCCTGGGCCACGGGGTGATGGTGGGCTGTCATCCGGGCCACCCCCAGAGCCGACTTTGACCACCTGGCGACACGGCTCCTGGCAGCGACAGCCCGTTTTATTTGGACAACTCCCTCCCGCCACTGCCGGTGCTGCAACTGGTCTGGTGAAGCGTTTCTTCCTCTAACTTCAGAGAGTCTGACATCAAGCGTGGATGCCTACGGCGCAGCAGCTGGTGATGGGCAGACTTAGGAATAAATCCCAACCTAAACAGCAGACGGCGGGCGATCTGGGCTCCGCGCAAAAGCATCAGAGTGACAGCATGGAGCCGGCGGAAGCCCTAGCAACCAAGATGGACTCTGTGTTGGCGGCGGTGGAGCCCATCGGCACCACTTTGGAGCAAACTAAAGTGTCCCTAGAAGCCCGGATAGGTAAGGTCACCTCTGACTGCACCCTCCTATATGCAGACCACCGTAAACTGTTGGAGTCTGTCACTGCGCAACGTCAGTCGGTCCAAGAACTGCAGCCTGTGGTGCAAAATCACGCTGCAGCGCTACAAGATATAATCGACAGGGTGCACGTACTGGAGGACCGCATTGAAGACGCGGAAGGGCGCTCTCGGCGCAATAACGTTCGGGTGGTTGGACTGCCGGAGGGGGAAGAAGGGAAAGACCCGGAGCTGTATGCCGAGAATTGGTTGCGGGAACTCTTAGCCCGGGGGATGCTGTCTCCACACTTTGTGGTAGAAAGAACACACAGAGTGCCATCGCAGACGCCGCGACCTGGAGCCCGGCCGAGGAGGCGCAGAAGGAGGGAGGCTTGTCGGGGTGCAGGCCTGGGCCTGGTCGCACCCAGCCCGGAGAAGATGCGGCTGGAACGGCAAGAAGCACCTGAAGCGGTTGCGACCTTGGGAGTGGTGAGCAGCGCTGCCCGCCCGGATGCCCAACCGCACAGTGACCTGGACATGAGTGGCTCGTCCTCCCCATCTACTGTGCTTTCAGAAGACATGGGCATGCCGGTGGTGATGCCCCAAACGGCTGACCAGATTATGTGACTGAACAATGGACTAAGGCGACCAGGCAGGAGCTCCTGTCTCTGAATGTTCACTTTTCTATAGCCTTCTAATACTGTTGTTCTGCGCGCTGCTGCTATGTGTCTTCAGCCAAATGTGTTTGCGCTGCCTTGCGAGCATGCACAGCTTAGTGTATGCAGGTGCGTTTACAGACCCGCAGCTGGACAGCGCTGAGCGATTACTGCATGCAGCGGCTCCTCTATTGGTGACTCCCAATCTTCCAAACTTCCTCATGCATCTCTTGAGCGCCTGGGGGTCCGAGGCAGGGGTGTAACATAACTTGATTGTTGGCTACACACTCACCCAAATAGCCACTGTGCTGGGCTAACACCTCTCCAAGTGGTAGATCTATTTTAGGTTTGGACGTATGCCCCTTTGGGAACTCGCCCATTTAGTTACACTGTTTGTCATTGTTCTCACGTTTCAGATGCGACACATTGATTCCCCCTTCCATGATGGCACCCGTAGGCCCCCCTTTGAGGCGTTCCCCCGACCCCGTGCGGGTGCGCAGCGTCCCGACACATGACAAACACTCATATAATAACCTGGGAACGCCGCGGTATACACACCCCATCACGCCGCTACTCTGTCTTCTCGACATGCGACACGAGGTGGGGATTGCCCTCCTCCAGGAGACGCACATGACTCAGGTGGAACTCGACAGGCTCCGCAGGCGCTTGAGGGGCAAATTTATGGTACGACCTTTTCTGTGCATGCGCGCGGCACGCTGATTTGGGTGAGGGCGGGTGTCCCCTTCGTATGTGAAGACGCTCAGGTGGACCAAGAGGGGAGGTACTCCCTAGTACGGGGTGCCTGAATTGTCAGGAAGTTCTGCTGGGATCTCTATATACGCCTAATACGGACCAGCCCTCCTTCCTGGCGAGCTTGAATCAAGTCCTTCACCCACATGCTTGCCTCCCCTGGTTGCTTGGCGGGAACTTCAACATGGTGCTGGATGTACACCTAGACCGATCTTTTCCTCCCCTCCGGGCCGCAGCGGTAATGTCGAATGCGCAAGCGTTCTGGGACTGGCTCTCACACTGGAAGGTATATGATCTATGGCACGCGCAGCACCCTGTAGATAGAATATACTCCTACTACTCATCAGTTCACGACTTGCATGTCCGGTTAGACTGAATAATTGGCTCCCAGTCACTGCTCCCGCTCCTGGCCAAGTCAGAATACCTGGGTAGAACGCATTACGATCATAACCCCCTATGGTTCCAAATTAGCTGGGAGGTGGACCATCCGCCTGTGCCCACGTGGAGGCTACAGCCTGCCGCGCTCGAAGATGCTGAGTTCCGCTCTTCACTGGGCACAGCCCTCCTAGCCTACTTTGAGGACAATGCAGGGACGGCGAGCGAAACCATGGTGGAATGGGATGCACACAAAGTAGCCATTAGTGGGCATTGCATGGGGGCTACGTGGAACATCCGTAAAACATTGTCCGCTTCCCTGACACGCCTGGAGTCTGAGCTCCTGCGATACGAGAAGGAGATTGAGGGGACTGGTGAGCACTCACGCACGCTGAGTGACCTCCGTGGTAAGCATGCAGTTCTCATGGAGCAGCTAAGGTGCCACAACTACGCGGCGTACACGGCTAGAACGCACGCCAAGGCGGACAGAGCTGGTCGGCTGTTGGCCTGGTTAGTACAGAGAATAGGACGCGGTGCCCCGATAGGAGCCATTTGTGAACGGGGAGGGGAGATGGTCTACATGCAACGTGAAATACATCGAGCCCTGACTGACCATTACAAGCAGCAATACACAGCCCGCGACATTGGCCCCAGACACGTGCTAGACGAGTTCCTAGACTCTGTTACCCTGCCTACGGCCTCTGAGGAATACAGAGAGGCGCTTAATGCCCCCCTCATGCTGGAGGAAGTGGGAGACGCGATTCAGGCTATAGCAACGGGGAAAACCCCAGGCCCGGATGGCCTGCCTGCCGAATACTATAAGGCGAACAGGGAAATCCTAACGCCCCTACTCCTTCAGTTGTACAATACAGCGATTGACGCAGGCTCGTTTCCCCCATCCATGCGAGAGGCATTCCTGGTATCACTGCCCAAGCCTGATAGAGACCCCCACAGCTCTGGGATCCTACCAGCCACTGGCAATGCTTAAAGTTGACTATAAAGTCTTCGCAAAAATACTTGCAGAACGCCTGGCGCCAGTGGTCCCCTACTTAATACACCCGGATCAGAATGGATTTGTGCCAGCGAGGTCCAGGTCCCTGAACCTCAGGAGGTACTTCAGGGTAGCGGCTGAGGCAACGAGGAAATGGCCTAAGGCAGGGTGCCTAATATTAGATCTGGAAAAGGCCTTTGAATGTCTGGAGTGGGGTTACCTGTCGGCGGTGCTAGCGAGATATGAGCTGGGCATAGATTTCTTACAGATGGTTGACGACCTTTTTCGAAATCCAGTAGTCCGCGTACGACTGGGGCCCTATGTCTCGGAGGCTGTGGCGGTGGGCCAGGGCACGCGGCAAGGATGTCCCCTGTCCCCACTGCTGTTCACGCTGGCCATGGAACCTCTGGCGGCGGCCATGAGGCAGACCCTGGGAGACGGCATTCCCTTGGGTGATGCTACCCATCAGGTATCACTATATGCCGACCATCTGTTGGTGTTTGTGAGGGATGTAGGATGCATACCGGAACAACGGACCCGATTGCTGCGTCAGTTCGCAGATGTCTCGGGGCTTCGGGTGAATGCAGACAAGTCCTGCCTCTATGCATTTAGCGGTGGGGTAGAAGACCAAAAGGTACAGCCTTGATGGCACGAGAGTCCAATGGAAGGCTGACACCTTTAAGTACCTGGGGATCCAGATCTACCGTCAACCGGCAGACTTATTTGATGGAAACCTGGGTCGGGCGGTGGCAGCGCTTAGGTCTCAGATATGCTTTTGGTCCACACTCCCGCTGACACCCACGGGCAGAGTGGCCCTTGCCAAAATGGTCATGCTCCCCCGCCTCCTGTACTACTTTGTTAATTTGCCCTTCTTTATACTGGCCTCCTTTTTCTCCACACTCAACACGGTCCTGCGGGACTTCATCTGGGGTACGTCCCGACACCGACTGGTGCTGGGGAAATTACTCCTACCCACGGACAGGGGAGGATTGGCCGCTCCCTGCTTCGAGCATTACTATCTGGCTGCGCAGCTCCAATGGTTTGCCCGCTAGTTGGCGGATAAAGGGAGAGATGATACAGCCACGGGCGAGCCGCCATACACTCTGGAGCATGTCACTAAACTCTTTCACCCACTGGCGTCGACCAAGTGACCCACCCCGCTGCTGGCGGTGGTGTATAAATGCTTCCGCAGAGCTTTGGAAGACCACTGTCTTGAAGTGGGTGAGGACGGTTAGATTGAACCTGGGAGAAGAGGGCATTGTGGAAGGCACCAGTAGCACTTGTGAGAGATAAGGGCTGGTGCAGATTCAGGTGTTTTTTTTTGCAAAGCAGACAGTAGTGAGCTAAATTAATAAGCCAACAAACCCAAGGAAACCATGCAACTGAATAAATAAGTATTGTGACATGTAATAGAAACAAAACTAATTATTTATGTATAAATTGATTTTTTTGCTTTATTTAAATTATTTTCTTAATTTTTGGTAAACATTTCCTATATATAAATATACATGTATTGCTTTAAAAAGTCAGTGATAGACATATTTATAATCCTAAATATATGTGAAGGCATACTATATTACAAATAAGAAAAGGGGAAAAGTAAACAACACAAATGACACCGATGTTAAGTGGGGCTAATGGAGTAAGCAAAGCGGTGGATGGAAACTCTACGCGCGTTTCGGCATTTGCCTTCTTCGGGAGTCCGTCATTTGCAATAGGACATTGGACACAACAATAAAAATAACAATAAAAATGTGGAGGCACACTATTTTCGTGGTTTTATTCAAGATAGATAGTTCAGCTAGGGGGTATCACTCCCATTACCTTATTGTCATATAATTCTTATTTTATGCGCTTCTTCGGGGACTTGCTGACAAAATGGAGTTGATAAATTAGATATAGTATTGCCAGCTGTAATAAATGCAGATAGTTCTTAATAGGTGACTGAGGGGCTCGAAGCACAGCCAAACCTTCAAATTACTTAACGTCAACAAATGTCGTGATATAAACAGGATACTGGATATTGTTAATATGGGGACTGGAAGCGCTGACAGTCCTTCTCGTCAGCTAAACGCCATGGTGTAATGGGGTTCTGGATCGTGTCCGTCGTGGTGGCCAAACCGACGGACACGATCCAGAACCCCATTACACCAATAAATTACAGTAATTTGAAGGTTCACATATATTTATGATTATAAATATGTCTATCTCTGACTTTTTAAAGCAATACATGTATATTTATATATAGGAAATGTTTACCAAAAATGAAGAAAATAATTTAAATAAAGCAAAAAAATCAATTTATACATAAATAATTAGTTTTGTTTCTATTACATGTCACAATACTTATTCATTCAGTAGCATGGTTTCCTTGGGTTTGTTGGCTTATTAATTTAACTCACTACTGTCTGCTTTGCAAAAAAGAGTTCATATTATTCCCTACAAGTAGTGAATGCATTAATAGTAGGGGTCCCCTTCTTTTCAAATTGCAGATTCAGGTGTTGACACACTGCCAGCAGGCACAGGAGGAGAGATCAATTCCAGAAATATCTGGTGGATACCCATTTGATTGGGATCAATTCAGACCTCTACAGCTTAACAGGCTGGTAAAAGGGGATGGGAGATGACGATAACAGTAAGCCAGGTGTCGTACACTATATTAAAAAAGCTTGAAAACATTGAAAAATCATTAATCTGTGGCTGCTTAGGTACAATTTGAATGTGTTGAACCTCAAATGAATGGAATGAATACCAAAATGAAGGATATGAGAATGGAAAAAAGAGCAAAGAGAGGGGCACATGGCGTGTAGTATTAGTTTGAAGTGGGTGACTGGGGCGATGTGGATGGTAGAAGAAAGAATTAAGGCACTGGAAAATCAAAGACACCAATCCAACATTAGGGTATTGGGATATCATGTTGGAGGGTCTGTGATAGAAATGATAGGAGCACAGTTTTCTGAGTACCTTTGCCATCCTGGGTACACTGATCAAGAAAGTGTACAGACTTCCCTCTGGGCGAGAGGGCTTCCCATAAGAAAGTGGTGGCAGTACTGTCATTGTGTTCCAGTGTGACCTGGACGTTCATGACCTTTTTATTAAAAAAAGGGGTGCTTCTCATTAATGCTTTGCAAATGGAAGGTAGGAGGATCCTCTTGTTCCAAGATATCAGCTAGATGCTAAATGCCAATACAAAGGCACTACAGACTGTGGCACTAAAACTGCTTGCTTAGGGGTCACATGCTTTGTAATGTGACGGGGAAGACGGATGGTCGTTAACGAGAGCATCAAGAAAAGTACTGGAGTGGTGAACTCAGACTGATATTTTGTAGTAGAGGTTCTGCTATTGAGTTAGACAATATCACGTTATTCGCCTTCTAGGCATATGTGGTTATTGGGGGAGGAATGTGCGTTTATAGCACTGATAAATTGGTAAAACATTAATGTGGTTTCTCCATCCTCTTATACTCCCTGATTGAAAGCACCTTTTATTCCTTCTTTCCAGCCTTTTCCCTTACTCTCTTGGATTTTGTGTTCTCCCTTCCTCCCTTTTGTTGCCTTTTGTTCCCATTCCAGCATGTATTGGTGGGCATGTTGGTAATGGGGTCGCCACGTTGAGCACTGTGCAATTACTCACCTGCTTTAGTGCTGGGTTTGTTAAAAACACAATTGCTGTGCCAGGCTATGAGAGAAATATATCTGGGGTACATTTTAGTGATTGTTGTATATTGTCTTTCTCTATTCTAACTTTAAATAAAACTGACTTGACACTAAACATCTTTTCTGTAGTCCTTCGCCTCTCCTTCGAGTTGACTTTATAATGTATAAAATGCATACCATAAAAAACAGAGCTTTATATTCAAGATACTCAAATCTATGCAGAGTGTGCATTAACCCACCAAATGCCATTGCTGTTACTGTAATCTATTGTTAGAACTGGCACCATTGGCGTGGGTCTCCCTTCCATTTTTGCTGTTGCCTCATGTATTTTTGCTGGTGTTAGATGCTTTGGGCACTGTGCCACTGCTGTCCAGTGCCACAGTGTGAGTGCTCCCTATTGTAAAGGAATGTATTTATTGGTGATTCCATAATTGACTGTTTGGTTTACTTGTCAGACCCTAGTACAGTGCACTGAGTGTGCCAAGAGCGGGTAAATCCAAATGCTGCTGGTGGGCTTGCAGCACTGGTTGTGCCACCCACAGAAGCAGCCTAGTAAAATGTGTCTAGGATCTGCCATTGCAGAGCCTGCATGCAGTCTGGTACTGTCATGCTGACTGGGCAAGTGCACTCACTTGCCAGTCCCTAAACCTTCCCTTTTCTTCATATCAGACACCCCTATGGTAGGCCCAAGGGCAGGGTGCATTGTAAGTATAAGGTAGGACAAGCCCTGATGTGTGTGGCATGTCCTAATAGTGAATTACAGCCATTTTCATTTTTCACTATTGCAAGGCTACCTGTTCTCCATAGGCTAGAATGGGCTGGTAGATTATTACATTTTATAATCCTACCTGACTCAGAGAACATGGTAGAAATTCGAGTTTAGTATGCCTGGAGTCAGAATGATAAAATACATCTTTTAGTGACGTTGGTTTTAACATTCTATGTTTGAAAATACCACTTTTAGAAAGTAGGTATTTTCTCGTCTAACTATCCAAAGCCTTCCTCTGCTAGGTTATGTATTCCTTTGTCTGGTTTTGTGAATGACAGGACTGGGGGATCCCAACAGACATGATGAGTCAGCTGAGTGGTGAATAGAGAGATATGCATATAGATGGGAGGAAGGAGTTGCACCAGAACCTTGAATAGGGCTGTGCCTGCCTTCCACAATGCTGGCTCCACCTCCTGGGGTGTGGCTGATGTCTCTGCCCTGCACACTAAAAGAAGAGAAGGAGTCCTGTCAACAAAGTGCTCCAGGGCTTCCACAATGCTGTCTCCACCTCCTGTGGGGCGACTGATGTTTCTGCTCTGCACTGTGAAAGAAAAGGAGAAGTCTGGTAAACAGAGTGCTTCAGAACTGGTTTGGATTGGGCAAAGGCCCCTCTCCCCTCAGAGAACAAAGGATTTTGGGGTATAAATATTGGGACCCTGATCCCATGAAATTAGATCACTGTTGGACTACAAGAAGAAACCTTCACTGATGAGAGGAACCTGAAGAAACTGAGGAGAAACTATTCCTAAGCTGAAGTGCTGCTTAGGGGATTGGCCTGCAGTGGTTGTCTTACTGCCAAAGAAAGGAGAAAGGAACTTTGTGTACTTTGCTTTCAAGTTGTGAAGGATCTCCAAGGGCTTGGAAAAGAGCTTACCTCCTGCTTAAGTCTCAGGGACAACAGACTTCAACCCCCAGCTCCCCAGAGTTATTTTGGAAGTGCCTGCTGCTGTTTTGGGCCTTCTGAGGGACTGCGTGTCGCAAGGAGCTGGACGCGCGACTCAACGAGAACAAAGCCTGTCGCCGTCGCTGCTGCTGCCGTTGCACTTCTGAACAAGGGTGTCGCCGCTGGAGTTGTCGCACTGCACCGCATCGAGAGAAGCAGCTCGCAACAAAGAGGAAGCGTGTCGCCATCGCTGCTGCCTGCCGTCACACTTCTGAACAAGAGTGTCGCCGCTGGAGTTGTCTCACTGCACCACATCGAGAGAAGAGTCTCGTAACGAGGAAGAAGCTTGTCGCCGTCGCACTTCTGAACAAGGGTGTCGCCGCTGGAACTGTTGCATTGCACTGCATCGAGGAAAGCGCCCCGCATCCCCCAAGAAACGCGCCGCCGTCGGAGCTGCTGCCATCGCATTTCTGAACAAGGATGTTGCCGCTGTAGTTATTGAACCGTGCGGAAGCTTCACGCAAATGATGGAGAAGAGTGTCGCAGCTGAAGCTGTTGCCGTCGCACTTCTGAACAAGAGTGTCGCCGCTGCAGTCCACGCATTGAACAGAGAACTTCTCGCATCCCCGGAGAAGCGTGCTGCATCTGGAAGAATGTCACGTCTTTATTTCTTTACACTTGAACTTTGCCGCATTTCCCTCGCTGCGACATTGCTTGTGGTGGAAGCGCAACGCATCGTAAGGTACATTGACGCAAAGTGTCGCATCTTAAGAACTGAACTTAACTAAGCTAAAACTACCATCTTAAAGTAACAGTAGTGTGTATTTTTGTCGTTTATGGTCTTGTGGTAAAACTATATAAAGTATACTTATTTTTTATATAAAAACCTTGTGTGGTGTCCATCTGCAGTGTTGTCACTGGGTTTCTGTATGTGGTCACAAATGCTTTACACACTGCCTCTGAGATAAGCCTGTCTGCTCGTGCCAAGCTACCAAGGGGTTGAGCAGGGGTTATTTTAGGAGTGTAATCCCCTTATCCTGACTAGAGGCAAGGGTCCCTATTTGTCACATGTACCTACCTGTGCCAACTAGAGACCCCCAAATCTAACATTGGTGGTCAGCGGTGAGGATGCTGGACTTGCATTTGTGACTTATGTACAGTGATTGGTGAACACTACTTAGTGAGTGCAGACCATAACGCAACCACATACTTTTTGGAAGTTACCTTTTTGGATTTTCTATTTTTGAAAGATGCCTGATTCAATTATCATGGGAGATACAGAATCCATAGCCTCCATTGATTGTGAATGGGAAGAGGAGAGGCTAGAAAGCTACAAAGTAAGGCAGCTGAAGTACTTCTGCAAGAAATTCAAGGTTTCCACTTCTGGATTTAAAGTAAAAGAAGAATTCTACAAGGCGCTGAGGGCCTGGGTAGAAGCAAGGGAAATCCCTGAAATTGAGGATGGGGATGACTAAGCAGAGGTACAACATGAAGAGTCATTGGGCTCAGGAGGAAAGAAAGCACCTTCCCCTGCAGGTAGCAGTGCTTCTGTCAAGAGTCTGTCTCCAGAGGAGTTGGAGGATAGAGAGAGATCTAGGAGGCATGAAATGGAGTTGACCAAGTTCAAGGTGAATAGGTAACTGGAAATAGAAAACAGGAGATTAGATATAGAGGAAAAGAAAATATGTGCCAAGCTACCAAGGGGGTGAGCAGGGGTTATTTTAGGAGTGTAATCCCCTTATCCTGACTAGAGGCAAGCGTCCCTATTTGTCACAAGTACCTACCTGTGCCAACTAGAGACCCCCAAGTCTAACATCTATGATCTGTATGTTAGTCACAGATTACAGCAGCAGACACTCAGCCTCCTAAACTTCCTCATTGAAACAGGTGTTTGAATAGTTAATGTTAAGGTTTCCATGACATTTGTTAAAGACATTGATTTAATAGGATGCATTTGTCTTTTTTTGTAACATGTTACTTCTTTAGATAGATACAGGGCTTTCACAATGTTTTGTATTTTTAACTTTACATAATTTCATCCTGCCACTGATGGCACCCCACCAATCACCCTACAAAACATTCCTTTCAAGCTAAAACCAGCCCCTCATTCACCACACCGACTATTCATTGCATTATACGACAATGCTAGTTGAGAATTATTCTTGCTTTTTCATTTTCCCTCAAGTGTAACTGACTCACATTTTCATACCTTTCTGTGAGCGTTCTGGACAGAGATCGCTATTAGGAGAGGTTTCAGCCCCAAATTTACTCCGACTTTCATAAAATACTGCTGCCATGGTCAAGAAAAACAAGATAATAAGGCAAACTAACTAGCATGAGCACAGCGCTCCACAGCTACACTGTGCTTCTGCCTTCTTCGTGCACTTTTGAGGAAGTTGGAGACTGTGAGCTGATTGCTACTAGCACAAAGCCTCACTAAACAGAGAGCCTCACCCTTATTGCCTAAGAAAAGGCGTGGCGCCATAGATTCTGGCGGTTACTGCAACACTTAAGGGCCAAGGACACCAAGTGTAAGAATTACTCTCTAAAAAGAAATGTAAGCAGCAAACAGACACCTACTTAAATCCCATAAAGACTTACCAACATTCTGGCCTCAGAGTTGGGAGGGCCGGACACAAATATAGCGGTCCAGGGCCCCTCTGGCCCCCCCCCCCCGTGGTTACGGCCCTGCAGGCACGCCCTGTTGGGGTGCAGGAGTTTTAATAACCACAAAATAGTTGGAAGGATGGGGAATTTCTTTACGAAATGCATGAATGCACGTTTTACAATTGTCTCCTTTGTATGCTTGATACCCCTGCTCCATGGCGCTCTCAAGCACTGTGTGCTTCAGTGCACCCCACGCTCCACATGATGGTTTCCCTTGTGTCCTGCTGCTTCGGCCCCCATGACTGCACTTCGCATTTTGGATAATGTGCCAGACAAGGGAGCCCACCAAGGCACCTACAGCTATAGGGCTGTCCCCTGACTTTGCCTTCACTTCCAGACACAGGAGGCAGTGTATCTTTACATCGTCTCCCCCCTTCTTTATGCCCTAAGAGCACTCCAACCCCACCCCTCTTCCCTCGACTGCCTGCGGCCCCATGCCCAGAGCAGGATTACTTTTATGGTGCCGGTGTCTGTTTTTCTTAGGTATCTATAAATTATGAATCTGGACAGTCATTTAGGACTATCCATTTCCTTTTCTCAAACAAGCATTGGCATAGCCAAAAGGTCTCGCTTTTTGGACCTTATGTGTTTAGGTTTTTTTTGGGCTATGTTGTATAGCATTGTGGCTGCTGTGCATTTTGTAGAAAAGTTATAATAAAAAGTGTTAATTTTTATTGTAACATTTATACAAGCAAGATGACCTTATATACAACTGAACAACCTGATTAAAAGTTTTCTACATTAAAAATGTTTCTATTTTCTTTATATTTGCACTTGTCACTGAGTGTTATTATGTGGAGTTGTTTTATGTTGCATGTCGTATAATGTAATTATGTGGCGTGTAACTATGTTGCACTGAGTGGTATTATGTGGAGTGTATTTATGTTGCCTTGATTATAGTGTAATTATGTGGCTTGTAATTATGTGGCACAGTGTTATTATCTGGAGTGGATTTATATTGCATTGAATAAAGTGTAAGTATGTGATGTGTAATAATGTTGTAATGATTGACATTATGTTGAGGGTATTTATGTTTCATTGAGTAGAGTGTAAATATATGTTGTGTAATTATGTGGCATTGAGTGTTAATAGATGGACTGCATTTATGTTGCATTGAGTAGAGTTTAATTATGTGGCGTGTAATTATGTGGCACTGATTGGTAGTATGTGGTGTGTGTTTATGTTGCATTGAGTAGAGTGCAATTATGTGTCCTGTAATTATGTGATAGTGACTGGTATGTGTGGTATATTTATGCTCTACTGAGTATAGTGTTAGTACGTTGTTATTATGTTGAGTGTATTTATGTTGCATTGAGTATTGTGTAAATATGTTTTATGTAATCATGTTGCAATGAGTGATATATGGGGTGTGTTTATGTTACATTGAGTAGAGTGTAATTATGTAGTGTGTAAATATGTGTCACTGAGTGGTATTATGTGGAGTGTTTTTATGTTGCATTGAGAAGAGTGTAAATATGTGGTGTGTAATTTTCTTGTACTGAGTGCTATTTTATGTGTTGCTTTTATGTTGTATTGAGTGTAATTATGTGGAGTGTAATTATGTGGCACTGAGTTGTTTTATGTGTGGTGTGTTTTGGTTGCATTGAGTAGAGTGTAAATATGTGATTTGTAATTATGTGTTAGCGAGGGGTATGTGTGGTATTTTTATGTTGCAGTGATTAGAGTGTAATAATGTGGTATGTAATTATGTGCCACAGGGTTATTATGTGGAGTGTATTTTAGTTTTATTGAGTAGTGTGTTAATATGTCACGGGTGCAAAGCAAGCCCTCACATCCCATGTGCTTTAAAGCTGCTTTAAGGCAAGCAACCAATAAACGTCACATGTTTTTCGAAGCAAATACTGAAAAGTAATACTAGTGTAGTCAGCATTTTTTTTCAACGTTGTCTCACCGTTGGAAAAAAATGTGGACTACAATTTTGAAACTTTAATGGCGGTGAAATAAAGCCGAAGTGTCTTCAGCTTTTACAGTTCTTTTACGCGCGTGTTTTTTTCTTTAATGGGCACAGTTATTCCGGGGCTTGCTTTGTATGTTGTGACACAGGTACAAAGCAAGCCCCAGAATAACTGTGCCCACAAAAGAAAAGAAACACGCGCGCAAAGAACTGTAAAAGCTGAAGATACTTTGGCTTCATTTCACCGCCATTAAAGTTTAAAAATTGTAGTCAGCATTTTTTTTCAACGTTGTGTCACCGTTGGAAAAAAAGGCGGGCTACAATTTTGAAACTTTAATAGCCGTGAAATAAAGCCAAAGGGGCAGATTTACGACTTCTGGCGCATCTCTGCTAATCAGCAGAGATGCGCCAGAAGACTTGCGACGCATCTGCCCACCCGTGCGCCACCACTGATGTGCCACAGTAACAATGCGGCGCACCGTGACGCTTGGATGGGCAGATGTGTGACGCATCCCCGGCCGAGATTTTGAAACTTTAATAGCGGTGAAATAAAGCCGAAGGGGCAGATTTACGACTTCTGGCGCATCTCTGCTAATCAGCAGAGATGCGCCAGAAGACTTGCGATGCATCTGCCCACCCGTGCGCCACCACTGATGCGCCACAGTAACAATGCGGCGCACCGTGGCGCTTGGATGGGCAGGTGCGTGACGCATCCCCGGTGGAAATTCGGCGCATTGCTGGAGTTGCGTCGCAAGTGCGACGCAGCTCCAGCAAGGCTCGGGGTGCCCTATCTGTAACATGCTGCGTCAATCCTTACGCCTGCTTCAAGCAGGCGCAGGTTTTGATGCAGCATAGCCCTAAAAGTGACTGAGTGAAATATTGTAGATTTCACTCAGCCACTTTTAGGAGGCGTTCCTGCACCAGAACCTCCCCCCGCGCCAGAATGCCCACATGTGGTGCAGGGCTTTACAACATGACGCATCTCCCAGGTGCGTCACGTTCTAAATACCCCGCAGCATTGCTCTGGCTTTGCGCCGCCGCTGCGTCACAAAAGTGACGCAATAGCGGCATAAAAGAGGTGCAAAGGGCTTGTAAATCTCGTGCGAAGTGTCTTCAGCTTTTACAGTTCTTTGCGCATGTTTTTTTTCTTAAATGGGACATACTTGGAATTGTGAATAGATCACCACTGACAATTAGGATATATCAACAGAGGGCTCCTAGGTGTCGTTACTCATGCAATTGCATAAGTGGGCTTCTATTCCAGCATGCTTGTGGTATATGGTCTGGTTGGTTGGTACCTTGTGTCAATTTGAGACCTACATAGGGAGCGGTGACTGTGACATCTTTGTCAGCTGAAGTACATACAAGTGCATTCAGTCTCTACGTATACTACAGCCTCTTATCCTATCCTAGCCTGTACCTAAAACTCCAGCAGCTTGACGCTATTATTTCCTGTTACTTAAATTGGCCTTTTGTGTCTGGCTGCTCTGCTTCTTCCTGATTAGGCGCACAGAGGCAACATCCGTGAAATAAGTGCAGTGTAGGTCTGTGGTTTGCCTTTACCGGACCGCAGACTCGACTAGCATGGATGGCTTCACTAACAACCCAATTCAGTCGCTGCAGGTTTCAGTAGTTGCCTTGGGCATTTGCCAGACAAGCAGCCAAGGACTGCACCTATGATCTGCGGCTGGGTAAAAACACCATCCACTTTTGGTGAGCAGAATGTATGCAGGAAGGTTGAAGGAGCCTTGGTCCTTGTTTGCTGGACAGTCCCCCTCATAAGGATTGCAACAGCCAGCATGAGCTTGCAGTGTCTTTGAAGGCTTTGCTAGAACCCGTTGCTTCCCTCCCCAAACAATGCTGTAGTACACTTCACACTGTTGGAAATGGGATCCCTGGCTGGCCAGGGCTTTCGCCAAAGTCAGTCAAAGACCACCACTCCCAAGTCAGGGCAAGGGAGTTACACGCCAAGATAACCCCTGCTCACCCTCTAGGTAACGTGGCGCGAGCAGCAAGGCTAAACTTGGAGGCGATGTAAGTTAAGTATTTGCGCACGCACCGCAGCAACAACTTCCAGGGCCCACCACAAAGAAAACTCCACACAAGGTTATATAAAAATAGCCTTTGTATTACACCAAAACACATTAGATAAAACACACACTTTACAATGTGCCAGAGGCACGGGCAGAATTTACAGGGGATATGTACAAGACAGGGCCACCTGGACCACTGTCAGGAATCAGCACTTTCAGAAGTAACACTTTTAGAAATAGCACTTAGAATGTAAAATTACTTTAGCAAAAAATATAAAAATAGAGCACACAACCAGTAATCACTGGTGACCAGGACCTCACTAGCACCACCTGCACTAGGAGAAAAACAACCACCTACGTATCACAATACCTGTAGGGGTGTAAGAACATAACACATGATGCAATGCATAACATTCATTCAGAGGTGTAAGGGAGGAAAACACATGATGCATCAACAATACATTCAGAGGTGTAAAAACAAGGCACATGACGCATAAAAACACAGTCAGAGGTGCAGGAAACACAATAGCGCAAAACTCACATTAGTCACCACCTGTGACTGTCCCTAGGCCAACTGGCCTCTCTAGGGCTAGGACGCCCTGTGTCCAAGGTCAGGGGGCCTAAACGTGGCAGTTGCCCGCAAAGTGCTGGGCAACTGGTGCAAATGATGGGGCCAACGTGGGAGCCTCTCTAGGCTCTGAACAATGGGGGGCGAACACGATGTGGGAGCCTCACAGGCTCTGCAGAAACAAAATGTCCCCCTGAGCCTCTCTGGGCTCTTCAAAACAACTTTGGCGCCTGGAGCCTCTCTCCGGGCCCTAAGAAATTAATGTGGCCCTCCCGAGCCTCACTGGGCTCTAAACAAACACTGTGGGCTGCCACTGAGCCTCTCGGGGTTCGCAAAACAATTTTGGCACCTTTAGCCTCTCGGGGCTCTAAGTAACGAAAATGCCCCAGAGCCTCTCTGGGCTCTAATCACTGCTGCAGGGTCGTTGGAGTCCCTCACGGGGGACTCAGAACCAAGGCGACTGACCCACGAGCCTCTCTGGGCTTGAACACCACTGGGCCTCTCTCAGGCCCGTGTACTGCAGGGGAGGGGCGCCCTCCTCCCTACACTCGTTCTCCCAGCCCCACTCACCGGCTCTCCTTGGGTTCGCGCTGGGTCCCTGCGGAGTCTCTCCTGGGTGGCGGCTCTGCACGAGAGCTCCCGCTCCTCGGGGGCTCTCTCCACACTTCACTTTCGTTTTCCCGCTCCTCACTGTGCTCCGGGGCTCTCCCTCGTCCTCGGGAGCCCCGGGGGAGGGAATCCGGCTGCGGGGCGGGACTTCCGGTCGGCCTCTCCCGGGCCGCGCTGCAATAGGCCGGTCGGCCCAGCACTTCCGGGTCGCACTAGGCAGCGGCCCGGCAACGGTTTTCGGTGCCCCTGGGCTGCGGCGGTGATCACGGGCAATGCCGGGTGGGCACCGGGTTTTAAATAATTACATACACCGGGGAAATGCCGGGTGGGCACCGGCTTAGGCCAAGACACAGCGCACGGTTCCTGGCAGGGTGGGCACCTGCCAGGGGACTTTGAAAGTCGGCAAAAAGCGGCATGGCCTCCCGCGCCGCCCGCTCCTCACGCAAAATGCGGGCCAATGCCGGGTGGGCACCGGCTGTGCACAAAAAGCGCTCCCCAGCGCTAAGATCAAGAAATAAAGCGCTCTCAAGCGCTAGGCAAATAAAGCGCTTCCAGGCGCTCCAGGCAAAGTCCAAAGCGCTCCCAGGCGCTGGGAGCACAAGCACAGCGCTCCCAGGTGCCCTCACCAGGGCAGAGTTCCAGCAAAGTCCTTAGGTAGGCAGGGGGGCAAGGCTGGGCCCAGAGCCAGCTCACTGGGTCTCCAGGCAGGGAGACAGTCCAAGGGCGGGCCTCTGGCCTAGCAACAGCAGCAGCCCCCTCAGGATCCTGGAAGTGAACAGATTCTGTGGGGACACAGCCCCATTTTTATACTAAGAATCCCTTTGTCTGTAGGTGCAGGGTGGGGGCAGAACCAGTCGCAGCTGGTCTGTGAGTACTGTTGATGGCCCAACCACCCTCTCTATTCACTGGCAGGGCTAGGGTCGTTAGACACACCACAGGGGGGGCGGAGCCAGCATTGTCAGGGGAAAACCCAGCCTCATTCAGGACACAGGTACACTCCTCCCCAGCCATCAGCATGCTAATCTCCCGCTCACCACCGGGCAGACCCATCCAGCCTTCCTGGAGCCAGGCTCACCAGCCAGCTCCAGCCAATCACACGCCAGCACCTCCACAGCACACACATAGCCATGTCTAGAAGTGGCATTTCTCTACTAGACACATACATGCCGCATACACCATCTCGCAGCATTCACTCACACGAGTCCACACATACCAGACTCGAGTCTGTACCCCCCACGCATCAGGAACTACCAGGGACACATACATTCCCCATGCATTCCTATGGGAGGGCAGGCCTACCTGACTCCACGCACTCAGAGTGCGCACGCACTTTCCACTGGGACACAGTGAAAGTGCGCAGAACCCAAAAATCACCATCACCAATTCACCATTTAAAGCAAAAAGTCTAGGGGTGAACCTGCCCTAAGGGCCAAGTCCAACACACACCTTCCCAATTTATGGTGCTAAATTTAAACTGTAGCATTTTTAAATCTAACAATTTACTAAATATCAATAATACCCTCATTTTTTCTTTTTTGAGATTGTAAACTGGTTTATGTGTGTGGGGGCTTGCAATTGCAAAAGAGATATTTAAGTCGAGAGAACACAATACTTTCACCCACAAAAAGGAATGTGAGTTTGATTTGATTTAAGTGTTTTAAATGCTTGAAAAATAAAACACTCATCCCATCACCCTTTGGGCAATTGTAAGAAGGTATAAGAGGTTGTATTCAAAGATGGTAGGATTTCCTGGTAAGTAAACGCTCCTAAGTTAAAGATTTCTCTTTTCAAGTAAGTGCTACATAATGAAATTAAATTCAGTATTTGTAAAGCACACAATTACCAGAGGGTGCCTTCGGGAAGATTAAGCAAGCTATTGTCACATGGTGCTGGGTTTACCTGCCGCCGGGACCAGGGATTGCACCGTGAACCCCGTGGTCCTGTGTCAGGTATCCTGGCCGCTGCGCCACACCTCTTCCTTCTATATGCCAAGATAATATTTGGAGGGCAGATGAATCCTCACATTGGCTCTGTTGAGATTGTAGTTTCTTATTCACTGATAGATATATTGAAGCTCTTTAGGAACCAGTTTCTAAATGATTTGTTGTATGAAACCCCCAGCTTCAGCAACTGATACTTGCAATGCAAAGATCTTCATACTCTGCACCGCGACCCTCATTGCATTCTGTTCTATATATGTGCTAACCTCACCATACGATGCCCTATAACTGAAATAAGACGGCATCTGGTGATGGCAAGACTGCAGTCCACTTCCCCAGACCTGTAGGTCAGGTACCAATGGCTCAGGCATCCACGAATATTCTTGCATGGCAGTTTCATTACTGTGGTAAAGATGCCACTGTCTTGCTATCACCCTTTTCAATGAGTGAGGGCTTGATACTTCGACTCGTGTCGTGTTTGCTCCCACTGAACTTTGCAGTTTTTGTGAATGTGTTATAAATAGCGATGTGGTGGTGTGAGCGCTCTATATAAAAACAATAAGTATTATCATCGTGATCTTCCCTGTGCTCGGGGGCTTCACTAGGGTGCTCAAAGGAGCTGCGATACTCTGAAATTTGTGGAAGTGGGCTGGACAGTCGCAGGGAAAACCAGCCCACATCTTCAAGGAAATCTGACCACATTTACTGTTTTGTTTAATTGACGGAGCCTGTGTGGTCGTTTTGGGAAACATATCTTACTGGAAGTCTCCAAGTTTTCCAATAGAGCGCTATAAAGAAGTTTAAGCGCTTTAAACATTATTAGGAGACAGTTAACTGATTAACCCAATACGCACTTAGGAAAAACCTCATTTGTTCACGTTGTGACAGTTACTTCCGTATCCGTATGATAGAACAGAAGATCTGTTATTAATAGGAAATTCACTTTAAAATGACCTCATAATTCAATGATCAAACAACTACTTCGTCTATTTTTCAGTACATTAATATTTCACTGATAACGCTGAAATATATTAGGTGACTGCAGTCCTTTCTGGGGTAAGCCTAGGTTTCCTTTCAAGCAGGAACACTACTTCATATTACCTTGCAAACAAATAAAAGAAGGTGTGAAATGAAAGCACAAAGACAGACAAAAACTCAAGCAAATGTTACAATTTAAATGTACTCTTCACCATCACATTTCCCTAACTGCGAAAGAGAATAAAAAGAAGCAAGTGTATAAAAACCAGTTAGAACACCAGAAATTATTGTTTTTCGCTTCTCAATAAATGTGACTGTCATCACAGTAATGCCAGGCTACTAAATGATGTCAGGGTGAGGTAGTCTGGTGGCAATCAAATGTTTGGCCAACAGTATGCACAGATGTTTCTGCAGCTGGCACATTAGTCTTGTATCTTATGCGGTGACAGTGGATAGCCAACTGACCACATTTGCTTTGTCCCAACGGGTGCATTATTTGTCACTGAAGTCGTGCAGTTGATTGTCACCCTGGTTGCTCATTCAGAATGGACCTTCCATGTGAAACTGCAAGCCTGAAATGCAAAATTTGTAGAATGAGGTGTATTTTTTTTTAGTTCTTGCCTAGTGACATTTTAAGTTGTTTGGCGAGGGTAGTGCAATCAAAAATATTAATGAATAAAAGAAAATACATTTATATGTACAGTTTGTTGTTTTTGGTTGGCCCTCGTCATCTATGAGTCTGTTTGACTGTCACTCACATTTTTCTTAAGCCTAGGAGAGTGTGGCGCACCCGATTTAACTTTCAGGAGAGAAGGGAGGACGCTCTGCTTCGCTTTTAAAATTGCAAAAAACCCAGTTGATGGACAGAATGTAGAACAATGTCATACATTCACCCCAGTACAAGGATCTGGGCCTAAATCCATCGTTTTTTTGCACTTCACACCACCCTGGGTTAGACACTGGCTATATGCAAATCAGCTCTTAACCTGTGCCTCATGGGAACAGTCCAGTCCGAACTACCAAGCCATGTCTTTCCCAGACCGGAATCAAGCATCCAAGGACCGGTTTCTGGCTATCAGCCTTCATCAGCCTGGATAGCTTGACTCCAGTGGTGTGGAGAGCCTGGGACTCACGTCTGAGCATCCCCAGCCCACTCGGGGTGAAATTGCAAAAAACACAGTTGATGGACAGAATGTAGAACAATGTCATTGTGAGATTCTGACTGGGGTAGGGACCTAAGAAGCAGACTTCAGTCTTTAGTGGCGTCTTTTGTTTTATTTAGTTATAGCAAGGGTGTCAAACCGCAAAAAAAAACGAAACAATGCACAGAAGGGAATGAGCTCCACACTAAGTTCCACTCTTGGCTCTGGCTGAAGCTCCTGAAGAGGCTTCTGATGACAAACAGCGGGTTCTGGAATCCCGGATACTTCTCCGAAGGGTTGGCTCAAAAGAAAAAGGAAAAGAACACCCTGTTTTAGTGTGTGGTCTTGGGGATTCAATGTAGAAGGAGGAGGGATGGGGACGTGAGGGGATCACTGGGGTTCCAACATCCACCAATGAACAAAACCAGACAATAGCCGTGAAGAGGTGGTAAGGAGGATCAACGAAAAACAGCCCTGTGACCTCCCTCACCCACCCCTAACCCGTCCCACCCCGTGAAGAGAACAGACCCCTTAAGCGGCCCGTACCTTGTCCAGCCACACTTCTCCAGTAGCGTGGCGGGGCGGCGCGTGGTATCGGTGGCCTCCTGGCTTGTCGGCAGGCAGGACCAGGTTGTCGTCCACAGCGGCGTCAGGCACTCCGTCGGTTACCAAAACTCTCTCCTCTCCGGCTTCAGCTCCGTTCCCGGCGTTTGCGTGTTCCTGGAAAGAACCAGCTTCCTTATCCGCCCTCGACGCTTCCAATTGGTCAAATGGCGATGACGCCGGCTTCGCTGATTGGCCCCCGAGAGATGACGTTGCTGCCGAGGGCAAGTCTGGTGACGTTACCCAAGAAACGTTAAAGGGGCCGACAGGGTCCTGCGGACGGTGCGGAAACGAACAGGGATTAATGTCCGCACCACGTTCGTCCAGGTCAGTGACCCCTTGACACATCCCACCCCCGGGATTGACCCGATCGGGGGAAATAGGAAATCACGACAAGAAGTCCACATTCCCCTAGTCAGAACCTTTTCTATGTCTAACCTCAATTTGGAATGGCTGCAAGGCCAAAAACCAACGCAGAATGTGATCGTTATGACCTCGATTGCGTTGTAGCCATTTTAGAGGGGCATGGTCAGTATAGAGAATGAAGGGTCTGCCTTCCAAATAGTACCTCAGTTTCTCAACCCCCCATCTGACAGCAAGGCACTCTTTTTCGATTGTTGAGTAAGCCTGTTCTCTAGGAAAGAGTTTGCGGCTGATATAGAGAACAGGTCTTTCAGCCCCCAGCTCGTCTATTTGGGAGAGAATCGATCCTATGCCTACCCCTGAGGCGTCTGTTTGCAGTATGAAAGGTTTTCGAAAGTCGGGTGAGATAAGAACAGGTGAGGACGTGAGGGCGATCTTCAAAGTCTGGAAAGCAGAAGTTTCTCTGTCAGAGGGGACAGGTAGGGTAGAAGATTTTTGGGACTTTCTGAGTAAGTCTGTGAGGTGTCCTGCCAGATCAGCAAAGTGGGGTATGAAGAGGCGGTAATACCCCACCAGACCCAGGAAAGCTCGAAGATCTTTCTTTGTGGAAGTGTAGGGTACGGCTTTTATGGCCTCTATCTTTTCTGTCTGAGGTTCGATGTGACCTTCGCCCAAAATATAACCCAGATATTTGACCTTCTGGAAAGCTACTCTGGATTTTTTTGCATTGATATGATGATTGGCGTCTTGTAAGCTGGACAATACGTTCTGTAAATGGGTAAGGTGGTCTTCCCATGTTTTACTAAAAACAACTATATCGTCCAGAAAGGCCGACGCATAATTCAAATGTGGAGCCAACAACCTGTCCATGACCCTTTGAAAGGTCGCCGGAGCACCATGCAACCCAAAGGGGAGGACCGTAAAATGAAAGTGACCTGATGGTGTAGAAAAGGCGGTCTTTTCTCTGTCAGTCTGTGCAAGGGGTATCTGCCAATAACCCTTGGTGAGGTCGATGGTTGTTATATATCGGGCCTCACCAAGACGTTCGAGAAGTTCATCAACTCTTGGCAGTGGATAGGCATCCTGCTTGGAAACACGATTGACAGCTCGAAAGTCAATACAAAAGCGAATGCTACCATCCGGTTTAGGCATCAGGCCCACTGGCGAGCACCAATTGCTGTGGGAAGGTACTATAATCCCTGCTTTTAACATGTTTTGCACTTCAGTGTGGAATGCTAGGCGTCTTGCCTCAGGAATTCGGTACGGTTTCTGTTTCACCACTATCCCTGGAGGGGTGGGAATGAAGTGTTCGGCTAAATGAGTACGTCCAGGTTGGTCTGAGAACAGTTCAGAAAAGCGTAAGAGGAGAGCAAGGACTTCATCTTTCTGGTTTCGGGAGAGATCTGTGTTTATTGGGGTCTCTCGGATGGTGTGAGGAGGCTTTACTTCTGTGGAGATCATATTCACGGTCTGGGGTGGTTTACCTAGTCACTTCTTTAGAAGGTTGATGTGATACATCTGTGTCTTTCTTCCTCCCAACTGTAGCAGATATGTAGTGGGCCCTATTTTTTTGAGTATTTTAAAGGGCCCCTGCCATTCTTTTCTCAATTTATGGGTAGAGGAGGGTAGTAGGACCAATACCCAGTCCCCGACATCGAGTTCTCTCCACTGCTTGCCACGATCATAAAATGTTTTTTGTTCGGTTTGGGCAATGGCCAAATGATCATGTGCAAGAGTTCTAAGTTTGTGGAGTCGGGACTGTAACTGTTGAGAGTAGTCCAGTAAGGCCTCGGCTTCTTGAACCCCTTCTGTTTCCCAGCTATTCTTTGTGATTTCTAATAGAGTTCTCGGTTTCTGTCCAAACAGTAGTTCGAACGGGGAGGTACCCAAACTAGACTGGGTCTGGCTGCGAAGGACAAAAAGGGCAAGTGGTAAAAGCTGGTCCCAGGTTCTCCCATCTCCAGACAGCAGTTTCTTAAGGGTTAGCTTTAGGGAGGCGTTATATCGCTCTACCAAGCCATCTGTCTGGGGATGGTATACAGAGGTTTTTATGTGTTTGATGTTTAGCTGTTTACACACCTGCTGCATTAATCTAGACACAAAGGGGGTGCCTTGATCGGTAACGATCTCTCTAGGAAACCCCATGCGGGAAAACACTTCTACCAACCTCTGAGCAATGGCCGAAGATGTAGCAGCTCTGAGAGGAAAAGCCTCGGGATAACGTGTCGAGTAATCCACTAGCACCAGAGCATATTGGTGTCCTCTGCCTGATTTGGGAAATGGTCCAATCAGGTCCATACCTATTCTGTCAAAGGGTGCCCCAATGATAGGCATGGGACACAATGGGACAGGGGGAGGAATTTATGGATTACGTTTCTGGCATATTTTACACTCCTGACAATACTTCTGAACTTGAGCGTAAATCCCTGGCCAAAAGAAATGACGCAAGATAGACTGTCCTGTCTTCTCTGGCCCGGAATGGCCAGCTAAAAGGTGTGCATGGCCAAAAAAAAGTATTTGATCGCGGAATCCGTTAGGAACTAACAGCTGGGGTTCCGCGTCTGCTTTAGCCAACCTATAGAGAAGACCGTTTTTTCTCTATCAAGGTGGGGTATCTTCGGTTTAGAGGGTCCTGAGCCTCTCTGGCTGTTTGCCATGCATTAGTAAGGCTAGCATCGTTCAATTGAGCTGTTCTAAAATGGGTGTCCCTGGCCCACGGTCCTGCTGACAGGAATGTATCATGTGTGTCATTGACGTTTTGTAGTGCGTCTAACATCAAGGTTTTAAAAGATGGGTTGTCTATCCCTATGATAACAGGTTCAGGGAGATCTGACATAACCCCTACTGTTACTTTGGTTCCCTTTCCTGTCTGGCTATAGAGCGTCACCACGGCTACCGGGTATTCCCTGACGTTTCCATGAACACAACGGATATGGACAGTCTTTCCAGGGATAAGACAGGACTGATCAACAAGCTCTTTTCGCACCACGGAGTGTTTGCAACCGGAATCCAACAAAGCCCTAACGGAAACCCCCTCAATGGTTACACTTACATAAAACACTGTCCCAGTTTCCTGTGCATAAAGTATGGACCTGGGAGCATAGCTCACATCCATGGGCTCGTCCTCCTTCTCCTTTTTCTTCCTGCAATACCGGGCTATATGGCCCCATTCCCCACAGTCATAGCATTGAGGGCCCGAGATGTGAGGGAGCTCTGGTCGCTGAAGACGAAGACGAGGAGGTTCTATCACCCCTTTTAAGGGCTTTTTGTCTTGTTTCGGAGGTATGTTGCTTTTAGAAGGTTTCTCCGGCTCCTTTACATAAGGACGTCCTTGGGCTCTGGCATAGCAATTGGCCATTTCTATGGCGTGTTCCAGCGTCAGGCCTGCATGTTGTTTGAGCCAACGTTGGGTACTATAAGGCAGAGCCTCGATAAATTGTTCTAAATACACTTTGTTCATAATCGCATCAATGTTACCCTCTTGGGGTGTTAACCATAGGTCAGCTGCTTCCTTAAGCTTATAGAATAAGGTTTTAGGCAAATCCCCTGGGGTTCCTCTTTCCTGGCGGAATTTCAACCTATGTGTCTCCTCGTCCACCCCTAGTCGGTCTAGAATGTATTGCTTGACTACTGAATAGGCGGTGGTTCCGTCACGGTTTACCATCTGGTAAGCGGCTTGGGCTTCTCCTGTTAGTAAAGGTGCAAGATAGAAAGGCCACCTTGCACGCACTGGCCCTTGCAGCCCTTTCGAAGTTTAGGAAGAAAGCTAAGGGGTCCTCTCCCGCGGTGAACTTCTGGAGGGGTACTACTGTACCAGGTGGTGGATGGGACCTGCCTTGTCCTAGTACAGTCAAGAGTTGAGTTTGTCCCTCTGCTAATTTCAAGAGGCTGTCGGACTGAATCTGTATAGCTTGGGTAAAGGCAGTCCTGTCGGCCTCAGCCTGGGTGGTGCTTTGTTCTAGGGCCCACTCTAACTTGGCCTGCCCTTCCTTCATCTGTGTGATCAGGTTTTCCATTCTGTATCGAACGGGGGTTCTGTCCAAAGGCTCCTATCTGGCTCGCCACTTGTGAGATTCTGACTGGGGTAGGGACCTAAGAAGCAGACTTCAATCTTTAGTGGCGTCTTTTGTTTTATTTAGTTATAGCAAGGGTGTGAAACCGCAAAAAAAAACGAAACAATGCACAGAAGGGAATGAGCTCCACACTAAGTTCCACTCTTGGCTCTGGCTGAAGCTCCTGAAGAGCCTTCTGATGACAAACAGCGGGTTCTGGAATTCCGGATACTTCTCCGAAGGGTTGGCTCAAAAGAAAAAGGAAAAGAACACCCTGTTTTAGTGTGTGGTCTTGGGGATTCAATGTAGAAGGAGGAGGGATGGGGACGTGAGGGGATCACCGGGGTTCCAACATCCACCAACAAACAAAACCAGACAATAGCCGTGAAGAGGTGGTAAGGAGGACCAACGAAAAACAGCCCCGTGACCTCCCTCACCCACCCCTAACCTGTCCCACCCCGTGAAGAGAACAGACCCCTTAAGCGGCCCCGTACCTTGTCCAGCCACACTTCTCCAGAAGCGTGGCGGCGCACGGTATCGGTGGCCTCCTGGCTTGTCAGGAGGCAGGACCAGGTCGTCGTCCACAGCGGCGTCAGGCACTCCGTCGGTTACCGAAACTCTCTCCTCTCCGGCTTCAGCTCCGTTCCCGGCATTTGCGCGTTCCTGGAAAGAACCAGCTTCCTTATCCGCCCTCGACGCTTCCAATTGGTCAAATGGCGATGACGCCGGCTCCGCTGATTGGCCCCCGAGAGATGACGTTGCTGCCGAGGGCAAGTCTGGTGACGTTACCCAAGAAACGTTAAAGGGGCCGACAGGGTCCTGCGGACGGGGCGGAAACGAACAGGGATTAATGTCCGCACCTCGTTCTTCCGTGTCAGTGACCCCTTGACAGTCATACATTCACCCCAGTACAAGGATCTGGGCCTAAATCCATCGTTTTTCTGCACTCCACACCACCCTGGGTTAGACACTGGCTATATGCAAATCAGCTCTGACCCTGTGCCTCATGGGAACAGTCCAGTCCGAACTACCAAGCCATGTCGCTTTTAAAAGGCATTGGACCTAAATAGGCCTAGCAGAGTGGTGTACAAAGCAGTACAGAAAAAATAACATCTCGTTTTCATAGTTGGAGCATACCTTGCAGCGCCGTCCCCTCGCACACAACGGGAAAGGGCGTCAAATCGGAGTCACAGACAGTTGTGCATCGAACTCTTGGGAAAAGCCAATAACATGGAAGATGGGCAGCTCTCAAGACCCCATCTGACACTGATCCAGGGCTCGCACGGCAGGTTGTTCCAGCGTGTAACATGTATCAGCCGGAGCCCTTTTGATCAGCCCCTGTTCCACCATGAATGCCTCTCTAGGGCTGCTGATTGATCAGGAACAGGGATGTGCATGTGTTTGCATGGAGGCGGTCGGCCCCCAGTGGCCAAACGCGGTGCTGCAGCTCAGGCGGTTCCACCAGCAGCAGCAAATCGAAGAGTACATCTCAGGTCAAAAAAGTCTGTAGGTCATACAAAGTTATTGCCTGACGAACGGTTGATGGTGCATTAAGGGCGGCTCCACGCAATTTGCGCCTAATCATATTTCTGTCAATTATATTTCATGCCTCCCTCACTGCCACCCGCCTTGATTAATCTGCGTCGCATTGTTTGCCGCTTAAGTCAATTTGAGAGTTACTCACACCCACCACAACAATTTTCCATGCGCGCTCTCAGTCTCCACTGATTGAATCGCATATTTATAGACGTGCTGTGTGGAATTCGCAGACTTTCCAGATTCAGTCAGTTTGAGGCGCAGATGTGTTTTGTTCTTTCTTTTCTTCTCGTCCCGATGACAGTTTGTTTTCCCTTTGGGTCAGGGCAGAAGGAAGCTACCTTCCTATTATATTCAGAGTGTCCTCAGGAGAGGTCCGAATATGTTTATACTAGCCTCGAAACACAAAAGAAATTCTTAAACAGCTACGTAGAAACGTAAAAATATATATATTTTTTATTATTTTTCAAGACAATATATTTTCAAGTCATAAATTTCATGAAGAAGGCGTTTATACAATCTGAGGACCAACCAAATGATTTGGGAGAATATTCCAACTGCCCCCAATCGATCGCTGATCATAACATTTCTACGGAGTGATATGTGAATGTATCTGTTGCACTTATTTTGATGTGAGAAGTATGCATGTGTATGTTTGGTGAGATTAGAGTGTGGCTGTCGTGTGGGCCATGATGAGGATATAACTTGTTTTTATATTGATGCTGTGTTGTCTTTTTCACCATGAATTATGTGTAATCAAGCCTTCTTCATGAAATTTATGACTTGAAAATATATTGTCTTGAACAATAATGAAAAATATATATTTTTTTACGTTTCTACGTAGCTGTTTAAGAATTTCTTTTGTGGTTCGAGGCTAGTATAAACATATTCGGACCTCTCCTGAGGCCACTCTGAATATAATAGGCAGGTATCTTCCTTCTGCCCTGATCTGTACTTTCCCCGTCTACCTGCCTTGTATTGATGTGGGGTCCCCCTTCTTTGTGGCTGTTTTCCCTTTGGGGACGCGTAAGTGACTGGGTTTCCTTCTATCATTCTGAAACCTAATGCTTTAACTACCATATAAATGTGGAAAATGTCGCCGTCCATAGAACCGCATTTCTGGAAAGACACGTGAGTCCTCTGCCAGTAAAAACAAGCATTGCTGTGCAGTAGTACAGCCGTGCGGCAGTTAAAGTGGCAGCAGGGGGAGTGGGCATGGGTGATTCCCTTTCGGGAGCATGCGGCCATGTGGCCCCACCATATGGCGCCGCGCGCTCCCGAAAGGAAATCACCAAGATGTGCACGCGTTGCATTGCAAGCAATGCAACGTGTGCACGTTTTTGCCCCCAAAGCTGTGGCGATGGCTACAGGTCTCTGTCCTATGCAACGCATGCGCGTTGCGTAGGCAAGACCTTAAAATGCTCCTGTAAATGTGTGTTTGTTTCATTTATTTGCTATGCACATAATAAAGACATGTTGTACTAGAACTGAACTCAATCTTTCTTTAAGGACATGCCGTGGTTATTGAGCATGTTTAATTTGCAAACATCAGCTAACATTCACCCAAGTGTCAGGGAAGGAGCACAGTGTGACATTAAAAAACACATATAAGTCCTAACTCTTGGAGACTACGGACATATAGGGGTTAAAATGCAACTTTTTCGAATCAGTTGGGTCTGCATTTACCTCTTGCTCTATGGCACAAGTGGGCTGATATTTCCTAAAGAGCCTCAAAAGCCAGGATTTTCGAGTTTCTAAGCACAGGTGGCCTGAGAACCTGGGAAGGGAGGGGGGAGGGGGAGTCCGGAAGTCCGGGTCTACGGCAGATATCATGGCCATGCACAGTCAGATCACTGGACAGATCAGTTCAGTGGTGTGGTGAGAATCAAGGCCAATGCTGGTTTTCTGTGAAGAGTTTCTGCATATAAAATATTGTCTGGAAACAATGTTCAGTTTTTATTGAAGGCAGATCAGGGTCAAACAGGTTAGCATTTTCTTTTATAGCCCAGCTTTACACAATTTAATGAGGATCACTTCTCGACCCCCTATTAAAATCTATTGAAACGGTTGCAAGATTTAATAGTATTATTATTTCCAGCATTCCTCTCGCATACTTCAATATGCGATGCAATAGTTATGTCTTAATAAAGGTATAATAATATTCAACAATACAAATTTGGCAGGAATTGGAATCTGTACCACAAAAATAAAAAGATTTTGTTGTATCACACTGTTTTATTTCACAGCTTTAAATGGGAGTGATGTTAACTATTTTTTATGCATCTGAGTGTTGGATTTTATATTGCACCACCAGATTGTAGGATTTTAATGAACATGATTTTGATTTGTGATGAATTGTGTTTAGTGGCTATTTTCAGTGTGTGAAAGGCGATTTTGTTTACAGTAAAGCTGAAAGCACTTTGCAATAAACCTAAATCTGAACTTTGAGAGGCAGGGGAGTATGTATGGTTGCTTCTCTCAGGCAGTGCAAAATTGAGCCACATTTGACTGCACCGGTAACTGGACTCTGCCTTAGAGGGGCTATACAGTGCCAATTTCCAACATTTCAAAGCCCCTTGACCTGCAGTACAGTATTATGTGCATTTAATGCTCCCAGTACCCCAGTACGGTTTAATTTATCTCTTGAAGGGCTGCTGGTAACCATTGTGTATGTATCTGCTGTTCACTTGCTAGGTTTCATTTTGTTTCCCTGTCCTTTACTTGATTACTCACTCCCTTCCTTCCTGAACATGTGAATGAGTGCAGCACCACCTCAGCACCAGTGCAGCACTACCTCAGCACCAGCACAGCACCAGCTCCAAATCAGTGCACAACCTCACATCACTGCACCACCACCAGCGCAGCTCCACCTCCGCACTAGCGCAGCCCCACTTCAGCAGCAAACTCAGCATCAATGCAGTATCACTTCAGCATCGGCGCAGCATCACCTGAGCACCTGCCCAGCACCACCACCTCAGCATGACTCAGAATCACTCAGCACTGACATAGCATCACTCAGTGCCACCACAGCACCAATCAGCACCAGAGCAGCATTTCCTCAGCATCACTTAACACCACCACAGCACCACCTCAGCATCAGTACAGCACCACCCTGCATCAGTGCACCACCACCAGTGCAGCACCAATTCAGAACCAGCACAGCACCAACTAAGCGCCATCTGAGCAGCAACTCAGAAACAACGCAGCACCACTTTAGCATTAGTGGTGCACCACCTGAGCACTAGTGCAGCATCACCTCAGCACAAGCGCCGCACCAACTCAGTATCACTCAGCACCACCTGAGCACCACCTACACAAAAGCACACCACCACCGTAGCACCAGCACAGCATCAGCACAGCACCACCTCAGCATCAGTGCAGCACAACTTCAGCACCAGCACAGCACCACCTGAGCAGCACCACCTCAGCATCAGCACAGCACCATCTCAGCATCAACACAGTGCCACCTCCTCATCAGTGCAGCACCACCTCCTCATCAGCGCAGCACCACCCCAGCACCAGTGCAGCACAACCTCAGCATCAGCACAGCACCATCTCAGAATCAGGACATCACCATCTCAGCATCACCCCAGCACCACCTCCTCATCAGTGAAGCACCAACTGAGCATCAACACAGCACCACCTCAACACCAGCACAGCCCCACCTCTGCACCAGCGCAACCTCACCCCAGCAGCAGTTAAGCACCAACACAGCACCACTTCAGCATCAGCGCAGCACCATCTCAGATTTCAGCACAGCATCACTTCTGCACAGCACCAACTCAGAGTCACTGAGCACCGCCTGAGCACCAGCGCAGACCTACCACCTCAGCATGACTCAGCACCACTGCAGCATAACTCAGCACCATCTGGTGGAGAAGTGTGGCTCACTGGTTAGAGGAGGCAGACCTGGAAGCAGAGGTCAACCTGGGACCAGGGTTCAATTCCCGGCTCGGCGGGGTCTTGAGTCCTAAAATGTCCATGGACTCGACAATTCTCGCTCCGGTGCCTACTCGATTCACGGGTTCACACTCTGCGACTCTGGGCAATAGCTTGCTTAATCTCCACAACGGCCCCTCGCGGCGGGATGCCTGGCTTTCACCTTGCGGATACCCTGCCAGGGTTATCTCACAGGGGAATACCAGGACGGGTTCCCTAAGCAAGCGCTTAGAAACCGCTTGGTGATTTGCGCTATATAAATTCCTGTACATTTACATTTACATTTACATCTGAGAATCACTTAGCACCACCTCAGCATCACTCAGCACCACCTCAGAATCACCTGAAGACCACCACAGCACCATTTCTTCATCAGCACAGCATCATCTCGATATCAGCACACAACCCCATCCTCACAGTGCACCAACACCGGTGCAGCACCACCTCAACATCAGCACAGCACCATCTCAGCATCAGCACAGCACCTCCTCTGCATCAGTGCACCACCACAAGCACAGCTTCAACTCAGCACCAGCGCAGCCCCATCTTTGCACCAGCACATCCCCACCTTAGCAGGAATTCAGCTCCAACACAGCACCACTTCAACATCAGTTCAGCACCAACTCAGCATCAATGCCGCATCACCTCATTACAGCACCAATTCAGCATGATACAGCACCACCTGATACCAGCTCAGCACCACCATCAGTATCACTAAGCACCACCTCAGTATCGTTCACTACTACCTCAGTTTCGCTCAGCATCAGATGAGCATCACCTCCACACAGCACATCACCACCTCAGCATCACTCAGCACCACCTGTGTATAGGTGGTGGTGTGCTGCACCAGCACACCACCACCTCACACCACCTGAGCATCACTCACCACCATCTCACTTTGCCCTCCGTCCGCTTCTCGTGATGTAATTCAGGTACTATTTTCCAACCTCCCCCTCCCGTTGTTTATGTCCCCCTCTAAAAAAAACATATATCAAACAAGCATTAGAACAGGCAGGAAGAAGTTGTCACTATTGCAAGGACAAAAAAAGAGAAGATATGTGTTATGTTTTTTTTTTTAATAGGGTTGTTCAGTTGTACATAATGTCTTCTTGGTTATATATATGGTAACAAAAATGTTTCTAACACTTTTTTATTATAACTTTTCAACATGCTTCACAGCAGCCACACTGCTCTACAACATTGCTTAATGACTTTGGCAAAGCCATTCGCTCTGGCTAAACACTTATAAGGTCCCAAAGGCGAGACCTTTTCCTGAGCTTCATCCTCAAAAAATTCTGCATTTCATGGTTGAATTGCTTACCAGTTTTCTGATTCCTTCTTTCTGCTGTAGTTAAAGAGGAGGGGCGACTGTGTGTGGAGGCACTTTGACAAGAGAAACACTGAATACTGTCACTACATTAAGATGTCCTTAGGAGAGAGGGAATACCTTGCAATGATCCTAAGGAATTTTTAATCTCATATTGAAACAACCATAAATGATGACTATACCTGTTTATCGTTTTTTTTTTTTTAAATGGCAATACATTGTTTTTAAAAAAATTACTCTTGTTCTTTTGTCCATCATTTTTAGTGAAAGCTTGCTTCATGCCTCTTAAAACTCTCTTCAGCTTTACTTTGTCCTCCTTTATTCTTAACGTCCTTCAGTCTCACTTCTCTTGCGCTTTAGGTTCATGTCAGCTCCCCTTTCATCTTATTTCAGTGTCGTTAACTCACTTTTCATTCTTGCTTCAGTCCTGCTTCAGTCTCACTAGGGTCTTTCTTTAGTCCTGACTCTTTTGCACTTGTCTCGTTTCAAACCTGCGTTGTTCCATTCCCTACCTTGTTTCCTCACACGTCTGCCCTATTTCCATTACGTTTTAGCTCTGTTTCTGTCAAATTTGTTCTTAGTTGAGCGAGGTTGGCAAATGAAACTGGCTCCAAGATTTAACTCTGTTCCCTAGGCCCAGTTCTTCTTTTCTTTCCACTCTTCTATTTCTGGTTTCCACACAGAGAACTGGCTTAAGGGCATGGTTAGGAGTGAGCTGTCACTCTACATAATTAGCAGTATTTATTATGGTCTGGCAGTTGGAAATGGATTGGTCCTAATCGAGCAGGACGAAGACTGATTTGCATATGGCTGGTCTCTATCTAGACTCTGGAACGACATAGGCGGTGAAAAATAATGGTCTGGCCCAGAGCGATTGTCAGTGGCTAAGATTCATTCAAGCTTTTGTTCCATCACTTTGTTGTTGCAACAGACACATCAGTAAAGAGGTGTATATTGTGTTGCAGTAACAATTCCGCTGCCCTCCTCCAAACCCACCTACCCTTCCCCTTAAATCATTCATGTTTCTGTGTTTACATTTGACCCTTTCCAGCACTTTGCTGCTTCTCGGATAGGTTCATGCTATATATAAAACATATACATATATGCATATAAATAGGCCAGAAGAACAGGGGCCCCAGGGAAAAGAGAATCTCTAGCTGAGCCTCTTTTGTACGTGACAGAGACAAAGCTGTGAGAAGAGACAAGGAGGCACATGTGTAAAGGCTTTTTGTGGTCACAAATGGACCTCTTCACAGAATCTGCCCTTTTGCAAACGCATAAAAAACCTTTTAACATGTACAAAGCCCTCATTGTGATTCAGTAACCTATTATAATATCACAAATTGGGTTTGCAATTTGATATTAGGAGGGGGGGTGTTTAGGGCATCCCTTCCTAATACCGAATCGCAGTGGTATGTTTGAATGTTTTGCGACCGAAATGCGGTTGCAAAAGAGTTGCATTTTACTGTCTACTTCAAGTAGATGGTAATCCATTTGCAAATGGAAAGGGAATCCCCAAGGAGCCCCTTCCCCTGTGAATGTTTGTAAAAATATTTTTAAGAGCAGGCAATGGTCCAATGGACCACTGTCTGCTCTTAAAAAAAGAAAGCAAAACTTTTCATTTTCTTTTTAAAAAACATCCCATTTTCCTTTAAGGAAAACAGGCTGCATTTAAAAAAAATAGATTGCTTCATTTAAAGATTTGATTTAGGTTTTTGTATAGCACTTGAATTCCCTGAGGCGTCTTGGCGCTGGTTCTGTCTTTAGGAGGGAGATGCTACCGTAATTGCTAAAAGCCAAGTTTTGAGAGATTTCCTGAAGGACATGGGGAGAGACTTCCCCAATTTTGCAGTTGCCAAAATAAAACTTCTATCTCCCCATGAGACTTGATTAATCTTGGGAATCACCAGAAACTTAGCTGTAGATGACCACTGATCTCAGTTTCCTTGATGGGCTGTACCAGGTAAAACTGTGCCGCAGATAGACTCGGCCAATATAATGTAATGCCTCAAAGGCTGTGCATTGTGCCTTCAATTCAACTCTTTTTTGTACTGGAAGCCAGTGCTGCTTGTCCAGGGCCGTAGGCACAGATTGATACTTGAGAATTCCCAAAAGAAGATGTGCTGATGCATTTTGCAGCATCTGTAGTTTGTGGAGGAATCTTTATTTTATTATTCAGAAAAAGAGCATTGCCATAATCCAATTTGGACAAGGCCAATGCTGTGACAACAGTTTTTTGAAGGTCAGATGGAATGTAAAGACAGACCCATCTCATTATTCCCAGGATGAAGCATACAGATGAAACTACAGAATTGACCTGATCTTCAAAGATTAATTTACTGTCAAAGACAATACCAACATTTCTGACTTTCCTCACGGGCAAGGGCAATTAGCCCATTTCCTGAGGCCACCAGTTTGGTGACCAGAAACAGGTGTCATTGCCTAGAAGAAGGTACTCCGAACCAAGATGTGATTCAAACGTAGCACAGAGAGCGTCATCAAGGGTGTTCAGGAGTGAGGAGAACAGTGAAACTCAGCGCACAACAATAAGGTGAGGGCAAATAATAGAGCAACTTGGGTTCAGTAACTCCTTTGTTGTTCCCAGGCTCACCTGAAGAACAAACAGTACTGGTAAAAATAAAACAAATCAAATTAATGGGGTGAACTTCAACACATAATATGATAAAAAACGAAGGTTGCAGCCTTCCCCATATGGTGTGTCAGGAGCCAGGCATCGCCTTTAAAACTGGCATACTAGTGCCTACAAGGAACACAAATGTGAGCACAATGAATAGCTGCAATCGAAGCATCCACCTAATGCCAGAAGCTCTGCGGACGCGCAGAGTTGCTATCTCAATAGCCCATCATCAGGGTGTGTGTGTCCAGGAGTGAGGAGTGCAGCGCTACTTAGCGCACGACAATAGGGTGAGGGTAAATAATAGAGCAACTGGGGTCCAGCAACCCCTCTTGTTTCCTGGCTCACCTGAAGAACAAACAGTTCTGGTAATACAAAGCAACTCAAATTTAAAGGGTGAATCTCAACACATAAAATGATTAACAATGGAGGCAGCAGCCTTCCCAATATAGCGCCAAGAGCCTGGCACCTCCTTTAAAACTGGCACACTAGTGCCTACAAGGAACGCAAATGTGAGTGCAATGAATAGTTGCAATCGAAGCATCCGCATACTAGCTACGTGGACGCACAGAGTGGCTGTCATGGGGGGGGGGGCAGAAGTGAGGAGAACAGCGCTAATCAGTGCATGACGATAAGGTGAGGGCAACTAACAGAGCAGCTGGGGTCCAGCAACCTCTCTGTCAATCAAAGCAATCACACACTTGGTGGTCTGCTGACCCCAGCAGGCCACCATCCTTGTGATTTTAGCGATTCCCAATGGGTCACAAACTGAGACCTCCCTCATTAATATTCATGAGGTCGGTCTATTTTTGACTCACTGGGAATCACAAAATGTGTCCAAGACACATTAGTACATTGGTGTTTTGCGATTACCAAATATCAAATCGCAATAATTCTCTAGTTGGTAATCTCAAATAAATATCTTTGTACATGTGGCACAAAATGTCTCCAGGGACAATGATGCAAAGAACAGGGAAGACAAAGCCAGCTCTGAACCCAGATGTTAAATACCCAGCAACTCTTCTGACCATAGGAATTCCCTGCATCAGCTTGCAATTCGCATGTTTTTAATTTAGCTATTTTAGCAGTTTGCAGCATTTTAAATACATCGTCTCCCTTTGCAAGTATCAGCTACCACATGAGAATGTGTGATGTAAACAAGAAGTGACTAAACCACAAACCTGCCAACTCCTGATAACTTTTCTCCATGTGACAAGAGAGATGGGGCATTGGAGGAAGTGGGGCTCTGTGCTGAGCACACCCTAAACCACTTGTACCCTCCCTTCCAACAAAATTAAACAAAAAAAATCTGAGGCTGCAGCTGATGTCCTGAGGAGGTTTCACACCCAGGAATGGACATCAGCTGTGGAAAGCCTCCAAACAAGAGCTCATTGAACCATCTCTGCAGGGGTTTGTAGCTCACTTGGCATTTCACCATGTGTCATTGGCTCTTAACTGGAGACCATGTGAAGAGACCTGATGTGACACAAGGTGGGACCATTTGAGTTGGAAAGTCTGAAACCCATAGTTTTGCCTTTTGTTTAGTTGCAGCATCTCTTCTCCCTTGCTAGGAGAGTCAGTGATCGACCTATTTACTTTTCTTTACATTAGTAATACATGTCTGTACCTGGAGGCATTCCTGGAGCGCATATTTCCAGGTAGGGAACCCGGTTGAAAATTGTATCTCTGCTGCACTTCTTGGCATCTCCATCCTGGTAGATCATGTCCACAATTTCACTGAGCCAGGTGGTCCCTAAAAAAGTCAGAAAATCACTGATTAGACAGTGTGAAAACCAAAAGAAGGAGATGTGGGTGGGAGATCAGACGGATAGTCTGAAAGCTGCACTGGAGATGGGAAACGGATGACAGACTGGAGGCAGATAGAAAGTCCATTAGCTAAAAAGCTTTAAGCAAGTGCCGAATTAGTGGGGTGTGGGAGTGGTGGAGTAAAACAATGCAGGAAGTGGACTTTGTAAATGTGCCATGAGAGGAAACAAGGCATATAATGGAGTTTTATTCATTTCGGGTACAGTGACATGGAGAACAACATGCAGGCTACTTATACAGGAAATAGAAAGAGAGGTGACAAGGTAAAAGAGAACTAGACATGGGTCCAGATCACAAAGCAGTTTTGACTAGTGCAAGAACATGGCCTTGGTGATAAAGAAGGCAGTGTTAAGAACAAATACATTTTACCACCATTTCATAATAGAAGATTTGTGAAGGAAGTGATTCAGGAAAAGAATACTTGTTTGCAGTGTAACATTTAAAGATGAGTGCCTTCTTAACTGTTCATTAAACAAAATGTTACTGCAAGGGTCACTTGCCTATTTTTTGGGGGCTTTGTGTTATGCTACTGTACTGATATATCTAAGTAAACAACTGAACATAAATTAATAGACACAAACCAATATAAAAACACACTTAAAACAGAATCTGCCATATCACAACAAGATTGTCAAAACAGAAGGCAACACCAAGACTGCAGGACAACACAGCAACTTACATTGCAATAATGCAGCATAAAAATAAGGTAGTGTTAGAACACATGACCACCACAAGATGCCACACAATAAACATGCACAAACATTCTTGTTACACGTTGCTTCCTCCAGAATCCTGGTGTAATAATACAATGGTAAAACATATATGGGGCAAGCACTGGCTTAATTTACCACCAAGGAAATGAAATAGCACCATTGAAACATTTTTGTGATATGGACCTTTATGCGAAAGGGCTCATTAATGTCATCAGTGGAGGAAATAGGGGAGGTCAATATGGATTCTAGATCTAGCATCCATCATTGATCCGGATCAGGACTGGCCTCAATGAAATATGCTGAATTTGTCCCAGTGTGATTTACAGACATATGCTCAGCAGCACCTGCCTGCACATTGTCTTCTCTTCACTCGAAGAAGCAACCTGTAGGCAGTAGGAAGCTTTCAGTTCGGTTCAAAGCTTTATTCGATTTGTAAAACAAACCATACAAGCAAAACAGATTTACATATTTAACATTGTTTTCTAAAATTTCATCAAGGTCACCAATTCTAAGAACTATCTAAAAACCATCACGGACATAATATGTTACAGTCTAAAAACATAATTTGACCGGTATAATTGGGATTTAGACGATACACAGTCTATTACCTGATAAAAACTGAGTTCACTTAAAATACATACAAATTTACAGACAGGAGAGCATAGGATTAAACACGGTCAAATGCATCAGATGACTATGGCTTTCCTGGCAGCTGTACATTTTAGTATGTATGACGCAACAAAAAAACAAATATCCAAATCATTTAAAGAGGATAGTAGCTGTAAAGCATTCTTTGTAGAACGAAAATTGTTTTTTAAAAGGATGGGTTTTAGATATAATACCCTAAAAGAACGGTAAAATTTACAAAACAATAAAAAGTGGCAGCAACTCTGAAGTGAGATGTTATCACAAGGGCATACAGTATCGGATCATCTGGCTTTCATTACAGGGAATGCTACAAGATGGTGTGCGATTCCCAACCTTAAGCGTGTTAAAACAAACCAGTGAGAATTACGAGTAACACCAGAAAGATAAGGTTGGAGACCGGAAATTGGATTACATTCCCGGTAGAACATCACAGATTGTAACGTTCCAAACACCCTGTCACGACACTCCTTCTTGTGATTTAAAAACCTTTGTTTTATGTCGTTTTTGGGGATAGATACAACAGATTTGGGGTCAAGAAACATGTCAAACTTGAATAGGAGATTGAACCAGTGGTGGATGTACTTAAGCCACATGATACGTGAAGAGTGGTCCAACCTGAGACAATCAAGGATTATCTCCTGGGTGAATTGTGTTTCAGTCTTGGCCCAGATTGAGCGCCATAGCAGCAAGGGACGTAATGCTGCTAAGTCAGAGATAAATTTGATTCCGACTTCTTCGTGAATCAGTTCTACTGATGCTGAAGGTGGTACACACAACAACTTTCTAAGGAACTTATTTTCATCTCTCTGTACAGATGGGCCAACGCAATGTCCCCACACCCCCGCACCATACAGCACTGATGTAACACCTTTTACATTATAGATATTCAACATGTCTTTGATGCTCCTCACCCCAAGTTTAGATGAAAATTTAAAAATACTATTAGTGATCCTTATCATTTTTAAGCTGATGTTGTCGAACTCGGGTTGCCATGTCCCATCGTTTGCATAAGTAATTCCTAGATAGCAAAAGGTTTTAACTTGTGTCATCTTAACCTTTTCTATGAAAAAGCTAGATTTGGCTTTCTTAGCTTTCACCCCACAGGACATTACAAAGGTTTTAGATTTATTTATTAGTAGTCTCCTACTTTCAATAAACAGCATAAATCTATCAATAAGGCGCTGTAGTCCAATCTGCGTGCGGGACAATAACACAGTGTCGTCCGCATACAATAGTATTGGAACCGGTTTCCCTCCTATCAATGGTGCATCTGCGGGAATCTGGCACAGAATGGAATCAATTTGGTTGATGAAAAGGGAAAATAAAAGGGGGGCCAGTACACAGCCCTAGCGTATGCCTCTTGAAACTTTAAAGAAAGGAGTGCATTCGCCAAGGGAAGCATAGCGCACCTTACATGACAATCTCTCATAGAGCCTGGCCAGGAAAAAAACAATCTCCTTAGGTGCTCCCGTCTCTATCAGAACCTGCCATAGTATAGAGTGGTCGACCAGGTCGAACGCACTGCTCAGGTCCGCGAAACAAAGAAACAGGCTGCCTTTTTTTTAAACTTTTGTACATTTGTTGATTAAAAGATCTAGATTGACACACTGTTCAAGTGTCCCCATGCCTTTCCTGAAACCGTATAGGACTTTAGTTAAAATATCCCTGTCAATTGCCCAAGTTTCCAGTCTCTTCAGCATAATTCGGCTCATTACCTTGACTGATGCGTCCAACAATGAAATAGGGCGATAATTACATGCCTCCGATTTGCAGCCTTTCTTAAAAAGTGGTATGATGACCGACTGTCCCCATGATCGTGGAAGGCAACCCTCTGCTGCTGCATTAAAAAGCCTCACCAGTATGGGCGCCCACAGATTCATTTCGGTTTTAAGTAGGTCTATGGGTACTCTGTCTGGGCCCGGAGCCTTTCCTCCTTTGCTATTGGACAGGCCGTCGTAAACCTCATCCAGGCTTATTCCCAGTGGTAAGGGCAACCAAACAGAAACCTCATGATCCGGGGATTTCCAGAGACTTCCCGTCAAGGTTAAAAATGTTGGTATAATGTTCTATCCATGCATTGCAAGCTACATAGGATGTGAATTCCGGGATGCCGTCTGTGTTAAGAAAGGGGCTGTTAATGGTCTCCCAGTAGAGTTTGCTATTTTGAGTTTCAGCAGCTGAGTTTAAATTATGCCATGCTTCTTCTTGCAGGACCTTTTTCCTGTTAGAAAGGGCCACCTAGTAATTGGCACGCAATATTTTAATGTTAGTGACGTTGCGTGGTTTAGTACTAAGTGCCTTTTTTAGTTCACGTAGGGACAATGTGCAATGTTTGTCTAACCAACCCAACCTTACAGCTCGATTTTTTGTCTGTTTCTTTGTAAATATTCCTTCAATGGTTGTGTTTATCCTAATAAAGCTTAAAAGCAGGGTTGCAGAATTGGTGACATCTCCAAGACAATAATTGATCTCATTTCTGCATTTTTCTACTACCTCCTTATGTTTTTTCACTGGATCGATTCCGGCCCATTTGATCCTTGGGCCGTTCGGTCTCGTGGGGGCTATGTCCGTGGAGCAGGTTTCGTTATTGGATGGCTTTGTTCCCCAACCCAATAGAGTCAGAGAGATACTATTGTGATCACTTAGGGTTTCTTCCCTAACCCACAGATTGGTGTATTCGCTATTATTGGACATCAAAATGTGATCAATATTGGTGTTGGCGTTCCTACCAGTGAATGTAGGACAAGTAGAATTAAGCTTATTCTTGTTACAACTAAGCAAATCTAGGTCAAATTTAACTAGCAATTTATTTAATATCGAACCATAATTACAGTGTGGGAAGTGTAGGCTATCCACACTCTCGGCCACCACACTGCTGCCCATCTCTTTTCTAAAGCCACAGGGGTTACCCATTGCTAAAGGGCATGGCTGAATAATAAAATCCCCAGCCCAGAGGATGGCTGCCATTCTACGCGAAGTTGCCAGTACCCTTTTAATTTCGCTTTCCAGAGGGAATAAAATATTTCCCCTCGAGGCATCAAAATTGTTGTTGTAGAAATTTATAAGAATTAGGTCTTTACCCTTGCTAGATTCCATCCGTAACACCTGACTATGTGTTCCAACAGCAGAGTAACTTTTGGTTTTAAAGTTAGTCAATTTGTTGAAGATTAATAACAATAGGCCACCCTTTGCTCTACCTGATTAGGAATTAGAGGCGTTTAGACAATGAGATGAGTAGCCTTCTACATAGATAGGTTCTTGACACCACGTTTCTTGGAGACAGATGATGTCATGGCCAGCCCCGATAAACTCCTTCCAAAACGGGGTATTCAGTTTACCTGTGATGCCGGCTATATTCCAAGTAATAATTGTGTAACCCACAGCTGCAGCTGCAATTATGGTATCACTTACACATTGTGGGGCAGGCGTTTTAACAGAGACTCCCAACTTGATACCTAAGGATGCTGCCAATAACTCCTGTTGAACCGCTAATAGGTCTTCTTCTATATCAGGTATCCTACCTGGGTTAGATGTACCCGCTATCAGAATAGGGAAGATGGGGTAATTAATTAAATTTAGTGCTATAGAAATTTCGGATTGGTTAACTAAGGCACTCCCTGGATTCTCATCAGGCCCTAGTACCCCCTGGGTCGGGTAAAAACTATAGAGGATGGCTGACGGTCAATCGACCATTTCTAAGAAATCATATCTATTTCTAACGGGAATACCTCGCCAGCCCTCCATTGTATGCTGATCTCTACTAGGATACCACGGCCGAGGTTTCCACTCCCTACTCCTATTCCTCTGAGTATACCGGGAACCCACATAGTTCCAAGGGAGCTCTGGTGGTTGCACCCAGTTTGGGGCTATCGGGTACTGGTGGCTACGCACAGGTGGATAAAAGTAGGAGAGACGATATGCATCAATCCCCCCTTTCTTGGCCAAATCTGGCCATGAACAAATATAATCCACCATATCTGGATCGTCACAGGAAACTATAATACAGTCTCCCTGTGTGCTTTTGGGTTCAGCCCCAATCCACGGGACTCTACGCACCGCTGAGCTACGATTTAAATAAGGGGGTTGTAAGGGCCTATTTAAGCTGAGCCACTGTAAGACCTTGTTCCGAAGGGACCAGGACGGTTCCTCTGTACTTGTAAGCAGTTCAGGGACCCCCGTAAGAATGACAGTGTAGGGAGACACTTCTGGCGGTAAATGGACGGGGCGTTTGGACCTAAACCCCCTCTTTCCCTCGCCCAGTGAATTCGATGGAGGGTGCTGGGACATTAATGGAAGAATAGGCCTCTGATTCGATGGCTGAGGAGGTCCCTTGTTGGGGATAGATTGGGTCGGGGTAGGCTGGGAAGGGGTAGGCTGAGAAGAAATAGTAGCCAGAGACTTAGTCATAGGCCCGCACCCGGGAATAGTTGAAGAGGGGGTTTGTGGCCCTTTCGGCTTAGTTTGATTAGATTGAGCTTTTGTCACCTTGGAAGTCTTATCCCCGCAGTCCAGATGAGCCCCTTGGATTCCTGTTCTAGGGGGATTCGTTGTGCCCACCCCGGGGTTTGCTTGACCCAAGCTATGCTGATTCAGTGGCTTCTGGGAAAGTATGGCGAGTTGTTTTTCTATCGACATTATGCTCCGTTCTAGGGGTTGCAGATAATGTTTTAGTAGTTCCCTGAAACTTGCTAAAAGCTGGGAGTTAGCACTACATGAGCTACAGGTACACCCCTCCGCGCCCGTGGTCATTAAATTTGCTGTTGGGTCTAGTAAATTAATAAGTGAAATATTGGAATCATTTGGAGCACCCTGTGGCACGGGAGCAATTGCCCCCTTCTTGTTAGTTGTTAAAGCTTGGGGTTTATTTGAAGTGTCCTTCTTTTTATCTTTGCCCTGTTTAGGAACAGCGCCCTCCTTTGCCCTCTTAAACTGGTCATTGAGACCTAAGTCTTGAGTTAAAAGTAGCTGGAGGTCTGGAGTTTTCTCAAGATTCCCCGTAGAGTCAAAGTCAGAGGTAAGATTGGTAGCTGACAAATCAACAGTTTTCGGGATAGAGTGAACCTCTACTAAGACGTTTGGTTGCAGTAGGACCGGAATGAATGAAGCTGGTTGGAGTGGGGATAGCGCTGAGGCTATAGGGCCCATGGAAGACCTCCTGGCAATTGCCAGGTCTTGTGACACCCTTCGCTCCAGCAGGGAAATGCTTTGATCGATGACCTCGTTAGTTCTAGAAATAAATTGGTCAAGCGGACCAGTGATCAGAGCAGTTTTCATCGCCGTCTTGCTTCTTGACCCCCTAGTCATAGTGGCAGGTTAGAGTACCTTACACAGTATTTTTGAGATGAAATTAACTGGACATATGAAGTAAGAATAAATGCACCTTAATTTGTAAACTTGCAGACCGGATCAAGAAGCCAAGGGGGGCGGCCCAGCCCAGCCTAGCTCGGTCTAGAACGGGCTAAAACGGGCCCGCCCTTGGCCCGGGCTTTGCCCGGCGCGATTCGCGACGCGGGGACTGTCGCAATTTTGAAGCGCCTCCGAGCGCGGGACCAGCAGTGGCGGCTTCCGGTGTCCAGCAAAGCAGGCTGGTAGCTGTAGTCTCCCTCCACTCAGCGGCCGTTAAGGTGGCTAACTACGGCGGCGGGAGGGAGACCAGAGTGACAGCGGGAGCAGTGCTCTGCAGCAGGTGCAAGAAACAACAGGTAAATTCCCCCTCCGAGATCCGTTAGGTAGAAGTGAGCGTGACACCCGCTCCACCGGGACTGTCGCAATTTTGAAGCGCCTCCGAGCGCGGGACCAGCAGTGGCGGCTTCTGGTGTCCAGCAAAGCAGGCTGGTAGCTGTAGTCTCCCTCCACTCGGCGGCCGTTAAGGTGGCTAACTACGGCGGCGGGAGGGAGACCAGAGTGACAGCGGGAGCAGTGCTTGCAGCAGGTGCAAGAAACAACAGGTAAATTCCTCCTCCGAGATCCTTTAGGTAGAAGTGAGCGTTTCAATTCCATCTGGGAACAAAAATGAAGGCCTCATTTAAAGGGCCATCAGCCTCTTTTTCTTGGAGTATTGTACATGCTGGAGCTATATGGAGCCTCTCACCTAAATGGCAATACAATTGAGCTACACAAAGGCACACATCTGTTTATCAATTTCGAAAGGAAACTATAGTACACAGCTTGTTATCAATTCACAAGTACTTAAGAGAAACTGTGATTTTGAGGTAGGTTTTTAATGTGGTTTAACCCCTCCCCCCCAGAGAAACTGCAATACTGTACCACCTCAGCAAGTGTCTGGGACACCAGATAGAAAGAGGGGTCAGACGAGTGACATCTGAAAGAATCAGAATAACCCAAAACATGAAGCTACCTCAAACACAGAAAGAAATCAGGATGTTTCTTGGAGTTGTAGGTTACTGCAGGCAGTGGATTGTGGGATTTGCAGTACTAGCCAAACCATTTATTCAAATGACAAAGCAAAGAGCAAAAGACCAAAAGAGCAAAAGACACAGTTGAATGGGATGATGAAAGCATGACTGCTTTCTTAAAATTGCGTAACAATTGTGTGAAGCTCCATCATTATGGATGCCTGATTACTCGAAATACTTTGCACTATTTTGTGACACAAGAGACAATTGTGCTCTCTCAGTCTTAACCCAGACCCATGGGTTAATGCGATGACCTGTAACCTATTTATTTGCCACATTGGACCCAGTGTCATCAGCACTGCCAGGTAGTTTGAAAGCCGTAGCTGTAACTTGTATGAGTCTTGAGAAAAGTGAATCAATTGTTATGGGACACCCTGTAACTGTGTACGTCCCACATTCAGTCGCAATTCTATTAACAAGAACACGTACTTAGCATAGTAGGATGACTTATATGAAAGAATTATCGTTGGTTCAGAAAACGTGACAATTGTGAGGTGCACTGTTCTAAATCCAGCAACCTTCTTGCCAGATTCCCACTTTGAGGAAGTAAGAGAAGAAGTCGAACATGATTGTATCGACTTAACTGAGTTCAGTACTAAACCAAGAGGAGACATACAGGAAGAACCTTTAAAAGATCCTGAACATGAGTTATTTGTAGATGGCTCTTGTAAGCGACTTTGCAGAAGTCAAAGCATCCTATTTTCCAGGAGTCAAGTGTGCACAAGTAGCCAAATTGATTGCTTTAATAAAAGCGTGCAAAGTTGGGAAAAATTGGAGGGTAACCATTTACACTTGTAGCCAGTATGGTTACGGGGTTGTGCATGACTTTGGCCAGCTCTGGATGCAAAGGGAGTTCATGACTTCTTCAGGAACCCCTATTAAAAGTGGACAATTTGTAAAATAATTACTTGAAGCAATTCAATTGCCAAAAGAATTGGCCGTGGTCAAGTGTGCTGCTCACCAATCTGGAATTGACAAAGTGACAGCCGGTAATCGATATGCTGACCAAGTGGCCCAACATTGTGCCAAAAATAAAATGGCAATAAACAAGAAAATAGAACTATGTGGAAACAGCTGCCAACTTATGTTATTGAGAGGTGTGAATACTTGGGAAGAAGTAAAAGACTTACAAAATGAGGCAGAACAAAAAGAAAAGGAAGACTGGCAGAAAATAGGGTGTTGAGTGAGACTTGATGACAGTGTGATAGTCTACCTAGATGGGAGGTCAGTACTACCTGACTGTATGCTTGCACCAATGGCTAGATGGTACCATGGGGACGCACACATAGGGCGAGATGCCATGATAAGATTATACAGACAGGACTGGTTCAATGCGAAGTTCGGGAACATAGCAGAGAGTCTTTGCCAGATGCTTAACTTGTCAACAACGTAACCCTGGAAAGAAAACTGTAGTTTGCCCCGGGAAAATTGGGATTGCAGAACGTCCTTTTATTAGATTACAAAGTGATTTCATTCAGTTATCTCCTTGTCGAGGATTAAAGTATGTCTTGATCAATGTCTGTCTATTTTCAAAATGGGTAGAAGCATACCCTACACGCAGGAATGACAGCTTAACTGTAGCCAAACTCTTTTTAAGAGTGCTCATTCCTTGGTTCGGTTTTCCAGTAACGATTGAGTCAGACCAAGGGAAACATTTTAATAATGAAATAATTGGATTGATTTGCGAAGCAATCAAAATTGAGCAAAAGCTGCACTGTGCATACCGCCCAGAGGCTTCTGGAGTGGTAGAACAATTGAATGGCACAATCAAAGTAAGATTGGGAAAGGTGTGCAAATCTACCCAATTAGAATGGCCTGATGCTTTACCTCTTGTCCTGATGGGGCTCAGAAGCATTCCAGACAAGAAAACAGGCTCGAGTCCCCATGAAATACTCATGGGAAGGGCAATGAGGCAAGCATGTGTACCAGGACATCAGCTGTTAACTATATCTAATGATTTAGTGTTGGAGTCCTGCAAAGAATTGGCTGACCAAGTGTGTTCTATCTCTCATCAGATTGGGGAAGACGCTGAAGTCAGACATTCAACTCCAGCACATGATTTGAACCCTGGAGATTGGGTAGTGATAAAAAAATCACACCCGGGAATCTTGCCTAGCACCAAGGTGGGGAAAGCCACATCAAGTGATACTTGTTACCACCACAGCTGTAAAGTGCAAGGGAATCCCCAACTGGATCCATGCCAGCCATACGAAAAGGGTACCAGAACCTGACAAAGTTGTGCAGCTGAAGGGTCTTAAGAAGTTGATCCTGAAGTAGTTGACGATGAACAACCGAGAACCAGTCAGGATGAATGGATTCCAGTAGTCGACATACCTGAAATAAGAATAAGAACAAGAAGCCAAACATATCTAGATAGTCAGACTGACAGTGAGGATGAGATAGAAATAGAAGAACGTACTCAGATTACAAAAATCCAAGCTAATGGTAATCATGAGGAGGACCAGATAAGGAAAGAACATTATACTCAGACCAACAAAACCCCCACCAGAACACCTTTGTCTGAGGAGGGACAGATAGTTACTAGTCAAAACGCACAGGCAGAAAACAATAAAGAATCAGCAAGACCTGTGCAGGACCAGACAGGATTAGCAAAACGGGTTCAGGACAAAGAAAAAACTCCAGGCCCAACAAAGTCATATCCTGAATCAGTTCAGATTAGTCTAGAAAACCCATCCAGGTAGAAACGTCAACATTAATAAGCCCTGGACCAAGTCAGTTAGAGAGGATACCCGAAGTTGAGGAAAATCAAGTTGTGCCACAACTTAAAGAAAACAAAAGAACATTTGAAGAATTAGAAAGCACAGTGCCAGCTAAGAGACTCAGAAAAGGCGATAAATGGCCTGGTGTTGTTAAAAGACTGAAATATCGCCTAGTCACAATTGATGAAGAACCTGAGCAGGTGGATGAAGTGACAAGTCAAACTGAACCGTCTACAAGTAATCAAAGAAGGAGAAATCCACGCCTGAAAAAGCTGAATAATAAATTCAAATGCCCTGAATGGCGGTATATCATTCTTGAGGATTTCGAGAATCTGGAAATCAGTGATGATAGTGATGAAGAATTGATTGCTGATCAAAATATTGAAGAAGTGAGGCCAACTTGATTCAAAATCACAGGTGTATTCTGCGTAAAATTCTCAAAGAGGGGTTAAGCCTCCTTAATCAAAATGGCTGATAAAAGAGTTACTGGAAACTCGAAAAGAAGTTGCATAAAGACATGTTGTAGAATATGCATATGAAGTGTAGCAATAGTGCTCATAGTATGGCTAGGATTGACGATATTAATGTCTTACTTAATGGCTGCTAAGCAAAATGACAGTAGTATACATGAAAAGATAGCGAGCCACAAACAAGATAGAGTAGACTTAGAAGCACCAGATGAGTTAGATTTACACCACTTTAGGAATAGAAATGAGACAGATATGAATGTTTTCGCAAATCTGTTAGTGCACTATGTAGAAACAATGCAAATTAGTGATTGCTATGTATGTATGAAACTACCAGCATCTGTAGCTGAAGGTGTTACCTACCACCATTTACGCCTGACCTATGGCATTTTCTGTAGCATATTAACTAGTCTGTTTTATAAAACTGGAAGATTACAGTATTATTATTCTAACATAGATGTAATTTTCTCTGAAATCCCTATCCATAGAAAAATGAACCCTGTCCTTAGTAGTAAAGTCTCACAATTCATGGGTGAATATTTTCTAACAATGAAATCAATATATATAGCTGAAGCACACAAAGACAATCTAACTTGTAGATTACACGAGGAGGAGAAAATATTTCTGAATTTAGTAGGGAAAAGGAGACAGGATTTCCATAAGAAAGCCACTGAACCGAAATCTCAGATACCCAAATGGGCTGAAAGGGAGACATTTATGGCAACTAGCAAGACTCATGCTGCTATGTCACTTGATTTTGAAAAGAAAGGGAAAATCTGTCTCCATAGAAAGAAAACTGAGTATACCAATGTATTCCTCAGATCCAGTGAATGTGAACACAATTTCCTCATAATTGGGGGTTGGGGACTAAAAGGGGGAACTGATCCAGTATTTCCTGGAGTCTATTATATTTGTGGGGACAAAGCTTACTTTAAGCTGCCTGATCATTGGTATGGGAGTTGCTATTTCGGAATAGTATTCCCAAAGGTATACCATGTAAAAAGAATAATTGGAAGCAATGGACACAAAAAAGAACTAACACGATACACAAGAGCTAGTTTTGCAGAAATTGTAGGAGATATATTTAGTGCATTGATACCTTCAGTGGGAGTAGTTCTGAATACCCAAAGAATTTGCAAATTGTCTACAGTGGTGGATCGCTTATCGACTGACACTGCTGAAGGATTTCTATTGCTCAATACCGAATTGGTTGCAATCAGATCGATGGTTTTACAAAACCCCCCTAGAATCGACACGGTCAGCAGCCTCTCGACCACAGGGCTCTACCCCTCCCTCCACCTCCCCCCCGCTCCTCCAGACAAGCTGATGCAACGCCTTGAATTGCTAGAAGCACAGCTCGGGATCCTAGTTCACGGCCTAAAGGAAACTCTTCACTCCCTAGGTAAAACACAACGGTCATCCCCAGTCTTGGCTACCCCCCTTTCTCCTTCGCTAACAAACAAAACTGGCTCACCACCCACCACCCAAACCACGGCTCACGCAAGCCCCCGCCCCCTCTTAGGAAACCCTGGGTGGATTCACGACCAGAGAGACCCAAAAGAACGTATCCCAACCTTTCGCCCAGGAAGCAACCACACTCGCCGCATCATATGACCACCCTACCATCCCCCTCCACAAGCTAGCTCCTAATCTACAGATATCGACTTCGCCCACCTTAGCACAAACCCCGACTCTAACATCCTCACCCAAATCCGCAATCCAAGTTATTACTTGTATGGGTAGGGACCCTCCCCAACGCAAACCCCCCAGACCGCCAGAGTACCTAACTTCTATACCCAGGGCCCTCCCTGACACTCAGAAGCCTAAAGAAGAACCACACCTCAACTGTATGCTCATCAACAGCAGATCTGCTGCCAAACACGCGACAGAAATAGCGGAAGCCATCCTCTCACATGACCTGGATGTAGCCTTCATCACTGAAACATGGCTTAATACCCTGTCTCTCCCCAACATGGACATGCTGGTGCCTCCAGGTTTCTCAATCATCCATAAAGACAGACCTGAGCACAGAGAGGGTGGTGTAGCTATCATTCACAAAAGCGACCTCTCCATTTTAGAACATCCCGCATGCCTTTACAATTCCTTCGAATGCCTATCGGTCATCATCAAATCGAGTACTAACAGCCCACTTCACTGCCATCTCCTGTACCATCCTCCCGGTAACCACAACAAATTTGGAACTCAGCTCAAGGACTTGATCACCCAATGCGCTTTCAGCAACGATAATAGCCTAATTCTGGGGGACCTTAACCTGAGATGGAATGAATCAAAAAACCCACTCATCCAATCTCTGAATGATCTCCTGCTAGATAACGGTCTGTTCCAACATTGCCTAGAAGAAACACACCACCGAGGAGCAATCCTAGATACAATCATCGCGGACAAGAAATCAATCACTTTTCAATTGGTGACAGCTTGTATGTGTTTTGCAAGCGTCGGGGTTCCTCGAAGTTTAGTCAATGGCCAAATGCTTATCAGTAGTTCAAAGCCTTCTAGTACAGCATGCCGAACCTGTAATAGGGTGTCGGCTCTCAGACCTTCGGCGTGTGCGGCCATTGACTAAACTTCGAGGAACCCCGACGCTTGCAAAACACATACAAGCTGTCACCAATTGAAAAACGGGTTCGGCACGATATATATTTCCTTTCCATAACTGCTCAACAGTATTTGGTCTGTGTTATTACCTTGGGAGAACCTCGACAGCTGTTAAAACGAACAGAGGCTGGCACTAATTCCTAACGGGTTTCCCATTTTATCTGCGCAGGACACAGATCATCCCAGGAACCACAGACTGACTAATGCTATCTTTACACATGAGAACGCACTTTCGGCCTACACAGTGCAATACGTGGATCTATGTGGCAGTCCGAGTGTTACTGCTTTGAAATTGCAAGCTTAATATCTATTGCCCTGACGAAGTTCCAAAAGGCAAAGAGTGGAACGAAACGCGTTGGCTGTGCCTTTGATGCTTGAAAGAAATCCAAAATAAAGAAGAATTTATACAAAAAAAAGCTACTTCGGATATTGACTTTTCTTAGAGTGCACCTTCTTTTTCTGTTTCAATATTCTTGTAAATTACGCATCCTACGGCAGCGGATGTTAGAAGTGTTTGCACCACCATTAACTGTGAAACTAATGCATTGTTGTGCATGACCCGGTCTGCTGCTTTGGTCCTTTTGTTTAGGAAATCAATCACTATTGACTACATCATTCCTGTCGACTGGTCCGACCACCACATTATTCTTTTTCATATCATCCATCCAGCCCTTCCCAAACCCCCCACTCTGGCTCCTCCTAAATGGGTCAGGAACACATCCAGAGTCCCTCGAGACAAATTAGAAGAAGGGCTTAGCTCGCTCCTTCCAATCGATGTGGAGCACCTCTCAACCTCTGATCTAACCTCTCTCTACCACTCTAACCTGACACTCTCCTTGGACAAGCTGGCTCCCTTGAAACAAAAAAAACCTAGACCAACACCCTCAAGGTCTTGGTTCACCACTGACATCAACGAGGAAAGAAGACACCTCAGAAATGTTGAGAGAACCTGGAGGAATAATCCCTCCTCCCTCCATCGCAATCAACTTAAGACAGCACGCAGAAACTATAATAAGCACATCATGAACAAAAAGTCATCCTTCTTCTGCCTGGCCCTAAACAACGCTAAAACCGCCCCAACGAACTCTTTAATATCATTAGGAGCCAAACATCCAAACCGGCAACATCCAACATGACGGCGTCAAAATCGCTGTGTAACAACTTTGCTAGCTTTTTCAATGATAAAATCGCCAAAATTGATCTGGCTCTCAGCATGGACCCTGCCTCTCTCACGGGGACCTTGACACTAGCAACATTAAGTAATCCTCTAGTGAGTCCTCCTACACGTTGGACCTCATTCCGCCCCATCCATGAAGTTGAGATAATCAAGCTGATAGCCGCCGCTAAACCCTCATCCCACTCCCTAGACCAGCTCTCCTCGAACCTGATGAAAGACATGAAGCTCACCCTAGCCCCAATCTGGTGCAAGATAATCAATAGTTCACTGAGTACGGGACTCATTCCTGACTGCCTCAAAGTAGGCCAAGTCACGCCGCTACTAAAAAAACCTGGTCTGGACATTGAGGACATGAACAACTTCAGACCGGTGTCTAACCTTCCGCTCCTATCTAAAATTCTCGAAAGATGTGTTCTCCCTCAGCTAACCCAACAACTAGAGAATATCAATCTACTTGACCCTCACCAATCTGGATTCAGAAAGGGATGCAGCACCGAAACCGCAATCTTAAACGTCCTAGATGATCTTCACATGTCCCTCGACTCGGACCAATGTAGCCTTCTCATCCTACTTGACCTATCAGCCGCGTTCGATACAGTTGACCACTCCCTGCTCCTCAAAGCCCTCCAAGAGCGAGCAGGCATCGAAAGGACGGTACTTAAATGGTTCTCCTCCTTCTTTCATAACCGCTCACAAAGAATAAAAATCAACGGCTTCGAGTCCGACCCCCGGCCAGTCAGTAGAGGAGTCCCTCAAGGATCAGTTCTCTCTCCTCAACTCTTCAACGTATATATGGAACCCCTTACCACACTTCTAAGGAAATCTAACATTCCCTTCCACCTCTACGCAGACAATACACAACTCTACCTGGAAACTACATCGATTGAATACATCCACAGACTAAACGCCACACTCAAAGAGGTCCAGCAATGGCTCTCAATGAACCACCTCAAACTCAACCAAGAGAAAACAGAAGTTCTTCTCATCTCAAACACCTAAATGGCAATACAATTGAGCTACACAAAGGCACACATCTGTTTATCAATTTCGAAAGGAAACTATAGTACACAGCTTGTTATCAATTCACAAGTACTTAAGAGAAACTGTGATTTTGAGGTAGGTTTTTAATGGGGTTTAACCCCTCCCCCCCAGAGAAACTGCAATACTGTACCACCTCAGCAAGTGTCTGGGACACCAGATAGAAAGAGGGGTCAGACGAGTGACATCTGAAAGAATCAGAATAACCCAAAACATGAAGCTACCTCAAACACAGAAAGAAATCAGGATGTTTCTTGGAGTTGTAGGTTACTGCAGGCAGTGGATTGTGGGATTTGCAGTACTAGCCAAACCATTTATTCAAATGACAAAGCAAAGAGCAAAAGACCAAAAGAGCAAAAGACACAGTTGAATGGGATGATGAAAGCATGACTGCTTTCTTAAAATTGCGTAACAATTGTGTGAAGCTCCATCATTATGGATGCCTGATTACTCGAAATACCTTGCACTATTTTGTGACACAAGAGACAATTGTGCTCTCTCAGTCTTAACCCAGACCCATGGGTTAATGCGATGACCTGTAACCTATTTATTTGCCACATTGGACCCAGTGTCATCAGCACTGCCAGGTAGTTTGAAAGCCGTAGCTGTAACTTGTATGAGTCTTGAGAAAAGTGAATCAATTGTTATGGGACACCCTGTAACTGTGTACGTCCCACATTCAGTCGCAATTCTATTAACAAGAACACGTACTTAGCATAGTAGGATGACTTATATGAAAGAATTATCGTTGGTTCAGAAAACGTGACAATTGTGAGGTGCACTGTTCTAAATCCAGCAACCTTCTTGCCAGATTCCCACTTTGAGGAAGTAAGAGAAGAAGTCGAACATGATTGTATCGACTTAACTGAGTTCAGTACTAAACCAAGAGGAGACATACAGGAAGAACCTTTAAAAGATCCTGAACATGAGTTATTTGTAGATGGCTCTTGTAAGCGACTTTGCAGAAGTCAAAGCATCCTATTTTCCAGGAGTCAAGTGTGCACAAGTAGGCAAATTGATTGCTTTAATAAAAGCGTGCAAAGTTGGGAAAAATTGGAGGGTAACCATTTACACTTGTAGCCAGTATGGTTACGGGGTTGTGCATGACTTTGGCCAGCTCTGGATGCAAAGGGAGTTCATGACTTCTTCAGGAACCCCTATTAAAAGTGGACAATTTGTAAAATAATTACTTGAAGCAATTCAATTGCCAAAAGAATTGGCTGTGGTCAAGTGTGCTGCTCACCAATCTGGAATTGACAAAGTGACAGCCGGTAATCGATATGCTGACCAAGTGGCCCAACATTGTGCCAAAAATAAAATGGCAATAAACAAGAAAATAGAACTATGTGGAAACAGCTGCCAACTTATGTTATTGAGAGGTGTGAATACTTGGGAAGAAGTAAAAGACTTACAAAATGAGGCAGAACAAAAAGAAAAGGAAGACTGGCAGAAAATAGGGTGTTGAGTGAGACTTGATGACAGTGTGATAGTCTACCTAGATGGGAGGTCAGTACTACCTGACTGTATGCTTGCACCAATGGCTAGATGGTACCATGGGGACGCACACATAGGGCGAGATGCCATGATAAGATTATACAGACAGGACTGGTTCAATGCGAAGTTCGGGAACATAGCAGAGAGTCTTTGCCAGATGCTTAACTTGTCAACAACGTAACCCTGGAAAGAAAACTGTAGTTTGCCCCGGGAAAATTGGGATTGCAGAAGGTCCTTTTATTAGATTACAAAGTGATTTCATTCAGTTATCTCCTTGTCGAGGATTAAAGTATGTCTTGATCAATGTCTGTCTATTTTCAAAATGGGTAGAAGCATACCCTACACGCAGGAATGACAGCTTAACTGTAGCCAAACTCTTTTTAAGAGTGCTCATTCCTTGGTTCGGTTTTCCAGTAACGATTGAGTCAGACCAAGGGAAACATTTTTATAATGAAATAATTGGATTGATTTGCGAAGCATTCAAAATTGAGCAAAAGCTGCACTGTGCATACCGCCCAGAGGCTTCTGGAGTGGTAGAACAATTGAATGGCACAATCAAAGTAAGATTGGGAAAGGTGTGCAAATCTACCCAATTAGAATGGCCTGATGCTTTACCTCTTGTCCTGATGGGGCTCAGAAGCATTCCAGACAAGAAAACAGGCTCGAGTCCCCATGAAATACTCATGGGAAGGGCAATGAGGCAAGCATGTGTACCAGGACATCAGCTGTTAACTATATCTAATGATTTAGTGTTGGAGTCCTGCAAAGAATTGGCTGACCAAGTGTGTTCTATCTCTCATCAGATTGGGGAAGACGCTGAAGCCAGACATTCAACTCCAGCACATGATTTGAACCCTGGAGATTGGGTAGTGATAAAAAAATCACACCCGGGAATCTTGCCTAGCACCAAGGTGGGGAAAGCCACATCAAGTGATACTTGTTACCACCACAGCTGTAAAGTGCAAGGGAATCCCCAACTGGATCCATGCCAGCCATACGAAAAGGGTACCAGAACCTGACAAAGTTGTGCAGCTGAAGGGTCTTAAGAAGTTGATCCTGAAGTAGTTGACGATGAACAACCGAGAACCAGTCAGGATGAATGGATTCCAGTAGTCGACATACCTGAAATAAGAATAAGAACAAGAAGCCAAACATATCTAGATAGTCAGACTGACAGTGAGGATGAGATAGAAATAGAAGAACGTACTCAGATTACAAAAATCCAAGCTAATGGTAATCATGAGGAGGACCAGATAAGGAAAGAACATTATACTCAGACCAACAAAACCCCCACCAGAACACCTTTGTCTGAGGAGGGACAGATAGTTACTAGTCAAAACGCACAGGCAGAAGACAATAAAGAATCAGCAAGACCTGTGCAGGACCAGACAGGATTAGCAAAACGCGTTCAGGACAAAGAAAAAACTCCAGGCCCAACAAAGTCATATCCTGAATCAGTTCAGATTAGTCTAGAAAACCCATCCAGGTAGAAACGTCAACATTAATAAGCCCTGGACCAAGTCAGTTAGAGAGGATACCCGAAGTTGAGGAAAATCAAGTTGTGCCACAACTTAAAGAAAACAAAAGAACATTTGAAGAATTAGAAAGCACAGTGCCAGCTAAGAGACTCAGAAAAGGCGATAAATGGCCTGGTGTTGTTAAAAGACTGAAATATCGCCTAGTCACAATTGATGAAGAACCTGAGCAGGTGGATGAAGTGACAAGTCAAACTGAACCGTCTACAAGTAATCAAAGAAGGAGAAATCCACGCCTGAAAAAGCTGAATAATAAATTCAAATGCCCTGAATGGCGGTATATCATTCTTGAGGATTTCGAGAATCTGGAAATCAGTGATGATAGTGATGAAGAATTGATTGCTGATCAAAATATTGAAGAAGTGAGGCCAACTTGATTCAAAATCACAGGTGTATTCTGCGTAAAATTCTCAAAGAGGGGTTAAGCCTCCTTAATCAAAATGGCTGATAAAAGAGTTACTGGAAACTCGAAAAGAAGTTGCATAAAGACATGTTGTAGAATATGCATATGAAGTGTAGCAATAGTGCTCATAGTATGGCTAGGATTGACGATATTAATGTCTTACTTAATGGCTGCTAAGCAAAATGACAGTAGTATACATGAAAAGATAGCGAGCCACAAACAAGATAGAGTAGACTTAGAAGCACCAGATGAGTTAGATTTACACCACTTTAGGAATAGAAATGAGACAGATATGAATGTTTTCGCAAATCTGTTAGTGCACTATGTAGAAACAATGCAAATTAGTGATTGCTATGTATGTATGAAACTACCAGCATCTGTAGCTGAAGGTGTTACCTACCACCATTTACGCCTGACCTATGGCATTTTCTGTAGCATATTAACTAGTCTGTTTTATAAAACTGGAAGATTACAGTATTATTATTCTAACATAGATGTAATTTTCTCTGAAATCCCTATCCATAGAAAAATGAACCCTGTCCTTAGTAGTAAAGTCTCACAATTCATGGGTGAATATTTTCTAACAATGAAATCAATATATATAGCTGAAGCACACAAAGACAATCTAACTTGTAGATTACACGAGGAGGAGAAAATATTTCTGAATTTAGTAGGGAAAAGGAGACAGGATTTCCATAAGAAAGCCACTGAACCGAAATCTCAGATACCCAAATGGGCTGAAAGGGAGAAATTTATGGCAACTAGCAAGACTCATGCTGCTATGTCACTTGATTTTGAAAAGAAAGGGAAAATCTGTCTCCATAGAAAGAAAACTGAGTATACCAATGTATTCCTCAGATCCAGTGAATGTGAACACAATTTCCTCATAATTGGGGGTTGGGGACTAAAAGGGGGAACTGATCCAGTATTTCCTGGAGTCTATTATATTTGTGGGGACAAAGCTTACTTTAAGCTGCCTGATCATTGGTATGGGAGTTGCTATTTTGGAATAGTATTCCCAAAGGTATACCATGTAAAAAGAATAATTGGAAGCAATGTTCACAAAAAAGAACTAACACGATACACAAGAGCTAGTTTTGCAGAAATTGTAGGAGATATATTTAGTGCATTGATACCTTCAGTGGGAGTAGTTCTGAATACCCAAAGAATTTGCAAATTGTCTACAGTGGTGGATCGCTTATCGACTGACACTGCTGGAGGATTTCTATTGCTCAATACCGAATTGGTTGCAATCAGATCGATGGTTTTACAAAACCCCCCTAGAATCGACACGGTCAGCAGCCTCTCGACCACAGGGCTCTACCCCTCCCTCCACCTCCCCCCCGCTCCTCCAGACAAGCTGATGCAACGCCTTGAATTGCTAGAAGCACAGCTCGGGATCCTAGTTCACGGCCTAAAGGAAACTCTTCACTCCCTAGGTAAAACACAACGGTCATCCCCAGTCTTGGCTACCCCCCTTTCTCCTTCGCTAACAAACAAAACTGGCTCACCACCCACCACCCAAACCACGGCTCACGCAAGCCCCCGGCCCCCTCTTAGGAAACCCTGGGTGGATTCACGACCAGAGAGACCCAAAAGAACGTATCCCAACCTTTCGCCCAGGAAGCGACCACACTCGCCGCATCATATGACCACCCTACCACCCCCCTCCACAAGCTAGCTCCTAATCTACAGATATCGACTTCGCCCACCTTAGCACAAACCCCGACTCTAACATCCTCACCCAAATCCGCAATCCAAGTTATTACTTGTATGGGTAGGGACCCTCCCCAACGCAAACCCCCCAGACCGCCAGAGTACCTAACTTCTATACCCAGGGCCCTCCCTGACACTCAGAAGCCTAAAGAAGAACCACACCTCAACTGTATGCTCATCAACAGCAGATCTGCTGCCAAACACGCGACAGAAATAGCGGAAGCCATCCTCTCACAAGACCTGGATGTAGCCTTCATCACTGAAACATGGCTTAATACCCTGTCTCTCCCCAACATGGACATGTTGGTGCCTCCAGGTTTCTCAATCATCCATAAAGACAGACCTGAGCACAGAGAGGGTGGTGTAGCTATCATTCACAAAAGCGACCTCTCCATTTCAGAACATCCCGCATGCCTTTACAATTCCTTCGAATGCCTATCGGTCATCATCAAATCGAGTACTAACAGCCCACTTCACTGCCATCTCCTGTACCATCCTCCCGGTAACCACAACAAATTTGGAACTCAGCTCAAGGACTTGATCACCCAATGCGCTTTCAGCAACGATAATAGCCTAATTCTGGGGGACCTTAACCTGAGATGGAATGAATCAAAAAAAAACACTCATCCAATCTCTGAATGATCTCCTGCTAGATAACGGTCTGTTCCAACATTGCCTAGAAGAAACACACCACCGAGGAGCAATCCTAGATACAATCATCGAGGACAAGAAATTAATCACTATTGACTACATCATTCCTGTCGACTGGTCCGACCACCACATTATTCTTTTTCATATCATCCATCCAGCCCTTCCCAAACCCCCCACTCTGGCTCCTCCTAAATGGGTCAGGAACACATCCAGAGTCCCTCGAGACAAATTAGAAGAAGGGCTTAGCTCGCTCCTTCCAATCGATGTGGAGCACCTCTCAACCTCTGATCTAACCTCTCTCTACCACTCTAACCTGACACTCTCCTTGGACAAGCTGGCTCCCTTGAAACAAAAAAAACCTAGACCAACACCCTCAAGGTCTTGGTTCACCACTGACATCAACGAGGAAAGAAGACACCTCACAAATGTTGAGAGAACCTGGAGGAATAATCCCTCCTCCCTCCATCGCGATCAACTTAAGACAGCACGCAGAAACTATAATAAGCACATCATGAACAAAAAGTCATCATTCTTCTGCCTGGCCCTAAACAACGCTAAAACCGCCCCAACGAACTCTTTAATATCATTAGGAGCCAAACATCCAAACCGGCAACATCCAACATGACGGCGTCAAAATCGCTGTGTAACAACTTTGCTAGCTTTTTCAATGATAAAATCGCCAAAATTGATCTGGCTCTCAGCATGGACCCTGCCTCTCTCACGGGGACCTTGACACTAGCAACATTAAGTAATCCTCAAGTGAGTCCTCCTACACGTTGGACCTCATTCCGCCCCATCCATGAAGTTGAGATAATCAAGCTGATAGCCGCTGCTAAACCCTCATCCCACTCCCTAGACCAGCTCTCCTCGAACCTGATGAAAGACATGAAGCTCACCCTAGCCCCAATCTGGTGCAAGATAATCAATAGTTCACTGAGTACGGGACTCATTCCTGACTGCCTCAAAGTAGGCCAAGTCACGCCGCTACTAAAAAAACCTGGTCTGGACATTGAGGACATGAACAACTTCAGACCGGTGTCTAACCTTCCGCTCCTATCTAAAATTCTCGAAAGATGTGTTCTCCCTCAGCTAACCCAACACCTAGAGAATATCAATCTACTTGACCCTCACCAATCTGGATTCAGAAAGGGATGCAGCACCGAAACCGCAATCTTAAACGTCCTAGATGATCTTCACATGTCCCTCGACTCGGACCAATGTAGCCTTCTCATCCTACTTGACCTATCAGCCGCGTTCGATACAGTTGACCACTCCCTGCTCCTCAAAGCCCTCCAAGAGCGAGCAGGCATCGAAAGGACGGTACTTAAATGGTTCTCCTCCTTCTTTCATAACCGCTCACAAAGAATAAAAATCAACGGCTTCGAGTCCGACCCCCGGCCAGTCAGTAGAGGAGTCCCTCAAGGATCAGTTCTCTCTCCTCAACTCTTCAACGTATATATGGAACCCCTTACCACACTTCTAAGGAAATCTAACATTCCCTTCCACCTCTACGCAGACGATACACAACTCTACCTGGAAACTACATCGATTGAATACATCCACAGACTAAACGCCACACTCAAAGAGGTCCAGCAATGGCTCTCAATGAACCACCTCAAACTCAACCAAGAGAAAACAGAAGTTCTTCTCACCTCAAACAGAGACAAAAACCCGCAAATCGAAGAATGGCTCAAAGCTTTAGACGCCCTCAACGGAGCTCTCACGCCAACGAACTCTGTGAAATCCCTAGGGATCACCCTCGACTCCAAACTGGACATGAAAAAACACATCTCAAAAGCCGTAAAATCCGCATTCCTAAACCTGAAGCTCCTGTACAGAATAAAACCCTTCCTACCTCCCAAAGATCTCAAACAGGCCACACAGGCGTTGGTGCTTTCTAGAATCGATTATGGAATCGCAACCTTGACCGGTTCAGCAAGTTCTCACTTAGGTCCCCTGTCCACGACCCTCAACGCAGCAGCAAGAATGGTCACAGGAACGAAAAAGTTTGAGCACATCTCTCCGGCACTTAGGGAACTGAAGTGGCTTCCTATTGACCAACGAGCCAGCTTTCGCACAGCCTGTCTCACCCATAAAGCCCTGCACACAGGCAAACCGGAATATCTGTCCGCCAAACTCAAAAGGGCCGGTGAGTCCAGGAACCTCAGAAGCTCCAACACGCTTCTACTCATCCCACTAAGAGCTCGGAAACAAAAAAACAGAACGAAATCCTTCGCGGGTAATGCGCCCAAAATTTGGAACTCCATCCCTCCCCACATCAGACTGACCCCCTCCTTCCCGAAATTCAAGACACTTCTAAAAGCCCTCTTCCTAGACCGCTCACGACCGTTAAGATGAACCTAGAATGGACTGAAGAAGGCTTATATTGATTTCCCACCTCCGGGAATCACGCTCCGGTACTGTTGTCATTCTGACGCTGATTTACTAAACCAAAGATGCTTTGTCTGTATTTTCTTCTTTGCTCCTATTTTCCGTTCAGATATTGTTTGTATACAATTTGTAGATGCTGTGAAGCGCTCTGATACCTCCGGGTCAAGCTAGCGCTATACAAAACTTCAATAAATAAACAAAATCGGCTTGCTCTTGACATATTATTGGCAAAAGAGGTTGGAGTCTGTAGAATGTTGAAGGCGCAACATTGTTGCACTTACATACCTGATAAAAGCATTGAAATTGGTAGGTATGTGAGAAATATTACACATTTGGAAGAAGAACTGAAACCACTGGAAGTGCATGGAAGAGACTAACTGATGGGCTCTCCTCTATTGGTAATTGGATTTCTAATGTAGGTAGAAGTATTGTAGGTAAAGTACTGATGCCAATAATGGGAATATCACTAGTAATTTTGGTGATAATGGTTTGGTGCAAATGCTGCAGAAACAGAAAAAGGTATACTGTGAATGAGAAAACAAAGAAAAGAAAACTTAATGAAATCAAATGGAAGAGATGAAGGGGGATATATACAAAAGAATGAAAGTTTATCAGAATAATGATAAAAAGAAAACTCCTTAAATAATTGAAGAAATTAAATTGGGAGAGTGTTAAGTTGGCAAATGGTTCCTTAATTTGTGATGATATAAAATATCATCAAAGAGGGGATTGATGGAGCAAGGTTTCACATATACCGAAACTTGCTTGTACTCAGCCCACTCTAAATAACTTGTAATATATTAACCAACGTGTTTTGTCAACTAATACTTCGATTACATGACATTTCTAGTATCTAGGGGAAGCTTGCCTATGTGCTTTTACTAATAATAACTCGAGTGTATTAAAATGGCCGCCGAAAACGTGGGAACTGTATTGCGCATGCGTCTACCACACTGACGTGGTGTGACGTCTTTTGCTTGGTGGAAATTTCCTGCTTCTACGCACTAGTGCCAAAATGGCTGCTTTAAACCTCACATGCTAACACTCATGCTGCTGCTTGTACTGAAGCTTGTTCGTTCTGCTTAACTATTAATGCACAAGTTAAAATAAAGTAATGGGGTTAGAGTAGAGAAAGGTGGTATACAGTGCATTCATTTATTATTGTATTCTAATGTGTTGCTCTTTGATTTTGCTGCTAGCTCATATTTTGGCCTGAATACTGTGATAAACCCCATCTTTGAGAAGCCGCGCATGTGCACTCTGACTCCAAAATTGCTGAAGCATTGGCATTGAACAAGAGCCAGCACTCTTCTTACCCACGATGTTCATGAGAACCTGCTCATCTGACTTCTAGAGAGGAAGCTAAAGACTACATTGTATTCTTAATGTTTACCAATATTGCTGGGTGGAATAAAAGTGCAAGGGGCAAATAAATTTTGGGCGGTAACCGGAATCAATTGAAACCGATATTGAAATGATCTCATCTTAGTATGGTGTGATGACCTCTCCTCATTTTTACAACCAATCACCGAAGGGGAAAACATAGATTTGCAACATTTAGGGGTGGTACATTGCCCTCGAAATGGTATATCTAAGGTAGGTTTAGATAGAGAAATTGTCCGACTTGTCCGAGTAGCTGACCTGTCACTAACCCAACGACTGCTATAGGAGATCGAGAGCAGAGGTGCTGGCGGAGCACTCTGTCAGTAGAATCGAGGTGTGGGGGAAATTTTCGATTACCCGATTGGGGTATCTAATTGGCCTTAATAGAGAGAGAGGTGTGACGCTGGTGTTGCACTTAGCGGAGGTCACCTGTCCTGAATTGCATCTGTCTTGTTCCGTGGGCATCTGATTAGTCGGGTGCCTGGTCCTGATTTTGCCCCAGCCAGGATTGTTCATTGCACCATTCTAGGTAAATATAATCCATGTGGTATGTCCTTGTGCTATTTCCCTTTCTCACGCTTTCCAGGTACCAATGTCTAAAGGTGTTACTGTGATTTCTTGCAAACTTTACATTTTATTAATCATATTCTTGCTTATGAAATTCATGATCTCCGTAATTTGGTTGAGGACTCACTTAAATCTTGCATAGATAAAGCTTTTAAACTTTTCTCCGAGTCTATGGTTATTTCAGGAAGGATAAATGTTTAAAATACTACTTGTTTTATGCTAACACCCTATTCAATCCACAGGACTTATAGCTCAGGTGACAAGGATTGGTAAGTCTTGGTTTACAGGTATAAGTCCTAAAGGACTCAAGTACTGATAGGCTGTTAGTAGTAAACCAGGCAGAACTACTAGTTCAATGTGTGAATGTTTATGGGCCCAGGTGAGTATGATAAAATTGAGCTAGTGGTCCCGCGCGCTCTATCACATTAATATTACTCCTTAAAAATGCTACACATAGAACACTGCAACAGGTTCCTTCACCCCATAAGATATTTTTAAATTCTACCTCATAAATGTATACATTTACTATCAGATTCTGCTTTTCCTAACTCCGTCCCTCCTGGCCCCACCCCCTTTCTGCAGCTTCGCCTTAAACTCCAATGTATGGGCTACCGGAGGAAATTGTGTCCATTTTCGTCATTGGATGTCACAAAGGCTCTCTCATGTGTCAACTGTGAGGTGGCAAATACAGAGAAGTGTTGGAAATTGCAGAATGTAAGGGGTGAGCAGTCAATTGCAGGATGAAATTGACAGTCCCCATTTCCCTTTTTTGTAATCTGAATTAACCTATGACCTGTGTGAGAAACTGCTCTACAGTTCACACTTTAGTTGGATGGGAACAACGTGTGTTGCTGAATGGAAGAAAAAAGTCCAAGAGGCATCTAAAATCTGGGAAGAAGGAGAGTAACTTCAGAAGAAGATATACATAAGCGTCGAAAATACGACAAGGTAGAGAAGTTGCATTAAGTGAGAGTGAGAGTGAAGGACTTGGTGAAATTGAAAACGCTGGGCACAGGTAGGAAGGAGAAACAGAAGACATGGGTACAGAGACAAAAGTCATAGGATAACTAACCCAAAGTAAAAATGCAGAGAAAGCACTGTGGTTCCATCGTAGTTCATTTAGTAGAAGTGTCCTTAAATTGTAAAATTGTAACTTGTTTGTTTCCCATAGAAAGTCAATAGTGACCCGCGGCTGTGTTTAGACACTGCACACATATCTCCCGTGGGCCTCCTACTTCCTAACCCTAGGTTATTCCTAGAAGCCCCAGCGATTCCACAGGCCCTAGGCCTGCTTTCTATCTCAGACGTGGTTCTTATACCACTATTTTAGTATATGGTTTGTGAGGCCCCAAGGGCATAACGTATACTGTGCAACTTATCATATGCTAATTAAGTTCCTTGCATTGTACTTTTACCTCTGACCTCATAAAGAGTGCAGAGGGGTTGTGTTTAGAATAAATACATATATATTTGATATATTCCTTGTGTGGTGTGCTTTCATTTGGTACTCAAGGAATTATAATTGGTAAAACAACTAGCTTAATTCGCTCTCTGAAGTCTTAGCCTGAAGACTGCTCGCCATTGCTACCCCTAGGGTAGCTTTCTATAAGGTTTACTTTACAACCATCATCAATAAGGGTCGATTAGACTGGTGCAAGGTGCCCACTAGAACTAGTGGATATCATATGCCAGGCTAACTTCTCACATTGGTGTGCAGCGGATGGGATAAGAGCTTTCATTGTTTTACAAAATAATCTTGAGAATATCATTTGAAAAATCACTTCAAGGTACCTGTAGGTACATATGAATCAAGTCTTATAATACATAGGTTCTACTGAACTTAGCAGTTGTAGGTGGTAAGGGCTTAGCACACCCTGACTACAACTTCTAGAGAGGGTCTAGTAGGTAAAAAGTAGTGTAGGTAGGTGCACACACCACACCACACTAGCCATGGCTTTAAAGGCAGGGCCTAGTGTGCCTCTGCAACAAGACAGCCCAGTGCTGCCTTCTAAATATGACACTTTCACTTTTTAAGAACTGAGAAGATTGTGTGCCATAAGAAAATTAAAGCAAGGACAGAGTCCAACCTTTCAACACCTGATAGATATCTTAGTGATAGATGACGTAGCTAAAGCATCAGATCCAGATACCCATGGTAGTGGGGAGGGGGCCATCCTTCATCAGAGGAAGATCCTAGTCGGGCAGCCCCACTGGTATCAGAGGATGATGAGGATGTAGGCCAGGAAGAGGTTAATGAACCTGACCTGGAAAACACAGGACTACCTGAGGGTGACGATGGCCTAGGAAGGCCTCCCTCCATTCCTCCTCGTAGGCCTAATGGTGTGCTCAGAAGACACAAATCTCTTTCAAATTAATCTGGACATTCTGACTCATCAGTAGGGCCTCAGCTCAAAGGAGAAGAACTTCCCCTCAGAGAAGAGAGCATAAAGCTAGAATGAAAGAAGTCAAGCTTAGGATCAGGAGGCAAGAAGTTGCCCTGGCCAAAGAAACCCTAGCTCTTGAAAGAGAGAGAGAATTGGTGGACTAGAGCCCACTGGTGGCAGCAATATCCCTTGTGGTAGGGATAGGTCTCATGACCATGGAAACCTGAACAATATTGTCCCTCCTTATCAGATTGGGGATGACATCCACAAGTGGATAACTGCTTTGGAAAGGGACTGCAAAGTTAAGCAGGTACCCCAGAGTCAGTGGGCAGCAATCTTGTGGCTCTCCTTTGCAGACGAAGGTAGAGACAAGCTCCTCACTGTTAGAGAAGAGGATGTTGACCATTACTATGTCCTGAAGAGTGCCCTGATAGATGGGTTTGGCCTAACCACTGAGCAGTACAGGTTGCTGTTCAGAGTCACCCAGAAGATACAGACTCAGGACTGGACAGACTTTGTAGATTGTGCTACTAAGGCTCTGGAAGGCTGGTTACTGGGCAGTAAAGTAAGTGACTATACAGGATTGTATAACCTTATAACAAAAGAACAGATTCTTAATAATTGTCAGAACCAGTTATTGCATCAGCACGTGGTTGACTCTGATTTGACCTCTCCCCAAGAATTGGGTAAGAAGGCAGACAAATGGGTCAGAACCAGGGTGAAGCAGAAGGTACAGAACCAAGGTGGTGACCAGAAGAAGCACGACCAAAAGGAGAAAGCAAAAGACCAGAAGTCTTCTCAAGGTCCCCAAAAAGCTTCTATTGGTGGGGGTTCCCAACAATCCAAAAAGAAAGAAGGTCCAAAGAAAACTTGGTGCAAGATTTATAAAGTAAATACTCACTGGACCAGTGAATGCACCAAGAAGGAGACAGCTCTAACCACCATTGCCCCTAAAGCAACGGTTCCCCCTAGTTCAACTTCCAAGTGGTGGTTCTCAACAGAAGGGTTAACCCCAGGAACTGAGATGGACTCTGGCTTAGTCAGAATATCAACTCAAGCTGTTTTGATCAGTGATGGAGGCATGGATATGTCCTTCCTTGTGAGTCCCAATACCTTGGGCAAGTACAGACAAATTCCTTTAGTCAATGAAAAAGAGGCTCAGGCCTACAGGGACACAGGGGCTAGTGTCACCATGGTGATACCTGACTTTGTGGACCCTGGACAGATCATACTAGGTGAAACGTACCTAGTGACCAATGCTAGCAATGTCACTACCACACATGATATGGCAGTTGTTAATTTCTCCTGGGGAGGGGTAACTGGCCTTAAGAAGGTTGTTGTTAGTTCAGACCTCCCTGTAGAATGGTTGCTTGGCAATGACCTAGAGACTTCAGTCTGGTCTAAAGTGGAGTTTAGGACACATGCAGAAATGTTGGGCATCTCATCACATGTTCTTGCTGCGACTAGGTCACAGGTCAAAATTGCAACACTGAACAGGCACTGGATTCTGGAATAATGGACCAGTTGCCTATCAGGAAAAGAAGCAGGAGGGTTAAAGCTGTGCCTTCCCCCTGCCTCAGGATGAGGATTAGCCTTCTGAGGAAGCTGATTGTGAGCCTGAAGAAGGAACTGTCCTAGAAGAGCTTGAGCCTGATCAGGTTGAGTTTCTTGGGACAGGGGGACCTTCCAGGGCAGATCTGCGGCAGGCGCAGTTGGACTGCCCTTCTCTTGATCCCCTCAGACAGCAAGCTGCTGCTGAGGCTGCAGGGAATGCTAGTGGAACCCATAGAGTCCATTGGGATGAAGGGCTCCTGTATTCAGAGGCTATAGACCCCAAGCCTGGTGCTTCCAGGAGGTTGGTTATACCTTTGGCATTCAGGGGATTCCTTTTGACACTAGCCCATGATATTCCCCTTGCAGGACATCTTGGCAAGAACAAAACTTGGGACAGGCTTGTACCTCACTTTCACTGGCCTCACGTGTCAGAAGACACCATGGAGTTTTGTCACTCCTGTGTTACCTGCCAAGCCAGTGGCAAAGCAGGCAGCACTACAAAGGCCCCCCTTATACCACTACCTGTGGTGGGGATTCCCTTTGAACGTGCATGGATTGACATTGTTGGACCAATGGATCCCCAAACAGCCTCTGGGCACAGGCTTATTCTGGTGGTAGTGGATCATGCCACCAGATGCCCAGAAGCTATCCCCCTTAGGACCACTACAGCACCTGTTGTGACAAGAGCCCTCTTGGGAGTTTTCTCAAGGGTGGGTTTCCATAAGGAGGTTGTATCAGACAGAGGCGCAAACTTCTTGTCTAGTTACCTGACTGCAATGTGGAAGGAGTGTGGAGTGAACTATAAGTTCACCACACCCTATCACCCACAATGCAATGGTCTAGTTGAAAGGCTCACCAAGACCTTAAAGGCATGATTAAGGGTCTCCCTGAAAAGCTCAGGCGGAGTTGGGACATCCTACTGCCCTGCCTTTTGTTTGCTTACAGAGAAGTCCTACAAAAGGGAGTTGGCTACAGCCCTTTTGAACTTTTGTTTGGGCATCCTGTAAGAGAACCCCTTTGTCTGGTGAAGGAAGGATGGGGGTTACCTCTCAAACTTCCCAAACAAGACATTGTGGACTATGTACTTGGTCTCCGCTCCCGGATGGCAGAGTACATGAAAAAGGCATCCAAAAACCTTGAGGCTTGTAAGGAATTGCAAAAGGCCTGGCATGACCAAAAGGCTGTACTGACTGTTTACCAGCCAGGACAGAAAGTGTGGGTGTTGGAGCCAGTGTTCCCAGCAGCTCTCCAAGACAAGTGGAGTGGACCCCACACTATTGTTGAACAGAAGGGAGAGGTTACCTATCTGCTAGATCTTGGAACTTCCAGGAGCCCCCACAAGGTGCTTCATGTCAACAGACTGAAACAATATGTTGACAGGGCAGGCATGGGCTTGCTCATGGCTCCTGATGAAGGACAGGAGGAAGAGAGTGACCCTCTCCCAGACCTGCTCTCTCAGAACCCTGATGATGGTGTAGCCTTGGCAGGCAGCCTCACTGATCAGCAGCAGAGTGACTGCAGACAAGTTCTGCAGACATACAGACATATGTTTTCACTGACTCCAAGTCAGACTACTTGGGGCACTCATGAAGTGGACACTGGGAACAGTCTGCCTGTTAAAAGTAAGATTTACAGGCAACCTGATCATGTCAGGGACTGTATCAGGGCAGAAGCCCAGAAGATGTTGGAACTGGGAGTAATTGAACCTTTAGATAGCCCCAGGGCTAGTCCAGTAGTCCTAGTGCCAAAACCTCACACCCAGGGTGGTAAGAGAGAGATGAGATTTTGTGTAGACTACAGAGGTCACAATGCTGTCACTAAGACAGATGCCCATCCAATACTCAGAGCAAATGAGCTCATAGATAAGTTGGCCTCTGCCAAATATCTGAGTACATTTGATCTGACAGCTGGCTATTGGCTAATCAGGTTAACTGAGGAGGCCAAGCCAAAGACAGCATTTTCAACCCCTGGTGGACATTATCAGTTTGTGGTAATGCCCTTTGGTCTGAAAAATGCACCTGCTACATTTCAAAGGTTGGTGAACAAAGTCCTCTCAGGCCTGGGCGACTACTGTGCAGCTTATCTTGATGACATTGCTGTCTTTAGCTCCACCTGGGAAGATCACCTGATCCACCTGAAAAATGTTTTGGAGGCCCTGCAAAAGGCAGGCCTAACTATCAAGGCTACAAAGTGCCAGATAGGGGAGAGTCGGTTTGTATACCTGGGCCACCTTGTAGGTGGAGGGTAAGTTCAACCATTTCAGAGCACAATCCAGACCATAATGGACTGGACTGCTCCAACCACCCAGACTCAGGTCAGTGCTTTCTTGGGTCTGACTAGGTACTACAGAAGATTTGTCAAGGGGTATGGTTCCATTGTGACACCCCTGAATGACTTGACTTCTAAAAGAATACCTAAGAAAGTTCAGTGGACAGTCAGCTGTCAAAAGGCATTTGATGACCTGAAGCAGGCCATGTGCACTGCTCCCATTCTGCAAAGTCCAAACTACTCCAAATAATTAATTGTTCAAAAAGATGCTCCTGAGTTGGGGGTAGGGGCTGTGCTATCACAATTGAATGAAGAAGGTCAAGACCAGCCAGTAGCTTTTATAAGCAGAAGGCTGACCCCTAGAGAGAAACGTTGGTCAGCTATTGAGAGGGAGGCCTTTGCTGTGGTTTGGGCCCTGAAGAAGCTGAGGCCATACTTGTTTGGTACTCACTTCACAGTCCATACAGACCATAGGCCCCTCTTGTGACTTAAACAGATGAAGGGTGAAAATCCCAAACTGCTCAGGTGGTCCATTTCTCTACAGGGGATGGCCTTTACAGTGGAACATAAACCTGGGAGTAACCATGCCAATGCAGATGGACTCGCCAGATATTTCCACTTAGAACATGAAGACTCAACTGGTTACGGTTAGTTTCATGTCCCTGCGTGTGGCGGGGGGGTTGTGTAGGAGAGTAGGGTCTGCTTCCTATGGTTATCCCCACTTTTTGCTGTGATTCTCTGTTTTTTTTTACTTTAGTATGGCTGTGGTCCTGCTAATCAGGCCCACAGCCTAGCTGTTCTCTCTCTAAATTGAAACCATGTACTTGAGGTACCTGCCAGATTGGTTACTGTGTCACCCTTGTGAGCCCCTGTATAGTGTACCCTAGGTACCCAGGGCATAGGTGCACCCTGGGCCTACCAGGGGCTGCAGCATGTTTTGTGCCACCCCTGGTTTGCCTTCCAAACTGACACCACAGGTCTTTTCTTAAAGCCTGGGTAAGGTGGTGTAAACACCCCTTACTTAGATATAGTATACCTACATCTATATACCTATGTAGGTACATATACACCTATAAGCCACTCCTAAGGCAGACCTCGACAATCCTGGAGGTAGAGTGCTTGGTTTTATGTGAGAGGGTGCCCTAGCGTGAGCTGAGCCCCTCTGCTGCTTTTGGAACCATCTCCTTATAGCCGATTCAAAAAGCTTTATTCGATTTTTTACAATCATAAAAGCATATACAACCAGCAATACATCAGGATTACAGATGTCTGGCATGAATTCATAAAAAACCCGATAAAAAGAGAAGATTTAAGATCAATAAAACCACAGGTTAAAAAGTTAAAACATTGGATTTATCTACATTATATATGTACAATATAAAAATAGTTAAATCAAATCAAGGACAAAGTGCAATTTGGCGCGCCCTCAAGATCCAAGCCCAGCCTAGGAATTTCGCCATAGCCAGTGCAATCGGTAGCGATGTATCTGTGCGCAAAATTCGATCAGCCTCCGCCGCTGCCCCGGTACCCAGAAGCTTGCAGATAGGTAACAGCCAGGCCCGCCATGGGGCAGCAGAGACATCACAAACCCAGAGCATATGTGCCGTTGTCTCATTATTGGCAGTACATCCTGGGCACCCAGCTGGGTTATGTGGTGACCATTTCAAGGTGAAAGATCTTACGGGGAGGGACCCCACCCTGAACTGGAAGTACAATTTGCGATCCGTAGGTTTTGTAATTGCATCCCAATATAATTCCATCCTAGGGACCAGTTTGTGGTCCATAAAGCGGCTAGTAAGGGAAGAAGACTCTTGTTGTCTTGCATTATTCAGTGAAAACAGTTCCCAATACTTAGCCTTTAACAAAGATTTAGATGGAAAAATGGAGTTTGCAGGATCGGTCTACAATACAGTCAGTCCTAGCTCCCCTAAAAGAAGTCGGACTGCCCTGAGCCATTTAATTTGATGTAATGTGTCTGACTTAATGATATCTAGGAAACCCTGGGCATAGCCAGCAAGTTCGGGAGTGGTCCACAATCTCCTCCAATAGAGGAGGGGATGCAATTTGGCTATAGCTGCAATGGGTTTCTTACCTAGATCTAACAACAATGGACACATAGGAGAGCTCTGGGGAAGTCCGGTTATATTTCTTAGAAACCTGTTCTCTGCTGAGGTAAGAGCTACAAGGTTCTCACAGCCCCACACCTCTGAACCATACAATGCTGAACTAACAGCCTTCAGATTATAGATTTCAAGGACGGGACTGATAGGCTTGGAAAGGGTGTGATTGTACTCCTGACAGAGCACCCCAGATATCTGTCTGAGTTTGAGAGAGGCTATGTTGATTTGCCGGCCCCACTTCATAGTGCCTTGGAAGTTAACTCCCAGATAGGTGAACTCATTGACTATTTCAAGAGGGCCCTCTTTCATTGCAGATCCTCTTGTGTTTGCCTTGCGTGCATTAAACGTCATTAACTTAGTTTTTGACACGATGACCTCCAATCCACTCTCACAGCAGAAATCCTCGAAAATATGAAGAGCTTTCTTTAGTCCGCTCGGGGTCTTGGAAAGGATCAGCGTGTCATCGGCAAACATCAGGATGGGTACCTTTTCACCAGCAAGTATGTGGGCATCGGTCGAAATTCTGCTCATACAATCAGCAATTCCATTAATATAAAGCGTGAACAGCGTGGGGGCCATCACACAGCCCTGCCTAACACCACGTTCCACTGGAAATGGTTCAGTGACTTTCCCCTGTCCACCCTATCTAATTTGGGCCTTATTATCTTCGTGAAGTCTACTGATCAGGGATAAAAGATCCAGAGGTAGGCCTAGTTCTTTGAGGGCAAGCCATAATTTCCAAAGGGGGACTAGATCAAATGCCGCCCTAAGATCTACGAAGGCGGCATAAAGGCTGCCTTTGCCCAATGTAACTAGCTTCCAGTAAATTAATCTGAATAGAAAAACTTGGTCGATGGTGCTTGTGGCTGCTCTGAATCCGGCTTGTAAAGGTGACAAGATTCCGAACTCCTAGATCCACTCCTGGAGTCTATTGAGCACCATCCTTCCAACTAGTTTCTGGGAGCAGTCAATCAGGCTAATTGGCCTATAGTTCCCCGGGTGGTCTTTGTCCCCTTTTTTGAAGACAGGGATAATTTCTGCATTTTTCCAAGAAGTGGGGATCGATGCCCCTTGTGCAATTGCGTTGGAAAGCAGAAAAATATATCGGCACCAACTAGGTTTATCATGTAACAAGGTGTCGCCCGGTATGCCATCAGGCCCCGGCGCTTTCCCAGGTAGGATAGAGCTCAGAGCTGTCTCGACTTCCCTCAGAGTAAAAGTTTCCCTCTGGTACATCACATTCACAACTTCGACTTCCTCCTCCGGGGGGGTAGCGAAGTATTGGGGTTTAAAATGATTAACCCAGGCTGTTACTGACACATGATTCTGGGGGCGCTCAGCCTGACCCCTAGTGGGCCAATTGTAGGTGTTCCAAAACAGCTTAGGGTCCTTAGAAACACACGCCACCCTCAGATATTGCCATCTTTGGTCTTCCCAGGCTTTCTTAGCCCTAAGTTGTGCTTCCTTATAATGTGCTCTTGTTTCACGTACTTTAAATGGAATACCTCCCTTAATCGCTTTCCCTAAGGTCTTGCGTGCCATCCGGCATTTGTCATTATACCATTGCCCCTCAACTTGTGCAGGCACTATAGGTTTCTTCCCTTTCTTTTCAAAGAAAGTGCGTAGGTGAGTAAAGAAAGCAGTATGCGTATTCCCTGAGCTAGCATGGACTCCAATCTGTGAAACACTGCCCTCAAGCTCTCTAATTGCATGTTGCAAACTTAACGCTATGTTGTCAAGTAGAGTTGGTGATTCTTTAACCTGGACCCACTTAAGTCTCCTTAGGTTGTTGGCTTGGACCACCTCCCCAATATAGCTATCATCCCTTCGATGGTGGGCTGCCCTAGTACAAGGTGTAAACATAGAGCAACAGCGCGGGTTGTGGTCACTTTCGAGCCGATCAATGATCGTCTTATCCTCCACCAATGGCCACAATCTCAGACTTACCAATATATAATCAATTCTGCTAGCAGAATACCCATTATTAAAGGTTGGTGAACCTAGCCTATCTGATTTAGTGCGACCATTCAGGGCCCTTAGGCCTCGTTCAATGCAGATACTATTCATCTGAATGATCACATCAGACCACGTCCTAATGGGCAGCAACTCAAGTAATGGAACTAACCAGTTCCTATCTTCTGCCTCAGCCCAGATGGCATCCTCCACGGTAAGCGGTTCAAATGTGATGTTAAAGTCACCCATAACGATTACCTTGGAGATGTCTGGTAAGGTGTCAAGGCGCTGCTCCAGAGCCGCTAAAACTCTTGAATGCTTTCCCCTTGTGCCTCTGGCATAGATATTAATTAGCAGAATATCTAAGTTGGTATTAATTGTTAGTTTAATCGCCTGGATGTCATTATTCTTAGTAGGGATATCGTGGATAATCGCATTGAGCTCTTGTCGAACCCACAATGTCAGACCTCCGGAGGCCCTCCCTTTCCCCTCCCTCACAGCTAGTATGGAAAAATTCAAATAACCTTCACAAAACATGGGTGCGACTGCCCAGGTCTCTTGGAAGGCACAGATATCATAATTCTTAATAAAAGAATTCCATTCGGGTCGGGGTAACTTCGAACTGAGCCCGGCAATATTCCAGCTGAAGAAGCTAGAAGTTCTTGGAACCTCTGCAGAGCTTTCTGGAGGGCTAAGAGCTAAGGTCTGGGGGCATAGAATATTAGACTGAGAGGAACATGATGGACCAGAACCCCCTCTGCTACCTAATTGTGATAGCGTATTGCAAATGTTGCTTGTCATCTCCTTATAGCAGTTCTATGATATAGCCATACCATATACTCTTAAGTGCATTATAATCCTCTCGGTTAATGCTAACTTTGGTTTGGCTTTATCAAAACATGTCGTTTAAGGTGTCAAACACTTTGGAATACTACCACCCCCCCCTCCGCTAGTCCTGGCGGTGGGGGTAGCATTTCACCCTTCTAGATGGAGGAGACATGTAGTTACTGTTAAACCCGGTTAAAGTTAAACAGAGCCCCAGCATCACAAAATGGATGCTGCTGCCACAGACACGAGTCTGCCCTCCTGCTGCTGGACGAAACTCTGGCAGGGGAGGCCTGGACAATAGGTTTCCTGTCCAGGGAGGTGATGGCACCTCCCCAGACAGGCTTTTGTGTATTGGGGCAGGGAGGGCTGCATTCAGTGGCTGCTTTCCAGACACTGCCTGGGGCACACAAGGTGCTCCATGCATTTCCCAGTTCAAACCGGTTGCTGGGGCACTCTGCCCCAGCTCTGGCGCGAAACTGGACAAAGGAAAAGGGGTGTAAACACCCCTCCCCAGGTCCACCCACAGGAGGAACCTTAAAGTTAGTCCAACCCCTAAACTTAGTATAAGTATAGGATCCCAGTCCCTAGGACTTTAGATTACCCTGGACGAAACTCTGAAACATATATCCTAGACCTTCGACATTCCATTTCAACTGGAAGATGGAAGACATCTCCCTTGTGGTCAAGGAGTGACCACCCTGTTCAAACAGGCACCAACCGCAACTTTGCTGGTCTGCATTTTTGAGGCTCCCGCCAGATCTCGAAGAATCTGTGACATAGGACACAAACTTCCAGACATCCCTGATTCCAACCTTCACTCACAGCAAAGCTGAGACCCTTGGCGGACACGAGAGACGTGGGACCGTAACTCTTGGCATCCTGCATTTTGCTACCTGCACCAAGTTCCCGAGGTATCCCAAAGTTGTGCATTGGGGTGCTTGAAGCCCCAGCCCCGACCACTATTTGCATTGAAGCTCAGAGGCCCACACTCCACGAGTGTCCCGTGGGCCCCACTTTTGCATTTCAGCTCAACGCGTCTTCCCAGTTCCAATTTCATTGGCTAGTGAGCCCCCTGAAGACTTATTTTTGAATCCGACTTGCTTTCCTGGTTGCTCCTGGCTTGCTCCAGCTTCCCTACAAAGCAGAAGTGCCCCAGACCTTGGTGGTCTGCAACGAAGCCAATCTTAACATCTTGCATGGATTGCGTTTGCCAAGGCGAATTGGGGACAATCCGGATACCGACACCGCAGTCACCTAGATTTTTTGTGGCACAGCTTAAATCCAGCTCCTGGTTGTCGTCAATGCCTCATGGACCTCGTGGCTGATGAGACAAACTTCACCTTTTCACCTGAAATCACCCGACATTGGCTGGCAGCTTTCCATCACCATCCTGGTCACTGGCAAGTGACCCAGACTCTGTCCTTTCTACTTTCAGGTTCTTCAGATCTTCGATCCACCCTTGGATCCACCCGGACACTTTTCCTCTGGACGCATACAGCACTATTTTGCAGCTCTCCATTGAAATCGATGACGAAACCCGACACCAAAAGACACCTATGCACCCGGCTTCCGTGTGTGAGGTAACACGAGTACTCTTGTAGTCTTGAGGGTATTGGCCCTCCTAGTGTCTAAGTCTAAAAGGCTTCCATCGCAGTTCATTTAGAAGTGTCCTTAAATTGTAAAATTGTAACTTGTTAGTTTCCCATAGAAAGTCAATGATGACCCACGGCTGTGTTTAGACACTGCACGTGTCTCCCGTGGTCCTCCTACTTCCTAACCCTAGGTTGTTCCTAGAAGCCCCAGCGATTCCACAGGCCCTAGGTCTGCTTTCTATCTCAGACGTGTTTCTTATACCACTATTTTAGTATATGGTTTGTGAGGCCCCTAGGGCATAACGTATACTGTGCAACTTATCGTATGCTAATTAAGTTCCTTGTATTGTACTTTTACCTCTGACCTCATAAAGAGTGCAGAGGGGTTGTGATTAGAATAAATACATATATATTTGATATATACCTTGTCTGGTGTGCTTTCATTTGGTACTCAAGGGATTATAATTGGTAAAACAACTAGCTTAATTTGCTCTCTGAAGTCTTAGCCTGAAGACTGCTCGCCATTGCTACCCCTAGGATAGCTTTCTATAAGGTTGACTTTACAACCATCATCAATAAGGGTTGATTAGACTGGTGCAAGGTGCCCACTAGAACTAGTGGACATCATATGCGAGGCTAACTTTTCACAGCATATGTGACTAACAACATAAGGCTTGCATCAATATTGTTAGGGCATTCAATATGGCGTAGGGGCATGGTAAATTTAACTTGAACCATTATAAAAAACTGTTTGAAACTGGATGACAGGCACAAAATTGGATGTATGACGTTACAACGCATACTTTTACAACGCCTACCTTTACAACGCATTTTTTACACCGCAACATCCATTACAACGCACACCATTACAATGCATGCCATTACAACGAATTCTTTGAAACTACCTTTACAACGCATTCCACTACAACGCATACTACATTTACAACGCATACCATTACAACGCATTACATTACATTGCATGTAAGGTAAGTGTTGGATAGTATAGGGATAAAAATTACTATTCTAACTCCAGGGGGTGCAACAGTAGGGTAAGTGTTGGATAGTGTAGGGGTAAAAATTACTATTCTAACTCCAGGGGGTGCAACAGTAGGGTAAGTGTTGGATGGTAAGTTATGCGTTGTAACGGTATGCGTTGTAATGACTGCGTTGTAATGGCATGCATTGTAGTGGTGTGCGTTGTAGTGTCATGCGTTGTAATGACTGCGTTGTAAAGACATGCGCTGTAATGGATGTTGCGTTGTAAAAGTTTCGTTGTAATGGTAGTGCGTTGTAAAAGTTGCGTTGTAAAGGTTGTTTCCCACAAAATTACTTAGTTGCAGTATGTAAGGTCAAATTTGACCGCATTGGGATTAGATGAATTGTTTACGAACCCTAGTTCATGCCTGAAGATTACGAAGAAGGAAGTAAAGGCAATATTTTTAGCCAAGGTAGCATATGATTGACAGGAAAAGAAACATGCAAAGTCAACAGTACTGTTTTACAAACGGACTCCGCCTACATTAGAGGAAGAATACTCATACTTAGAATTGGGAACCTACACCATAGATTTATTTTACTGAGGTTCCATTTGAATTTAATCCCTACTACTGCATGATTATTCTGCTTCATTGCTCAGACCGATTGAGTTGGTGAACCTGGTTAGCCATTATTGAATGAAGTTGACCATTATGCTTTATCTCACACTTGCCTCTTGAACTCCTTATGGGTTTATGTTAACACCATTTTCACGCCATTCTTTAGAATATTGATTCTTTGTTTTATTGGACGTTCTGAATGTATTATTTGTTAAGATTTGTTCTAATCATATTATTCATGATCAATTCTGTAATTTGACTGATACTGTAACTAATTAAATAAAAAGAAGGCAAACTTACAGAATTTTTTATTAAAATAAAACCACTAAAACTTGCACCTAACTCGTTATTTACTGAATTTAGAAATTGTGTTGTGATTTTAATTGATGTGATGCATAGCTCTTGATCTTCTGATAAACGACTGCAAAGGTCTGTCTCAGAGAAGTGAGAAAAAAATACCCCAAGCAGGGATCAACCTGGTTGGTGAGTGATAGAGATGTTAAAACATGTATATTTAAATTGAACTCCTCTCCAGCAATTTTATTCATCAAGTGTATTGAGTTCATCCTTCATGGATCATATGGTACATTTGCATTCCTGAATCAAAATTTTGGTGGAAAAATTCCCATGAAGCAGAATGGACATGGGGCTTCTACAACTTGCCAGGAGATAATATCTCAAGTGTGACAATTCTATGTAAAGTGTTCACCAAGGAGAGTTTCAGTAGTGCCGCAGCTGATCCAATTGAAGTGTTGCAGCATCCTAGTTTTTACTGCTTTTGTGGCTTTTCCAAAGTATATATATAATGTTAAGTCAGTGGAAGAAGCGCCCATCTGGCAAGTAAAGTTTTTACCTCATCCAGCATAGTTTTATAATTCTGCTGAAATAATGCAGAAAACGTGTTTATAATACCCCTGAATAGCTAATCGGATTCTCTACAATATACTGACACTGCGGATTTAAAGGCAACACTGTAGATGGGGCATTACATAAAAAGGAATCTCGGGCATATTAACGGCGTTAAAAATGATCGCCGGTTTAGCGGCAGAAAACTGCAGCTAAAGCGGCGATAAAGGGGTTGATAATATGCCCTTGAGAATTCCAATAGAAGTCCATGTTCTGGTGTGAACATGGACTTCTATTGGAATTCTCCAGGGCATATTATCAAGCCCATTATCGCCGCTTTAGCAGCAGTTTTCTGCCTCTAAACTGGCGAAAATTTTAACGCGTCCTTGATAATATGCCCCGAAGTTTTACTTTGATTGATCTTCTATCCTCCTACCCTCATATATTCTTAGATTATATTTATGGCCCCTGAAATACAGCTTTTCGATATAAAATCATATAATTTGCACACAATTTGATCTTAGACATTTTTTCTACCAAGGGGACGATGGATTCTGAGCGAGGATTCCAACCGCCAGGTGCTCAATAAACAGTACAAAGAGTATAAGCGACATTGGGCATCCCTGAGGGGTGCCTCTTTTAATTTTAACCAAGACACCTACTTTTGTAATTATGATGAGTCAGGCCTCTGAACCTTGATATAGATTCCAGAGCATTTTTATGATAGAATCTGGAAACCTAAACTTAACCCGAAGTAAAAAACAAGGCATCACAATTTACCAAATCAAATGCCTTCTCGGCATCTAACATTACAATTGCTGCTGCTTCTTGGTGGTTAGAAATTAGTCAATTGGTTGAATCAAAAAATGTGTATTGGCAACCATCAATCTGATGGCCAAAAAGTCATTCTGGTCTTTATGAACCAATGTTTGGCCTGGAATTTTGATTTGTGATGCCCATACTTTAGCCAACTGTCAAGATCCTCGGCAGTGGGCTGCTAGCTCACTCCAGGGATCTCCCCCTACTATGTAGATTCTGCTTCTGGAACCTGAACAGCGAGAGCACTGAGGACGCTGAGAGCGCAGATGCAGAAGGTACACTGATGGTATACGGCTGCTAGTCAAGATTCAGCACATACGTTCATATTAGCCAATATCCTTTGAACAAACTTACAGATTAGCAGCTTCTATTCCGCAAAGACAGCACCAGTGCCAGCACGTACTGTAAAGTGCTCCTGACTTCATGGCAAAGATCGTTTGGAGACTGGGATTCATCAAGGTCCATGTGGTAGAGTCGCCAGGTTTCTCTTTGCGGTAAGTGCAGCACTCTGCCGTGAGGAGTAAGGGCAGGGGGCTTTTTTATTACCCAACCAAGAGTCTCCAGGCAAGCTCGCATAGATATAGCCCATTATCTGGTGTCTTGTGCTGTTGAAAGGAGTGGCACCTAGTGATGGAAAACCAGAGAACTAAATGCTGATCACATGTGCTGGCTGGGGATCTGCAAGGGAACCATACCATTGCAGCCCTAACATGAGGTAGCTACGTACTGATGGGGCAAGTTCTACAGCAAGAGGCTCGATGCCTCTCCTTCAGAAAGCCAAAAGACGCACTACACAGACACGCCTTGCGCAGCTGGTAAAGAGAAAATTCTGACTGATAGAGACAGTGTGCATAATGCTATCATGGTGATAGCTGCCTCGGTGGATGTTGTAGAGCCTCTAACTCAACAAGTAGAGACTAATGACACATCATTACTTGGATGTTTACTTGGAAGATTTGCATAGGTGGTCAGTTCAATTGAGGAAGAGCACACCGTTGTTAAAGCAATCTGCAGGGTCCATTATAAGGTTTTCATATAGCGCACCATCTTTTCTCATTTGCCCCCCTTTGAAAATTTACAGGAGCCAAGCTTGTGGGGCAGCCCTATATGAAGCAGATATCTGGGGTCACTGCAATTTGGAGATGTTGGAAACAGCAGAGAATAACTTTCAGAAATCACTGTTAAAAATTCCGTCTACCACCCCCACATTACCTATCCATGAATGAATGAATGAATGAAACAGGTTTTTATAGAGTGCAGCGTTCACTCCAAGGAGCATCTTGGCGCTAAATGACAGAAGACCGAGGGGAAGACAGGGGTGGAAAAAGTACAGAAAGATGGTTGCAAAGGGATTAAATAAGTGCTAGGGTTTCCTGGTCTGAAGTGCTAAAGATCCAAGTTTTTAATGACTTCCTAAACATGGACTCGTTGTTAGTGAGTCTTAGTTGGGTGGGCAGGAGATTCCAAGCCTTTGCTCCCAGTGTGGCCAGTGTGATCCATATGGATCTAAACCCGAGATCTATTTTGGATAGTGCAGCAATGAGACAGTTCCAAAATTGGCTAAGGGTCTGGGCCACAAGAGAACTGGAGCCCTATAGGGAGTGGCTCCAAGGTTGCTGTTGTAATCTGCATGACACTTATTTATTGCTTGTACTGTGACATACTTAATGTTCTTGTCAAAAAGAATTCCTTTCTGTGTATTACTCTTTTAGTTAGTGACCATGAGGCCTACACATTTAGATCAATGACATTTGATTTGTAACTGTGACACTAGACAAATATTAGTACTCCACACTAGAATATCCTTTTTGTTACTCTCAAAATTTATTTTCGTAGGAAAACATTTATACTCAATAAAACCACATTTTAAAATTGCATTCAATATATACTCTTATTGGGTACCAAAATAGCGCTCAAAGTTAGGTGAATAATCTGTATTACCCCCGAGTGCTGAGGAGCGCACAAAGAAGGAGTGTACAATATCTAGATGTCAGCCGTAATCTAATCAAATAGTATCCTGATAAACAAAGGGACAAAACATAAAAAGCCTGTAAAAAGAGAGCCAGGTTTAATCCCGTGATCGTGTAGTCCCTTAACATTTTTTTCAGAATAAACTATTAAAATGGCATGGACTCACTTGTATTTATTATTAAAGTGTCCACGATCGAAACATTGTCGGAATGCCGGAGTACGTTTTAGGAGGCAGCCAACAACAATAATGATAGTAGAGGGGACCATTTTCTGAATAAGGTGACATGAGTGAAAGGAATAGATTTAAAACCCTCAAAGGGAGACCTGGGATCGAACCCACGATCCTGTAGTCCCTAAATAAAATTTCCCTCGAAAACTACAAAATGGCGCTGACACACGGTTACTGTAATTACATGCTAAATGCTAATTGAGGGGGTAATAGGCACCCTATTAACGAATCAAAGGGGTATTTAAAGCCCGCGTGACCGACTGCCCTCACCAGTTGCGGTGGAAGCAGGACGCCGTCACAAGCAGGTTTGCCGAGAGTCTAAGATTTGAAGGTAAGGACTCGTGTGCTTTATGCTATCCGATTAAGATGGATAGAATGCTATGGAAAGCAGGGAGCATTTGGATAATTGGAGAGCGAGGAAGATGATACTATATCCAATTCTGCATCTTAAGATTAAAATTTCATAGAAGGGGAAAGTTCTGGCATTACATTTTTAACCCAAAGGCGAGAGCTCTGTAAACTTAAAGGCCATAGCTCTGCAATCTGTATCGAACACGTGTTTCAGTGAGGGGCTGCACTCGGCAGCTGATTTAATGGCTACAACACTATAATGGAAGGGGAAAGCCTGGGTATTCCATTCTAAACTTAAAAGTCACAGCTCTGGAATCTTAAAGACAATAGCTCTGTAAATATGTTTCTTAAAAACAATAGCTCTGTAAATATGTTTCGAGCACGTGTTCTAGTGAGGGGCTGCACTTGGCAGCTGATCCAAAGGTAAAAGTACTACAATGGGAACGGGGCACGTTGTTTTGAAGAGCTGTATTTGACAGCTAAGAGGAATATCCAAGCTCACTCTCGTACTGCTCTAACACACCATAAGCAGCTAGGAGAGTAGAGAATATACTGGTCAGTAGTAAACTTGGTAAAAAATGGATATAACGGGATTTGAATGTGCAGGAGTAACCTTTCAATGTGGGGAACTTAATAACACCACACTCAATATGACTTTTTACTGCACAGGTTGGGAGAAGATAGAAGTCAAAATATCCCCAAAACCAACAGTGTGGCTAACAGCGCCAAAAGAAAAGGAGATAGCGTTGTCCCTATTCAGGCTGCCAAGGGACATTGTAGTCCTTAACCGGTATGTATTGAACCCCTCTCTAATTGGTAATGAGTTAGAGACAGGTAGATGTTAAACCCATGACCCATGTAATACTGCATACTAAAATAGAACGTCATGTTATTCTGGCACAGGCACCAAGACACCACTTGAACAGGTGCAGGGAAGGACAGCCTGAATGTTAACATTAGGCGTAAAACCCATTGGTATGTATATGGATGTAATTTTTGAAAATAAACACCAGCGTTATGACATCATTATCCAAAATATATAGCATTATCTGTGTACTCCACAGGCACGGCAAGATAACCAATTACAGGCGGTTCATATTAAAAGACGTACCTGCTTTAAGACACCATTGAATATGTGTCAACCAGACTTTTTAATAGTAAGTGATTCTGTTATAAGTATGAAAACAGGCTGAAAGTCTCAGAAGTATGGTAAATAATTCCATGCTCTTTTCTGTAGAGTTCTATGATTCCACTGACTATGATGCAAGTGGCCTAAAATCACAAAGTTAAGAGGTGAAACAGTCGTCCCGAAAATCCATAGAAGGACACCAATCCCTATACTTCAAGTAAGGGTAGTTATTATGTAAACAGTGACACTACTAAAACAGCCCACAACTAGAATCAACTCTCTATAGGAATATTGTATTAATTATATGCATTCTCTTTTTTTAGAAAGAAGTATAATATTTGGTTTTAAACTCCGTCCGTCCTGAGGAAGGTGCCATAATTGTAATCAACGCACCGAAATGCGTCGACAGTGGGACTTTTTAATGTATATGAAATGTACTTGTTCAGTATTTAATTTGTAATTTTGAAAGTATATGATTTTGAATTGTGTGTGACTCTGAGATAGACACCGTAAACCGGAATTGTTAGAAAGCATATATAAGATTGTACCAGAGCACCCAATAAGAGTATATATTGAATGCAATTTTAAAATATGGTTTTATTGAGTATAAATGTTTTCCTATGAAAATAAATTTTGAGAGTAACAAAAAGGATATTCTAGTGTGGAGTACTAATATTTGTCTAGTGTCACAGTTACAAATCAAATGTCATTGATCTAAATGTGTAGGCCTCATGGTCACTAACTAAAAGAGTAATACACAGAAAGGAATTATTTTTGACAAGTATCTGATACCCAGTCCTTTCTGGTCCCTGGGAAACTCTCTCTTTTGGAGATACTTAATGTTCTACCTTCCTGCATTCCATTCTCTTGATGATTCTCTATGGGTCAGAGGAACATTGGAGCTTGGAGGAGTAGGAGGCGACTGTTGGTGATGTAAAGTGAATAAATCTTCTTCTTGTTAAAATCTACTAGTGTTAGACACTGACGACGATTGGAAGCTTGGAAGGGACAAGCCACATCACCACTCAACCCTGGAACCTACTTATATCAGTTGATTTTGGAATTACTCGGTTTTTACTGACTTTATGGACTTCAACTATCTTAGAAATTTGATATTCATCATCCTAAGAATCTTCTTATCTATCTGGATTTCTTTTAACGGATTATAAATATTTGACTGTTTTGGCTATCGATAGTTGCTGAAAGTTACTCCAGTTGCTAACGAAGGAAAACGAAGGTAAACGAAGAAAAAGTGAATTTCTGGGCTACTGTTTATGTTTGATCCTTAACGGCTACACTTACCGTTATTGAACGCGCTTTGACTGCTGCCTCGCTCTGCCTTCACTCGCGCAGCTCCTCCTAAGCCGCGTTCGGCCATTACTCGCGCTGTTCCTCTTCTAGCGCTTTCTGCTTTCCTTCATGCTTCGCTCTGATGCGTGTACGTAGTGACGTCATTCCGCACGTCACGTAAATAGTGTTAAAAGAGTCTAACACTAGTAGATTTTAACAAGAAGAAGATTTATTCACATTACATCACCAATAGTTGCCTCCTACTCCTCCAAGCTCCAATGTTCCTCTGACCCATTGTAGGAGAGTAGGGTCTGCTATCCTATGGTCAACCCAAATTTTTGCTTTTTGCTTCACTCGTTTTCGACTACTGAGGCTGTGGGCCTGCTGATCAGACCCCCAGCCTGCTGTTCTCTCACTAAATTAATGATACATGTGCTATAGGCACATACCACAATTGGAAATGGACTCCTTGTCAGCCCCTGTATAATGCACTATAGGTGCCCAGGGCATAGGGGCCACCAAGGCCTACCAGGGGCTGCAGCATATCTTTTGCCACCCCTGGCTGGTTCTTAAATTGACACAACTGGCTGATCACTCAGCTGGGGTAAGGTGGTGTAATCACCCCTTACTTAGATATAGTATACCTATATCTAAACCTATATCTGGACACATATAAACCTGTGAGCCACTCCTATGGAAGGCCTCATCAATCCGGGAGGCAGAGTGCGTGGTTTAATGTGAGATGGAGCTCTAGCATGAGCTGAGCCTGTCTGCAGCTGTCGGGAACAACTCCCTAAGCTGTTTCATGATAATGCCATACCATATACTCTTAAGTGCATTATAATCCTCGCGGTTATAGAGCAACTTTGGTTTGGCTTTATCAAAACATGTCGTGTAAGGTGTCATACGATTTGGAATACTATCTCCTCACCAGTTCTGGCAACGGGGATAGCATTCCACCCCTCTAGAGGGGTAAGACATGTTAATTTACTTAAATGCGGTTAATTTCTAAAAGGACCTTGGATCCACAAAATGGATGCCTCTGCCACAGACACGAGTCTGACCCCCTGAAGCTGACCGAAACTCAGCCAAAGGGGCCTGGACAAAGGGTTTCCTGTCGCAGGGAGGTGTTACACCCCCCAGACAGGAGATAGTGGATTGTAGCAGGGAGGTTTGAAAGAAACCAGACACTGCATGGGGAGAACAAGGCTGCCCCTTGCATAATCCGGCCAAACCGGTTCTGGGGCACTCCAGCCCTCGTGCCAGGGCGGCCTGGATCAAAGGAAGGGGATGTGTCCACCCACTTTCTGGGTCCCACCCATAGGAGGGGACCTAGCAGGTAATCCAGCCCCCAAAATTAGTATAAGATTGGGAGCAGTGCCAATGCACTTCAGATTATCCTGATGAAACATAAGAAACGAAACTCTGGACCCTTCGACATCCTACTCGATGTAGAAGACTGAAGAATCTCCCTTGTGGTCAAGGAGTGACCACCCTGTGCAAACAGGCACCATCCAGCCATCGACATCTGCTTTGTTGCAGTTCCCGCCGGAACACGAGCGACAGAGATCGACGAGATCAAGCTTGCCTGCCTTCTAACAGCCCGATCCACAGTCCCTGCAGAGCTGAGACCCGTGGAGACGACCGGAAGCGTGGGGCGTGCCATCTCGGAAAGACCACGAGACGCTGCCGTGCAGCCCACGAGTGACCCTCGAAGCTGTACACCGGGGTTTGAGAAGCCCCAACCTTGAGCCACTCTTGCACCGAAGTTCAGCCCTCCACACTCGACGAGTGCTGCGTGGGGCCCTTCTGCTTCTTTTGGCTCAACGCGTTGGCCCGGTCACTTGCCAGCTGGCTTGTGGCCCCTGTGCCGACGAAACTTGAAATTCGACTTGCGATTCTGGTTGCTCCAGATTTGCCCCAGCTCCCCTAAAAAGGAGCCCCCACTCTGACCCTCCTGGTTCGAATGAGAAGCAATCTCCCGGTTCCGCGTGGATTGCTTTTGCCAAGTGTTGTTTGCTCCAATCTTGAAGCCGACAGCAAGAAACTGCGTGGGACAGATCGTGACCTGCTCCTGGACTTCGTAGATGCCCCAGAGCCCACGTGACAGCGGAGAGAAGCTACTCGACAATCACCTGATTGCGCCCGACATTGCCTGGTTCCGTCCTGGTTCCACCCTGGTCACTGCTGAGTGACCCAGACTCTGTCCCCTCTGCTTTCAGGTACTTTTCGACTTGAGTCCACCCTTGGACTCCACCGGACACTTCTCTTTCACCCTGCCTGCAGCCCTTTCAGCTCCAAGCACCAAGAGCCTGCGTGACGAAACCCGACTCAACTTCGACCCTGTGCACCCGCTTCCTGTGGGTGAGGTAACATTGCAACGCCGGTGTTCCCACACTGGTACACACCTCTAGGGTCTGTGTCTTAAGTTTTGTTCCTCTAGGTTCAGCGGAAGTGTCCTTAAACTTTAACTTTGTAACTTTTACGCACCATTGGTTAACATTGGTGCATGCGTGCGCTTTCTGCACTGCACTCGAATCCCGCGGGCTTTTCCCGACTTCAGCATTGCTTGTCCCGACTGCTCCCAGCGATTCCCTAGGCCCTAGGCCTAACCACTGTTCGATTGGTAACTCTTATACCACTTGTTTAGTATATGGTCTGAGTGGCCCCTCGCCCTCATCCATATTTGTGCAACTTTGTATGTTATACTGTGCTTTTGATTTAACGCTTGTGCCCCTTTATTCATAAAGAATACTGGGGATTGTTTTTAGTAATAAATACATATATTTTTATAATATATACTTGTGTGGTGTCCTTTCATTTGATATTACAGGATTGTATGTGGTAAAACAGCTCGCTTAACACGACCTCTTAAGTTAAGCCTTTAGGCTGCTTAGTCCATGCTACCCCTAGGATAGCTTGTCTAATAAGGTTGACTTACAACCAGACACCATAAGGGATTGTTTGGTCTGATAACAGGTGGTTCCAGAATTGGAAACATCACCTATCAGGCCAACTTCTCACATTGGTGAGCAGCGGTGCGGATTTGAGCTTGCTGTTGTTTTACCATTGCAATCTTTTATCAAATTGAAAGATCACATCAAGTACCTCTAGGTACATATAAATCAAAAGCTTAGCATATTTAAGTTCTACTGAACTTAGTAGTTGTAGATTAAAGGGATTAGCAGACCCTGACTACAACTCACTAGCAAGGTACAGTAGGGAAACACTTAGTGTAGGTAGGTGCATCACTTACACCACACTAGAGTCATGTCTGACACAGGAAAAGCCTCAGGGTCTGCTCCTGTGACAGTTGACCTTACCCAGGAAACTTCCAGCTATGACAAACTAACCCACAAAGACTTGGTTGCCTTGTGCATCTCAAGAGGGTTAAAAAGGGGCAGAAGTCCCACCAGTCCTTCCCTGATAGCCATTCTAGAACAGGATGACTTAGAAAAGGCGAATGCAGTTCCCTTAGAGTCAGGAGATGGAGTGAACCCCCCTGTAACTGATACCACTCCAGAGGAGGAAGAAGAAGAGGAAGAGGAGGAGGATGGTTCAGACTTAGAAGAACCTGAAGATCAGGAACTAGGGGTTAACCAGGTTGTAGTTGCCAGGCTTAACCAGGCTAACTTAAACCTACTTGGGAATGGAGAGGGCCAGCACCTCCCCAGATCCCACCAGAGCATTCTCCCAGGCAACAGAAGAGTGAGATCTCCCTCAGGGGACTCTCATATTTCTAGTGCCTCAAGGGAATCTCAGAGAGGTATGACTGCCTCGCAAAAGATAGAGCATAAGGCCAGGATGAGAGCTGTCAAACTCCAAATAGAGAGGGAGGAGGTAGCCCTGGCTCAAGCTAGACTTGCCTTGGCAAGAGAACAGAAATTGTGTGGCTTAGATGCCACTGGTGGCAGCAATATTCCTAGAGAAAAAGACAGGAGCTATGATAATAGAAACCTGACACCAATTGTGGCCCCCTACAAGGAAGGGGATGACATCCACAAATGGATGACTGCTCTTGAGAGAGCCTGCATGGTACAGCAGGTTCCTCAGGATCAGCGGGCTGCAATTTTATGGTACTCCTTTTCAGAGAAAGGGAGGGACAGGCTCCTCACAGTTAGACCTGAGGATGCCAAAAACTACTCTGTCTTGAAGAGTGCTCTTATTGAAGGGTTTGGCCTAACCACTGAGCAATACAGGTTGTTGTTCAGAGACACCCAAAAAGCACAGACTCAAGACTGGACTGATTTTGTAGATTGTGCCACTAAGGCTCTGGAGGGTTGGTTGCAGGGAAGTAAAGTTTCAGACTATACAGGATTGTACAATCTTATCATGAGAGAACAGATCCTTAATAACTGTACAAACCAGCTGTTGCATCAATACCTTATTGACTCTGATCTGACCTCTCCCCAAGAATTGGGAAAGAAGACGGACAAATGGGTCAGAACAAGGATTAAGCAGAAACCCCAGAACCAAGGTGGTGACCAGAAGAAAACAGACCAGAAGGGTGGAAATCAGAAAGATAAAGAAAAGGACCAGAAGTCTTCAGGCCCCCAAACTAGTAATAAGGAGGGTGGTTCCCAAAATGGAAACAAGAAAAAGAAGAATAATGGCCCAAAGAAGCCTTGGTGTAATACCTGCAAATCAGTTTCACACTGGGGCAGTGAATGCACCAAGACAAATCCAGTCCCCACCACTGCAGCTCCTAAAGCACCTGCACCCCCTAGTTCAGTAAGCAGTGGTGGAACACAGCCAAAGGGTGTAGTAGGGTTAACCCTGGGTACTGAAGTAGGATCTGGCCTAGTCAGAATCCCTACTCAGGCAGTTCTCCTATATGATGTGGACCTAGCTTTGTCCACTACAGTGAGTCCCAGTAACCTGGGCAAATATAGGCAGACGCCTTTAATCAATGAGAAACTGGCTCAGGCCTACAGGGACACATGTGCGAGTGTCACAATGGTGACACCTGGCTTTGTGGACCCTGGACAGATTGTACTAGGTGAAAGTTACCTAGTGACCAATGCAAGCAACTCCACTACTTCCCATAGTGTGGCAGTTGTGAACTTCTCCTGTGGAGGGGTAGATGGCCTAAAGAAAGTTGTTGTGAGTGCAGACCTCCCAGTAGACTGTCTGTTAGGCAATGATCTTGAAAGCTCAGTTTGGTCAGAAGTGGAGTACAGGACTCATGCAGAAATGCTAGGGATTTCAGCACATGTCCTTGCAGTGACAAGGACTCAGGCTAAGAAGTGCCTTCCTGAACCAGTGGTGGATCTTGGAACAATAGACCAACCACAACCCAAGAGAAGGAGCAAGAGAGGAAAGGCTGAGCCTTCCACCTTGCCCCAGGTTGAGGATCAGGTTTCACAGGAAACTGATTCTGCAGTCCAAGAGGAGACTGTCTCTGAGGAGCTTGAACCTGACCAGGTTGAGTTTCTGGGGACAGGGGGACCCTCAAGGGCAGACCTGAGGCAGGCTCAATTAGATTGCCCTTCACTTGAACCCCTCAGACAGCAGGCTGCTGCTGAGGCTGCTGGGGATGCCCAAGGTACCCATACTGTGTATTGGGATGATGGACTCCTTTATTCAGAGGCTAGAGACCCCAAGCCTGGTACAACCAGGAGGTTGGTCATACCTTTGAAGTTTAGGGGTTTCCTTCTTACCTTGGGCCATGATATTCCCCTTGCAGGACACTTAGGCCAGAACAAGACGTGGGACAGGCTTGTTTCACACTTTCACTGGCCTCATATGTCAGAAAATGTCAAGGAGTTTTGTCGCTCCTGTGTCACTTGCCAAGCCAGTGGTAAGTCAGGTGGCACAACAAAGGCCCCCCTCATACCACTACCTGTGGTGGGGGTACCCTTTGAAAGAGTTGGAATAGATATTGTGGGTCCCATGGATCCTCAAACAGCATCTGGGAACAGATTTATACTGGTGGTAGTGGATCATGCCACCAGGTATCCAGAAGCTATTCCCCTGGGGACCACCACAGCCCCTGTGGTGGCAAAAGCCCTCATTGCAGTTTTCTCAAGAGTGGGCTTTCCAAAGGAGGTATTGTCAGACAGAGGTACTAACTTCATGTCTAGCTATTTAAAGGCAATGTGGAAGGAGTGTGGAGTAAACTACAAGTTTACCACACCCTATCACCCACAGTGCAATGGGCTTGTGGAGAGATTCAACAAGACCCTCAAGGGAATGATCAAAGGATTACCAGAGAAGCTTAGGCGGAAATGGGACATTCTTTTACCCTGCTTGCTCTTTGCTTACAGAGAGGTCCCAAAGAAGGGGGTTGGCTACAGCCCTTTTGAACTTTTGTTTGGCCACCCTGTGAGGGGTCACTTATGTTTGGTGAAGGAAGGATGGGAGTTACCTCTCAAAAAGCCTAAGCTAGATATAGTGGACTATGTACTTGGATGGCTGAGTATATGGAAAGAGCATCCAAAAACCTGGAGGCCAGCCAAGAATTACAAAAAGCTTGGCATGACCAAAAGGCTGTTCTGGTTGAGTTCCAGCCAGGACAGAAGGTGTGGGTACTGGAGCCAGTGGCCCCAGCAGCACTCCAAGACAAATGGAGTGGACCCTATCCTATCATTGAGAAAAAGGGAGAAGTCACCTACTTGGTTGACTTTGGAACCCCTAGGAGCCCCCACAGGGTGCTCCATGTGAATCGTTTGAAAGCATTTGTGGACAGGGAGGACATGAGCTTGCTCATGGCCACAGATGGGGAACAGCAGGAAGAGAGTGACCCTCTCCCAGACCTGCTTTCTCAGAACCCTGATGATGGTTCAGTTGATGGAGTAGCCTTGGCAGGCAGCCTCACTGACCAGCAACAGATGGACTGCAGACAAGTTTTGCAGGCCCACAGGCATTTGTTTTCACTCACACCCAGCCAGACTAACTGGTGCACCCATGAGGTGGACACTGGTGACAGTCTGCCTGTCAAGAATAAGATCTACAGGCAACCTGATCATGTCAGGGATTGCATCAAGGCTGAGGTGCAAAATATGTTGGAGCTTGGAGTGATTGAGCCATCAGAGAGCCCATGGGCCAGCCCAGTAGTCCTTGTGCCAAAACCTCATACCCAAGATGGAAAGAGAGAAATGAGGTTTTGTGTGGACTACAGAGGTCTCAATGCTGTCACTAGGACAGATGCACATCCCATTCCAAGAGCAGATGAGCTCATTGACAGATTGGCTTCTTCCAAGTTTCTGAGCACATTTGATTTGACAGCTGGCTACTGGCAAATCAGACTAGCTGAGGAGTCAAAAGCCAAGACAGCATTCTCTACCACCAGTGGACATTATCAGTTTGTGGTGATGCCCTTTGGTTTGAAGAATGCACCTGCCACCTTCCAAAGGTTGGTGAATCAAGTCCTTGCTGGGTTGGATGACTTTTGTGCAGCATATCTAGATGATATTGCTGTCTTTAGCTCCACCTGGGAGGATCACCTGATCCACCTGAAGAAGGTTTTGGAGGCCCTGCAAAAGGCAGGCCTGACTATCAAGGCTACTAAGTGCCAGATAGGGCAGAGTAAGGTTGTGTACCTGGGCCACCTAGTAGGTGGGGGTCAGGTTCAACCACTGGAGAGCAAAATCCAGACCATACAGGACTGGGCTCCTCCAGTTACCCAGACACAAGTCAGAGCCTTCTTGGGCCTGACTGGTTATTACAGAAAGTTTGTGAAAAACTATGGGTCCATGGTGACACCATTAAATGACTTGACATCCAAGAAGATGCCAAAAAAGGTTCAGTGGACAGTTAGCTGTCAAAAGGCATTTGATGACCTGAAGAAGGCCGTGTGCTCTGCACCTATCCTGAAGAGTCCTGACTACTCCAAACAGTTCATTGTACAGACAGATGCTTCTGAGTTGGGGGTGGGAGCTGTGCTTTCACAACTTAATCAAGATGGTCAAGACCAGCCCATTGCTTTTATTAGCAGAAGGCTGACCCCCAGGGAGAAACGTTGGTCAGCCATTGAGAGGGAGGCCTTTGCTGTGGTTTGGGCCCTGAAGAAGTTGAGGTCCTACTTGTTTGGAACTCACTTCCTAGTTCAGACAGACCATAAGCCCCTCTTGTGGCTCAATCAGAGGAAGGGTGAAAATCCCAAACTGCGCAGGTGGTCCATTTCCCTACAGGGGATGGACTTTACAGTGGAGCACCGCCCAGGGACTGACCATGGTAATGCAGATGGTCTCTCCAGGTACTTCCACTTAGAACATGAAGACTTATCTGGTCAAGGTTAGTTTAATGTCCCTGCGTTTGGGGGGGGGGGTTGTGTAGGAGAGTAGGGTCTGCTATCCTATGGTCACCCCAAATGTTTGCTTTTTGCTTCACTGGTTTTCGACTACTGAGGCTGTGGGCCTGCTGATCAGACCCCCAGCCTGCTGTTCTCTCACTAAATTAATGATACATGTGCTATAGGCACATACCACAATTGGAAATGGACTCCTTGTCAGCCCCTGTATAATGCACTATAGGTGCCCAGGGCATAGGGGCCACCAAGGCCTACCAGGGGCTGCAGCATATCTTTTGCCACCCCTGGCTGGTTCTTAAATTGACACAACTGGCTGATCACTCAGCTGGGGTAAGGTGGTGTAATCACCCCTTACTTAGATATAGTATACCTATATCTAAACCTATATCTGGACACATATAAACCTGTGAGCCACTCCTATGGAAGGCCTCATCAATCCTGGAGGCAGAGTGCGTGGTTTAATGTGAGATGGAGCTCTAGCATGAGCTGAGCCTGTGCAGCTGTCGGGAACAACTCCCTAAGCTGTTTCAGGATAATGCCATACCATATACTCTTAAGTGCATTATAATCCTCGCAGTTATATAGCAACTTTGGTTTGGCTTTATCAAAACATGTCGTGTAAGGTGTCATATGATTTGGAATACTATCCCCTCGCCAGTTCTGGCGACGGGGATAGCATTCCACCCCTCTAGAGGGGTAAGACATGTTACTTTACTTAAATGCGGTTAATTTCTAAAAGGACCTTGGATCCACAAAATGGATGCCTCTGCCACAGACACGAGTCTGACCCCCTGAAGCTGACCGAAACTCAGCCAAAGGGGCCTGGACAAAGGGTTTCCTGTCGCAGGGAGGTGTTACACCCCCCCAGACAGGAGATAGTGGATTGTAGCAGGGAGGTTTGAAAGAAACCAGACACTGCATGGGGAGCACAAGGCTGCCCCTTGCATAATCCGGCCAAACCGGTTCTGGGGCACTCCAGCCCTCGTGCCAGGGCGGCCTGTATCAAAGGAAGGGGGTGTATCCACCCACTTCCTGGGTCCCACCCATAGGAGGGGACCTAGCAGGTAATCCAGCCCCCAAAATTAGTATAAGACTGGGAGCAGTGCCAATGCACTTCAGATTATCCTGATGAAACATAAGAAATGAAACTCTGGACCCTTCGACATCCTACTCGACGTAGAAGACTGAAGAATCTCCCTTGTGGTCAAGGAGTGACCACCCTGTGCAAACAGGCACCATCCAGCCATCGACGTCTGCTTTGTTGCAGTTCCCGCCGGCACACGAGCGACAGAGATCGACGAGATCAAGCTTGCCTGCCTTCTAACAGCCCGATCCACAGTCCCTGCAGAGATGAGACCCGTGGAGGCGACCGGAAGCGTGGGGCACGCCATCTCAGAAAGACCACGAGACGCTGACGTTGCAGCCCACGAGTGACCCTCGAAGCTGTACACCGGGGTTTGAGAAGCCCCAACCCTGAGCCACTCTTGCCCCGAAGTTCAGCCCTCCACACTCGACGAGTGCTGCGTGGGGCTCTTCTGCTTCTGTTGGCTCAACGCGTTGGCCCGGACACTTGCCAGCTGGCTTGTGGCCCCTGTGCCAACGAAACTTGAAATTCGACTTGCGATTCTGGTTGCTCCAGATTTGCACCAGCTCCCCTGAAAAGGAGCCCCCACTCTGACCCTCCTGGTTCGAGTGAGAAGCAATCTCCCGGTTCCGCGTGGATTGCTTTTGCCAAGTGTTGTTTGCTCCAATCCTGAAGCCGACAGCGCCGACGGTGAGAGCCTGCATGGGACAGATCGTGACCTGCTCCTGGACTTTGTAGATGCCCCAGAGCCCACGTGACAGCGGAGAGAAGCTACTCGACAATTACCTGATTGCGCCCGACATCGCCTGGTTCCGTCCTGGTTCCACCCTGGTCACTGCTGAGTGACCCAGACTCTGTCCCCTCTGCTTTCAGGTTCTTTTCGACTTGAGTCCACCCTTGAACTCCACCGGACACTTCTCTTTCACCCTGCCTGCAGCCCTTTCAGCTCCAAGCACCAAGAGCCTGCGTGACGAAACCCGACTCAACTTCGACCCTGTGCACCCGCTTCCTGTGGGTGAGGTAACATTGCAACGCCGGTGTTCCCACACTGGTACACACCTCTAGGGTCTGTGTCTTAAGTTTTGTTCCTCTAGGTTGAGCTGAAGTGTCCTTAAACTTTAACTTTGTAACTTTTACGTACCATTGGTTAACATTGGTGCATGCGTGCGCTTTCTGCACTGTACCCGAATCCCGCGGGCTTTTCCCGACTTCAGCATTGCTTGTCCCGACTGCTCCCAGTGATTCCCTAGGCCCTAGGCCTAACCACTGTTCGATTGGTATCTCTTATACCACTTGTTTAGTATATGGTCTGAGTGGCCCCTCGCCCTCATCCATATTTGTGCAACTTTGTATGTTATACTGTGCTTTTGATTTAACGCTTGTGCCCCTTTATTCATAAAGAATACTGGGGATTGTTTTTAGTAATAAATACATATATTTTTATAATATATACTTGTGTGGTGTCCTTTCATTTGATATTACAGGATTGTATGTGGTAAAACAGCTCGCTTAACACGACCTCTTAAGTTAAACCTTTAGGCTGCTTAGTCCATGCTACCCCTAGGATAGCTTGTCTAATAAGGTTGACTTACAACCAGACACCATAAGGGATTGTTTGGTCTGATAACAGGTGGTTCCAGAATTGGAAACATCACCTATCAGGCCAACTTCTCACACCCATAGAGAATCATCAAGAGAATGGAATGCAGGAAGGTAGAACATTAAGTATGTCACAGTACAAGCAATATATACAAGGGTCATGCACATTACAACACGTCCTCTATACTAAAGAAAAGAAAAATGCAAGAATAAGCATGTAAGAGAAAACATTCACTAATACAGTAACATATCAACCGAGTTAGAAAGGAAATTAAACATAATCTCTGAAATGTACAGGAGCACGATGAGATCTCTGAGGAAACCTCTTTGATTGAACTTCACCTGAATTAGGAGAAGAAAAAGAAGATGATGCACAATCAAAACTAGATGAAGATGGAGGTTTAGCATCAGAAATTTTTTACCAGCCTAGACATGCTCCATTTACAACTATTATGCATGGTAACCACATTCCTGTATATGCAAGTGATCTTAAAAGGACCAATAAATTCAGTGATACCCTTCTTGGAAAATCTGTTTTTTTTCACAAGAACCCACTCTCCAATGCTCCACAATTTGTCTCTTGTAGAATTCTTCAAATCATAACGTTCTTTATATTTTTTTTTTATAAGAATGAATTCTACCCTCGACATCCCCCTTATCCAAAGAGACAACCGCTTGAGGAGGAAGCCATGTAGGATTCAATTTAGAACAGGCTTGTCTACCTCGTAACAAATAAAATGGGGATGATTCTGAGACATAATTAATTGTGTTGCGATGAGCCCAGCATGTATCTCTCAAAACTTCCTTAAGTGGGATCTTCATATCAAGAGCTCTCTGAACACACCCTTTTACCACACGATTCATGCGCTCCGCAAGACCGTTAGCTTGAGGCGCATACAGTGCAGTTTTAAGATGTAATATTCCATGGTCCTTCAAAAAGGTCTCCATCTCAATGGAGACAAATTGTACACCATTGTCTGTTATGATGCACTTAGGAATTCCTTCACAGACAAACTCATCCTTTAAAAAATCTACCACAACCTTGGTACTAACCGAACTCACACATTTGGTGGAAACCCACTTGGACGTGTAGTCCACTAAAAGAATTACAAATCTTTCAGTGGTCAGTAATAAATCAAACAGACCCATTATATCCAAATCTAACTTAGACCAAGGTTGATTAGGAATATCAACTGGTGACAATGGTGCTTTACTGACCACCTTAGACTTGTCATTAATGGAACACTGATAACAGTCTTTGACAACACATTCAACCTCACCATCCATGTAAGACCACCAATATCTCTCTCTTAAGCGTGATTTAGTGAGACTCCTCCCTATATGTCCATCATGGGCAAGATTGATCAACTTAGATCTCATCAACAAAGGAGGAATTAACCTGTCACCTCTCATTAGAACATCATCAATTATGGTCAACTCATCCCTTACAGACCAAAAAGGCAAAAGATCTGGGTCAATACCTCTGCTGTGAGCAGGCCAACCATTTATAACCATATTCTTCACAGGAGGACAAATCTGATCACAAGATTGAGCACTCACCCATTCATCCAGAGAAATAGCACTTTCACTTACCCAAGAAACATTGACACAACCAACTTCCATATGATCATTTTGATCTTGAAGTGGTAACCTTGAAAGACAATCAGCAGCTTTATTCAAAGAGCCAGGTCAATATTGCACTTGGAAACTGAACTCTTCCAACCCTTCACTCCAACGTTTAAGTCTTGGGGTTAATCTCTCACTTTCCATACAAGAAAACACTTGTACAAGGGGCCACTGATCTGATTTTACTACAAAAGGAATACCCCAAAGGTAAAACTTAAAGTGCTTGACAGCCCAAACTATAGCAAGAGCTTCTCTTTCTATACATGAATATTGTCCTTCAGCCTTCTTCAAAGCTCTTGAAGCAAACGCTACTACCCTTTCTTCTCCACTATCACATTGAGTAAGGACAGCTCCCAATCCAGACAAACTTGCATCCGTAGTTAAAAAGGTTTTCTTTTTCGTGCAAAAATGACCTAAACTAGGCAGTTGACTAATCGTCCTCTTAACTACCAAAAAGGCATCTTTACATCCATCATTCAACTCAAAATGAACTCCTTTTTTCAAAAGATTCCTAATAGGCTCTACAACTGATGCAAATGTTTTAATAAATTTTGCGTAAAACTCAGCCAAACCAAGAAAAGATCTGACCTGATCTTTATCGGTAGCAGTGGGAGCATCTACAATAATTTTAGCCAACTCGAGTTTTGGTTGTATTCCTTCACCAGAAATCACATGACCAAGGTAAGTCACCGAGGTCACACCAATTTTGCATTTGGCTTTGTTTACAGTCAAACCTTTTTCAGCTAACTTTCCTAAAACTGTTCTCAACACAATGTCATGCTCATTGTCATCCTTGCCGTAAATTATAATGTCGTCTTGAAAAAAGATAACATTAGATATATCAACCACCACCAACTTCATAATCCTTTGAAAGCATGACGCCGCCGCCGCCAACCCAAAAGGCATTCTTACAAAGCCAAATGCCCCTAGAGGTGTAACGAAGGACGTAAGATGTTTTGAATCATGATGAAGGGGCACCTGATGATATGCTGAGGATAAATCCAACACAAAAAAAACCTTAGCTCCTGATAACATAGTAATAGATTCCGCAATATTTGGGAGAGGTTGACGATCCACCCATATCCATTTGTTCAACCCCCTGAGATCCACACACATGCGGATGCTCTACCCACCATCCTTAGGGGCCAAAACCACTGGGGCCAACCACCCTGAAGACTAAATCTCCTCAATAATATTTAATTCTATAAGTCTGGTGAGTTCTTGTTTGAGTGGAGTCAGCATCATATTAGGAACCTTCCTAACTTTGTATACACAAGGCACCTCATTTTTTTTAGAATGATACGATGCTCAAAATCGTTCAATAAGCCTAATTTGTCTGAAAAAACTTGTGGAAATTCGTCAAAAAACCTATTTGATGAAGAGACTTGATCTATAAACATTACTTGGTCGGAAGGTTTGAGAGCATTGGGATTGAGAATAATGCCAAGATCTTTCTGATGTCTCCATCCTAATAAATTGTCCCCTCTGTGAGCAACATATATCTTGCCCACCGTTTCACGACCTTTGAAATGTATTCTCATTACAGTGTATCCAGAGACATCAATGCGGGAACCATCATAGCTAACTGGGTTGATATCTTTCACTATCCATTGGGGCAGAGCTCTCCACATGGTAAAGTACATGGAAAAGTTTATTACAGTTTAGAATTTTTTTGAAATATTTTAAGATAAATATTCATGTAAACTAATTTAGAATAGTTATTTTACATGTAGAACAAAATGAAAAGCTACATTGTGAATTAAATATTTAGTTTTAATATATGATCCCACCTAATATATACATTTTGTGTTTATGTATTATGTAGCAAAAAATATTACATTTTATAAACTGAATTTATTGACAAAATTAAATTATTGTATTAAAGGTATTATTAATATATTTTGTAATCAAGAAATACTATGTTTTATTTATACATAATGTTATTAACATTAAATTAAATATGCTGGGCCAGTGTTAGGTAGTGCATTGAAACTGTGTATGAGGAGTTTGAATTGTGCTCATTTGTGAATAGGTCAGCCAGTGGAGCTCCTTTAAGTGTGGTGTTATGTGAGTGCGGTGTGGGAGTTTGAGAGTGATTGTAGGTTTGTGACTACAATTCAAAAGTACATTAGTTCTATTATTGTAGTTCTCCTAAACATATTACAAAATACAATTTGTGAATAGGCTCCCACAATGTGTAAAGTTAAAGAGGTAATTGTACGGGATTAAGAGTAAGGCATCATGGTTGAGGGTAAGGGGTTAAGAGCAAGGGTGTTTATATATTGCGATTTCCTGCACACAAGAAAATATTTATAAAACTACAGGAATTATTTATTTATATACCAAACATGTAAGGTAAAATTCATGAAATAAGTATACACATGACTGACTGGTGATGATAAGAGAGTAAACAAGCATTGCCAATGCCAATAGTGTTAGTTTAATGTGATTGAACCTGCTCCCATAAAAGGATCCATCTCACTCAACATTCACACTGCTCCCCCTGCACTGGCATGGGCACAACACTCACCCTCTCTCACAGACTGCTTACCTTGTATTCATTTCTCACTGACCACTTACTCTGTACTTACCTTGTATTCATTCACCATGTACCCAGCACTTGTACACCACCCTGTCTAAACACACCCAACACTCACCATACATGTACACTTTTCACCCTGCACTCACCTACCGCTAACTCTGCACCCACTCATCCCTCCTCTGTACCCAGAAACTGCTTGTTGTAAACCCAAACACTGCTCATCTTACACTCATACACCACTCACCCACCTAACCATGCATACCACACCACTAAAACACTACTTATGCCGACTGATCACCTTTCACTCGTCCACCTCTCCATTCAACTCTTACACAACTCTCACCCTGCACTCACACACTGTTCGCCCTATACACACACAACTCATGTTGCACAATCAAATATCTCTCCCCCTATACTCACAAGCTACTCCCCTACACACTCACACTGCACAATCGTAAATCACTCAGCCTGAACACTAACACACACGTAAATTCGTCTTATGCACCTCACCTCACACAGCACTTACCCAACTCTTACTCTGCACTAACCCATCTGCTCACATACCTCTCGCCCATCTGCTCGCATACCTCTCACTCTGCACTCACCATCTGCTCACATAACTCTCACCCTGCACTCACAGATTGCCAATACACCACTCACACTGACTGCTCACCATAACTCATACGTTACTCACCCTGCACACTCATAGATATCTTGCTCTGCACTGGGACACCTCTTACCCTAATGACAGACACTGCTCAACCTCACTTACGCACTGCTCATTTGACACACTCAATTCACATTGACATCACTCACCCAGCGATCATACATTCTCACCGTGCTCTCAGCCATTGCTCACACACCTATCACCCTGCATCCAAACACCTCTGTCCCTCTACTCACACATTCACCTGAACACTCACCTCTCAACATTCACACACATTAACACACCACTCATTCTGATCACTCACCCTGCACACATACACACATCAACATGTGCTCCTCTTACTCTGCACACTCACTGACTGCTCAGTCTGCATACTCAAAACTCAGCCTACACACACAGTTGACCCTACACACTCACACACTGCTTATCCAACACAAACATAACACTGATCCTACATTCACACTACTCGCTCTGCATTCAGACACCACTCAGTTTGCCCTTAGACACCCATCATCCCGCACACTGAGCCTCTGCTCAGACATTGTTAACTCAGCTCTCACAAACCACTCACATATCTCTCACCTTATTTATTTTATTTTATTTTTGGGTATTTTTTTTGAGCGCTTATATCACCCGTGGTCTCATAGCGCTAGCTAAAGAAACAGAAAAACTCAGGGCAGGCCAGGCAGCGAGTTAGAAGAGCCATGTTTTAAGCGCTTTGCAGAATTTTTTGTGGTCAGTTTCCAGTCGGAGCTGTACTGGCAGAGCATTCCATACCTCTGGTACAGTTCTAGAGAAGGATCTGCAACCGTTCCTTACGGTGCGGATCTTGGGGATGTTTAGCAAATGTTTGGTATTAGAGTGGAGGGTTTTAACTGGGTGATTTTTGGTGAGTTTCTTAGCTAGGTAGATAGGACCAGTGTTGTTGAGTGTTTTGTGAATCAAACAACATAGTTTAAAGTTGATCCTTTTTTTGATAGGGAGCCAGTGGAGAGTTTCTTCACTGGGAGCCGATGGAGAGCAGGGTGGGAGATTTAAGACCAGTCTTGCCGCGGTGTTCTGTAAAACCTGGAGTTTGGACAAGAGTTTTTCATTTATGGATGTAAGCAACACGTTACCAAAGTCCAAGCGATTAATAATGAATCCCTGGACAAGTGGCATACGGGAGCAAAAGAGAATCCTTGCACCCATACACTACTCACTTTGCACTCACACACCACTTACCTTCCATTCACCCACTGCTCACCCAGCAGAGAGACAGTGCTCACATTGCACTCAAACAACACCACAATACTTTGCCCCATGACTGTGCTCCTCCATTCTGTGATACAGACACTGAATAAAAAACACTGAAATATCTAATTATGTGTAACCTAATTCCAAGGCTATTCAAGATAGCCTGGCTGATGAGTATTATGAATCCGAAACCGTTCCCAGGATGCTTGTTTCCGGTCCAGGGAAGACATGGCTTGGCAGTTCGGGCTGGACTGTTCCCATGAGGCACAGGGTCAGACTGAATTGCATATGGCCATGTCTGAACTGGGGTGGTGGAGTGAGCTAAAGAATGATGATGGATTAAACCCAGATCAGTTGACTGAGGGTGATTGTTTGATTTGCTCAAGCACTCCGTCCATCATCCCCTTTGGTATCGCTTTGTTCGCCCTGAGTTGGCAGGGTGTGCCCAGACGTGGGTCCCTTGCTCACTCTAACACTGGATTCAAGATAGCCTGGCTGATGAGGATTATGAATACAAAACCGGTCCTAGGATGCTTGTTTCCGGTCCAGGGAAGGCATGGCTTGGCAGTTCGGGCTGGACTGTTCCCATGAGGCACAGGGTCAGACTGATTTGCATACGTCCATGTCTGAACTGGGGTGGCCGTCCATCATCCCCTTTGGTATCGCTTTGTTCGCCCTAAGTTGGCAGGGTATGCCCAGACGTGGGTCCCTTGCTCACTCTACCACTGGATTTAAGAGAGCCTGTCTGATGAGGATTATGAATCCGAAACCGGTCCCAGAATGCTTGTTTCTGGTCCAGAGAAGGCATGGCTTGGCAGTTCGGGCTGGAATGTTCCCATGAGGCACAGGGTCAGACTGATGTGCATATGGCCATGTCTGAACTGGGGTGCTGAGTGAGCTAAAGAATGGTGATGGATTAAACCCAGATCAGTTGACTGGGGGTGAGTGTTTGATTTGCTCAAACGCTCCGTTCATCATCCCCTTTGGTATCGCTAACAGAAGATGTGACACCGTCCACACGTGGACACAATCTCTCTTTGACCTCACCTGCCTTGGGATAGGTGGCGATGAGGACGTCATCCGGCCTTGCCTCGAACTCCTCCACTCGCGGAAAGTTTTCTACCATGCTCTTGACCATGATGGTCCCTCTGAAAGTGACATATTCATCAACAGCGAGAGCGGGCGAGACATCCATCCTGCAAGAAAAGGGAAAGCTGAATAGGATACCACGCATAGCCGTCAGATTCAGTAATGCCCTCCTCTGAAAAAAGAGATGTACGTTTTATATAAACTCTTCCGTGACTTCATACCCCTCCTTGAGTGCTGCATCTTTTCTTTGAAGCTTTGAAAAGCTTGAGCGTAATATATATATATATAGTGGAGTGGTGTGGCTCACTGGTTAGAGGCGGCAGACCTGTAAGCAGAGAACGGCCCGGGACCGGGGTTCAATTCCCGATGCGGCAGGGTCTTGGACCAGGGTCAACGGACTCGATAATTCTCGCCTCAGTGCCTACTCCAACCAGGGAACACACTCAGCAACTCTGGGCATTAAGCTTGCCTCATCTCTACAACGGCCCCCCACAGACGCTGGGGATGCCTGGTTTCACCCTGGAGATACCCAGGAAGGGACCATCTCGCAGGGAAAACCAGGACGGGTTCCCCAGCGGTCTACAGCGCCAGGACACTCGGGTAGAGTAACAGTGCGCTTTACAAGATTTTTTTTTTTTTTTTTATATATATCAAAACAGCAACTCCACATACGCCACTTCCAATACCCAAGATCGGTGAAGCGAAAAGGGAGAAACGGACCACAGGATCTGGCTTCGGGTTAATTTTTAATGTGCAGGTGAGGCAACAACATATATATATATATTTACATATATATACATAGTCACAGGTGTTTTAATCTGCATACATTCATGACTGTGTGATTATGTTCGCTTGTTTACAATTGAATTTATGTACTTATTAGTTTACTCATCATTTTCACTCAAGTATGATTTTTCCAATAATTCACTATTCTGTTTATATAATTGTCTTTTTTATTTACTTGTTCATTTAAATATTTATTACAGGAAGTATTTTCCTCCTCACCTATTTATGAGGTTATGCCTTTACTTGCATATTTATTGATGTATTTACTTATTGTTATGGTGAGAAGATAGGATGCTTGACTCTGCAGCCACGGGGACCAGGAGACATCGATGATGACCAAAGTCCAGAGGTGAACTGTCCCATGAAGGATGTTGAGTGCTGGGGGTCAGTGTCTGGATTGAACACCAACAAGCCTTGGCAACGGCAACACACACGGGCAGAGGAAACAAGTTATGGTGAGGACCAGCAAGGTCCAGGGGACTCTCCAAGCAATGGAGAGTCAGGGCAAGTCTGGAGCAACCAATGGACCAGGGATAGCGATGGGACCTCGGTCTCAATCACGAAATACCAGCCCATGGAACACTTATGGAGTGTAGGCCGGAAATCTTCTGTGGAAATACTGCTCGGGTCAGGACTACACGTAGGCCAAAGCACAGCCGCAGGGATCGCCACATAGCATATGCTGCTGCAAAAGTACACAGTGCACAGGGGTTCGGGTTGCACGGTCCCCAGTAGGGATTCTGGTCTCAGAATTGCTTAGAGGTCAGATCAAGCTCAGGGATGCTCAGGAACCCACCTCCTGTGTTGCAGAAATCTTTGGAGTCCTCAGGAGCTCCAGAGATGCAAACCGGTCAGATGCGTAAAGGTGCCTGCTGATGCAGGGGAGTAACTCCTTTACCCCAAGGGAGATTCTTCTGTCGTCCAGCGAAGTGTAGACTGTGGAAGTACGTGGTTTCTGCTTGCAGAGTTTACTCCAGGTAAAATCTAAAGTTCTGTAGTCAGGGTTCCTACTTTATATTCAAGGAAGGGGTTGGACAAACTTTGGGGACCCACGTATGGGAGGATCAGGACAGAGGGGTGGTTACACCCATGTCCTTTGTCCAGTTTTGCACCAGAGCAGTAGCAAATGGCTCCTGCAACCGGTTTGAGCTGGACTATGCACAGGGACACCAAATGTGTTCCCGATGCAGACTTTCTGGCACTCTCAGAGTGCACCTACCCAGCCCCAATACACTAAAGTCTGTCTGGGAGGTGGTCACACCTTCCTGTGACAGGAAACCTATTGTCAGGCTTTCCCCTGCTTGTGCACGGCTCACCAGCAGGAGGGCAGACTTGTATCTCTGGCTGGCAGCATCCATTTTGTGATACCCAGGTCCAGAAAGCTGGTACCAGGTGTACCGGTGTTTCACAGAAGTCCCTCTAGAAGGGTGGAATCATACCTCCAGTTACTGGCAAGGAGGTATGAATCCAAGGTGTTCGACACCAAACACAACATGTTTCTAGGCAGCTGTTTTAAAGTTAGCATTTACCACGAGGTTATAATGAACTTAAATATATATGGTTGGCTGCATCACAGACAACCCCGTAAAATAGGTTCCGAAGGTGATAGAGGGGCTCTGCTCATGCAGGGGCACCCTCTCACATAAAACCCAGTACCCTGCCTTCAGGATTGATAAGGCCTGCCATAGGGGTGACTGATAGGTTTATATGTGCAGTGATTTAGCGTAGATACAGGTAACCTATATCTAAGTAAGGGGTGCATGCACCACCTTACACAGGCTGCAGTAGCAGACATGTGGGGCCATTTCGAATGGATTCTCAGGGGTGGCATAATACATGATTTAGCCCCTGGGAGGCCTCTGGGGTACATATGCCCTGGGTGCATGGTGTACCATATACTATGGACTGATAGGGGTACCCCAGTATCCAATCTGGAGTGTACCTAAAGTACATGCAATCAATTTAGAGGAGAAAGGAGATAGACTGAGGTCCTGAATAGCAGGATCCCAGTCAGTCTAAGTCGAAAACAGTGATACATCAGCAGAAAGTGGGGGTAACCATAAGAAGCAGACCCTACTCTCTTACGGTACGGTTGTGATTTAATGGTGAAAAGGGGCATCGTAGAAACTACGAGAAGATGAGTTAAAAGTCTTCAGACAAAAGATAAAATTATACATCTTAAAAGCATGCTTGAAATGTATGCTCACACAAGATTGAATTAAAAGCTTTTGGACACACCAAAAAATGCATCTGAAAAGCACTCATGTCATATGGAGTCCTAATGAAATATCTACATCGTCTGCGAAGTTTTTAACTAATATAGAGGGAAGGCGATCGAACAGAGGGAGATTAGGTGAAGTGCAGAGAACAAGTAAACAATTGTATGCAGATATACTATAAAAAGCATGTTAAATGTTTGTCTGAATGTGCCTGCCCTGCAGATTTACTCCAAGAGACCACAATGGAACTGTGAGAAGCTTTATCTGTTGTCTCTCAATACTTGTCTCCTGTCCATGTAGTTCATGCTAAGGCCTTCTATGTTTCACTTTTTGGCCCTCGGTTAACTTATATGCCAATTTTTTTAAGGCCGGCATCAGAGTGTGCACTCTAAGATAGTCCTGGACTCCTGATCCAAGTCTAGATTTCTCACTTTTGAGCTCTATCCACACAGTTATTATGGACTTTTTTTCTTAGCCACTTTTATTAGGTCGAGCATTTGAGACATTTTGGAAAAGAAATTGAAATCTTTTTATTGAATTTTCTGAAACACATGATAAACAGTACATGTGCAGAAGTACAGTGGCAAAATAAATAAATATACAGACAGAATGTATCAGTGCTCTCGGAGTAGGGATACAGAGAGGGGGAGAGGAGAAGGGCCAGGCTTAAAGCGATGTTTTGGGAATCAATATCCGAAAGTTGCATTTACTATTCTTTTGTCCATACTACATATCTCTGAGAAAAAAATTGATAATTCTGTTATGCTGATTGACTGGTCCCAGCCACTACCTAGAGGTGTTGAGAATTGTGTTCACTGACACATGCAGAGTCATGGTTATGGCCTTGCTAAATACTGGTATGCACAAGTGTTCTCAATGTATTGAATGAAGTGCTGTATTTTGTACATCCTTTTATTTTTCCTGCTTTTTAACCTATTTTATGGCCCCTATGTCTTTTTAACCCAATTTTTTTTAATAGTCTGTTTTTTTATACTGTTTTTTATTCCCCTTGTGCTGTATACTCTTTAAGATCTCTGTGAATAAAATAAAGTTATATATGATGATGATAGCCTATGGGAGTGCTAGTCCTTGCAATAGTGAAAAACAAAATACTTAGTATTTCACTATCAGGACATGTAAAACACACTCGTACGTGTCCTACCTTACACATAGTAGAGAAATAAGACTTCCGCTGGGTGAACAAAATCACATCAACAATTCCACTCAATAACAAACTATACTCATAAAGCACACAGTCTTATATTCCATCAATCTGTGAAGAACTATGTCTAGATATATACCCCAAATCCCGATGTAGTGCTTGACATTATTTTATTTTTTATAAGAACTCTGTTCTCCAGAGTATTAATAAAATCTTGATACCTAAAAAACAATCAATAAAGTTCATACATGGTATGCAATACGACACCTAACACAATACACACTACTTTTAAAATTCGGCGAAAAAGAGCAAAAAATCAAATAAACAAACAATGAATTAAAAACAATTATACTAGGCGGCCCTTTTTGCACAATTATACATAAGCTGTTGCATAGGCTGATCCAAAGTATAACATCAGATTAAAAGCACTGGTAGGATAATTATTTATTCCTTCCCAGGAATCCTTGTAGTTGGATTCAAGTGGGCTGGCGTCAACGCGTTTCGGTGGTATGTGCCTCCATTTAAAATTACCTTCTTCAGGACATAGGAAATCAGGAATTTGTTCCTCCTCCTTTTTCTTCTTTATCTCAAATATGAGGATCGAAGGGAAGAATTCATGTTTCCAAATTAATGTTTTAAAACTATCACTTTTAAAATAATACTTCTCAATATTGTATAATGTGTGATATAATCTGATGTATTAATGTGAAAAGGTTCTGCATGTTAAATACACGTCCACTTTTGCTGCAATATGTATTTTAAAAGGAAGATGTTTTTAAAGTTGAGCAGTGCAGAACTTCCTAGGTAATTTCTTCTTTTCACACACACTAGCATTTAAATAGATGCTTGATTGTTTATTTCTCATCCTTTTATTGTTAGTGCTGAGACGAGTAAAGAGTAGTTCACAGCTGCTGTTGACCAGGGGGCCACATGTTAAGGTCAGGAGGGCCGTACTTTGAGTAACAGTGTAATAGACAAAGGAATCACAGTACTTCAATTTGTTTAAATTGCCAGGTGTGATTTTCTCTATTATTTGTTCATTTTTGCTTTTTAAATGATCAAATGTTACTAAGTTTATTCCTCACTGTTAGTTTTTTTTATTGTTTTATTGTGTTTTCTGTTAATGGTGCAGGACCTACTCCTGTTGTAATTTTTCAGAAATTCTTGTTTTGTATATTGGGGTGGGGGTTATGACCGTTTGTGTGATGAACCGCATGACAGTTCACCAGATTTGTCATACATACATATTAAATTGCTGTAAGGCAGATACTTCAGCAGCTACTCACACATCCGTACCCAAGCTCTGTCCTCAGGAAATGTATATTGGCGATACGTCACATCATACATGCGATGCTTTGCCCACCAGCTGAGTTCAACTTCATCACATAAGCCCTCATGGCAGGACCCGGACTTTTAAAAGCATAAGCTGTTCGGTGAATGAAACTCCCTTCCTGCATTCGAGAGCTGCGGATTCTGATGTAGGTCGTGAGGTAACTGGTGCCAAGGGGAACCATCAGGAGTCCATGTTCTTGGCAGTACTGAGTGAATGGGGCCCTTTGCCCTGGTGTGAACACGTGACATACAGGCAGGACTGAGAGAAAGTGCAGAATGACTGGGCTTCGTAGATATGTAGTGAGAGTCAACGCAAGTACTCTGAAGAGCAACAGGGAGTGTAGGAAGACTCATTACTCAAAGATAATCTCTAGCCTATTAGTATGCTTATTTCAGGGACAGAAATGATTCACTGAAGTTCTAAATGGAATAACAATAAACTATTAAAAGAAGGATTCTCACCTGAATACAAAAAAAGTCAGCCTGTACTGGTTGAAAATAGTGCATTGACCTTGCATTAGAGGCGTGGCATTTTCACGCGGTGAGGGCTGATTACATTTATGCTGAGACTGGATTCTTAGAGCTGGTGACAAAGAAGAGGGGAGAGAACTGTTCGAACCTCATTTGCCATTTAGATAGATGTGTCAAAAGTTAACAGAAATGGAATTCGTACCTCCTTATTGGTTGAGACAAGGTTTTATTGCCAAGAATTGGCACTGCACTGGATCATGGTGAATTTGATCGTCAAAGAAGTTCATAATACCTGTTATTTAGCCAGAGAGCGGATAAATAACAGAGGACGTTCACTATTTACCAACCAAAATAGTGGTCACCTTAACCAAAATGTAACCAAAAAGATCCAACCACCCCAAAGGTCCTGAAACTGATTTATGCAGACAGCCCACATAATCGCCGAAGGAAGCAATACATTAACGAATTAGTCCTTTAGGATTCGAGTCACTACAATAAAAATAATATTTACTTAGATTATGACGGTTACTACAACAAGATGGAGGCTTCAAAGCGCTGTAAGGAACAGGTGTTGTGTTACCATACCCACACGCCATCATTTTACCGATTTGAAAAGGGTTTCGCCGGCCAGGAGACATACACAAAACATATCTCTGTAGGAGGTGCAATAACCACCTGAGCTGTCATGCTCATATTGAAAGGTACGACCTAAAGGCAAAAAGCAGAGTAGTCCACCGAGCTATAGGACAGAATATTTGGAGCACATAGTCATTATCAATCGTTATCGAGCAGATAGACCAAATAAATAAATGGGGACATAACCTTTCTTTGAAAAAGTTAATATTTAGCTTTACCTGTTTTGTTGCTGGACTTTGGTGGTGGTGAAGAGTGGAGAACGGCGGAAGATAGGTAGGAATTATGTGGTTGCGTGGGAGGGGGGAGAAAAAGAAACCCTGTCAGCGTTCAAGAAGCGCCTGTACCCTTGGCCCGAATTGGTTTCCTTCCCCCCTCACCTCCCCCGCTTAGTTACTCTACGACCCTGTCACTCGGTGACCGACGCCTCACCTCTGAAAGTGGAAACCACCCACGCAGCAAATGGGCACGTCCCTGCAGCTTCAAAGGTGACGCGAGTTGTGAAAAGAGGAGCGGCGGACCTGGCAGTAGGTTCGGGCGATATCCAACTGTAAATACACCTGCCGCAGCACAAAGGTCAGAGGCGCGGCTCGGTCCAGGTTCTGAGAAGAGCTGCACTAAAGAATGCAGGCGCGCCAAAGAGTGCGGTGGAGCATCAGTGGTGGCCCTCAATGTTTGAAAAAGTGCAGCGCAACCAGCTGGTCAGATAGCGCTCTGGGAGGAAACACACTGGCGCTGTCACTAAACTAAGAAGCAACAGGGGGTCCGGTTTCTATTCACAGGCCTGTTGCTACCTCACTCTGTACACGAACATATATGTGCGTGCCTCTCCTAGCCTACCTTAATTACCCATCTCTTCCCTCCTTAACACCGGTGAGAAGATGGTCGGCAGGGCTTTAAGTGGGATGAAAAAAATGGGAGGTCTCATAAAGGGGCGTGACCATTGTAATTAAGGGCGTGTCTTAAAACACATAAGCTAAAAATCTGTGTTTACCATAGTGTGCAGCCCGATTTGTATTTTGCTGTTTCTATCGTTGCATCCAGATATGATACAACAAGTAACATCATACCTACAGCAAGTCAATACTATTGGCTTTGTCAATGGTTGTGAGTTTCATAAGATAAATAAGCAGCAACTATCGCTTGTATCTAATATTGAAAAACCTTTTTACATCCTTGGTGGCACCACGACAATGTTGCTGCTCCTGAGATTCTAAAAGAGAAGGGAAATCCACAGAGAAAATTACTCTTAACCTCTTTGCTGCTAGGTCTTCCTCAACCCCCCCCCCCCCTCCTGCTAAGCCTTTTTGGGTTAATTGGGGGAGTACGCGCGTAGGCCCCTGTAACTTTTTGACCACATAAGGTATTCCATGCCAAAGTTGCGTCCGTTTCTTCCAACATCCTAGGGATTCTAAAGGTACCCAGGGTTTGTGGATTCCCATGGAGGGGGCTCAGAAAGTAGCCAAAATATAGCTAAATTTGTTTTTTGGGGGAAAAATGGGGAAAACGTGCTGCAAATGAAAGCATCTGGGTTTGTCCCTACAAATGGTTTAAAAAAAAAAAAAAAGGTGGTTGTGAAGCTGAAATCAAAATTTCCCAGCTTTTAGGGAATGACAGACTTTTGTCAGAAAAGCAAAATGTTTTGCACAGTATTGGCATTTTTCCGGGACTATTTTTTGTGCTTTCAACCTCCTTCCAGTTAACGGTAGACATGGGTATGAAAGCTATAATGGATCCTGGAAAGCTATACATTTTTGAAAAGTAGACAAAATTCTGATTTCAGCAGGGATGATTTTTGTAGATCCTTCAAGGTTTCTTTGTAGAAACTAACAGTTAAATATAGGAAAAATTGAAAACTAGTTGAAAAAAACAGCCTTTTGTGTCGTTTTCACCTGTAACTTCTTCTAATTATGACAACTATTTGAAAACATTACACTGTTACATCCGCTAGACCTTTCTGGTTGTGGGGATATATAGGATGTGTAGGTTCACCAAGAACCTGACGAACCCAAAACCAAAAACTGAGCAGCTACTTGCAATGGTTTTTTATTATGTACCAGGTATATAGCAATTATTCTGGGAAAATGTAAACATGGAAAAATCGGTATGAAAGACACCTATCTATTTCTGAAATGGAAACAAAATATAGAGTTTAGAAGCAGTAGATATTTGCACATTTCCGAAATTGGGAATACTCATACTAGCATGAGAATTATCGATCATTTTTCAAAATTACTTCTTTTTTCACAAATTGTCTTTCATTTGGAAAGCAGAAATGCATAGAAAGTCAATAGGTAATAACAGTTGCTTTACAAATCTGAATTACTCTAAGTCTCCCGATAAAAATGGTACCTCACTTGTGTTGGTAGGCATAGTGCCCATGGCAGAAACCGCTCAAAACGTAACATGACCACTCCACATTTTCACAATGAAAAATTACCCTTTTTTTGCAAAGTGCCTAGCTGTAGTTTTTTTACCCTAGCTCTGCCGGCACCTAGGGAAACCTAGCACACCTATATATTTTTGAAAACTAGACACCCAGGGGAATCCAGGATGGGTTGACTTGACTGGCTCTCACCAGGTTCTGTTACCCAGAATCCCTTGCAAACCTAACAAATGTCCCAAAAAATAAATGTTCCTCACATTTCTGTGCTGGAAAGTACTGGGATCTGTGTGGATCCACAAATGTCCACCCAATCCCACGTTTCCCAAAGTCTTCCAAGAAAAACGGTACCTAACTTGTGTGGGTAGACCTAGTGCCCGCGACAGGAAACGGCGCAAAACATAGCATGGACACACCACAATTTCACAGAGAAAAATAATCCTTTTTGGCAAAGTGCCTAGCTATAGTTTTTGAACCCTAGCTCTGAAGGCACCTATGGAAACCTAGAAAACCTATACATTTTTGAAAAGTAGACGCCCAGGGGAATTCAGGATGGGGTGACTTGACTGCCTCTCACCAGGATCTGTTACCCAGAATCCCTTGCAATCCTAAACAAATTTCCAAAAAAATACATTTTCCTCATATTTCTGTGGTGGAAAGTTCTGGAATCTGCATGATCCATAAATTTCTGCTTATTCTACCCCTGAGGCGGAAGCCGGGGGATCTCAGCACTCTCTTGTGTTCTTCTGCATTGCGCGAGTTATTGACTACTAATAACCCGTTTTTTAAACTTTGTAAATATTTTAACTTGCAGTTCTTAAATTCATTTGTCCCATTCTTGGTGTGAGATTTGCTTCGCCCAAGGCTTTCCCAGACCTGCCTGACTCAGCGCCGCCGTTATTAGGCGCTGACAACCTAGTCCAGCCACTTTAGCCGCCATCTTGGGCAGGGGAAGGCTGCCGGTCTAGGTGATCGCTACTCCTGCCCTCCCAGGATATTTAAGGGCGTTTTCAACTTCCCCCGTGGATTCTGCTTATTCTACCCCTGAGGCGGAAGCCAGGGGATCTCAGCACTCTCTTGTGTTCTTGTGCATTGCGCGAGTTATTGACTACTAATAACCTATTTTTTTAACTTTGTAAATATTTTAACTTGCAGTTCTTAAATTCATTTGTCCCCTCCTTGGTGTGAGATTTGCTTCGCCCAAGGCTTTCCCAGACCTGACTGACTCAGCGCCGCCGTTATTAGGCGCTGACAACCTAGTCCAGCCACTTTAGCCGCCATCTTGGGCAGGGGAAGGCTGCCGGTCTAGGTGATCGCTCCTCCCACCCTCCTCCCACTTCCCTCAATTATGGATAAAACCAACAGACCTACCCGTCCGCGCAGCGGGCGCGCCGGCGGCGCGCCGGCGGCGCGCCAAAGGCAAGCTCGTCTGCGCCCGTCTGCGCCCGTCTGCGCCCGTCCGCGCCTGGACCGGGCCCAGGGCCACCCCCCCTGGTTCTGCTCCTAGGATCACACGAGGATCATACACTTCGAGTATGCTCCGACAACCGCGTCCCTCTCACCATCAGTCATGCTTAGCACTTGACCCTCTGCTCCTTGCTCGAGATTTCGATCACATCTGTCCCTGTTGTGGATCCTCTATACCCTTCTTGTTTGAGCCCTCTCTCACCACTAACCTTAAATCCCACAAATCGCACTTTATGGCCCTTATTAATGTCCGGTCACTCGGTAAACACCGACAGGAAATAGCTGACCTGACTGAGGACAAAAAACTTGACATGCTATTCCTGACTGAAACCTGGATGGACAGCTCGTCCGATCCAGATCTAGTGATCGCAGTTCCTAAAGGCTATTCTATCCATAGATTGGATAGACAGCGCAAAAAAGGTGGTGGAATTGCAATCATCTTACGGGATACATTTACTGCCAGAATCAATTCAATCTCCCTACCTTCTTGTGAGGCTTTGCAATTCTCCATCAAACTGACCCCATCCTATAATTTTAAAGGGATCCTATTATACAGACCCCCGGGGTCAAGGATTGGATTTATTTCGGATCTTAGGGCCATCTTGGAATCTTTAGCCTTGGACAGCTCTCTAACTATCCTCGGCGACTTCAACTTTCATTTTGACAAAATCGAGGATAAGGACACAGCTACCCTCCTAGATGATATGACTATCTTTGGTCTCCCACTGCTGGTCAAATCCCCCACACATGATGGGGGCCATATTTTAGATGGCATCTTCTCTAATCTAGTGGAGCTACAGGTTTCTCGAATCCTTCCCCTTACCTGGTCAGACCATCACGTCATTTTGGCATCACTGACGACTCATGATTCCGGCTCTCCTAAACAACATTCCATCTCACGTCAGCCTTTCCCGGCATGGAACGATATTGACGCTGTTAGCCTGAAAACACTTGTGACCAACTCTACCCCCTCCCTATCAGCTGATCCCAATATCGCCATTACACAATTTAATGAGTGGGTAGGCTCTGCAGCCACCCATCTGGCCCCTCTTAAACAACGATCTCGTAATAGATCTGTTCCGTCAGCCCCCTGGTATTCAGAGGCCCTAAGAAATCAGAAACAACAGTGTAGGAACAAAGAGCGGCACTGGCGGAAAGACTACTCTGACGAGGCTAAAAATAAGTACAAAGAAACGCTGGTTATATACAAATTTATGATCAGCGAGGCCAAGAAGAAGTTCTTTAGTGACAGAATCGAGTTAGCCAAAAACTCCAATAAGGCATTGTACGAAACCACTAAGCAGTTAGCCGGTCAATCTTTTAACGTAACCCCCTCACCTTCCCAGTCGCTATGCGACGCCTTGGCCAATTTTTTTTATGGCAAGGTTAATGACATCTACTCCGCCTTTGCAAACAACACGAACCCCCCCTCTAACTCGCCGACAATCTTTTGGACTGGACCCACCCTTTCTCAGTTCAAAGATATCTCCAGCTCTCAGGTCGCGGACATTATTTCCACCATAAAATCGGGCTCTGCTCTTGATCCATGTCCTCTCAAAGTATTACTTCCTGTCATCGAAGTGGTGCTCCCTGTCATCACGGCAATCTGCAACTCCATGTTCACCTCAGGTATTTACCCAGCCATTTTAAAACAGACCCTTATCAAACCTCTGTTAAAGAAACCTCAACTTGACATGGAAGAACTAAAGAGTTATCGACCTATTGCCAACCTTCCAATTTTGGCGAAAATAGCCGAAAAGGCTCTGAATTCACAACTTTCGGCCTTTATAGAGGAACATCATCTCCTTGACGACTCCCAGTTTGGCTTTCGCCAATATCATGGGACGTAGACGGCTCTGATTAAAGCCGCGGATGATATTAGATCCATCCGGGATGCCGGGGGGACTGCAGTTTTAATACTGCTTGACCTGTCGGCGGCATTCGACACGGTCGATCATATTACTTTGATCGACCGTGTCGAAAACATTGGTGTCCAACACAATGCCAGGAAACTGCTGGCTTCCTTTTTGGCTAATAAGACTCAGGTGGTCACAATGGGTTCCTTCCATTCCTCCACTCTGTCTCTGCCATGTGGAGTCCCTCAAGGCTCATCCCTTAGTCCGACACTTTTTAATAGCTATGTGTCGGACCTTGCCAATACCATTCCTGCACACGGGATGAGCCTCACTTCCTATGCGGATGACACTCAGTTGGTCCTTGCCATTAAGAAGGATGGCCACAAAAAAGCAGAGGATCTCAATCAGGGCATGCTGGCAAATGGGAGCTGGAAGGCTTCCAATTGCCTAAAATTAAATTCCGACAAGACTGAAGTAGTTATCTTTGGTCATCTGACCCCGGAATGGTCCTCTTGCTGGTGGCCCGCGTCATTAGGCCCTCCCCCTGTCCCTGTTAGCAAGGTGAGGAATCTCGGCGTCATCTTTGACGACCGTCTCACCTTTCTTCCTCATGCTAATCAGATCACGTCCACCGCTTTCCATAAATTGAGGTTAATCAAGAAAATCCTCCCTTTCCTTCCCGACTGGCAAAACATTGGTCACCTCACTGGTGCTGTCGACCTTGGATTACTGCAACGCTCTGTTCTTGAATGCACAAGAAAGAGTCTTGAATAAAATGCAAATAATCCAAAATTCAGCAGCAAGGCTCTTGGGCAGAATCCCCAAATACTATTCTGCTTCTGCAACCATCAGAGAATTACACTGGCTACCGATAAGGAACAGGATAATATTCAAAGCTCTCTGTATAGTATTCAAGGCCATACATAACATGGGACCTGCTTTCTTCACCCAAAATCTGACTCCTTATTGTCCCTCCAGAACCCTACGTTCCTCCAGTTCAAATGATCTTGTGGTTCCACGCAGCAAATCCGTCTCATGGGGAGACAGAAGATTTCTTGTCTCAGCCCCTAAACTTTGGAATACACTGCCTCCCTCGATCAAATCAAGCCACTCACTCTGGTCTTTCCGCAAACAACTCAAGACCTGGCTTTTTAATCAGTAGACCCACTCCTCCCCTCATCGGTTAAATGTAGCAGATAATTTAGCGCCGAGACGCCCAAGGGCCATTGTTCGTGCTCTATAAGTTTTATTAATAAATAAATAAATAAATAAATTTCCACCCAGCCCGCGTTCCCCAAACTCTTCCAAGAAAAATGGTACCTCACTTATATGGATAGGCCTAGTGTCCGCGACAGGAAATGGCGCAAAACGCAACGTGGACACGACACAATTTCACAGAGAAAAATTACCCTTTTTGGAAAAGTACCTAGCTGTAGTTTTTGAACCCTAGCTCTGCCGGCACCTATAGAAACCTACCAAACATATACATTTTTTGATAACTAGACATCCAGGGGAATCCAGGATGGGGTGACTTGACTGGCTCACACCAGGTTCTGTTACCCAGAATCCCTTGCAAACCTCAAAAATTATTTTAAAAAACCTTATTTTCCTCACATTTCTGTAGTGGAAAGTTCTGGAATCTGCATTGAGCCACAACAACCAGTTTTCATCAAAAGGCGGAAGGCGCACTCATTGAAATCACAGAGACAATGTTTTTAATCCAAACAGTTTTTTTCTTCATTTTGGTAATTATACCAGATAAAACAGACATGCAACGCGTTTCGTTACTTTCCGTAACTTCGTCAGGGCTGAAAACGATCATAAAAAACCACAAGTTACATACACAAAAAGTGCAACAATTAAAATGTGACATGAACAAAATATCTACAACATAGAATGGAAGACAACAACAATGACATAATCATATTGTGACAATCAAAAAACCATATGTACATCCTCACCACCTAAAACACAGGTATAAACAATACATGCGTGCAGTGCTTACATAATATATAAAATGTAAATGTAAATGTGGGATACTTGTAAAGCGCACTGTTACTCTACCCGAGTGTCCTGGCGCTGTAGACCGCTGGGGAACCTGTCCTGGTTTTCCCTGTGAGATGGTCCCTTTCTGGGTATCTCCAGGGTGAAACCAGGCATCCCCGGCATCTGTGGGGGGCCGTTGCAGAGATGAGACAAGCTTAATGCCCAGAGTTACCGAGTGTGTTCCCTGGTTAGAGTAGGCACTGAGGCGAGAATTATCGAGTCCGTTGACCCTGGTCCAAGACCCTGCCGCGTCAGGAATTGAACCCTGGTCCCGGGCCGTTCTCTGCTTACAGGTCTGCCGCCTCTAACCAGTGAGCCACACCTCTCTACTAATAATACATGTATATATACATATTAAAAAAAAATTCCAAGCCAAGTGCGAGGGATAATGGGTTAATTTATGAATAGAAGTTAATCAAAGAGAAGACAAGGAAAAAGCGAGAGAGAGGGAAGATTTAGAGAATTTCTAAGCCGACAAAATGGTCCACAACAGAGCAATACTAACAGAAGACCAGATGTAATACAAGGACATGCTACCAGTAGCTAGGTTAATACGAACAGAGTCCTACCCTCATGGTCAAACACAGGGAATTAGTCGTATTATGACATAGTATATTGATCCTATCAACTAATATGAAACAATAATATATATCATGGGCAACCATCAGTTTAATTAATAAAAGGTAACCACTCACCAAATATTCAGATGTTACGATGAACCAGAGAACTGATGGTAGTAACCGCAAATGTGGATGCGAGGTGCAATTTCTGCAGCTTTAAGAATGCACTGTAAGCAGCTATAAATAAAAATGAGCCCATAAATGATCGTAATGACTGACCTAGTGATAAGAAAATCTGTAAAAATTTGGGGTATGCTGGGAATTCCCATGACCTAGCAAGAGAAGCAACAGGGCTTAAACGATCAGTTATAGGATGACAATAAGTTATGTAGGCGCCATCCAAATAAATGCAACACAAGAGTAAATGGATTTCAGAAAAAATTGCTTATATCTGAACAAAAGGCCTTCCTCAGCTAATATGTGCTGAGAGCATACTAAAATAATCAACGGTCTGCCAAAATAGAACCAACTGATCAAGTGTCATTCTCACCCTACCACAATATCAAAAAGCTGGTCCAATTGCAACAAATCACGTTGTGACAATGATCTCGAAACACCGCGTATGAACATGTAAGGACCGTACTAATTAGAGTACAGCCTCATTAAGCAATACAAGGTAATATGATACTGTCTCACCTTATGAATACTCTTCCACATGTATATGATGCGTGACAATCAGGAGGTACTATGTCAATGTTCTCTATCGCTATGAAATCTGTAGGATACAAAATAGTACTCGGCTGTGATATAATTGTTGATGAAGTGAGCTAACTCCGATGTGGCAACTGAAATATTATGAATCCTTTCAAAAATTGTGCAGTATTGTACCTGTAGCATGTTTCTAAATAAAAACTATGCAAAAAAGTGTCCCGATCACCAAATAAACAACAACCGCTACCCGTGATGCCCAGGTGTATATCAAATCTGGATACACCTCCCATACCTTAATGCTTGTGCCCCTTCGACGATATAAAAGGGCCTTACCTCTCAGTAAGGTAACTCCAAGTAAAAGTATATCGAGGAACCTCAGGGACGTTTAAATCACCACAAATTTACAACCACCCCGCATTCCCCAAAGTTTCATGAGAAAAATGGTACTTCACTTGTGTGGGTAGGCCTTGTGGCCGCAACAGGAAACGGCGCAATACGCAACGTGGACACACCACAATTCCACAGTGAAAAATGACCCTTTTTTGGCAAAGTGCCTAGCTGTAGTTTTTGAACCCTAGCTCTGCTGGCAGCTATTGAAACCTAGCAAACCTATACATTTTTTAAAACTAGACACCCAGGGGAATCTAGGATGAGGTGACTTGACTGCCTCTTACCAGGTTCTGCTACCCAGAATCCCTTGCAAACCTAAATAATTGTAAAAAAAACACATTTTCCTCACATTTCTGTGGTAGAAAGTTCTGGAATCTGAGTGGATCCACGAATTTACACCCACCCCGCGTTCCCCAAAGTCTTCCTAGAAAAACAGTACCTCACTTGTGTAGGTAGGCCTAGTGCCCGTGACAGGAAACGGTGCAAAACGCAACGTGGACACACCACAATTTCACTGTTAAAAATGACCCTTTTTTGGCAAAGTTCCTAGCTGTAGTTTTTGAACCCTAGCTCTGCCGGCACCTAGGGAAACCTAGCAAACCTATACATTTCTGAAAACTAAACAACCAGAGGAATACAGGATGGGGTGACTTAACTGACTATCAGCAGGTTCTGTTACCCAGAATCCCTTGCAAACCAAACAAATCATCAATAAAATACACATTTTCCTCTCATTTCTGTGGTGGAAAGTTCTGGAATCTGCGTGGTACCACGAATTTCCACCCACCCGCATTCCTAAAAGTCTTCCGAGAAAAACGGTACCTCACTTGTGTGGGTAGGCCTGGTGCCCGCGACAGGAAACGGCGCAAAACATTACGTGGACACACCACAATTTCACAGTGAAATATAATCCTTTTTTGGCAAAGTGCCTAGCTATAGTTTTTGAAAACTAGCTCTGCCGGCACCTATGGAAACCTAGAAAGCCTATACATTTTTGAAAAGTAGACACCCAGGGAAAGCCAGGATGGGGTGACTGGACTGCCTCTCACCAGGTTCTGTTACCCAGAATCCCTTGCAAACCTGAAACAATGAAAAAAAAAACATTTTCCTCACATTTCTGTGGTGTAAAGTACTAGAATCTGCGTGGATCCACAAATTTCTCCGAGAAAAATGGTACCTCACTTGTGTGGGTAGGCTTATTGCCCATGACAGGAAACGGCGCAAAACGCAACGTGGATACACCACAATTTCACAGTGAAAAATTACCCTTTTTTGGCAACGTGCCCAGCTGTAGTTTTTGAACGCTAATGATGCCGGCACCTAGGGAAATCTAGCAAATCTATATATTTTTGAAAACTAGACATCCAAGAGAATTCAGGATGGGGTGACTTGACTGCCTCTTAGCAGGTTCTGTTACCCAGAATCACTTGCAAACCTAAACAATTGTCAAAAAAACGAATTTTCCTCACATTTCTGTGGTGAAAAGTTCTGGAATCTGCGTGGATCCACAAATTTCCACCAACGTTTTGCTACCCAGAATCCCCTGCAAACCTCAAATTTAGCTGAAAAAAGATTTTTTTTCTCAAATTTCTGTGTGGGAAAGTTCTGGAATCTACGTGGTTCCACAAATTTCCTACCACCCAATGTTCGCCCAGGTCTCCCGATAACAATGGTACCTCACTCATGTGGGTGGGTCAAGTACCCATGACAGGCAAGAGCCCAAAACGTATTGAGGAGACATCAAAATTACCTATCACAAAACAACCTGGATTTGCAAAGGGGGTCTCATGGGTTTTTGGCGCCGGGCTCGGCGGCCATCTAGGGAAACCTACCAAACACACACAGGGGAGTCCAGTGAGGCATGGTTTGCATGGGTCCCCTAACGTTTTCCTACCCAGAATTTCCTGCAAACCTCAAATTTAGCTGAAAAAAGCACTTTTTTTCTCAAATGTTTGTGTTGGAAGGTTCTGAAATCTACGTGGATCCACAAATTTCCTACCACCCAGTGTCCGCCCAGGTCTCCCAATAAAAATGGTACCTTACTCACGTGGGTGGGTCAAGTACCCGCGACAGGCAAGGGCCCACAACGTATTGAGGAGACATCAAAATTACCTATCACAAAACAACCTGGATTTGCAAGATGGGTCTCCTGGGTTTTTGGCCCCGGGCTCGGGGGCCATCAAGGGAAACTTCCAAACCCACACATTTCTGAAAAGTAGACACCTGGGGGAGTCCAGCGAGTATGGCTTGCGTGGGTCCCCCAACATTTTCCTTCCCAGAATCCCCTGCAAACCTGAAATGTAGCTGAAAAATTATTCTTTTCCTCAAATTTCTGTGTGGGAAAGTTCTGGAATCTCTGTGGAGCCACAAATTTCCTTCCACCCAGCGCCCCCCCCGGTCTCCTGATAAAAATGGTACTTCACTTGCATGGGTAGGCAAAGTGGCTGAAACAGGATATGGCCCAAATCGTATTGTGGAGACTTCAAAATTACCTATAACAAAACGACCTGTTTTTTGGGGGGGGGGGGCCACTTGGGTTTTTGGCCCGGGCTCGCCGCCATCTAGGGAAACCTACCAAATCCACACGTTTCTTAAAACTAGACACCCTGGGGAGTCTAAAGAGGTATGACTTGTGTGGATCTCCCAACGTTTCCCTACCCAGAATCCCCTGCAAACCTCAAATTTAGCTAAAAAATATATTTCCCACATATTTTTGCGTTGAATCACCATGCTGGCACAAATATCCTACCACCCAGCGTTCCCCGTGTTATCCTGAGTAAAATGATACCTCACTCGTTTGGGCGTCTGAAGCAGGATTGGCTAAAAACATATATATTTTTTTTAAATGAAGCGCTTAGAATTCTCGGTGCTATACTCTAAATCCCTATGTTTTGGGCTCTTTTTAGTCACAGACCTTTGGCCCACCCACACAAGAGAGGTATCATTTTACTCAGGAGAACAAGGAGAACGCTGGGTGGTAGAACATTTGTGACGTCACGGTGATCCCACTCAAAAATGTATGGAACAGGTGATTTTTCAGCTATATTTGAGGTTTGCAGGGGATTTTGAGTAGGAAAACGTTGGGGGACCCATGCAAGCCATACCTCGCTAGACTCCCCCGGGTGCCTAGTTTTCAGAAATGTTTGGGTTTGGTAGTTTTCCAAGATGGCCTCTGAGCCCGAGGACAAAAACCCAGGTGATCCCCCTTGCAAAACCAGTTTGTTTTGTGATAGGTCATTTTGATGTCGCCTCAATAGGATTTGGGCCCTTGCCTGTCACGGGTACTTATTTCCAACCCCCCCACCCAAGTGAGGTATCATTGTTATCGGGAAACCTGGGGGAATGCTGGGTGGGAGGAAATTTGTGGATCCACATAGATTCCAGAACTTTCCCACACAGAAATTTGAGAAAAAGTGATTTCTTCAGCTAAATTTGAGGTTTGCAGGGGATTCTGGGTAGGAAAACGTTAGGGGACCCACACAAGCCATACCTTGCTGAACTCCCCTGGGTGTCTAGTTTTCAGAAATGTTTGGGTTTGGTAGTTTTCCAAGATGGCCGCTGATCCCGGGGACAAAAACCCAGGTGACCCCCTTGCAAAACCAGTTTGTTTTGTGATAGGTCATTTTGATGTCGCCTCAATAGGATTTGGGCCCTTGCCTGTCACGGGTACTTAACCCACCCACCCGAGTGAGGTATCATTGTTATCGGGAAACCTCGGGGAATGCTGGGTGGGAGGAAATTTGTGGATCCACATAGATTCCAGAACTTTCCCACACAGAAATTTGAGAAAAAGTGGTTTCTTCAGCTAAATGTGAGGTTTGCAGGGGATTCTGGGTAGGAAAACGTTAGGGGACCCACACAAGCCATACCTTGCTGAACTCCCCTGGGTGTCTAGTTTTCAGAAATATTTAGGTTTGGTATGTTTCCTGTTATATTCTTAGCATTAACTTTGTAATTGTGTGTTTTCTTTTTCATGTCATTCTAGTTCCATTAGAATGCTGCATCAGAATCCAATCTCCCAGGCAGTCAGTGGTGCTCTGACTCTGGAAGCCTGAGGTCTGTGTTGCTGTGCTGCGATATTATATAATACATTTTCTTTAATTTAATCCTGTTTATGGAAATCTTTTAATGGCGACGAGGGGAGGAAGAAAAATACTCTCAACACTTAAGAGGCAGCACAGAAGAGTACATTCTTCCTGAACCCAAGAAATAAGGAAAAAGGACATTTTAACGGAAAGAAGTAAGAAGCATTTTTTTTGTTTTGTTTTGTCACTCAAGGTTCAACTGGTGATTACAGACTAAACGAGGATTTTAACAAGGATTCTTCTATTTAAAAGGAGCTTCAACTCGTTATTTACAGGTTTTGTGAAAAAAACGGAACACGGAAAAACCACAATAAATAGTCGATGGAAATATCACTTGCATTCGAGGTAAATGAAACAAAAGGATATTGGATGCTTCCTCGAAAAAACTAAAGGTACTGCGACTATTTATTTGTTTAAAAGTTACGGGCTATTCTAGACGTTCAAAAGTAAACTTGAACGCTTACCGGCAGCGCGCGCTGATGAATTTGAAGGTCAACATCCAGCGCATTCCTCCAAGGAGAATCTTCTCTGCAGCGAGATTCTGCATTGCCGAGTATTTCGCAAGGATTGTTGGGAGACCCGATGCATGCAGGGAAATGACGTCGCAACGCAAAGACGTAGCGGCCATTTTGTGTTCCTTAGAAACAGCCTAGCAACCAAAACACTGGCTGTAAAGGACACCATCGGTGTTAACTTTGGAATATACGAATGAATTGTCTGAAGTGCTACGGAGGAAGTAAGTTGGTTTTGTCACAGTTTAGGAGCAATAAACAAATTAAAAGATGATCGTAGCGGCATAAAAAAAACAGAAGGGTTTACTTTTGCAACCATGCTGACGTTCATTGGTTATTGGTACTAAAGGGAAATTACTTAAATAAAAAAGGGCCTTTCTACATTTTAACAGTTTACTAGAAACAAGCATAAACAATATATTTACCTTATAGCTGGCATATAAAAAAATGTTTTAATATCATCAGTGACTTTATAGCTACATTTGGAGAGCCATGGCAATGCAATTTGATCCCCCAGCAACATTTTTACAGTCTAAGGGTGAACCACCATTACCTTGGGCAAGGTGGAAAGAAGAGTTTGTAAACAATATGAAGGCAATAGATAGAGAAAGGATGGGGGCAGAAAGAAAAAAAGTATATTACTACACTTTCTTGGATCGGAGGGTCAAATGGTGTTTAGGGCTTTACCTCAAATAACGGTTGCGGAGAATACAGCAGCTACTAATGTTTACAATGAAGCTTTGATAAGGATGGAAAAAGATTTAAACCAGCAAGTAATATAGCCCTGAATAGATTTAAATTCTCTACTAGGAAACAACAAGACAGTGAGTCCTTTGATGATTTTTTAACAGCTCTACGATCCCTAAGTTTGCATTGTAATTTTGGAACTATTTCAGATGAAATGATAAGGGATCAAATTATAGTTCATGTTAGATGTAAAAAAACGCAGGAACAACTTTGGGTGATGGCTGATCCAAAACTATCGGAAGCATTTTTGACGGCGAAGGCTTTTGAACAAACAGAGAAATGGATGCACACAGTCAAGGACATAAGTAATAAAAATGATAAAACAGAAGAAGTGTGTGCAATACAACGACAGGATGAATCAAAGAATGAGGTACACAGTTCAAAACCGTCAATGTCACGGAATTCATATGGTACTGGATTTAAGAGGTTTGTTAGAAATGAAAGGAATATGTATTGTTACAGATGTGGAAATAGAGGTCACATTGCTTCATTTAATGGATGTCCAGCTATTAGAATAGAATGTAAAAACTGTGGTAGGATTGGACACTTTACAAACATGTGTAGAGATAAAAAAAAATATTAATCAATATCATTCCAGGATTTCATATATGCGAGAAGGAGTTGAACAGGAGATGGGTTCTAGAGGGCAAGAAAAGTCTCTGGAAAGTACATCCAATTCAGGCTTTGTGGTATCTTTAATAGAAACGGTAGGGAAGGTTGAAGACTCAAACAACAGTTCTGTTACCAATCCTCCTTTGTGTTTAGTACAAGTGCAGTGTAGATCTCAATCTGATGGCTGACTCAGGGTCGCCATGGACCATTATTTCAAAAGAGTATTTTGAAGAAAGGTTGGGAAGTGTTTGGGACATAAATAAAATTGTGCCATCAGATATAAACCCGGTAAGTTATGATGGTTCACGTATTGATATGATGGGTTATTTTGAAACTGTTCTACATTTTAAAGAAAGGTTTACCAACATACATCTATATGTTGCGGTAAAAGGCATAAATGTCCTTGGCTGGAAGGATCAATGGAAGCTGGGCATAATGTTGAATCCAAGGCTTAAGGATCCAGTGGTCTTGGATGAATCATTGGGTATTAATTATATTTCAGGAACTGATCCTGAGAACATGGAAAAGTTTGTAAAAGATTCTTTCAAAGAAGTGTTTTCAGACTCATTGGGGAAACTTAAAGACTATGCTCATCAGATTAAACTTAAAAACCAAGTTACACCTGTAAGACAAAAACATTAGACCAGTACCAATTAATGTAAGAGAAGAGCTGAAGGAAATGCTATCTGACATGGTTGATGAAGGCATCATTGAACCTATAAACTCATCTGAATGGGTTTCACCCATAGTTTTAGTCTGGAAACCGAATTAAAAATTGAGGTTATGTGTTGATCTAAGAGCTTTAAATACATGTATTATAGTAGACTGTCATCCATTACCGAACATAAATGAAGTGGTTTCTCTGCTTGAAGGTGCCAAGGCGTTCTCTACATTGGACTTCAGATCAGCATATCATCAAGTGCCATTGACGGAAGATTAAAAAATGTTGACTGCATTCATTACTCCACAGGGACTATACCGATATACAAGAATGCAGTTTGGCTTGGCCTCGGCGGCTTCAGTGTTTCAAAGAATTATGTTTAATATTTTCAGAGACGTTGAGTGTTTTGTAAAATGCTTTCAAGATGATATTTTAATTTTTTCAGCAAATGATCAGGATCATCTAAAACGTTTGACTGAAGTGTGTCATATGTTAGAGAAAAATGGTTGACTTAGAAAGGTAGCAAATGTAAGATGTTACAGAGGACTGTAGAGTATTTGGGGCATACTCTCACAGGGGATGGTGTTGTACCAAAGAAGTCTAATGTTGATGGTATTCTTAATGCTCCTGCCCCTAAAAACAAAGAGCAATTGTTATCATTTGCAGGCATGTGCGAATACTATTCTAAGTTTGTGACAAATTTTGCAACAAAGATGGAGCCTTTAAGGAAGTTGTTAAGACATGGTGTAGAATTTGAGTGGACAGAGATGCAGCAACATGCCTTTTCTAGTATCAAACAGGATATTTTGAATGCTCCCACATTAAGACCTTTTTGTTTAAAAAACATTGTAATTTCACAGTGGATGCTAGTTTATATGGTATTGCAGGGGTGTTATCACAGTCTAGTGGAAATAAGTATTGGAATGTGTGTTTTGCATCAAGGACATTAAATGAAACAGAGAGGCGTTACGCGGTAATAGAAAAAGAGTTACTAGCGTGTGTGGGGGCCATAGAACTTTATAGAAATTACATTTGGGGTACCAAGTTCACCTTAAGGACAGATCACAAACCGTTGGTAAATATACTCTCACCTGGTGGAGGTTGGAATGCAACGGCTAGAATTGCAAGACTCACATCAAGGTTGCAAGAGTATTGTTTCAATACTGAGTTTGTTCCTGGTAAAAATAATGTGACGGCTGATTTTATGTCACGTCATCCATGTGAATCAGTGGCTGAAAGGGGAAGTGATGACTTAGATGTAGTTACCACCATTCAGGATGTTGTGGTTGGAGCGTTTGCGGACATTTTGGAGAATAAGTGGAGAGAATCAGAAAACGGTGATATGTTGTGGCAGGAAGTCAAAAAGTATATGGTGGAAGGATGGCCAAAGAGGAAGAATGTTTCGGAAGAATTCATGCCAATGTTTAAAGTTACAGAAGAGTTCAAGTCGGATAGTGATTTTATTTTCAAAAATGGTAAATGTATTCCACCATTTGGGGTGAGAGAAAACATTCTTAAATTAGCGCATGTTTCACATCCAGGTATGTCGGCATTGAAAAGGTTGATAAAGAGTTATTTTTGGTGGCTGGGAATGGATCGCATTGTTGATCGAGTGGTCAGAGAGTGTGATGTGTGCTCTGCGAATGATAAAATGCTTTAAAGTCAATATTCCTCCACTTAAGAATGTGGATTTGCCAGAGGAACCTTGGAGGAAACTGGCATTTGATATTTCAGGTCCTTTTCTAAATTTACCACTAGATTCACGATATGCTTTAGTATGAGTAGATTACCACTCAAAATGGACGGAAGTTAAGTTTGTGCCAATGGCCACCACTAATATGGTTTTGGATTTTTTTAAAGATGTTTTTGCTAGGGAGGAGTGTCCCTCTGTCATTGTCACTGATAATGGGGTGCAATTGATTTCTAATGATATGGAGGAATGTCTCAAGTGTCAGGCTATAAAACACATCACCACATCTTTATATGCACCGCATGAGAACGGACAGGTGAAACGCTTCAACAGGGTGTTGAAGGATTATATTTCAGAGGTATTTAAGGAGAAAGGTGATTGGAAACAGTTGTTGAGGGAAAGATTGTGGATGTATAGGATTACACCACACTCTACAACAGAGGTTAGTCCTTTTTGGCTTTTGAAAGGTAGGGATCCTGCTTCAAAAATGTGTCCTTGGTGGCTCAAAGATAAGTGTAAGGGCAATATTAAGAATGATTATGACAAAATGTATACCACTTTAAGAATAAAGGAGAAACAGAGGATGTACAAAGAATGGTTTGACAACAAGTGGAACACAAAACAACATAATTTAAAGGTTGGAGAATGGGTGAGGATAAAAAAAACAGGTATACAAAGTAAATGTTCCAGCAAGTTTTATAGACCTATTAAGATCACCAAAGTTTTCAGAAATTCGATTATAACTCAAGATGGCAAGTTGTGGAATATCAGACGGGTATCTAAATGCCCTGAAAATTATAGAACTAGGCTTACATCTCACAATCTTGGTCATCGTAACTCGGAGCCTGATTTGTGTATTCCGGGTACTTCTCACAACATTCAAACCACACGTATATGTCATGAGTCCATTGCTAATAGGGTCAAGGACTCTACACGCTTGAGATCTATTTCTACAAAATAGATAGACTATGTTAGATAATATGTTCACATTTTATTCTGTTGTATATATTTCTAGCTCTTCTTTATATAAGGGAGATATGTTATATTCTTAGCATTAACTTTGTAGTCATGTGTTTTCTTTTACATGTCATTCTAGTTCCATTAGAATGCTGCATCTGAGTCCAATCTCCCAGGCAGTCAGTGGTGCTTTGACTCTGGAAGCCTGAGGTCTGTGTTGCTGTGCTGAGATATTATATAATACATTTTCTTTAATGTAATCCTGTTTAGGGAAACCTTTTATTTCCCTAGATGGCCACCGAGCCCGGGGCCAAAAACTCATGGGACCCCCTTGCAAAACCAGGTTGTTTTGTGATAGGTCATTTTGATGTCGCCTCAATAGGTTTTGGGCCCTTGCCTGTTGCGGGTACTTGGCCCACTGATGCGAGTGAGGTATCATTTTATCGGGAGACCTGGGGGAACACTGGGTGTGAGGAAATGTGTGGACCCACGTAGATTCCAGAACTTTCCCACACAGAAATTTGTGAAAAAAGTGATTTTTTCAGCTAAATTTGGGTTTGGTAGGTTTCCCTAGATGGCCGCTGAGCGCGGGGCCAAAAACTCATGGGGCCGTCCCTGCAAAACCAGGTTGTTTTGTGATAGGTAATTTTGATGTCCCGTCAATAGGTTTTGGACCCTTGCCTGTCGCTGGTACTTGATCCACGCTGGGTTTGAGGAAATTTGTGGATCCACGTAGATTCCAGAACTTTCCCACACAGAAATTTGAAATATAAGTGATTTTGTTCAGCTAAATTTGAGGTTTGGAGGGTATTGTGGGTAGGAAAACATTAGAGGACCCACGCAAGCCATACCTCCCTGGACTCCCCCAGGTGTCTAGTTTTCAGAAATGTGTGAGTTTGATAGGTTTCCCTAGATGGCTGCCGAGTCCGTAGCCAAAAACACATGGGACTCCCCTTTCAAAACCAGATTGTTTCGTGATAGGTAATTTTGATGTCGCCTCAATAGGTTTTGTGCCCTTGCCTGTCGCGTGCACAAGGCCTACCCACACAAGTGAGTTACCATTGTTCTCGGAAGGCTTTGGGCAACGTGAGGTCGGTGGAATTTTATGGATCCACGCAGATTTCAGAACTTTTCACCACAGAAATGTGAGGAAAATGTGTTTTTTTAGACAAATGTTTAGGTTTGCAAGGCATTCTGGGTAACAGAACCTGGTGTGAGCCAGTCAAGTCACCTCATCCTGGATTTTCCTGGGTGTTTAGTTTTAAAAAATGAATAGGTTTGCTAGGTTTCCCCAGGGGCCGACAGAGCTAGGGTTCAAAATCTACAGCTAGGCACTTTGTAAAAAAGGTCAGATTTCACCGTGAAAAGGTGGTGTGTCCACGTTGGGCCGTTTCATGTCGTGGGCCCTTGGTCCACCCATGCAAGTGATGTACCATTTTTCTCAGAAGACTTTGGAGAACGCGGGGTGGGTCGAATTTTGTGGATCCACACAGATTCCAGAGCTTTCCATCACAGAAATGTGATGAAAATGTTTTTTTTTTTAAATCTTAATAATACTTTTCAGATTGTATCTTTGACTATATATATACCCTCACAACATCCTTCCCTTATTGATTTATCAATAAGGGAAGGATGTTGTGAGGGTATATATATAGTCAAAGATACAATCTGAAAAGTACTATTAAGATAAAACTGCATTATTAATATGTCTTATTTTTCTTGCTATTTATGTTTATATTTCTACTTGGCCATCAAAAGAATGATGGTAGTATTGCAAGTACTTAAAAGACTGAAGCGTGTTGTAACCTATTTATGTTTTCTTGAGAAAATAAATAAAAATAAAAATATTTTTAAAAAAAAGAAAATGTGTTTTTTTGGTCACATTTTTAGGTTTGCAAGGGATTCTGGGTTCCAGAACCTGGTGAGAGCCAGCCAAGTCACCCCATCCTGGATTGCCCTGGGTGTTTTAAAAAATGTACAGGTTTGCTAGGTTCCCCTACGTGACAGCTGCACTAGGTCCCAAAATCCACAGGTAGGCACATTGCTAAAAAAAACGTTGGAGCCTAGTGGGCTTTCTGCCACCCTGGGGGGAAATCTGGGGAGGGGGTTTTACCCCAATATGCCCCCGGGGGGGGCAGAAAGACTGTGAATATTTTTTGTGAGGGTAAGGGGCATTGGTATGACCATTTTGGCCAGCCCCCACCCCCACGCATAAAAAAGCCTGCGTAATCGCTGGCGCCTAGTGGGCCTTCTGCCCCCCCAGGGGACAGATCAGGGGCCACTGCCCCATCTGCCCTCCCGGGGGGGCAGAAAGACTGGAATTTCTCTGGGTGGTGGGGGGGTATTGTCATGCCCATTTTGGGCAGCCCCTACACAAATAAAACAAAAAAATCCCTGCTTTCTAGTGGGATTTCTGTCCCCCCGGGGTGGGGCAGATTGGGGGCAAAAGCTCCCATCTGCCACCTTGGGGGGCAGAAAGTCTGTCATTTTTGGGGGGGGGGGGGTCATTGGCGAGCCAGTTTCGGGCAGCCCCCACCCTAAAAATCTCTGCTGTCAAGTGGGCTTTTTACCGCAGGGAGGCAGAAAGGCTGTAATGGTGGCAGGGGGGTAGGGGCATTGGCATGCCCATTTTGGGCAGCCCCCACCCTAAAACAAATTGTGCAAAAAAAAATCCCTGGCATTTAGTGGGCTTTCTGTCTCCCCGGAGGGGGAGCTTCCGGGCTACTGCCCCATCTGCTCCAGGGGGGGGGGAGGCTGTAATGGTGGTGGGGGCTTTCTGCCCCCCCGGGGGGGCAGATAAAGGGCACTGTAATGGTGGCGAGGGTGGGAGCATTGGCATGCCCATTTCGGGCAGCTCCCACCCTAAAAGAAAAATGCACCCAAAAGGCGTTCTACCCCCCGGGGGGCAGATTGGGGGCTACTGCCCCATCTGCCTCCCAGGGGGGGGCAGAAAGACTGAATTGTGCCCATTACTTTATTGGCCGATCCCCCTCCCTGGTGTCTAGTGGGTGGATCCCTACTTGGGGATCGCCCTCCTGGGGCAATCCCCAATCAGGGATCCCCTGGGGAGGGGTACCACTGAAAAGGGGAAATTCTCCCATTTTCAATGATCCTCCTACCATCTTTCTATGTGCTCAGGGGGCTGAGATAGCCCCCTGAGCACGTAGAAAGTAAATCAAGCCTAAAGGCTCATTTCTGTTTCAGTTTCTGTGAAATTACGTCAGCGCAACGTGAGCGCTGATCGTCAATTCACGGAAACTGCTGGGGGGCCTCAGGAGCTGGGGAAGCTCTTCCCCAGTTCCCGAGGTCACAGGGGAGAAATAGAAATCCCTCTGCTGTTTCTAAGCTGAGGGATTTTGTGCCCCTGTCCTCATGACGGAATGGTTCCATCATGAGCACAGGGGCATCAATGCTGTCATGAGCATCGAAGGGGTTAAAGGATTTCCCTTCCCCTGCAGTGCTCACCTGGCATGACGTCATGCCGTTACTGCTCTACTAGTGAGAAGTGAGTAGTGTGAGCGTGCACACATCGATGTGTCTGCTGTCACAGCAGTCTGGAAAAAAACTGACTGCCTGTGCCAGGGCACAAAACAGAGCCCGATAGAGAACCGATTCGAGGCCTCCTTTAAAAAACTGCTGGTGCTCAGCACTGGTGAGACCCGGCAAGATTAAAGCCCTGGTGGTTGAAGATGGCAGGGTAATGGGGTGAGAAAATATAGGATTGCTGGGGGTGAGAGGGAGATGGTAGGAGAACTGTTGGAGATAATAGGTGATAAACACGGTGCCTGCAGTATAATGAAATAGAAAAAGATTCAAAGCAGTTTAGGAAGGATCACTGCCGCCGGTTAGTTGGAGACTGCTGAATGCACAACCTTCATGCAGACAGGTCAGTGGGTCCCTCTAAGGTTGGCGCTCTGGGTCTGGGCCCAGCCCGTCCATGCCAAATGCCAGCCCGGGCACCAAGATTAGGATTGCATAGTGCCTGGCACACCCATATTCAAACCCATTTTGATGAGGCTGGCAACTGTATACCTGCCTAGAGCATAGTTACGTAGACGGTGGCTGGACAAAACAATAACCGGCTATGTAACAGTTGCTTCTCAATACAGGTAAAACAAAATAATTAATACTAACAGCAGATGTTTGAGTGACAGCAGCAGGACTGTTATGATGCTGACCTGGAATAAAGGGGCAATGTTATCTAAACTTGCATATTCACTCACCCATCTGCTTATATTTTCCTCTCAATCCCACTGTAGGAAGCTGGCTCTGTATATCATATTGCCACCAGGTGGTAATACCATCAACAGAGTCCAGGGGTCCCTCAAAATTGCACAGGGCACAATGCAAAACCCAAATTACTCTGGTAGTGAGGGCGAGCAGCCTGAGGCCTAACACAGAGGAGTCTAAGACATTTATTGCACACTCATGATCAATAATGGGCACACACTTGCAAATAACAGGGACCCCCTGGTAATGGATCATATTCCTGGGTCAGGGTAAAACAAATTGTGACAGGTAACAAGCACAGGCAAGGCGAAGAAAGCGGCAATGTGTGCAACCAAGAAAAGCAGTTATGCACTTAAAATTGCCAAATTAGTCAGATTGATTAAATTTCATAAAATTATAATATAAAAATACATGATGTATATATTTGTTAGATAAAACAATTTGGGAAAATATCTCTATACATAGAAATAAAACAATATGATCAACTTAATTCATAGAATACAAATAAATATAGAGAGGAGACGGTTTTCTTCGACGCGTTTCGACACAGGAGTGTCTTCATCAGGAAAGTACCATCTACGATAATGAATCTAGAAATTAAGTGAACAATATTTATAAAAACTGACACGATAAAATAAAATAAAAAGTTCATATAAAGCATACAGTTCATTGCAACAACCATTGCCTAATACATGGTAGCAGAGATAAAAACATGGTAGTAGCGGCTGTAACATATGGTATTATAGTATATAATTGTTATGATGGTATAGAAGACATGGACAACAATGCAATGGTATAAAAATACATACAATTACATATGAATTACATTACAATAGATCTTTCAACATAAAACAGGGAGGAGGAAAGAATTCCAAGGATAAAAACGAGAAGGAAAAAAGAAAAGGAAAAAAACGGTTGAGCGAACGAATATAGATGATTATCTAATTGGAGGTAATAAATACTTCCTTGTGTTTATTAAAAGGGGGTAATGAAACAAGGGTGGCGGGTGGCTAAGAAGGAGAATTAGCTTAAAACTAGTTTGCATGAACAATTCAACAGTGAATTACGTCTCAGGATCTAAAAAGTTAGGGTTCTACATGGAATATTTATTCTGACATCTAAAATGATACTGGTCAGAATTGAAGGAGAATGATAATTGGATAAGGAATGAAAACAGGAAACCAGGATTGCCAGTAAATAACATATAAATAATCAGCAAATATCTAATGGAGGAACTTCTTACCTATGAGGGAATATGAAATGTGTTAAAGGTGATATCAGACGTTTATCAGGGATTAAATGAATGGCGACCAGCAGGGTATTTGGGTAACACTAGAACTAATTGAAAATAACAAATTAAATGATTAATATCTGATATAAGGAGTGATGTATAGTTATACTTGCATTGAACGACAGTTCAGGGCGAGGCTCTAGTTAAAAAGTCTAGAGGAATGCTAAAAAAGGGCATAACTAATATTACCTGGAAGATGTCGGGCCCAAGGTAAATATATGTAGCTGTTTTCATAAGAATAAATACGAGGAATAGATACAGGCTCTTTACATAATATCTGAAACTGCAACAGAGAAGATATATGTATATTAAGGTAACAAAACTGCATGATATACAATACATAAACAGCATAGGGATAGATTAGACATAGAGATACCTGTACGGACGGCCACGATATGGTGACGTTTAGGGATAGAAAAACGGCAACAGACGTTAGAAACCGGGTCGCGGTTCTTAAATAAAAACGCTGCAGGCAACCTATAATGATAAGGCGGAGTATGAATGCCTGAAATGATAAAGCTAATATGTGAACTGGCGAAAATATAAAATAAATTGTATGGTATTACCTGAGCTGTTATGATGTCAAATGGTATTTTGATACATCCACATGGAGCGATGCAGTCCTTGATGTCGACGTGCTCTCAGGGGTATAGAACTTTAAATGGCGGAGCGTGCCGGATAAAATAGACAAGCTCTCGTAACTAAGGGGGCAAAATATTTAAGAGATAGATGAGAAGCTAGTTAAAATGAATTACGGGAAACAAAGAATCAGAAATGTGAACAACCGCAAAGAGTACATACCTAAGAGAGGGGCTAGGCGAGCCTCCTGTGGTCTATCGCGAACTTCTACACGAAACGGCAGCAACAGATGGAAGGTTGTTGCCGGTTGGGCTATATAAGCAAGGCTTTGATTGGCCAGGTGGGCGGGTCTAGCCACTTCTTAAAGGGAAAAGGGGGGATAAATGAGGACAACGAAAAAAAGTAATGCGTGAAATTGTATAGTGACAAACAGAAAATTCTGAATGGCACTAAGATAAAAGTTAGGCAGCAGCGAATGGCCGCACCATACAAAAAATAATAAATGACAACTGTAGGCCAAGAACAGACCGGATAACGATCAGTGAATTTTATAATATCGGGATATACAGACCACGAAATCAGCTAAAGAGAGAAGGTGGATTATGTAATGGCATTATCCCAAGGTAAATCATTGTTTAATCCATGATGGAAAGTACAGAGGGATAATATCCAGAACACCTCTCTTTTTTTATGGATTTTTTCACCACCATTTTCGTTCGGGATGTGAATCTTCTCTAAGATGCGCCATTTGATGTCCAGAGGAGAGTGTTTAAACTCTAAAAAATGGTTTACTAGAGGTGCTGCATGTTTAGAGGTTTTAATGGCAGACCTGTGTTCTGTTAAGCAAATTTTTATGGCACGCAAGGTTTCCCCCACATAGCCTAAATTGCAAGGGCATGTGATCAAATAGATAACATAGCATTTCTCTAGACTTTTTAACTAGAGCCTCGCCCTGAACTGTCGTTTAATGCAAGTATAACTATACATCACTCCTTATATCAGATAATAATAATTTATTTTGTTATTTTCAATTAGTTCTAGTGTTACCCAAATACCATGCTGGTCGCCATTCATTTAATCCCTGATCAACGTCCGATATCACCTTTAACACATTTCATATTCCCTCATAGGTAAGAAGTTCCTCCATTAGATATTTGCTGATTATTTATATGTTATTAACTGGCAATCCTGGTTTCCTGTTTTCATGCCTTATCCAATTATCATTCTCCTTCAATTCTGACCAGTATCATTTTAGATGTCAGAATAAATATTCCATGTAGAACCCTAACTTTTTAGATCATGAGACGTAATTCACTGTTGAATTGTTCATGCAAACTAGTTTTAAGCTAATTCTCCTTCTTAGCCACTCGCAACCCTTGTTTCATTACCCCCTTTTAATAAACACAAGGAAGTATTTATTACCTCTAATTAGATATTCATCTATATTCGTTCGCTCTATCTTTTTTTTCCTTTTCTTTTTTCCTTTTCGTTTTTATCCTTGGAATTCTTTCCTCCCCCCTGTTTTATGTTGAAAGATCTATTGTAATGTAATTCATATGTAATTGTATGTATTTTTATACCATTGCATTGTTGTCCATGTCTTCTATGCCATCATAACAATTATATACTATAATACCATATGTTACAGCGGCTGTTTTTATCTCTACTACCATGTTTTTATCTCTGCTACCATGTATTAGGCAATGATTGTTGCAATGAACTGTATGCTTTATATGCACTTTTTATTTTATTTTATCGTATCAGTTTTTATAAATATTGTTCAGTTAATTTCTAGATTCATTATTTTAGATGGTACTTTCCTGATGAAGACACTCATGTGTCGAAACGCGTCGAAGAAAACCGTCTCCTTTCTATATTGATTTGTATTCTATGAATTATGTTGATCATATTCTTTTATTTCTATGTATAGAGATATTTTCAAAAAAATGTTTATCTAACAAATATATACATCATGTATTTTTATATCATAATTTTATGAAATTTAATAAATCTGACTAATTTTGCTATTTTAAGTGCATAATTGCTTTCCTGGTTGCACATATTTCCGCTTTCTTCGCCTTGCCTGGGCTTGTTACCTGTCACAATTTTGTTTGCCCTGACCCAGGAATCTGATCCATTACCAGGGGGTCCCTGTTATTTGCAAGTTTATACCCACGGTTATCCGTGTGGGACTGTTTTGTTTCTCCACTGTCAATTGTTTGTCTCGTGTTGTTATTCACTCTCACAAATCTATGTGACTTTTTCCTATACTCTTATAGTTCTGGTTCCCACTGCTTCTTCGCACATTTATCTTATTCATAGTGGACCTGTGGAAATGATATCATCATGGCCCAACTCCAGACATTTGGGTTTTCAGATGAAGACTTTGCTACATTAGTAGGCACAAATAGCTCCTTTGGTAACAGCTTCAAGTCAAACTCCCATAGCAGTGACGATATGAATAAACTCTTGAATCTCCCCAAAAAATTAGCAAGGTTAGGAGCCCATGGTGAGTTTATACTTAATTATCTTAAAGCTGGAGTAATCCCACAAGGATTGCATGTCCGCAATATCCCAGGCCTATTTGTAGACCTCAAAGCATTTTTACTCAAATGGAGCATGATAGCGAGCAGATGCTCTCGAGATCTCATGATTCTCATAATAGAAACCTCCTAAGATCTGGCACGCACTATAAAAAAAGAAATAGAAGATTTAGAAGAAAAAATAAAAAAATCCACCAGCTTAGAAGAAGCTACTAAACAATTTGAGGATGCCAAGAAAGACATTTTGTCTTTTGTTGAATATTTATCAAAAAGAAAAACCGATAAATTCACAAAAGACAAAAGATTTCATACCATGGAACGTACATATCCTTATCTTGGTGAAAACTTCTATAAATTATATCACTATCAAGTAGAATCTAATTCCAATTTCCAAAAAATTAACACCTTTTCAGAAACATCAGATTCTGATGGAGAAGGTAGCTCCAACTATAATGACAAAGGACCATATAATCCCCAAAGTGGATGAAGAAATATCCGTCAACCTTTTTTAGGCCAACGTGGTGCGAGTTGGGGACGCCAACGGGTAAGATTTTTGGATCAGCCCAGAGGCAATTATCAGAATCATCAATACCCCCTAGAGCCCCATCACTACCTGGAAACTCGCAACAAACAATATTGGAAACAAGGGATGTAATACCCATTTTCAATTTATCATCTCATAACATGGATAATGCCAGCATATCTCTATTATCAAAAGGACTTTCTTTTGTTCCACATTCTTATACTGATTTATTTGAATTGAATTGAATCAAGTTATTCATTCTTTTTTCAGAAAGATCAGATACAAAATTTTTCGCTAATGAAGATATAACTGATAATGACAATAGAGTTGAACATATAGTGGCTTTGCCCTCGACCTTTACTCCTTCCCTGGAACAAATAGGCCCAGAAGTTGCCATCTTTGAAAAAGTTGTCTTAAATAAATTAGAACAAGCCTTAAAATGTGTCCCTAAACCACAATAAAATATCTCTAGAGAAGAATTTGGCTCTCTCAATGCTTTCAAGAATGACAAGACCATTACTATAAAAAGCTGCGATAAGGGAGCAGGCATTGTTCTCATAGACTCCAAAGATTATGAAACCAACATGTTTTGAATGCTCAATGATCCCATATTCTATCAAAAAATTCAAGTTAATCCCACAGAACGAATTATTAGAACCATCCAAAGCATTACCACCAAAGCTTTAGAAACAGGTATAATTACCAATAAAAAACATGATTTCTTAAATAAATCTGACAAAAAAATTGCCTGCATCTATGGTGTACCTAAAATACATAAAAATCAACTTGACCCTCCCTATCGCCCAATAGTGTCCACTATAGGTACACCAACAGGGTTGTATGACATCACAACGCATGCTTTTACCATGCATGCCATTACAACACAGTTTTTACAAAGTAAGTCGTTACAACGACTTGCGTTGGGGGGCGCTGGATAGTGGAATAGTTTAATTTTCTATTCCAACTCCAGTCCCCGTGGATAGTAGGGAAGGTGTTGGATAGAAAATTAAGCTATTCCCTATCCTCCAGAGCCCTCCAGCGCAAGTCATTGTAATGACTTGCGTTGTAATGGTTGCATTGTAATGGTAGTGCGGGGTAAAAGTTGCATTGTAAAGGATGTTCCCCCTCCAACAGAGGCAGTTTCAAAATACATTGATAACATCCTAAGGCCATACATTCCTTTCACCCCTTCATATATAAAAGACACAGGAGATATAATATCTAAAGTAGAACATCTTCCTTTTAATCCATCAACAGATATTCTAGTAACCCTAGATATTGAATCACTATACAGCAACATCCCGCAACTTGAAGCATCTGAAGCTGTTATGTGGTTCATAGATCAACATCATATACCCTGCTCTAAACCTTTCATCCTTGAGTGTCCCCTCTTAGTTTTAAAAGAAAATGTCTTTGAATTTGGGGAACAAATGTAACATCAAACCAAAGGTGTTAGCATGGGGGCTTCTGTGGCTCCCTCCATAGCAAATATCTACATGTCACTCTTTGAATTTAATTTTATCCACAATGAAGTTGCCCCATTCTTTGAGTCTGTTTCCCATTGGTACCGATATATTGATGACATCTTTTTTATATGGACCGATGGGGAACAGACTCTCATAGAATTCCTTACTTGGTTGAATCTTACTAACGTCAATCTTCGATTCACTGCCCACACCAATTCTCTTCCAGTGGAATTTTTAGACATCTTCATCAGACACAACTGTGGTAAACTGGAGGTCGATCTATATATTAAACCCACAGCAAGAAATACACTCCTCCACTTCAATAGCTATCACCCCAGAAATCAAAGGAACAGTATCTCCTTTTCCCAGGTCCTTAGGGTCCTTAGGGTCAGACGTAATTGTACTAATCTAAAAGACTATGATGCCCAAGCAATTGACATGAAGAAAAAGTTTATAGATAGAGGGAATCATACAAAAGAGCACGTTTGTATGACAGATTCCTTACTTAATCCATCTAAAACAATACAAGAACCCAAGCTAGTATGTATTACCAAGCAATACACGTTGGACTCTACCATCAAACAGATAATCAACTCAAACTGGCACCTTCTAAACATAGACCATGACCAAAAAAAGAGATTTAAGCCTCTATTTGCCCATCGCCGTAATAAAAATATAAAAGACATAATAGTCCAATCCAGATATACTGCGACCACCACTCATCGCCCATTTATACAGAAATCTATTGATGGTGCCAACCCAATCAGAGGAACCATACGTTGTGCTTCCTGTCAATCATGCAACAGTATCCTCAAAGGAGAAACTCTGTTTTTTAACAATTTCAATATCCATGCCAAAGAATTATGGAATTGCAACACATACAATGTTATCTATTTGATCACATGCCCTTGCAAATTAGGCTATGTGGGGGAAACCTCGCGTGCCATAAAAATTCGCTTAACAGAGCACAGGTCTGCCGTTAAAACCTCTAAACATGCAGCACCTCTAGTAAACCATTTGTTAGAGTTTAAATACTCTCCTCTGGACATCAAATGGCGTGTCTTAGAGAAGATTCACATCCCGAACGAAAATGGTGGTGAAAAAATCCGTAAAAAAAGAGAGGTGTTCTGGATATTCTCCCTCTGTACTTTCCATCATGGATTAAACAATGATTTACCTTGGGAGAATGCCATTACATAATCCACCTTCTCTCTTTAGCTGATTTCGCTGTCTGTATATTCCGATATTATAAAATTCACTGATCGTTATCCGGTCTGTTCTTGGCCTATAGTTGTCATTTATTATTTTTTGTATGGTGCGGCCATTCGCTGCTGCCTAACTTTTATCTTAGTGCCATTCAGAATTTTCTGTTTGTCACTATACATTTTCACGCATTACTTTTTTTCGTTGTCCTCAATTATCCCCCCTTTTCCCTTTAAGAAGTGGCTAGACCCGCCCACCTGGCCAATCAAAGCCTTGCTTATATAGCCCAACCGGGGATGTATGACGTTACAACGCATACTTTTACAACGCATACCTTTACAACAAAATTTTTACAACGCAAATACTATTACAACGCATGTATTTACAATGCATGTTTTTACAACGCAGGTACCTTTACAACGCATACCATTACAACGTAAGTATTGGTAAGTATATATTAATTTTTTAATTGTAAATTAATTGAAATTAATATAATTTAATGTAATGTAATTTAATTTCATTTACTTTCATTTAATTAATTTAATTTAAATTTAATTTTACTTTATTTTTACCCTGTACCCCTGTACCCCAAAAACCCAAAATTGACCATGAACCCTAAAAATACCCCTTTACCCAAAAACCCAAAACTGACCCTGAACCCTAAAAATACCCCTTTACCCAAAAACCCAAAACTGACCCTGAACCCTAAAAATAACCCTTTACCCAAAAACCCAAAACTGACCCTGAACCCTAAAAATAACCCTTTACCCAAAAACCCAAAACTGACCCTGAACCCTAAAAATACCCCTTTACCCAAAAACCCAAAACTGACCCTGAACCCTAAAAATACCCCTTTACCCAAAAACCTAAATCTGACCCTGAACCCTAAAAATACCACTTTACCCAAAAACTCAAAACTGACCCTGAACCCTAAAAATACCCCTTTACCCAAAAACCCAAAACTGACCCTGAACCCTAAAAATACCCCTTTACCCAAAAACCTAAAACTGACCCTGAACCCTAAAAATACCCCTTTACCCAAAAACCCAAAACTGACCCTGAACCCTAAAAATACCCCTTTAAAAAACTCAAACATATAACATTTTAAGTATAATTATATACTTACCAATACTTACGTTGTAATGGTATGCGTTGTAAAGGTACCTACGTTGTAAAAACATGCGTTGTAAATACATGCGTTGTAATAGTTTTTGCGTTGTAAAAGTTTCGTTGTAATGGTAATGCGTTGTAAAAGTTGCGTAATAAAGGTTGTATACCCCCAACCGGGAACAACCTTCCATCTGTTGCTGCCGGTTCGTGTAGAAGTTCGCGATAGACCACAGGAGGCTCGCCTAGCCCCTCTCTTAGGTATGTACTCTTTGCGGTTGTTCACATTTCTGATTCTTTGTCTCCCGTAATTCATTTTAACTAGCTTCTCATCTATCTCTTAAATATTTTGCCCCCTTAGTTACGAGAGCTTGTCTATTTTATCCGGCACGCTCCGCCTTTTAAAGTTCTATACCCCTGCGAGCACGTCGACATCAAGGACTGCATCGCTCCATGTGGATGTATCAAAATACCATTTGACATCATAACAGCTCAGGCATTACCGCGCAATTTATTTTATATTTTCGCCAGTTCACATATTAGCTTTATCATTTCAGGCATTTATACTCCGCCTTATCATTATAGGTTGCCTTCAGCGTTTTTATTTAAGAAACGCGACCCGGTTTCTAACGTCTGTTGCCGTTTTTCTATCCCTAAACGTCACCATATCGTGGCCGTCCGTACAGGTATCTCTATGTCTAATCTATCCCTATGCTGTTTATGTATTGTATATCATGCAGTTTTGTTACCTTAATATACATATATCTTCTCTGTTGCAGTTTCAGATATTATGTAAAGAGCCTGTATCTATTCCTCGTATTTATTCTTATGAAAACAGCTACATATTTTTACCTTGGGCCCGACATTTTCCAGGTAATATTAGTTATGCCCTTTTTTAGCATTTCTCCAGACTTTTTAACTAGAGACTCGCCCTGAACTGTCGTTCAATGCAAGTATAACTATACATCACTACTTATATCACATATTAATCAATTAATTTGTTATTTTCAATTAGTTCTAGTGTTACCCAAATACCCTGCTGGTCGCCATTCATTTAATCCCTGATCAACGTCCGATATCACCTTTAACACATTTCATATTCCCTCATATGTAAGAAGTTCCTCCATTAGATATTTGCTGATTATTTATATGTTATTATCTGGCAATCCTGGTTTCCTGTTTTCATGCCTTATCCAATTATCATTCTCCTTCAATTCTGACCAGTATCATTTTAGATGTCAGAATAAATATTCCATGTATAACCCTAACTTTTTAGATCCTGAGACGTAATTCACTGTTGAATTGTTCATGCAAACTAGTTTTAAGCTAATTCTTTCATTACGCCCTTTTAATAAACACAAGGAAGTATTTAATACCTCTAATTAGATAATCATCTATATTCGTTCGATCTTTTTTTTCCTTTTCTTTTTTCCTTCTCGTTTTTATCCTTGGAATTCTTTCCTCCCGGCTGTTTTATGTTGAAAGATCTATTGTAATGTAATTCATATGTAATTGTATGTATTTGTATACCATTGCATTGTTGTCCATGTCTTCTATGCCATCATAACAATTATATACTATAATACCATATGTTACAGCAGCTGTTTTTATCTCTACTGCCATGTTTTTATCTCTGCTACCATGTATTAGGCAATGGTTGTTGCAATGAACTGTATGCTTTATATGCACTTTTTATTTTATTTTATCGTATCAGTTTTTATAAATATTGTTCACTTAATTTCTAGATTCATTATCGTAGATGGTACTTTCCTGATGAAGACACCACTGTGTCGAAACGCGTCGAAGAAAACCGTCTCCTCTCTATATTGATTTGTATTCTATGAATTATGTTGATCATATTGTTTTATTTCTATGTATAGTGATATTTTCAAAAAATGTTTTATCTAACAAATATATACATCATGTATTTTTATATCATAATTTTATGAAATGTAATAAATCTGACTAATTTTGCAATTTTAAGTGCATAATTGCTTTTCTTGGTTGCATACATTGCCGCTTTCTTCGCCTTGCCTGGGCTTGTTACTTGTCACGATAATGGGCACACGCCTCAAGAAGGAGATCTGGGCCAATTTTACAAAATCATACTTTTTTTGTGTTTTTATTTTTAAGACCAAGAACTTGTTGCTAAGTTAAGTATGTTTTTAGTAAAGATACTTTTCACAAGTAAAAGTTGAAAATGCAATTTTCAAACAGTTCAAGATTATCTTGTGGAGGAAATCAAATGAGGGATGTATCAAGCGATTATACAACTTACAGTTCTGATGTTCGGGTGGTCAGACCCACACAGAGTGCAGGGCCGGTCGTGGGGGACTGAGGCACCTGTACGGTGCAGATTTCGGTATCTTCACCGATACAGTCAATACTGGCAATGATCTTTACCCTCGCAGTCGGTTGGGCAATGAGCTAGATAGGGTTCAGCAGGCAGCAGCGCAGGTACAGTTGCAGTCGCTGGTGGTCGGCCTCTTTGGATTGGGTGGGGTTCCGCCATCATCGGATTGTCTTGAAGAGATCGCGGTCGGGCAAGCAGTGGAGGAGGTGACCAGCAGGGCCACTAGCAACAGCGTTCAGGTTCTTGGGCGCGAGCTGTGGGCACTCAGGTTGTGGGGCGAGAGGATCCCTCAAGGGCGTGGAGGTCATCCCGTTACAGGGCTTCCTCATGCAGGGTGAAGTCACGTCAACACAAGTGCCGGTCCTCTACCACTGTGGTCTTTGGGAGATCTTTTGTTCAAATGAGTCTCATCTACACCAGTGACGGTCCACAACTGTGGTGGTTCTTGGAGTTCTTTTGTAGCAGGGCGTCGCGTCAACAAGGGTCGATCCTCCCTACGGTGGTTCTTAGAGTTTGTTTCTTTTAGGACAGCTCAGCTGTCCGTGGATGATTGGAGTCTTTGTTGAAGGCATCTCTCCTGCCCCTGAAGATTTCATAGTGAAAGCAAAAGTTGTCCCCACACATCACAGTGACCACGACCTGATCCAAGTAGTGTTTAAACTGTCCCTAAATTAGGATGTGGCGTGTAAAGCATGTAGAGTGAAAGCAAAAGTTGTCCCCACACATCACAGTGACCACGACCTGATCCAAGTAGTGTTTAAACTGTCCCTAAATTAGAATGTGGCACTAGGGACTTGGCATACTCAAATGACAAATTAGGATTTGCTTGGCGAGAGGTTAACAAGGCTGACCTGTTCCATATGTTAGTCGTGGACAACCCTGAACTTTTAAACTCCTGCTTGTCTGAATGGGAACCCAATCCCGAGGCGATAAGCTCATTCGCTAAATTTTGCGAGACCGCAAAGTATGCAATATCAAAAGCTGTCGTCGCCACGCAGCAAGGCCCTAGATGGTTTAATAGAGAGTGCTCAGTGATTAACAGATAATTATGAAAGGCCCTATCAACTACCCCAAGGCGCCCCTTTCTAATTAAGTCACTTAGACAGAAGTATAAGCTTGTCTTATTGGGTAGGAAGGAGGAAGTGCTATCTAATCAATGGGCTAATCACACTAATGCCGCCACCCTAAGAAAGAGGAAACCTTTTGGGCTGCCGTTAAAGACATGGGGCTATCATTAACACCAATTAGCTGCAATATAACCAGCAAGGCTTGGAAAGCTAATTTTTGGAAGATCTCTACTGCCACCTCACATGAGGAAGACTTGTTTGGCCCCCAAGCCCCCATTGGGGTTGCAATATCTTTATCTGAAGTTGAGGAAGCTATACACCAGAGCCCGGACAATAAGGCCCCTGTTCCCGATGGGTTACCCATCGACCTCATTAAATATAAACCCGAATTCTGGGCTCCATTGCTCCTGAATGTTTTTAACAACTTATCCTGTGCCCCATTACCCGGTACCTGGTTATCTAGTACCGTTATCCCAATTTTTAAAAAGGGTGATTGCTCCCAACCCAGTTGGTATAGACCAATCGCCCTGATTGATAACACTCTGAGAATTTTAAGGAGGGTCTTATATAACAAGATTAAACCTGGTCTGAGGACAATCTCATCTTACAACCATGTCAAATGTAGGCACGATCGAGCAATGTCTAAACCATAATTTAATAATAAAGAAATACACCATTGCTCAGAAGTCAACCTCAGCTGCAAAGCACGAGGCAGTTACGGCGCCAATCAGAAGACGGTATTCGCACCCCTGCCATCAGCCTGTTAAGCGCTGACATGTAAGAATCATGGGTGGTAACAGTCTCCTGTTTTTTATATGGCCTGGCAAGGCAGAAGGGGGGAAGTGGAATCTGTCACTTCAGTGCTGGCAACAACCCCTATCCCACACTCCACAGATCATGGGGGCTCTAGCCTGCTGCACGTGCCCACTAGGCCAGGGAAATACTTTGTATTCCTTCAGGCCTTTGAACAGGGAGGCAGATCCTGGTACCCCTGTTCAACAAGACTGTCTGACAATGCCTAGGATTGCTTTCCATGGGGCGCGCAAGCCCCCCCAGACAAAAATGCGTATCCAGTAGATTCACTTGGTGAGTCCGTCGCACTTGTGCTTTACCAGCCAGGCTGCTAGCATACCCCAGATATATAAAACCTGGGATTACCCCGATGTCCTGGAATCCTGAAGAGCACTCAAGAGTTTCCCACAATGCACAGCAGTGCAGGAGGAAACTCTAGGGATTCCCCAGGTCCAGATGCTTTGTGCTAGGTGCTATTTCTCCCATGTTACCCTCCAGAGATGCCAGATGGAACTGGGAAATCAGTATGGCAGTGATTGGAGTGCCACTCTGATGTTCACCACTCCCATCACTGCCCTGTCCCTGCAAAAGAGTGATACTACTGTCTGTTGCTGTGCTGTGGGCATAGTGTTGTGTGGCAATTGGATTGCAAGCCTGGGGTAAGGTTAAAATCAGATCACAAAAAACAGAATCTGACAAGGAGGTGGGGGATACCACCATATTAGTATATATCTAATCCATTTGGCCTCTGTGAGCATTACTTTAAGATGTCTAGATAAAAAGACTGATACATTCCTGGGACCGCTCCCTGACGATGAGAAGGGACAAACAAACATGATTAGAGTCCGGTATAGGTGATCAGTCATACTGGGCCCCTACACATTGCTACAGTATCAAAACAAAAATTGGATGTTGACTGCTATAAGTGTCATACTATGCTTGCGGTTGTTTACAAATATTTAGTGAAATAAAACATATTTACTCACAAGGTAAACATGTACATATGTATGTGAACCGGAAAACGTATTTTGCAAATATAATCTCTTAGCTTTTTATTTCACCACAGGAAAATCATTTTCTTCTCGAGAAATACCTTCCCCTATACTTCATGAAATATGCAGTGTTCCCTACCAAATCCTACCCTTTAAACAGTTATCTAAATATCTTTTAATAATAAATTTACAAATGTTCTATGGTTAAAATAGGTATGTGAAATGTTGTGCCCTCTGGAGACCATGTGTCAGAAAACCCCGTGTTACATTGTAGAACTTGTATTAGACTTGTATTACAGATTCCCATAAGGGCATGAAGCACTCAGATTCCCATAGGTTCCTAGCGCCCTTCTGGGAGATTAACTCAAATAAACAATCACTGGCATAGTCAATAGTTCTAACTTGAATGTGCTTCACCCTGCAGTAACACAAGCACACCATTCACCCTGCACTCACATTGGTCGAGTCTTATAAAACATGGTGTACAGGGAACAGGAGTGAGAAACAAGAAAAAGTGTCTGCCTGCTCTGCTGCCATTACATATGAATACAACAGGGAATGCAGGAGAAGAACAAAGCATGCAAGAGTGAACATAAGGCTGAAGCAGAGGTGAGATACTTAGGAAAAGTACCAGCAAGGGCATTTGCAGAGCCGCCCCTAAAGGGGGCCTTGAGTGCCGATGCCATGACCGATGCTGAGCACTGTAAAAATCAGTTCTGGGTGCCCTAAAGCGCCTAGAAGCAGTATTGCTGTAGCCCAAGGCCCCCACAGGTGCCAGAGAGGCTCCAGCCCCCCCGGCAATTGGGGGGGGGGTCCGACGAGGTACAAAACCCCAATGGGGGACACCACCAGTAGACGTGGGAAAGAGGGGCGGGACATGAGTCACCACTCACCCTATGTAGCTCCTATCATCGTGGAGCAGAGACGTGGCGCACCAACGTTATTTAAGAGAGGAAACGAAAACAGTGATCTAGTCAAGGAAGGGGGGCAAAGGGATTACACAACTACCGGTTAGCCGGGTCCCCCATCGACACACAGCACCTCCGCAGGCTAACCAATAAATACCACAACAAGACAGACACTGCAGTCCTTGTGCATGGTTTTGAGGAAGGGTTTATCATACCATTTGAAGGCCCACTCCCTCTAGGCGGTGCAAACAACGTAAAATCACCGCTACACCACCCTGAGGTGGTTTGCAAAAAACTGGAGAAAGAGAAATCCTTGGGTAGGATAGAGGGGCCCCTGCTGCCTCACATGCATGAGGGGTTAGTAAGCTCTGTGAAGTTTAACAAGTAGACTAACTTCTTGTAAATAGGTGCGCGTGACTTATACATGAACCACAATGGGATTCTTCACATCTGTAGAATATATATTTTTTATTGTTCAATATTCCTTTATACTGCATTCAATGTTTATGAATTAACTTCGATTATTTCATTTCATAATCATAGGATTCCAAATGTCAAAAGTGCAGTTACATCATATTGTTCACATTCTTCATACCCAATGCATTTCGGGTCATAAAGCAAACTGACCCTTCGTCAGGGGTCTGGAACGAAATGAAAACAGGACCATTAAGTTCATTGTTCTGTTTTTCTCACAAGTTCCCTATTATCTACATTCAACTTAAACATGTAGAAGAAATGACAGTTTCCGAACAAAATCGCTACACACAATACATCAGGCCTATATGCAGGCGTGGCTGAATGAACTCTACCAGCTGAATTAAACAATGACTCATTTACAGTCTAAAACGCAACAGCCCATCTTCACAATGACCGCTTGATATATCATACTATCGCTGACCACTATCGCGAAGCAGTTAAGATAATCATGCTTAACAAAACGCACAAACGCTTATCGCGCTACTGACTGCACAGTGCTTACGTTTGGGATCAGCCGATCTCCTTCGGTAATGGTGAACGCTCAAGTGGTGTAGTTTACCGCGCCCTGTTTGACTGCATGATTAAACTAGTGTGCACGAACACGTGACCGGGGAGATAACCAATCACGGGTGTCTGGCTTCAAACTGCCATCATCACATGACGGGGGAGTCGGTGCGCTGTTTGTTGTCATTCACGCTGCGATTCAATAAAGATTCATTGCATGTATGTGTGTACCTTAAAGAGTAAAACATATAATCGCACACCATAATGGTTATTGGCACAAATTACATCCAATCTGAAAACTAAAAAAATAAAGAAGAACCATACATATTGTCGACAATTCTCGTTCATTACATGAGACCCAGAATTCCTTAAACTCACAGTGTCATATTTGATTCACATTTATAGAAAACATGAGTGTTCAATCCGATCATTGAGCCCAGTCGGGAGCTCAGTCTGTAATTTTTTGATCCAGAAAAATTCTTTCTTCAGTCTTTGTTTAGTCGGATCCTGGTCTTCACGTGTGGAGAGCTTTTCCAGAACTAGAAACCTCAATTGAGAAATTTGATGTTTGTGTTCTAACCAATGTATGGCAATGGATGATTTGGCGTTTTGTAAACGGATATTACTTTTGTGTTCCGTTATTCGGATCTTTACTTTTCTTTCGGTTTGGCCAACATACGCTCTGCCACATGGACACTTAATCATATATATACAGTTCGTCGTGTCGCATGTACTCGTGTGTTTCAGTTGAATGGAAAATCCTTTTGTGGGGTGTGTAATTGAAGCGCATTCAATCACATTTCCGCAGTGTGTACAATTGTGGCATTTGAGCATCCCTCGATATTGTGTAACGATTGCCTTGGTGCTGTTTAATATTTCTTTCATGTTTCTTGATCGTTGAAAAGCAAATGTGACTCTCTCATTATACAATCCAGTAAGATCGGGTTCTAGCTGGATTAATTTCCAATGTTTGTTGATTATTGCTTTAATTCTAGAGGCATCGCTTGAATATTTCAAAACACACACAGTTTTCTTGTTTAATGTTTTACTTTTGGATTCTAGCAGTTTCGCTCGAGGCTGATTCGCAACTGTTTTTAATGCTGTGTCCAGCACATCTTTTGGATATCCTCTTGCATGATATTTTTCCGATTGAGTTTTCAAAGCATCTTTGAGATCATTCTCATTGGAGGTTATTCGTTTTATCCTGATGAATTGGGATGTCGGCACGTGTTTTTTGAGAGAATCCGGATGAAAACTTTGGAACAATAAAGCTGAATTCTTGTCAGTAGGTTTAGTGAAAACTCTAGTGGTAATTTGATTCTCATGAATGTTGATCTGTACATCAAGGAATGATATGAAGAATGTGAACAATATGATGTAACTGCACTTTTGACATTTGGAATCCTATGATTATGAAATGAAATAATCGAAGTTAATTCATAAACATTGAATGCAGTATAAAGGAATATTGAACAATAAAAAATATATATTCTACAGATGTGAAGAATCCCATTGTGGTTCATGTATAAGTCACGCGCACCTATTTACAAGAAGTTAGTCTACTTGTTAAACTTCACAGTTATTGAAGGAGCGGAAGGACGCCGCGCGACATAGGTGGCGCCAACCCTAAAGGACAACTAGAAATTGAATGTGTTAAGTGAGTGCAAAGGGATAACACTCATTCAGGGGTTAGTAAGCTCGCCACTGGGGGTAGTTCCCAAAAAAAGAACCAGGTCAGTTCAGACTAATTCACCACCTCTCCTTTCCTGAGGGGAAGTAGTAAACAACGGGATCAGTGCTGAAACTTGCTCTGTGGGCTACCCTACAGTCGACGACGCCATAGACTTAGTGACATCCTCAGGCCAAGGGGCCCTCATGACGAAAGCAGACATAGAGTCAGCCTTCCGCCTCTTACCGGAGCATCCTTCAAGTTTCCACTTCTTTAGGTTTCAGCGGGAAGGGGCCCTGTACATTGATAAAGCAATGCCTATGGGGTGCACAGTTTCTTGTGCATATTTTGAACAATTCAGCATCTACCTGGAATGGGCCCTGCATGACAGGTACCCTGTGAGGGGTAAACTCCACTACCTAGATGATTTTCTGTTCACAGGCCCCGCGAAGTTAGCAGAGTGTAGTGACACACTGGTGGAATTCCAAGAGTTAGCTGAGGAGCTAGGGACCCTGCTGGCCATTGAGAAGACAGTTGGCCCAGCACAAAAATTACATTTCTGGGGATAGAACTAGACTCAGGTGCAGGAACAGCCAGATTAGCCGAGGAGGAAGTGAAGGATTTCAGAGAGGAAATAAGGGGCCTCTGCGGCTGCAACAAAGCAACTCTCCGCGACCTCTAATGGTTGATTGGCAAACTCAATCTCGCTGCCCGGGTCATCCCTGTGGGAAGTGTTTTCGCCAGGCGCTTAACTCAGCTAACAGCAGGACTCACTCACAAACACCACCTGGGGGCACCTGCTTATGTGGGACACATTCCTTGCAGATTTTAACAGTGTCCTAATCTGGAGGGAAGGCTGGGTGACAGCCAGGCAGATAGCCTGGTTCACAGGCGCTGCAGGTAGCACAGGCTTCGTGGAAATCCTGGGCGACAGATGGTGCACAGGCTAATGGCCAAGCAGGTGGCACAAGCAGGTTATCAGCGACAACATGAATTTCTTGAGCTGCTCCCCGTTATAGTGGCACTAACTGTCTGGAAGCAGAAACTGAGGAACATGAAGCTGACGCTGTGGTCAGACAACAAAGGGGTGACACAGGCAATCAATAGGTGCTCAGCCAGGTGGCCAGACATGCTGAGACTAATGTGGCAATTGGTTAAATTGCAGTTAGAGGGGAACAAAGACCTGAAGGTCCGTCATTTACCAAGGGTGAGGAACACAGTGGCGGACGCTCTTTCACAAGCACAGATCAGCAAATTCAGGGAATTGGCCCAGGGGCAGAACAAGTAATAACCCCCTTCTCAGAACAGTTGTGGGGCCTGGCGAAAGAGACTTGTCAGTGCTAGTGAACCAATCCCTTGCTCTGGAAGCGGCCAGGCGCTACAAGAAATACGCAGGGACAGTGCTGAAAATAGTATGAATCCAGACACTGGAAAATATGGGCAAAACAAGAAGAGAAATCGAGCGCTTTATCCAGATGGCATTCACCAGCAAAAAGTCTAGATCGTGGGCGCAGGCCCACAAGTCCGCCGTTGCCCACTTCAAAAAGATTTACGCAGGCCAGGACCCCATAGCCTACCATTACATTTAAGCAGCAATGAAAGGGTGGAAGCACTTAGAGGGTTACGGGGAGACAGCAGGTGACCCATAGACTTCCCGAGATTGGGCCAGCTCATGGACATGCTAAGGGAGATAACAAGGGATAATTTCGAGCTCCACCTTTTTAGGGCAGCCTTTTCCACTACATTCTTTGGAGCCGTTCTACTCAGTGAGCTAGTAGTGCCCAGGAGGGATGGGCCAGCGGGCGGTAACTGCAAGCATGATGTCAGACCCAAGGTACCCGAGGTTGAGATATTACTAAGGCAGTCAAAGACGGATCAGGCCAGCAAGGGAGCGGTAGTGTAGCTAAAGTGCATCAAAGACCTCAAATACCGTGCTATCTGCTACCTGCTCACGTCCTTCAGGGGAGGGTCCGCTTTTCAAGCATGGTGATGGGAGCCACCTAAGCTAATTTCAATTCACGGCAGTGATGCGCCAGGCCCTCACTAAAGCAGGGCTACTCCCAGTGGCCTTTGGCTCTCACTCATTTAGGATTGGCGCAGCAAACTCAGCAATGCAGCACGGTATGACTGAGGCAGGGATACAAGCAGTAGGCAGATAGCCGTCCCGGGCATTCAGGACCTACATGATACGCCAGCTACTGTAAAAATCCTTGGTACAGACATAGGGGTTGCAGCATGGGGAGAGCGTAGCCTCCAGTATGAGAGGCTGTCTGACATTTGTGACTATTGCATCAGCAAGAAAGCAACCCCGCCTGGTGTGGTTAGAGGGTCACTCTTTTGTATCCAGGATGTAGGCTTGGTAGCAGCGGGGGGGCCACAGGCAGACAAGTAGACCAGTGAGCACATGCATCCGATGGCTGGGGCAACCAGGGACGAGATAGAATCAGCTGCCAACGGCCCTTAGAGAACTACAGGCGGACACAGTGTGGCACCCAGATATCTTGATAATCCACCCTGGGGGTAATGGCCTGGCCCAAAGAGAGAGGAAGACACTCCTTCAAGATATCTAGGCGGACTTCATGGATGCAGCAAGGTACTTTGGGAGTACGACCATCATTTGGTCAGAGTGATCAGCAGAATGGTGTGGAGGGGAGCCAAGTCACACAAAGCAGTCGATAACTTGAAGAGAATCTGAACATTGCGGTTAACAAGTTCTGCAAAAACAACGGCTTGGAAAGCATCAGGCATGGGCTCATCCACCCAGGCCGCCCAGAACTGTATGGGCGGGACGGGGTGCAACTATCTGAAGACTGGATGCGTGTTTTTTGGGGTAAACCCGTGGGGTGCAATGGCCCTGGCAGGTTGCAAGGAAAAAAATAAGGAGGTTGGGGTGGGGAGCCGCAGGAAGACATTAGCCCTTAACGGCATGGCAGAGAAGAAATGGTACAATGGTTGGTTGTGGAGACAGGGCGGTGTGTAGGAGTAGGGCCACACACTTTGGGATGCCTCACGGCAGGGTGAGTTGGCCTAGAAAAAAGGGGGTAGCAAACGGAGATGGCACTCGCAGCTCAGACCCCGCCGGAGAACAGGGCACAAATGAGACTAACAAGGTAGCGAGTTGGGAGGTTAACTCCGGGGGAGAAGCTACCCCCTGCACAAAAAGAAACCAACGAACAATGATATGACCTAGAAGGGACAAGAAAGGAGATAAGACTACAAAAGAAATAACAAATGAACTGTCAGGCCATTTACGAACTTGTGATTTACAAACGATGTACAGCAAACAATGTGTATGACATGCAAAATATATGATTTATGACCCAAAGAATGACAGTTTACAAATGATTATTTATGACCAGGAGTCAGACAATGTATGACCAAAGTATATGCATGTAATCCTAAAAAAACTGCGACCAACAATGACCACTATAACCACAACGCATGTTGGCTGTTTATTAGAGAAAACATGGTTCGGAATGTGCATGTACACTGGAGTGGGCACAGTGCGGGGGTTATGTGAATCACACATAAGGGTATAGTCTCAAGAACGGGCGATAATTATCGCCAACCTAGGTTAACGCAATTTTACATAACGCCATCTACCGCAGGAAACTAACGCTGTGTTAACAGCGTATTCTCAACATGCATGCAACAGGCGATAGTTCCCCGATAACATGTCAAATGTCCGCGTTAAATTTACTGGGATGTCGATAAAAAGGAAACCTGAACGTGAAAAAAGTGGCAATGGGCCCAACCGCAATAAAAAATATCAGCGACAATCAGTGCCAGGCTTGCTATTCTCACGTATCAGGTGGGAAAAATCACCATAAAAGCTGCAAAAACAAAACAAAACCCAAACAACTGAGAAGCACCATGGAGGAAGCTGGACTAACTACAGAGGCCAACCAGAACCCCACAAACCCCCCGGAGGACCAGCCAGGGAAGGAGAAGGGCAAGGAGAAGAAAAAGAGGAATTCACGGTTCAGTCTGCAGGAAAACAAGATCCTGATTACAGAGGTGATAGAACACCATGAACAACTGTTCATCACCTCCACTGTGTCATTGACAACTAAAAATGCAATATGGCAATCCATCTTGGCCAAGGTGAATGCATTCGGAGTGAAAAGAAGGGAAGTGGACGACTGCAAGAAGCGCTGGAATGATGTGAAGCGCAAAACCAAGCTGAAACTCGCTAACAACCGGAAAGCCGCAATGCAGACTGGAGGTGGGAGTCCAGCTCCATAGCAGGAGCTTGATGAACTGGAGGAAATGGGGCCACAGTCATTAGTGGGGCGGCGGTGGCAGGAGTTGGGGACGGGACACTGCTCAACATGACCTGACCCAACAGCAACAGGGTGAGTAACGAGCAGAGACTGGGGGGATGGGGGGAGATGGGCACAAAGGCACACATGCACAATTAAGTATAGCACAGTGCACACACACAATGACTCTGGATCATGTCCCTGATTTCCTTAGCATACTGCAACACACATAGAAACAGCAAGTAGGCCCCCGTCGACAATGTGACCAGAGGGGGCCCTCCCCACAAATCACTAATCTCACAACAAACCCATGCACATGTGATAAACCCAGCAAAGCTGCGGATCCATGAGCAACACCGACAATGCAAGTGACACTGCATGACGATTAGCATGGCTGCAGTCCAATTATCGTGACATGGTGCACGCCATGACACAGAGGTGGCTGAGTGTGGACCACATCCATAGAGGAGCAGGTCACACTCTGACACATTCACGGGCACAAACAACCCCTGACGTCAACAAGACATCTGCGGACAACCATGCCCAAAAGTCCCAACTCCCACCCAAGTCTGCAACATCTCAGCACTGTATAAGCACAGAAGTGAAAGGCACACCACCTGAAAGGGATAAGGGCTAGCAAAATCAGAGCTGCAGGGGCGACTCTCCCACAATGCAGCACACACACATAAGATTCAGAGCACATCAACATTGACAACAATGTGGTACAAACTGCAACACTTTCACAACAGAACAGAGGACACAACTGCTTCCGCTTGTGTGTAGAAACTGGCCAATCACATTTGGCATAGCAGGAAACTGTGAGATGATAACGTACAAGTACAACCCCACATCCCTGATGGTGTAGAAATGTCCACTGTCCCTCATCAAATGTGCATCTCCCAAACAGTCACAATGTACATTGTCATGCAGTCTGTTTGTAAACTTGTCCAATGCGTGAACATACATGAAACACACTGTTAAACTTCATCTCTCCTTTACATTTCAGAGTGAGAATTAACACCTCCTGCAGAGCAGACCAAACATTGCTTCACCATCAACACCGGCGTCCTCCAACAGCTCATGGACACCCTCAGCACCCCAACCCCAGGAGCAGGGCAGCCCAGCTGCATTGAGGAGACCCCACCTCCTGCCAAGACCACACAGCAGGAAGCACCCACCACCATGTGTGTCTCCCAGGACTCCCACAACCAACACATGGCAATCCACTGCCGTGTGTTAGAGGGCCAGAAGGAGATGGCTGATCAGGTGCAGGTGGGATTCAACCTCATGGCAGCCAAACTAGTTGCCATATGTGGGTGTCTAAGTCCCATCAGGGACCACTTATAGTCCCTAACGGTCACCCACAGTCTGCTCCATGCTCTCCAAAAAGCCATGGCTGACATCGCTGGAGTCATGACTCTGAGACAAGAACAACTGTCTAGTCAGAGTGGCTCCAACGATGTCAGCCGGGAGTTGTGACACATGCAGAGGATCATTGAGAACATGGAGCGGATGCAGGCGGAAAGAATGGCTGCCATCTCTGCACACCAGCGAGATGTAGCTGGAACCTTCCATGTCCTGCAGATCCTCATCATGGCATTTCTGCCACAAGGCCTGGCTTAGATTAATGCTGTTGCTACTACTCCATCCACATCTCCGCCCCCTGATGTGTCAGTACCTCACATTGTGGCAGACAATCCACCTCTGGCCCCTGATGTGTCACTGCCACACAGTGCAGCAGACAATCCACTGAAGGATAAAAAATTTGATTTTGCATACACGAGGAGTAGTGGACATATATATATTGTGTTAGCATGATGTATCTATATACCCCCCTCTGCTTAATATGCAAGTAGCATAACCCATATATGCTGTAGCCGGTAGGAAAAGGTTTATTTTGTCGTTATGTTCCATACTAATAGAGCAGGCCGAGAACCACACAGTCGCCATCTTATTTCCTCTGTGTCAGGCCAAGCTGTGATCATGTGTTATTCTCTAGTATTTGTCAAGTCCCAGTTCATTTGAGTTACTGAGAGCAGCTGAAGGTAAACTGTTTTCCCTCTGTCCTGGGACTCAAGGTCGCATCTGGCTTTGGGTGCGATAAGCGCATTCCTTTAGGCGCTGTGCCTACACTCCAGGGCACCAGGACAAAAGGGAGTCACCCCTCCTGACCTTCCCAGTAATAAATAGTATAGCTTTGAGCCAATCATGTGTGCCATATATGGTCCTTCCTTGGAACCCAAGGGCTGAGTGGTATTTTTCCATTTACGGTGACTTCATGTGATTGAACTGAAAGTATATATGTTTGGTTTTGACTGTAAGCCAGCAGTCTTCTCTGCGCACCTGATGGGTGAGGGTCAGGGAGGCTCCTCTATAGAGTATTTTGCTTAATAAACGGTTGAACCTTCTTCACTGCCAACTGACTGATTATTTTGTAATGGTATTAGGACTATTGGTAGGTGTAGTCCTTTATGTTATTTTAATGGCATTTCAGTTGGCGACTCCCCCAGGACTCAGTGATAGGGTCGTCCTCCCGTAACCGGGTAGATAGGACAAAGAAAGGGGAGCTCTGGTCGAGTGGGTGGACTGACCGAAAATTCGGACTTACTCTGCTCTCGCGATCAGGGAGCTCCAGCTGCTAGTGACCCTTCGCCGAAGTCCTACGGGCATAACCCGGGAGCTGACCGTGTTGGTCTTCAAGAGTTGGCAGTGGAGAATACGCAATTGTACCTGCGTGCACCAGGTGAGTGAATTGTCTTTGATGTGTTGTGGACGCGCTGTTGAGCAGTGCTTTTGGAAACAGTTAACTGTAATGTATCTGGTGGTCGGTGTACCACGGAGAACTTTGGGGGTCTGACGGGGCAGCAGTGTGGCTGCACGGGTAGATGCTCCACGGACTAGTTTTGTGAAAAATAGAGACGCCGATTGGACGCCTTGGCGTGGCTTGTGTGGTGCACACCCGGCCGGACTGCTTTCTGAAAGGCCTGTGGTTGAACCTGGGTAGCCTTTGGGACATATCTGAAGCGACGCTAAGGCAGTGGGCTTAGTCAGAATAGTCCCAGGGGTGAACCAGGAAGGCTTCGGGATGGTCTGTAGGACAGTCTGTGGTTAATACCTGTCTGACGATCTCTTGGTAGTCTTTGGAATGCTTGATTTTGGTATCTGTTGGTCTGGAATCTGAATTGATTAGTTCTCCATGAACAGGAGTCGACGGGCTCCGTTCTTTTGTTTGGAAAAAGACATTTCGTTTTGAAAATTCTTTCTTGGTGTATATATGGGGGAGGTGTCTGACTACCCAAAGATGTGTGAATAGTTGATTCAGTAGGTATATGACGATAAGACTACATGTTATAACAATTGTTTGGGTGAGTTAATATCTTTATGGGTGTGATAATGAGCAAATATATCTCTCAATGGTACATGTGCAATATAGTAAAAAAATAAAAGGCAGTGTATGTGACATTTGTTGTATATAAAGAAGTATACATATGACTCAGTGATTGCATCAGTACCTGTATGGATAACTGTATACTTGTAATAGTGATTTTATAAAACTAACTATGAGCTACTATCTATATGAATACATGAAGTGCTGTTTGTTTAAGTGTTAGGGGTAGTGTTTAGGGTAGTGTAGTGGTTTGTATAGTGAACGGGTTCTGCTGGGGATAGATTTAGGGTTTAAGGTAGTGCATTGGTCTTTGTGTAGAGTAGGGGGTCGTGTTGGTGGTAGATTTAGCGTTTAGGGTAGTACACTGGTGTTTGTGTAGTGTAGGGGGTCGTGCTGAGGGTAGTGTTTTAAGGTTTAGGATAGTGCAGTGGTGTTCATCTACTGTAGGGGGTAGTGTTTTAGGGTTTAAAGTAGTGCAGTGATGTTTATGTAGTATATAAGTTCTTGCTGGGGGAAGTGTTTTAGGGTTTAAGGTAGTGTAGTGGTAGGGGTTGTGGTGGGGGTATGTATTAACATTACATTATGACCACCCTATGCACAATTATCAGTAGTAACCACCAAACTATTCCAGGCGAAGTTATCAGCAGAATGCTAGGAAAATGATTATCAATATTAAATGCTTCTAATCAAGTAAAATTCAAATCATCACATGCAGCGTGCCACAAATGGTATTACCACAGCAGTAAATCTCCCCAACTTAGATTTAAAGTGGATAAACATGTTTCATGTGACAGACCCATAGGCCAATGCTGCAGCTCCCACGTGCTTCAACACCCTTCACATACTCATCAAGACCTTAAAATAGTCCCACCCCCTGAATCAAGGAAGACCATCACCCAAGCACTCATCACCAGCAGGCTGGACTACGGAAACACCCTCAATGCCGGAATCAACAAATCTCTACTCCATAAACTTCAGACTGTCCAGAACACCGCAGCCAGACTCATCCTCAGCATCCCACGACAAGACCACATTACCCAGCATAAACTAGCACTCCACTTGCTACCCGTTGTAAAAAGAGCGACCTTCAAGCTGCTCACACACACTTATAAAGCCCTCCACAAAACCAGACTCCAATACCTCAATCTCCTTCTACACCCCCCTAGAAACCTCCACTCCGCTGACCAGGCCTTGGCCGAAATCCTCTGTTTCCACAGAACCAGACAGGAGGCACACCCTTCTCCTACATCATGGCCAAGAGCTGGAATGAACTCCCCTCAGCATCAGATGAACCCCCACACTGAAAGCATTCAGGAAGAGCCATAAGACCTGACTTTTCGAATCACCAAAGCTGCATAAATACCCCCCCACATACTCCCCCAGCGCCTGGAAACCCTCACAGGTGAGTAGTGTGCTCTATACATCCCTAATTGATTAATTGATATGCCACCACAGTGTGTGTTTGAGTGTTATCAACAGGCCCTGCCATTGCTTTGGCTGTCTGTAACTCTTAAGGGTAGTGAAATGAGCAATACTACCTTCTTTAATATACAGAATCTCTGAGATTGTCTTGGTTTGGCTTCACTTCTGAGAGCTACTTTCAGGGTGCTGGTGAGCAACCAGTAGCTCCCGAGCTACTAGTTGGAGACCCCTGGTATGTATAGTGAGTGGGGAATTGTAGTCCTGAAGCACAAATGTGAAGGTTATTACACCACTACATGCATAATACATAGCACTTTGAATCACTCCATTCCCTAAAGCCTGGCTCACTACTTGAGTACATGCTTACTTACTGAATGATTACATTAATATAAGTAAAGACACTGGGTGAATTCTTAATTGGTTGACTTTTTACTTTAGTGAATGAATTACTACACGGTACTAAAAGAGTCATTTTGAAATTGCAACAGCAGTCACAATGTGTTTGCTGGAGTATATAGATAGTGACTGGGGAATTGTAGGCCTGAAGCACAGATGTGAAGGTGGTTACACCACTACATGCATAATGCATAGGAGTTTGAAGCACTGCATACCCTAAAGCCTGGCTTACTGCAAGAGTATATGTACTTATGTAACTGCAACAACAACATACCGATCAGGTTGGGGACCCATGGGAATATTTAAAGACCTCAGCTCTGGGAACATTCCCAAACTACACTCAACAAGAAAAGGGTTCCAGAGGGTCTAGGCAGTTATTTTCTAACCTGTCTTGGCAAATTTTTAAATTTGGTAGGGCGAGTATCACCCGAATAAAGTTGTTCTTTACTCCCCTATCCAATTTTAATTGCACATTTTCACCTTTTTCTTTTACGTTTAATCTTCTTTTTTGCACTGCACACTATCAGTCACCTGATGACTTGCCACTTAACGTCCGAAGGAGGTATATGACCATACCAAATTCTATTCCAGTCAAAGGAACCATTGTACCATCTTGGTTATCTTTGTTCATGAGAATAGTTTGTGTATATCGATGGTCTACTTAAGGAATCCCAAATGATGAAGGGCGGTTCCGAGTGGTGACTGATGAGTACCTTGGACCATCTGTTAGGGCGTCCCGGTTTACCATTGTTGGTAGTTAGTCAGTAGGTTGATATGCTTCTTGGTGACTTGCATGGTTCACTCACTATTTTTCTAGACCCTCTGGAACCCTTTTGTTCTTATGTAACTGCAAACACATCAACCAACCAAATCATTCTCCCTCAATTTTGCCACTTATTCATAGTGTGATTCTAGACAAATAACAGTATCCCTTGCAGTGTATAAAGAAAGATTAAAAATATTAGATAAATACATGTATTAAAACTCGGAGTAATGGAATTAAATAAATTAATAGTCGGATATAAATTAGAATACTCAAAGTTTAATAGAGAGTATCTCTGGCACTTTATGCAGGGAAAATAGGGGTTTAGGGTAATGAAGAATAATAAAAAAAGTTTTACAAAAAAGGAAAGTGACGAATAATAAGTCGGAAAAAAGGGGAATGAATGTTAATACTCGTATTAAAAAAAGTAACCTATAGAAATGCTTTATTAAGAAAAACGAGTTTAAATAAAGCATTTTAGAAATTATACGAAAGTTAAAAAGTATGGAAAGAGGCACATTTACATAAACACGTGATGCACTAAAACAGTGGAAATGAGAACACCTGTCAACTGAAAAACGTGACATAAAAGTGGGAAGAGCAATAAATTGATCCCACAGAGTGTTAAGTAATCAAAAAGTATATAAACCACACCCGTGGGATAATTAGTTTCGTTTCAGAGAATCAATACGGCCGAAGAAACTACGAGCAAGGTAATGATTCGGGGCTGCAAAAGCATCTTGAGAATATCTTTCATTTCCTCAGAGGGAACATATTGTTAATGTGTATTTAAAAATACATTAAACATTATCTTCCTTCCAGGGGAGTTGGATGAATGTCGACGGAGGAAGGAAAGAATATCGAAGAGAGGTAAATTATCTGAATGGGTATATGTTTGATATTTTTGAAAAAGAAAGCAAACATATTTAAATGATTATAGAATGTGGTATGATTAAGTTTAAATGAAATATAATAACAAGTTGACGAAAGAACTATTACAAGAAATATAGGTTAATTAAGGAATTACTACGTGCAAAGTAATAATTAGGAGCGATGCCATCATCTTGAATTTATCTTTCATTCCCACAGAGGGATAATATTGTTAATGTATATTTTATTTTATATATAACTTTATGATCCTTCAACTCGAGTTGGATGACTTTCAACAGAGGATTTCAAAACATAATGAATAATATTTTTTTTTGCATGCAAGTATTTCTTAATGATTGAAAAATGTAGTATAAATAAACTATCGACAAAAAAACTAAATACTTTGGAATAAAGGAGAATACTCTTTATCTTCTAGAGTGAAAATGTTTTTATATTGAGTAGTGCTTTTACCAATTTTCACTCGTGAAGAACAGGAGGATTATCTTCGGAAGCACTTGTTTTGAAAAAAATAATGTAATTGTGGCATCAAATGTAAATAATTATTTCCATTATTAAAAATGATTGTTAAATGTAATAATGAAATGAAATGTACATAAAAAAAGAAAGATGAAGTAATGAGGGAGTGTTTGATGTAGCACTTCTATTCTAATTTATCTGAAAGTAAAAAAAAGCCCAAACATTTAAATAAAAAGGTTTGGGCAACACTTATATAATGTAAACATAAGGAATGAGTGGTTATGATAAAATAAAATAAATGTGATCCAACGCATGATACCAATGAATGAAAAAAAATGTGCATTTCACCCATATGATGAATATAAAAGACTGAATAAAAATATTTTGAAAACATGAGCATTTTTCTTTCAAGGATGGTTTGAAGAATTATACATTTAATAAAAGAACATAGTACTCCATGCTAAAGGAGAAAAGTCAGCACAATTATGATACAATAGAAAATAGAATAATATTTTTAAATACCTTTACAGTCAACAAACTCGTCAGCAGAGTACACAGTTTAAGTTAAAAACACCCTACCACACCTAGTTTTTGAAACGCATTGTATAATAAAGTGCATTACAAAAATGGGCTACATTCATGGTGAGGGTATCGTAACGTCACATAGAAAAAACAAGTCAATCAACATTAGGATCAGGAAGGTAGAGTTAACCACACAACAGCCAATCAAATGTTTTTTAAAATCTGCGCAAGGAAAGGGATTGGTCGGTAATACGTCTTCTTACAATGCTTCACAACCAATGAAAAAGAGGTGTAGAAAGTTTCTGTTTTTAACATATAAGCAAATCAGATGACCTTGCAAGTACACGCAGCGAGAGGCAATTATTAAAGATGACTTGCTATCGCAAGACCCCGAAAGGCTTCTTGCAGAATAAGTACGCACTTATCTGCCAGACCCCATTTAATGATTAACCAGGCTCTCAAGCCTAAACACGTCGGAAATCATCTCACCTCTTCTCTTCTTCCAGGTAGACCGTGAAAGTGCGTGTCTCCTTCTCCTTTAACTTCTTTCTTTTTCATAGTAATTGTTACTCATACACTATCCAGCAAATACCCCACAGATGCAACCCCCTGGATTTCCAATAGTAATTGTTACTCATACACTATCCAGCACATACCCTACAGATGCACCCCCCTGGACTTAGAATAGTAATTGTTACCCCTCCCACAATACATAAAGCCCCGGGGGTAGTGATCCCCGGGGCTGGGGGGCCCCTCTGGGTCCCCCATTAAATGTATTAATTTTGCCCCCAGTAAGTAAGTACATTTATTTAGCATAGTTAACTAAAACCATTGCAATACAAAATCAGAATAAAATAAGTTTTTAAAACTACATACTTGATAAAACCAGCAAGCACAATCACAGTTTCTCAATTCATTTTAGACACAAAGTTTTATCCTGTTAAATTAGACTTTTAAAAAATGTGTATAGTTTTGTTTTATATTGTATTGCAGAGTCAGTTTCAAGTTGTAACTTATTTCTTTCCCAGTGCCTTCATTTTTCTCTTTAAATCAGCCATGACGATAGATGCAGTTTTGTTTTATTTAACTGTATGGAGACCTTTAGGGATCAGTTTTTGGCATCTTCTTTTCCACTGCCTTCATAAATTTCACAAAACTACAGTTCAGCTGTGGGTCCTGAGATGCAAAGCAGGTAAAAACTGCATTCCTTCGTGTGCGTATCCCACGTCGATTAAAGTGGTGTTTCAGCAGATATTTCTGTTCATCCAGCAATTTCTCACAGGAGCATATCAAGTGCAGCATGTCCTCTTGCACTAGGCCGCATAACCGACAGAGGGAGTCTGCTTTGTCTTTTGGATCTCTGACAGAATATCGAGGCTGAAAATATCGACAGACAAAATATCGAGTTTGGAATATCGAAGGCAAGTATATCGACACCCTATCTACAATATGGTAAGTACAAAAATATCGAAACTAAAATATCGATGTTAAAAATATCATAATTAAAAATATTGTTTAAAAAAAAAAAAAGTGAAATTAAGTAAATAGTACTTATATATAATTAAAACTTATGTGAAAATGTGTTATAATGTTTAAAATGAATAAATAATACATATTTACTATTAAACATTTAATTAAAAATAATAATAAAATAAATAATATATACTTAATTAATTATAATATATAGATATTTTTTTTTAATATTTATAAAATATTAACAAATACTACAATTTAAAAATACATAAACACTTATAAAATATTAACATAAATAATAAAAAATAATTATATTTAATAAATAACAACAATGAAATATACTTTCAATATTTTTAAAATTAATTAAATACAACATTATGTAACATCTTAAATACATAAATAAATATAAATAATATTGAATAGCATAAGGGTAAAAATTACTATTCAAACTCCAGAGGGTGCAACAGTAGATAAAGCGTTGGATAGCGTAAGGGTAAAAATTACTATTCCAACTCCAGTGAGTGCAACAGTAGGGAAAGCGTTGGATTGCGGGTATGTAAAAATTCCCACTCCAATGAGTACAACATTAGGGAAAGCGTTGGATAGCGTAAGAGTAAAAATTACTATTCCCACTCCAGAGAGTGCAACAGTAGGAAAAGAGTTGGATAGCGGGTGGGTAAAAATTACTATTCCAACTCCAGTGAGTGGAACAGTAGGGAAAGCATTGGATAGCGGGTATGTAAAAATGACTATTTCCACTCCAATGAGTGCAACATTAGGGAAAACATTGGATAGCGTAAGAGTAAAAATTACTATTCCCACTCCAGAGAGTGCAACAGTAGGGAAAACGTTGGATAGCGGGTGGGTAAAAATTACTATTCCCACTCCAGTGAGTGGAACATTAGGGAAAGCGTTGGATAGCGTATGGGTAAAAATTACTATTCAAACTCCAGAGGGTGCAACAGTAGATAAAGCGTTGCATAGCGTAAGGGTAAAAATTACTATTCCAACTCCAGTGAGTGCAACAGTAGGGAAAGCGTTGGATCACGGGTATGTAAAAATGACTATTCCCACTCCAATGAGTACAACATTAGGGAAAGCGTTGGATAGCGTAAGAGTAAAAATTACTATTCCCACTCCAGTGAGTGGAACATTAGAGAAAGCGTTGGATAGCGTATGGGTAAAAATTACTATTCCCACTCCAGAGAGTGCAACAGTAGGGAAAGCGTTGGATAGCGTAGGGGGAAAAAATACTATTCCCACTCCAGAGACTTCAACAGTAGGGAAAGCGTTGGATATTGTAGGGGGACAAATTACTATTCCCACTTCAGTGAGTGCTACAGTAGGGAAAGCGTTGGATAGCGTATGGGTATAAATTACTATTATAACTCCAGAGGGTGCAACAGTAGTGAAAACCTTGGATAGCGTAGGAGGAATAATTACTATTCCCACTCCAGAGAGTGCAACAGTAGGGAAAGCGTTGGATAGCGTAGGGAGAAAAATTACTATTCCCACTCCAATGAGTGCAACATTAGGGAAAGTGTTGGATAGCGTAAGGGTAAAAATTACTATTCCAACTCCAAAGGGTGCAACAGTATGGAAAGCGTTGGATAGCGTAGGGGGGAAAATACTATTCCCACTCCAGAGACTTCAACAGTAGGGAAAGCGTTGGATAGCATAGGGGGACAAATTACTATTCCCACTTCAGTGAGTGCTACAGTAGGGAAAGCGTTGCATAGCGTACGGGTATAAATTACTATTATAACTCCAGAGGGTGCAACAGTAGTGAAAACCTTGGATAGCGTAGGAGGAATAATTACTATTCCCACTCCAGAGAGTGCAACAGTAGGGAAAGCGTTGGATAGCGTAGGGAGAAAAATTACTATTCCCACTCCAATGAGTGCAACATTAGGAAAAGTGTTGGATAGCGTAAGAGTAAAAATTACTATTCCAACTCCAAAGGGTGCAACAGTAGGGAAAGCGTTGGATAGCGTAGGGGGGAAAATGACTATTCCCACTCCAGAGACTTCAACAGTAGGGAAAGCGTTGGATGGCGTAGGGGGGAAAATGACTATTCCAACTCCAAAGGGTGCAACAGTAGGGAATGGCAATTAATACATTTTTACAAAATATATTACACATACAAAAATGTAATTACAATTAAATTACTTCCCACCTTATTCCCCTATAAACCCACAACCCACTCTGGTACTAAAACATAACATTTAATAATAATTAACATTATTACCAATTAAAAAATTAATTTATCAATTAAAATAATTAATTGCCAATTATTAATTAAATCAAAAATTAAATATTTTCAATTAAATTACTTCCCACCCTATTCCCCTATAAACCCACAACCCACTCTGGTACTAAAACATAACATTTAATAAACATTACCATTAATTACCAATTAAATAATTAATTTATCAATTAAATTAATTAATTGCCAATTAATAATTACATTTAAAATTAATTAATTACTATTAAATTACTTCCCACCCTATTCCCCTATAAACCCACAACCCGCTCTGATACTAAAACATAACATTTAATAAACATTAACATTAATTATCAATTAAATAATTAATTTATCAATTAAATTAATTAATTGCCAATTAATAATTAAATTTTAAATTAATTAATTACAATTAAATTACTTCCCACCCTATTCCCCTATAAACCCACAACACGCTCTGGTACCAAAACATAACATTTAATAAAAATTAACATTAATTACCAATAAAATATTTAATTTATCAATTAAAATAATTAATAGCCAATTAATAATTAAATAAAAACATTATTAATTACAATTAAATTACTTCCCACCCTATTCCCCTATAAACCCACAACCCGCTCTGGTACTAAAACATAACATTTAATAAAAATTAACATTAATTACCAATTAAATAATTAATGTATCAATTAAAATAATTAATTGCCAATTAATAATCACAATTAAATTACTTCCCACCCTATTCCCCGATAAACCCACCACCCGCTCCGGTACTAAAACATATAATTTACTTAAAAATAAATGTAGTTTCCCCGCAATCTTACCATCAGGCAAATCAATCAAATCAATCAAATCCACTTCCTGAAGAGAATAGTTCTATAGGGGCGCAAGCTCAATTTTCAGCTCCAGTGTTGGACTCAACAAATCAGTTTTTGGAAAAAATGTTGGAAGAAATGAGGGCAAAATTTGCGGTATCAGAGCTAAATCAAGGTAAAATCCGTGAGGTCTGTGAAGCCCTAGACACCAAGATGGTTGCTCTGAACGATCGGGTTACCGAGGTAGAGTCTGCTGTCGAGGGGCTATCTAAAAAGGTGGAAAAAAACGAAAAAGATATAAGAGTACTAAAAGAGAGTGGCAGGAGCATGAATGAGAAATTGGAGTCCTTAGAAAATCAGGCCAGAAAAAACAACCTGAGAATATTGAATGTGCCAAAAGGGAAAGAAGGGACAGATGTCAAAAAATTTGTAGTACTACTCCTCGAGGAACACTTCCCCTGGACAAAGGATATAGGCCTGGAGGACGATATTCAAAGAGTGCACCGTGACCCCTTTGGTAAGAAAAAGGAAAGAAAGAACCCTAGGAAAATCTTGATAAATTTTAAAACATACACTATCAAAGAAAGGATCTTGGGCGATGCATTAAAAAACGGGCCTCACACCAAAGAGAATTGGACTTTCAGGATTCGGTCGGATATTTCAAAAGCCACCCAGGATAGACAATGGGAACTTGGCCAATATATGCAGGAAATAAAAAGCTTAGGAGCCACAGTACAAATGAAATTCCCCGCAGCCCTCCGAATCATGTGGCGTAATAAAATGTATAACATAAGAGAGCCAGCCGAAGTTGCCAATTTCCTGGAACAAATGAGGGACCAAGTTAGAATTGGGGCTGAGGCGCATTCTTGATCACCTATCCATTATATATTGGGTTTTCTCTCTGGATGGATAGAAAAAAATCGAAATGAGTCAAAACACAAGAAACTAACTAAAGGCAAATGATAAACTCAAATCTGAAGGGGAAAAGAAGAGAAAAAGGGCACTATTTTGTATGATGTAGGCACCCACGGAGCTCAAAAGGGGCTTTAATGAAGCCCGAAAGGAAAGAAGGGAGGCTTCCCCAGGGAGGGTTATCTTATTGCACAAGAAACATACATTTTAAAAAAAAGATGCACAGGGGTGGGGAGCAAATTAGGGAAAAAAGTATTGAAAAAATATCCTCACAATGCAAAAAAAAAAAAAGGAGATATCAGGGCAGGCTATATATAACAACGGGAAAATATGGCTACATGGTAAGCGAGAGAAAGAGGAAAAGATGGGGAAAAATGTTAATATACTAACCTGGAATGTTAACGGACTTAGACTACCAAGTAGAAGGCGAAGAATTCTGGAGTATTTGAGAGTGGCAGACAGTGAGATTATAATATTACAAGAAACTCACTTGTTAAAGAAGGAATGGGAAGAAATTATACGAAAACTACATTGGGTGGATAGCTATGTATGCACAGATCAGGAATGTGTGGTAAAGGGAATCGCTATAATTTTTAAGAAATCTGCAAAAGCTAAAATTGAACAGATAGAGTTGGATAAAAAAGGTAGATGGGCTATCACCAGAGTAAGAATACATAATATACCGTATACTATAGCAGGCTATTATGGGCCTAACTTAGACGACCCTATCCCATTAAAGAATCTGTTGACGCAATTATTGTCATTTGCTTCCCCAATAATATTAGGGGGAGACTTTAATTTAATTCCAGACCCTAAGTTAGATCGCTTGCCACCCATGAAACAAGTAAATTTACCTAAAATGAGGGAGTGGCTGGGAATCTATAAAAGAGATCTGGGATTGATGGATGTTTGGAAGGAGAAGGGGGACAAAAAATACCCGTTTACTTTTAAAAATAAAAGATTGGGTATACAATCCAGAATTTACTTCTTTCTGATTGATAAAATGTTAGTCGATAAGATACACAAGGTGGAGCACTTACCAGCCCTACTGTCGGATCACTCAGCCGTTCTTTTTAAAATTCACCTAGGTGAGGGACAAGCGGTAGGGAGATGGACAGTGGATCGCACCATTTTTAATGACTTGCAAATTATGGATACACTTAAAAAAGATTCGGCTGATTATTTTGAGAATAATAAAGAGGGAACATCTCTGCAAGTCAGCTGGGATGCCTATAAAGCAGTAATAAGGGGGAGAATACTCAGTCTAGTGGCATACAAAACAAAAATAACAAGACAAGAAATAGGAATGCTGGAATCCAATATCAAAAACATGGAGCTACTAATAGAAGCCGAGCTAGACCCTGGAAAAAAAAGAAAGTGTGTAGAAGATAAAGGAATCCTAGAGGAAAGGTTAACAGGGGTATTAGAGAATAAAATAAGAGAGAGATGGGAAGCAAGCAGGCTAGCTAATTATGAGTACGGTGAGGGATGCAGCAAGCTTCTAGCGTGGAAAACAAAAACCGACGCTAGCAGAAATAAGATATTTAATATTCTCCCACAAGATGGCTCTAGCGCAAGCTCAGAAGAATCTGTAATAATGAGAGAGTTTGTTGACTTTTTTGCTTCCCTCTATACGGAAGATACGTCTCCCTCAAGTGAGGATCTAAACGAATACTTAAAAAACTTGGAACTTCCAGAAATATCAAATCTGGAAAAAGAGGAGCTGAATGCCCCGATCACCAATGAGGAGGTAATAGAAACATTGAAAGGTTTAAAGAGAGGGAAAGCAGCCGGGCCGGACGCCCTTCCAAATGAACTATACATTAAATTATGTGAGGTCCTGGCCATCCCACTCACGAACCTATTAAACAAAATCTACATAGAGAAGGAGATACTCCCTGACTCCTGGAATGATGCAACGATAAGCATCTTGTTAAAACCAGGCAAGAACCCAGCAAAATGTGAATCTTATCGTCCCATAAGCCTACTTAACTGTGATTATAAGATCTTCACAAATATTCTGGCAAAAAGGTTAGGGAAAATCGCAGGTAACCTGATAAACGAAGATCAGAAAGGGTTCATAAGGGGCAGGCACCTGCAAGACCTAACACAAGAACTCATCAGGTCAATAGATCTAGCGACAACCGAGAAAATTCCGCTCACAATAATAACCTTAGATGCGGCTAAGGCGTTTGATAGAGTGAACTGGGCTTTTTTGAACGCAACACTAAATAAATACAATCTGGGAGAAAACTTTCAGGGAGTAATTAAAGAACTCTATGGAGCCCCAAAAGCTAATGTCCTAGTTAACGGGAATCTAACAGAGAATATACTAATACACAGAGGGACCCGACAGGGGTGTCCATTATCCCCAATCTTATTCAACTTATATATCGAACCCCTGGCAAGAAAGCTCAGAGCTCATTCAGAAATAACTCCGTTCACTTATCATGCATGGAAAAAAAAAATAGCCTTATATGCAGATGATCTGATGATCTTCACTAATAATTATGCAGGATCCCTCAATGCTATTGAGGATTCCATAAAAGACTTTGGGAGGGTATCGGGTTACCAGATAAATCGAACAAAAACAGAAATCATGAGTTGGAATATCCAAGTAAATAGCAGTTTTTCCAGAGAGAAAATCAAATATCTGGGAATAGAACTAGTTAAAAACATAGATAAGATACCTAGCACAAACCTGGATAGGATAATTGCGGAGGTAAGAAAGCTACTAAAAACATGGGGAAGTCTCCCTTTGACCTTCCTTGGTAGATCTAATCTGATCAAAATGTCTATTTTACCCAAATTCACATTCCTGTTCAGCACAATACCCTTAGAATTTAAGAAGCAAACCTTGAAGAAGATACAAGGAGAATTATCGAGCTTTATCTGGGCTTCAAAAAGTATACGAATAGCCTGGAGCAAACTACGAAGACGAAAAGCAGAAGGTGGAATTGCCAGTCCCGACTTATTCGAATATTATAGGGCTTTCCAATTCAAGTATATGAGGATCTTGTTAAATAACTATGATCTGTATCCTGACCACCTCAAAACAATGACCGAAAATACCGGGCATTTCCTATTTAAATTTGGCCATCCAAAGTACTTCAAAAAAATTAAATTGAAGACGTTAAGATCAGCGGCAAAACTCTGGTACCAAATACAGTGTATCTTGAACATTCCCTATTACAGTGAGTTCGCCCCAATCTGGGACTCACCAGGAACCCCAGAATGTCTCAAAGATAAGCTGGCAATACCTTTGAAAACAGCAGGCTTCCAAGTTTGGGGCCAACTAATAGTGGACAACAACTTAATAGACTGGGAAACTCTGTCTGAAAAAACAAACGCATCCCTTTCAAAGTTTAAATTCTATCAGCTCATTAGTTGGGTAAAAACAACGAAAGAGAAAAACACCGGAAACAAGATCATGGAAACATCTATGATAAAGAACTCCCAAATAAAAAAAGAAATAGCATCTTGGTATTGGGCTCTTATTGCAGCAGGGGAAGAGAATTTCCTAATTCCAGAAGCGACCTGGGGGAAAGAACTGCCGTCGCTGGATCTCCAAAATCTGTGGCAAGTATCTATGAGCAAATGCTGGGCTATTACAAAATCCGCTGCTTTAAGGAGAAATCACCTCTTTACTATCCACAGAGCCTATTGGACGCCGAAACGACTATCCAAATTCAGTGGACAAAATATGAAAGTGTGCCCCAAATGTGGATCAGCGGGTGCGGTTGATGTGCACATGTTTTGGCAGTGCCCCCAGATCGATGGCTTCTGGCAGGAAGTGAGTAAAATTATAGAAGCAGTATTAAGAAGACCAATAACTGTAAGTATAGATCTCGTTATTTTTGGGGTCAACATACAAGAGAGGGTAAATTCCTTAACACTTAAAGAGCAGAACCTTTTGTTCATGCTGATCTTATTAGCTCGCAGGGAACTTTGTATCAAGTGGATAAAACCAGTTGCCCCCACTCATTGGGAATGGGTGGCTTCTATAAATAAAATAAATAAATGGGATAGAAAAGGGAAACCAAGTAAGAAGTATAACTATTGGGAGCTTTGGGAAGGATCCCAGTATGTAAATGAGTAGGTTATGTAGATCATCCCATGCTAAGCCCGCACATTTCCAATGATTATGCAATGGCAATAAAAACACAAACAGTAAGTTTGTGTGAGTGGCCAGGGTGGCCAGCTCCCCCAGTTCGATATTGAAAGTGTTAAGGACACAAGGGGACCCCACTCTGAAACCACAAAAGCATGAATATCCCATAAATCCAGGGGCAATGTCGGAACAGAAATCAGAGAAGCGGGTCCCTGATAACTCCGAATACACTTTATTGCAGAATGAGGAAAAAAAAAAAAAAAATAAATGTATTAATATATAAAAATAATACACATATAATATAAATTAATTAAAAAAATAATACAAATATCGATATTGGTAACATGGAAATTACTTACATCGATATATATGCTATCGATATTACCAACTTCGATATTACTTACATCGATATAAATGATTTCGATATTACTTACCTCAGGGTCGATATTCTGTCCTACGATATTCTTGACATCGATATTCTGTACCTTCGAAATTTAAAACACGATATTTTGGTAGTTCGAAATTTTCAACTCGATATTTTGACTGTGCACCTTGTCTTTTAGCGAATGTGGGAAGTGTCGAATGCAGGGTAGCAGGCCCAATCTATACTTTAAGAAACACATTTTAATGGTTTTGGCATAACCCAGACCAAAGTAGCCCTGTGGTGCTTTTGTTGAGTAAGAGTTCAGGGTCATCCAGCCATGCGTTCTTTTTGAAAGGGCTGCCTTATCTTGAACCCACGATAGTTGTTTGATCGATCTCTTGACCAGATTTTTAAACGTTGTGTGATTTGTTGAGGTATCACAAAGCTGCTTTAAGCCCGTATTTACCAGGCTACTCGTAAGGTACTTGGCTGCTGGTGAGGAAGGGTGTTGCTCTAGCTCCATCCATAGATACTCATTTAGAGTTCCTTGTTTGGATTTTCTCCCTTTGTCCCAGGCAGAAATATAGGCCCCCTGTCTTGCCAGGAGCTGTTGTTGGATACCGAACTCTAGCCTGATTTGTGCTGGTGAGGTTCGCTTGGGCAGGCTAAAAATGATTCTTTATGCAGCTGTAATTGTATTGTCAAGGATCTTAGCGTCTCTGCCTCTCTGTACCTCGCTCCCATAGGTAATTGTTGGCAGAAGTTTGGCACAGATTACTTGTACCAGAGGTAAAAGAGAGGGCCCAGAGAGTTTGCTGTTTAATGTTTTTAGAGACATTGTCAAAGCAATCCCTTTTCCTCTGATGCTCATTCTCTGAGCAGTAAACTGCCCGCTGTTATCAATCTTTACTCCTAGGTATTTATACATCGACATATCTTCAATTTGTGTATTGTTCCAGAACCACGATATAGATTTTCTTTTATTCTTGCTGATGGTCATCGACTGAGTTTTCTCCAAATTTATTGTCAGTTCGTTTGCTTTAGAGTAGCTGTGTGTTGTATTCACAAGGTGTTGAAGCCCTACCTTTGTGTGACTTATTAAGACTATATCGTCTGCATATAGAAGACACGGTAGTTGGAGCCCTCCTAATTTGGGAGCGTGAGAATTGCAGCTGTTTAGGATCAGTACGAGGTCACCTAAAACAGGTTGAAGAGAGTGGGGGCCAAGACACATCCCTGTTTGAGGCCCTTATTGGTCAGTATGTGCCTTGACAGAAGTGATCCATCCCTCACCTTTATCTGTACCCAGGTCTCTGTATGAAGGTTAATCAGCATATCCAACAGAGGCCTCGGAATCCCCCAGCCATTCAGTTTAGACCATAAAATATTCCGATTTATGTGATCAAAGGCAGCTTTATAGTCTATGAAACATAAGTGGATGGGCATTTTGTTTGATTCTGCCTTATCTATGAGCATACCCATAGTTAAAATTACAATTGGGGGTGGGGTCGCACACTACTCACACACCAGCAGTATCGCCCCTAAGGACTGTGGTCAATGTAGTTACGTGTTCCGCGATGCATCTTCTTTCGATTATCTGCTATCTTCGCTATCTACGCCATCCCTGGACACGTGTTTCGGGGTATCACCCCTCGTCAGCAGGGATAGGCCGTGTTCTGGGGTTGCCGGTGGCTGCCAAATATCTGCCAGGTTTAGTACCACTCAGGCGTGCAGGTGCGGGGTCCCAGCCTCGTCAGCCAACTGCTCGAGGGAGCTTTAACATTACAATTGGGGTGGGGTCGCACACTACTCACACACCAGCGGTATCGCCCCTAAGGACTGTGGTCAATGTAGTTACGTGTTCCGCGATGCATCTTCTTTCGATTATCTGCTATCTTCGCTATCTACGCCATCCCTGGACACGTGTTTCGGGGTATCACCCCTCGTCAGCAGGGATAGGCCGTGTTCTGGGGTTGCCGGTGGCTGCCAAATATCTGCCAGGTTTAGTACCACTCAGGCGCGCAGGTGCGGGGTCCCAGGCTCATCAGCCAACTGCTCGAGGGAGCTTTAACATTACAATTGGGGGTGGGGTCGCACACTACTCACACACCAGCGGTACCGCCCCTAAGGACTGTGGTTAATGTAGTTACGTGTTCTGCGATGCATCTTCTTTCGATTATCTGCTATCTTCGCTATCTACGCCATCCCTGGACACGTGCTTCGGAGTATCACCCCTCGTCAGCAGGGATAGGCCGTGTTCTGAGGTTGCCGGTGGCTGCCAAATATCTGCCAGGTTTAGTACCACTCAGGCGCGCAGGTGCGGGGTCCCAGGCTCGTCAGCCAACTGCTCGAGGGAGCTTTAACATTACAATTGGGGGTGGAGTCGCACACTACTCACACACCAGCGGTATCGCCCCTAAGGACTGTGGTCAATGCATTTACGTGTTCCGAGATGCATCTTCTTTCGATTATCTGCTATCTTCGCTATCTACACCATCCCTGGACACGTGTTTCGGGGTATCACCCCTCGTCAGCAGGGATAGGCCGTGTTATGGGGTTGCCGGTGGCTGCCAAATATCTGCCAGGTTTAGTACCACTCAGGCGTGCAGGTGCGGGGTCCCAGGCTCGTCAGCCAACTACATTAACCATAGTCCTTAGGGGCGATACCGCTGGTGTGTGAGTAGTGTGCGACCCCACCCTCATTTGTAATGTTAAAGCTTCCTTGAGCAGTTGGCTGACGAGCCTGGGACCCCGCACCTGCGCACCTGAGTGTAACTGAACCTAGCAGATATTTGGCAAACACCGGCAACCCCAGAACACTGCCTATCCCTGCTGACGAGGGGTGATACCCCGAAACACGTGTCCAGGGATGGCGAATACAGCGAAGATAGCAGAGAATCGAAAGAAGATGCATCGCGGAACACGTAACTACATTAACCATAGTCCTTAGGGGCGATACCGCCGGTGTGTGAGTAGTGTGCGACCCCACCCTCATTTGTAATGTTAAAGCTCCCTTGAGCAGTTGGCTGACGAGCCTGGGACCCCGCACCTGCACACCTGAGTGTAACTAAATCTAGCAGATATTTGGCAGCCACCGGCAACCCCAGAACACTGCCTATCCCTGCTGACGAGGGGTGATACCCCGAAACACATGTCCAGGGATGGCAAAGACAGAGAAGATAGCAGAGAATCGAAAGAAGATGCATCGCGGACCACGTAACTACATTAACCATAGTCCTTAGGGGCTATACCGCCGGTGTGTGAGTAGTGTGCGACCCCACCCCCATTTGTAATGTTAAAGCTCCCTTGAGCAGTTGGCTGACGAGCCTGGGACCCAGCACCTGCGCGCCTGAGTGGTACTAAACCTGGCAGATATTTAGCAGCGACCGGCAACCCCAGAACACGGCCTATCCCTGCTGACGAGGGGTGATACCCCGAAACACATGTCCAGGGATGGCGAAGACAGCGAAGATAGCAGAGAATTGAAAGAAGATGCATCGCGGAACACGTAACTACATTAACCATAGTCCTTAGGGGCGATACCGCCGGTGTGTGAGTAGTGTGCGACCCCACCCCCATTTGTAATTTTAGAGCTCCCTTGAGCAGTTGGCTGACGAGCCTGGGACCCCGCAGCTGTGCGCCTGAGTGGTACTAAACCTGGCAGATATTTGGCAGCCACCGGCAACCCCAGAACACGGCCTATCCCTGCTGACGAGGGGTGATACCCCGAAACATGTGTCCAGGGATGGCGAAGACAGCGAAGATAGCAGAGAATCGAAAGAAGATGCATCGCGGAACATGTAACTACATTACCCATGGTCCTTAGGGGCGATACCGCCGGTGTGTGAGTAGTGTGCGACCCCACCCCCATTTGTAATGTTAAAGCTCCCTTGAGCAGTTGGCTGACGAACCTGGGACCCCGCACCTGCGCGCCTGAGTGGTACTAAACCTGGCAGATATTTGGCAGTCACCGGCATCCCCAGAACACGGCCTATCCCTGCTGACGAGGGGTGATACCCCGAAACACGTGTCCAGGGATGGCGAAGACAGCGAAGATAGCAGAGAATCGAAAGAAGATGCATCGCAGAACACGTATCTACATTAACCATAGTCCTTAGGGGCGATACCGCCGGTGTGTGAGTAGTGTGCGACCCCACCCCCATTTGTAATGTTAAAGCTCCCTTGAGCAGTTGGCTGACGAGCCTGGGACCCCGCACCTGCGCGCCTGAGTGGTACTAAACCTGGCAGATATTTGGCAGCCACCGGCAACCCCAGAACACGGCCTATCCCTGCTGACGAGGGGTGATACTCCGAAACACGTTTCCAGGGATGGCGAAGACAGCGAAGATAGCAGAGAATCGAAAGAAGATGCATCGTGGAACACGTAACTACATTAACCATAGTCCTTAGGGGCGATACCGCCGGAGTGTGAGTAGTGTGCGACCCCACCCATAGTTAAAATATTGGTCATTGTGCCTACTGATTTGGCAAAGCCTGTCTGGTTGAACGGAATTAGGGATTTCTCAGTGGCCCATGCCAACAATTCCTCCAGCAGTATGCCTGCGAAATACTTTGCCTCATTATCAATTAGGGCCACCAATCGATAGTTTTGTGGGGAAGCCTTGTCCCCTGCCATAAAAATTTGAGAGATAATAGAGCCCCTCCAGGAGTCTGGCAGGATGTTGTAATGTCTTATCTAAAAAAAAAGGGGTTCGAGAGCTGCTGCCCAGCCGTTCACGTCTTGTTTGTAAAGGATTGGCGGGATTCCATTTGGGCCTGGAGCTCCCTCTCTTCTTCCTTTCTTAATTTGTGCTTAATGGTGCTTTGTAAATTCGACAAATCGTCATTTAAAATTGATTTTTGCCCATCTTGGATGCTAATGTGCATTTGGGGTGATTGTGCTTTTTATTCTTTAAGGTTATCCATCACACGGTCCGGTAATAACACCTGGTTGTTTCCCATAGCCTGATTAAAATGGGTTCCAAGATAACTTGCCCATGTTTCTTCTGTGATGTTGGATGAAACCCCATTATGCATAGGTCTTATGAGGGAGTTTATGGTTTTCCAAAACCTTGCCCCATCGTTCCGTTTGGTATCAAAGTGAAGTCTTTCCCACATGTTATCCTCCATGGATATATTGGCTTCCCATGTTTTCAATGTTGCTTTCAGTTTCCGTAAGTGGTCATGCTTCACTATATCCATGGGTTTCTGCTGAAGTTCTCTCATTGTGCAGTAAATTGATGTTTTTGTGCCTCTAATTTTTTCTTCATACTTCGAGTAAATTTTTTCATACTACCATAGCCTAGTTTTACGTATGTCTTAGGTCTTGTAGCATAGATAGACATGGTTTTTGTAAATTGATCCCATTTTGCAATTTCAATTGATCCGGTTCGGGCCCCAAAGTGCTGCTTTGCCCTTTCTATTAAAGGTTCATCAGTTGCTGCCGAGTATTTGATATTTTTGAAGTTAACGGTATAGACCGACTCTTTTGGTGCATTGGATAGCTCAAATTTAGGCTTCACGATTTCCAGGGCGATTTCTTGAGGACAGTGATCACTATATGTTTTTTTACCTATCCGAAAAGAGGTCGTGTATTGAAAAAAAGGTAGTGAGATGAAAGTGTAGTCTAGTATGCTGCTTGCTCTTGTTGAGTGAAATGTTGAAGCCGGGGGGTTGTCTCCAGCAAACCTTCCATTTAGATCTCTGATGTTGAAATTTCCAATTCTTCTAATATCTGATTTCCTAATTTTGTTTGTTTGGATATTTGCGACTTCCCTTGTAGTGGGATATCCCAAATTGAATTGTGAGTTAGGATCTCATCTTCTTGCGAGATGCCCATGAGGTTGAGATTAAAGTCCCCAGTAAGCACAAGATTTGTTGTGGGTCTTTCCCTTATGCACTCCTCCATGAAGTTGCATAGTTCTTTGGCTGCCTTTGTTTTCTTTTTGGGATGGACATAGGCGTTGATCAAGGTAAAGTCAGTATCAACATTACCTGATTTTAGTTCCTCCAAAGGAAAGTTTACTGCCAGTGACGCTGTAGAAGATGGTCCAACTTCTTTTACCGTGACGGTACTTGTAACTGATACATATATTACTAGGTCGCCTTGTAGGTGCCCATAGTTGGCTGTCCTTTTTGCACCAGTGAAAAAACTTAAATATCCCTGGAGATGTGGGGGATCTGCAAGCCATGTCTCTTGTAATGCCACTACATCGAAAGATCTTATGTAGTCTATAAACTCTGAGTCAGATATTTGGTGGCTAGGCCGTTGATGTTCCACAAACATATTCGTAATAGGTCATGCTTGCTCTCACTTGAGTTTAGGCCGGTCTGTCATTTGTTGTTATTTATTGTTCTGGCAATCCATCTTAGGTCTGACAGTCCAGTTGGTAGTATTTTATCATCTTTGATCTGTAGGGTGATGCCGGTATGTTGGTCGATGCTTGTTCCGCATGGCCCTGCCTCTCCTCTGAGGTCAGAAGTTCTGGGGCTTTTTGCAGTGACCTGGTCCTCCAACTTTGCCACCGGAATTAGTATTTCCGGATATCTTGGCTTTATGTATGGATTTATTGTAATCCCCCAATTTTTGAAAATCTCGGCTTCAGCTTGTATTTTCTGAGAGATTGCTATAGTTGCCCAAGTTGCTTTCGTATTTTCTCTACCCGTACCATCATCGTCTATGAATTCGATAGAAACCGGCTCAGAGCTTTTCACTTCTGCCAGAGAGGGGATATGAGATAACAGCCGTAGGATGATTATTTATTTTATTTGCACATTTGTACCGCGCTGGGAATCGACTCCCTGAGGAGTATCTCCGCGCCTTTGGCATCATCTCAGAGCATTATCCTATCCTGTGTTTTTAGAAAAGTCCAACGGAAACTAGTAGTTAAACAAAAAAGGTTTTAATTTTTTTCTAAAGGGGAGGAGTTCCCTGCATGATCTAAGTTCATAAGGAAGTTCATTCCAGAACTTCGGACCAGCTACTGATAGTGCCCTTCCCCCTTGTCTTGTCTTCCAAAACCTGGGGACGGCCAACAATTCACGGTCTCCAGATCTCAGAGATCTTGAGGGAATGTAGGGATGAAATTTTTGTGACAAGTACTGGGGACCATTACCCGAGACGCACTTGTGAATAATGCACCCAGTTTTAAACAACACTCTCTGTTTCACCGTAAGCCAGTGGAGTTTGTTTAGCAGAGGTTTAGAGGGAGTGCGAGCTGGGGCATTAAGAACAAGGCGAGCGGCCGTGTTCTGCACCATTTGCAGTCTGGCAGTAGTCCCCTCATTCGCGGCTAACAGCAAACCATTGCAATAGTCCAGTCTGCTCAAAACGAGCGACTGAACTAAGGTTTTCCTGGTGGTATCTGGAAGCAATGGAAATACTCATCGGAGAAGCCCAATTACATGGAAACAGGAACTCACCACTTGATTTGCATGATGTTTAAAATTGAGTTCCTGGTCCAGTTTCACTCCCAGATCTTTCACAACCACCTTGGGTTCAGGGACTGGGCCTAGGTCTTGAGGCCACCAGTCAGGGGTCCACAAACATTTGACTTCCCCAAAGAGCATCACCTCCGTCTTGGAGACATTACACTGGAGGAAGTTTGCTGCCATCCAGTGTGCCACCTCTTTCATCCCTAGGGCAAAGGAGCTACGTACTTGCGGAGTCATAGTTTTGAAGGGGAAGAGGAGTTGGGTATCGTCTGCATACGATACAGGGATAAACCCATGGGATCTCATGATGTTAGCTAGGGGTGCCACGTAGATGTTAAATAACGTTGGGCTCAAGCAGGAGCCCTGTGGCACCCCCTTAGAGATCTCCATCTCCTCAGACCGGTAAGGTAAGTACCTCTATTAAGTGTATCGTGCCTTCCTTTCGAGATGTAATGCGGGTTGAACCATGTGGCACCTGTTGCATTCCTTTGTTCGTTTGTGCTCCCGCTCCCTTTATAGGTTTGACTTAATGGATTGGGCTCAACTCCTCGTGTTACAGTTAATTTGGCCTGGTTAGTGTTGACCTTATTCGCGTCTATTGTTGCTTGACCAGATGTGTGCTGATTTGATACAGGCAGTTTAGCCAGTTGGTGATTTTCTCCGAGCCAAGGGGGGTAACACGTGGGATCCGCAGTCTTTGCGGTTACTGGTTCTTCTTCTATCTGGTCGGCCCATGTGTGTACGGACGGAGTCGCTTGAGTGATGGTGGCTGGTTGGCTGTCTGTCGACCCTTTGCCCTTCCATAGGTTTTTGGGCTCCGGGTTATTCCCCGGCCTTTTACACGGAATGTGTTCTTGCTTGATAGATTGTATGAAATTAGAACTAGTCATCTTGCTACATTTTCGGATTCAAGAAATGCTTTGCTGTCCCCGGAGGGTTGGAGGCATATGATTAGCCTATCTTGTGATGCGGCTTCTGGATCTTCATACATAGTTTTTCCAAGTATTTCCAAGTTCTTGATTTTTTGCCCCTTTCCATTGGTGATTTGAGTTGATGCTATTGCCTCTACAGGAGTCTCTGATGTGCTAGTGCCTCCCTCAAGTTGGAGTATGCTTTGTTCTGCAACAGGGGTTCTCCCAAAGAGTTGCATAAATCCTTCGCAGTTGGAATGTGTTTTATTTTTCCTGCCTTTACGGTTTTTTGCTCGTCTTTGTTTAGCGTTCATTTTTGTGTCTGTATTAACTTCTTCCAAGGTTTCAGGAAGTAGAGGACATGATGTTCCAATTTCACTGGCCTCTATGCTTTTGGATATATGGGATAGGGGGTCTATTGTTTTGGAGTGTCCTTGTTTATTAGTTCCCAGTAATTCTGTATTCCTTAAGATTTCTATTTCTTCTCCAAAATGTCCATCGCAAGGATTGGTTTGTTGACACTGAGCAGACCTTTTAAGCTGTGTACACAGATCGCTTAGTATTATTGGGAGTGTGGACAGTTTTTCCATAATTGGGCCACATCCACATCCTCCTCTGTTGCTCCTATTTGCGTCTTGCAATTGGTCAAACTTGTTTTGAAGAAGCGTGTTTAGCGTGCCCAGCTTCTCGTCAATGGCGACCAAAAATACCGCCAATGTATCTAATAGCGTTAATTGAGTGTCCATTTTATCTGATTGGTAGTGAAGGGCTTCTACCAGGAATTGTATTGTTTTTAGCAGGCTAGGCCAAGCGCTTTCGTGCTTTGTGTGTTTTGGGGTTTCTTCTTGACTTCCTGGAGTTGTAATTCGATTTTGAGCCCCCATTAGCGCGCCCGCATCCTCCGCCGGTTGTTCCTGAAAGCCTTCAGTTGTCATGATCAGTGTATTAGCACTCATCCCGCTTCTGCTCTTGTCTTGGGAGTATGTAGCAATGAGATCTTCCCACTCTTCCTTTCCCAGGTATGAGGATATTTCTATCACCTCTGACGGAGGAGTTGTTGGCCTGTCTGCATTGTCAATCTTCCTCCCAGACCTCGGTGTTCTATTGTAGTCAATCCCTTGTGCGTTGTAAGATGTAGCTAGGGCTGCCAGAGATAATTCATTCTCTTTCAAGCGCTCCTTTATGCTCACCTCCTTGTTTTTTATGTCACTGAAGTGCTTTGTTGCCTCTTGGCTTCTTGGTTCGCAGATCTTTAATGCGTCGGTTTCGATGTGCTTATTGATACGCGTGCTGGTTATGTTTTCCTCACAAGGTAGACTGCCACTCTCAACAGTATCACGGGTGTCTATTTGGCTGCTATCTAATTTTTCTTCAGACAAGTCTTTTGAATCATTAGTCCTATGTACTTGGATTAGGTTGGTTTCTAACACAATTTTTCTTCCGGCCTTTTTCCCAGTGTTTGTAGTATCCTGTACCATCCAGTTTTTGTTGCGCTGAGGGGTTGATGTCACTTGCGGTGAGCTTCTAGCTGTAGGGCTAGGGCTTCCCTTGCTGTCATTGACCGTCTGTATGCCAATGAACTGTAAAGGCTGTGAGGGCTGGTATGGTTCAATAGGTTAAATAACAAACAACACACCTTTAGTCATGTCCATGTGTATTAGATCAGTTTTTCAAATTGTGCCTTAGCTCTCTCAAAACTAAATACAGTGATACATATCACCCAAAAGGGGGAAAGGCATCCCTTAAGGATTAGACCCCTCATTCACCCGAAGGTGACATGCTTCATCATATGGGGCCTCCTTACCAGAATTGAAAACCTAGTCAACACTGGGAGCTACTACTTCAAGTGTTTAAGGAAGGAGCTCAGAGATGTTTTTTTAGAGAAGGATAGTAATCCCATATGTGAGATGATAGGTGTAGTGAGGTTAGCAGCGCTGTGTGGGAGAATAGAAGGTGAATTAAAACTGCCAAGGTAGACTCCACTGTTATTCACTTTATTCTAGTGTATTACCTGACAGGATTAAAATGTGCTTACAAGATATCTTGCATATCGAATAAAAGCTTATGACTGACTAAAAAGAAACAGCTCAGTGGTATAACAGTATAACCACTGTCACTTATGTGGTCAACATGTTTCAGCCTAATGATCAAAAAACCTTTTGTATCAGCGGCTTTCTTCAGGACCAGAATGTAATTATGTAATTGCTGCTGCAAAAAGTGAGAAATAATACATTTATACAACACCGGTATTCCTGTTTATCTTTCTTTATCAGGTTATACCCAGGTTATCTAAGAGAAAATTCAAGAGAGAAACAAAAAGGCTATATAAAGGGAATACACACCCCCTAGTCTTCAAACTTGTTCCCTCGAGACCCCCAATCTACGGTAGTGTTTTATGGTTCAATAGGTACCTGTAGGCCTGATAATTCTTTGATGTTTGAAAGTAAGGTGTCCCCCGCAATTTTTAGGAAACAGAACTTTGTATAGATTTTTGGCTGAAGCATAGTTTGGCAGTTTTTTATTTTACTACTCTTCTCTGTTTTTATTGTTTGCTCACTTCTTGAGCTATTAGAATCCGATTTGTCTGATGTTATGTCAATTAATGAGCAGTCGCTCTGTGTTGTCGGCCTGGTTTTGGTTGGTGGTTCCTCCCTGGTCCCATCAAGCGCCTTTGACGTTCGTTTGCGTTTTTTTTTACCCCCTTTGCTCATAGAACCTCCTCGGACGCGCCCTGACCTCATGCTGCGCTGGTCAACCTTCTGGCTGGCAAGATAGCAGGGCCAGCAGACAAAAAAACGGAAGACGATCTTGATGAACCGATCAGTGCAGCTTCCAACTACACCTCCGGTGCACTTCGCTCAGCTGCGTTTGTTGACAGACATGCTGGCGGTGCGGGCAGGTACTCAGGGACCAGCAAAATGTGAGCTGAACTAGGAATACAAGCGTCTCTATGTAACAAGGGGGCTCCTTGGGGCTCCTTCCCCCTGCCACATCCGCGCTTAGATACCCCACAACAACAAGAACGCTGCGGCTTACCTCCCAATCTGACTGCAATGCACAGAGGGCCCACCTCAAGCTCCCAGCCACCGCCGACCTCGAGCCTCGAGCAGAGCCGTCAGCCGTCAGCAGATAGCCCCAGATAGCCCTCAGCCAATAGGTAATCGGTAAAGGTAAAGGTAAAGATAGCACGGCAGGGCTCAGATCCGGTTTGCCTGGTGCCTGGTGCCTGATGTCCAGCTGGCGCACGCGGCAGACTCTTGCAGATTTTTTGCAGATTTTGCCCGGGCTCGGGCTCGGCCAGGCTCGGCTCGTCTCAAAAGTTGCAGTGTCAGTATCAGAGCAATCAAAAAGCGTTCAAAAAGCTTTCAGGGCGCTCGAAGGGCTGCGGATTGCAGCGGCTCCCAGCGCGGCTTCCAGCAGCAGCAGCAGCAGCAGCCTCCAGCAAGCAGCAGCAGCGGCAGTGACACGTAGCTCCCCCCTCCCTTGCTCTCAATCTCGGCAATCCAGTCTCGAACAGGCTCAAACAGGCAACTACCCTTGTTCTCTCCGCCCGGGCTCCGGTCCGATCCTATCCTGAATGTTTCACGGTGATTCATGAAACGTGCCGAGAAAAAAGGGGGGTCCCAAACGCGTTTTCCCCATGCAATTTCCCTTAGGACCTTTAGCTGCAGCTACAGCCCGAACTGCTGAACCGAGTTACACCAAATTTGGCAAATAGGTAGTCCTTAGTTCAGACTCGTTCCTTTTGTTTAAATGGTGTAAATCCGTTCAGTAGTTCCTGAGAAAATGACAGTTAAAATCATTTATATATCTAAGGCCTCGGAGGGTCCGCGTACCCTAAGCGCAGCCTAAGTGCACCCTGCCGTGCATGAGCTGTATTCTAATTGGCTGTCAACACTCCAAATCAGGAAGTGTTGGCAGCCATCTTGTGCCTCTGTAGAACCGAGGCACAAGAAACCCACAAAAAAACCTCACAAAACACGAAAAGGGGGAAGGGTAGAAACACCCTGACCCCCTAGGCCTGCTCAGGGGGTCCCAAAAAATTATTATTATTACTTTTTTAACGGGAGGATGCGGGCAGGATCCGCGCATCCTGCCGATAAAAAAAATTAAGCACCAGCCCGTGCTTAATTGGTATTTAGTCCCCTGGGGGGCCAAATCCCCGGGGCAATGCATTATATGTAAAGGGGGCCCAGAGGAGCCCCCCTGCCCCAGGGACCGCCACTCCCGGGGCTTTATTAAATTGTGTACGGGGGACTCTCAGGGCCCCCCAGCCCCAGGGACCACCAAATCCCGGGGCTTATTAAAATTGGGTGGGGGCTCTCAGGCCCCCCGGCCCTGGGGACCGCCACCCCCTGGGGCTACAAAAAATTGATAGTGGGGGGGCCCCAGCACCGGGGATGGCCACCCCCGGGGTTTCTAACAAATGTGGGAGGGGGGCACGCGGCCCCCCTCCTGGAGCCATGTACAGGCCCTGGGGACCGCCACCCCCCAGGGCCGGCTCCTCCAGTGTCCCGGGCGCCCACTGCTGTTTGCAATGGCAGGGCAGGAGCCTCGCGGCTCCTACCCTGCCATTGCAAACTGCAAAGCAGATTGCTTCTCCATATGGGGAGCTGCATGTTAGCTGTTTCCCATATTGAAAACCAATGCCGGCTCCCGAAGAAGGTGGGGAGCCAGCTGGGACCGTGGGGGGACTGGGGACCTCCCCACGGTCCCCAACGAGAGGCCAGGCCCCTGGGGATGGGGTCCCGGGGCCATAAGTGGCCCAGGAGGGGGGCCACGCAGCTCCCCTTCCTGTAAAAAAAAAATATATTTTTTTTAATTTGGGGGTGAGGCCCTGGGGGATGGGGTCCTCAGGGCCCCAAAAAAGTAAAAGGAAGGGGGGCCGCACAGCACCCCTTTCAAAAAAAAAAAAGACGCGATCGTCCCTAGGCCTTGCCCCCTCACAAACACACTCTGCAAACGTGCCATGTGGCACGTTTTAATTTGGGGAATTAATTCCCCTTCAATACTGGGGGTCCCTGGGGCCAACTAGTGCACGAGGTACCTCCAGTAAGCGCCACAGGGCTGCTTTGCAGAGAGGTGCTACAGGCCATGCCCCTTTTTACACCTCTCTGCAACGCAGCCTTGTGGTGCTTACTGGAGGTACCTGGTGGGCTAGTTGGACCCCAGGGACCCTCAGGATTCAAAGGGAATTAATCCCCCAACTTAAAACGCACCACTGGGCGCATTTACACAGTGGTGAAGGTAGGGGGCGGGGCCTGAGGTGATATGTGTGCAAACACACTCTGTGGCGCGTTTTAAGTTGGGGATTAACTCCCCTTGAATACTGAGGGTCCCTGGGGGCCAACTAGCCCACCAGGTACCTCCAGTAAGCACCACAGAGCTGCGTTGCAGAGTGTTGTAAAAAGAGGTGTGGCCTCTGAACACCTACAACGCAGCCTCCTGGCGCATACTGGAGGTACCTGGTGGCCTAGTTGGCCCCCAGGGACACGCAGGATTGAGGAGGAATTAATTCTCTTACTTAAAACGCGCCACAGGGCGTGTTTGCAGACATATCACCTCAGGCCACGCCCCTTCTTTCACCACTGTGAAAACGCGCCCCGTGGCGCGTTTTAAGTTGTGGAATTAATTCTCTTTCAATACTGATGGTCCCTGAGGGTCAAATAGCCCAACAGACATCTCCAGTATGCGCCCGGGAGCTGCGTTGCAGACAGGTTGTCAGCGGCCACGCCCATTTTTACACCTCTATGTAACGCAGCTCTGTGGTGCTTACTGGAGGTACCTAGTGGGCTAGTTTGACCCTAGGGACCCTTAGGATTGGAGGGCACTTAATCTCTCAACTTAGAACGGTGACAGGGCGCGTTTACACAGCTGTGAAGGGAGGGGACAGAGCCTGACGTGATGTGTGCAAACAAGCCCTGTGGCGCGTTTTAAGTTGGGGAAAAAATTCTACATCAAACCTGAGGGACCATGGGGGCCAAGTAGCCCACCAGGTGCTTCCAGGAAGTGCACTGCGCTGCGTTGCAGAGAGGTGGTGCAGGCTGTGCCCCTTTTTACATCTCTCTGCTGCACAGCTCTGTGGAGCTTACTGGATGTATTACGAATTCCGATTTATTCACCTGTTATCAGGAGAGACCTCAGTGCTGCATCTTTGAGCACAGTACTGATTCTGAAATTCTAACCATACGTACCAGTAACTTGAATTTCCTTCCATAGGCTAACATTGACTGGTTTCACTTGGAAATTCTGCAAAGTGTGGAGTTTTGGAACTTTAAAATATTCGTATACAATCAGCAGAACTACAAATTCCGATTTACCCACCTGTTATCAGGTGAGACCTCAGTGCTGCATCTTTTAGTCCAGCACTGACCCTGAAAAGTAATTGTAACCTTACTTACCAGTAACTTGTATTTTCTTCTATAGGAATCCATTGTCTGGTTTTCACCAGAAAAGTTTCAGTCTATTTTCACAAACTAAAAATATTCTTTAGAAATCACCTGTATGACTTAAACGCATTCTTTCAACTGTTTACAGGAGAGGCAGCAGTGCTTGATCCAGGATCCACCACTGAGTAAGAAAAGGTAACGATAACACTACTTACCTGGTAAGTGAATTTCCTTCCATAGGGTAACATTGACTGGTTTCACTTGGAAATTCTATTAAGTGTGGAGTTTTGGAACTTTAAAATATTCCTATAAAATCAGTAGAACTACGAATTCCGATTTACTCGCATGTTATCAGGCGAGACCTCAGTGCTGCATCTTTGAGCCCAGTACTAAACATGAAAAGCAATTCTAACCATACTTACCAGTAACTTGAATTTCATTCCTCTTCTAAGTGTGGAGTTTTAGAACTTTAAAATATTCACCTAACATCATCCGAACAACAAATTCCGATTTACTCACCTGCTATCAGGAGAGAACCCAGTGCTGGATCTTTTAGCCCAGCACTGACCCTGAAAAGTAATTCTAAGCATACTTACCAGTAACTTGTATTTCCTTCCATAGGAATCCATTGTCTGGTTTTCACCCGAAAAGTTTCTGTCTATTTTCACAAACTAAAAATATTCCTAAAATATTGACTGTATGACTTAAACACATTCTTTCAACTATTTACTGGAGATGCACCAGTGCTGGATCCAGGATCCACCACTGAGTAAGTAAAAGTGACGATAGCACTACTTACCTGCTAAGTGAATTTCCTCCCATAGGATCACATTGGTGATTCTATGTGAAAAAGTTTCTAAGTGTCAACTTTTAAAATAGAATAAAATTCCTTAAAGATCACTACTGTAACCAAAACGCTTTTACTCAACTGTTTACGGGAGATGTGGATCCAGTCCTGTGGTTAGAAAAGTAATCCATAAAGTAACTAACCTTGGGCCCCCTCCTTCCCCTTCCCCCGCTGTCAAAACCCTTGGCATTAAACTTAACGACCAACTCACTTTGCACTCCCAGGTGAGTTTGGTGGTTTCCTCTTCTTTTTTATCTCTCCGTACTATCCGCAAGGTCTCTCGCTTCTTCTCCTTCACGGCCCTAAAATTATTGTACTTGCTATGGTCGTCTCTCGCTTAGATTATGCCAACGCCCTTTACCACGGCATGCCTGCCTATAACGTACGACGACTACAGCTGGATCAGAACCAGGCTGCCCGCCTGGTTCACAACCTCACCAAATCCCACCATGTCACTCCCCTCTTAAAATCCTTGCACTGGCTCCCCATTCGCGAACGCTCCCAATTTAAGGTGGGCTGCCTCGTCTTTCAGGCCCAGCTAGGCTCCGCTCCTGCTTTTATCTCCTCGGAGATCAAATCCTATGCCCCCTCTAGGGAACTTCGCTCCTCTTCTCTACATCTGCTGACTGTCCCCCGCTTTCGCCGAAAAAAATGGGGAGGCTCTAAATTCTCCACCCTTGCCCCCATTTTTTGGAACTCCCTACCAGTCCACCTTAGATGTTCTACCCAGTTCTCGCTCTTCAGAAAGGCTTTAAGAACCTTCCTATTTTCTAAAGCCTTCCCCCAATAATTTCCCATAATTCCCCCCCTGTCATTCTTGCTTCCTAAGGACTTGGCTTTTTGTAGCGCCATGGAACCGCTCAGGTGTACGCGCGCTTTAAAAATAATTTAAACTCAAACTCAAACTAATTGCATTTAACTAGAACTCCCCATTGAGTTCAATGTTGCATTGTGTTTGAAATTGTGTTGCCCATTGCAACAACTGTAACTACTGTACTTAAAAGTCTATTGCCTATTTGCAAAGTATTTAAACTAAAGTAATTCATTCTGAGAAAGTATATTTTGTAATGTAATGTATAATTTAATTATAATGTAAAAATAAAATATCTAAAAATAAATAGTTCAAAAAAATGAAGTAAATCAGTATCAAAACAATAAATATAGGAATTAATACATTTAAAAATTGTCATTTACAAAACCTTTGAAATTCACTGAAAAAACCATCGGTTTCAGATATGTTATAGTTAGGAATTATCATTTAAAAAACCTTTGAAATTCACTGAAAAAACCATAGGTTTCAGACATGTTATAGTTAGGGATTAGCATTTAAAAAACCTTAGAAATTCACTGAAAAAAACATAGGTTTTAGGGGTGTTATATTTAGCTTGACATTTCACTCGTACAAAACCATTGAAATTCCTCCGTTATAGTTAGTTGTACTAACTATAACTCGCGCCAACGCAATCCACTGCTGATGATGTCACATATTACATCATTCAAGACATGGTCAGTGACATCACTGATGACATCACTGATGACATCTCAAATGACAGCACTGAGAAGGGCTAGGGGGTCAGGGGGTCTTAACCCTGCCCCCTTTTTGCGTTTTCCACTCTTGTTTTGTGCTCTCTTGTGCCTCACTTCTCCTGAGAAACAAGATGGCTGCTCAGGTGGTCCCAGAAGGATAATAACATAAATAAACGTTATCCGCTAATAGAATTAGCATTTACAAAACCTTTGAAATTTATTGAAATAAAATATAGGTTTCACGCCTGATATAGTTAGGAATTAGCATTTAAAAAACCTTGCAAATTCACTGAAAAAACCATAGGTTTCAATCCTTATATAGTTAGGAATTAGCATTTAAAAAACCTTGCAAATTCACTTAAAAAACCATAGGTTTCAGGACTTATATAGTTAGGAATTAGCATTTAAAAAAACCTTGCAATTTCACTTAAAAAACCATAGGTTTCAGGCCTTATATAGTTAGGAATTAGCATTTAAAAAAAACTTGCAAATTCACTTAAAAAACCATAGGTTTCAGGCCTTATATAGTTAGGAATTAGCATTTAAAAAACCATTGAAATTGCTCCTATATAGTTAGTTGTACTAACTATATTTCGCGCACCCGCAATCCACTGCTGATGATGTCACATATTACATCATTCATGACATGGTCAGTGACATCAATGATGACATCACTGATGACATCTCAAATGACATCACTGATGACATCACTGATGACATCTCATTTGACATCACTGATCACATCACTGATGATATAATTAATGTGATAATACGATGCACCTCCTCACACTCTAATATAACCTTTGATACACCCAGTGTTAAATACAGACTACCATTCTTGAAACCATTGACACACCAATACCAGTTACTACATACGCACTCACTGATTCCTAGGTCTACACACACATTCACTCATTCACCCATAGAATCACTCATACATACAGTCACTCATCAATACAACACTATCATATGCACTCATACACCTATACAGACACTCACACACTGCCACTCATCCATGGAGTTACTCACACACCTAGTCAGGCATGCAAAGAATCAATCACACTTCCATTTCCTCAACTATACAGTTATACACACAACACCTTACTTATTCAAACATATACTAACACATACTTACTCTCTTATACAATCACTGATTCAGGTACACAATGATCCATATAGCCACTCGCACATTCACTGGCTCTCATGTATAGTCATTTATATATGCCAACTCTCACATGCACTGTGTTTTACATATGTACTTACTTGCACATGTAGCACTGAGATATCCATTCACTCACCAACACACCCATGCACACAGTCAACCGCCCATATAGCTGTTTCCACATGCACTCTTGAACTCATACACCTAGTGAATGAACTGCTCACACATCTATGCACAGAGTCACACACCTCCCAGCCATCCACACACACACTCAGTCTCCCATTCAAATACTTGGGCAACCAATCAATAACCCATATAGCCACTCATATAGCTACTGATCAACACATGCAGCAGCTTACACAACAACAGACATACTGATGCACACATTCAGACAGTTTAGTCACTAACCCATGCATTTAGTAAGGCACATTTAATCACTCACTCATACAGTCATTCACGCACCTACTAAATCCTTCATCCAGACACTTATACATCCAGTCATTCTTCAATGTGTAAAACATATTTAAACTTTACAGAAACACACAGTCACTGGATGATGTCAACAGTGATGTCATCAGTGATGTCAAATGAGATGTCATCAGTGATGTCATCAGTGATGTCATTTGAGATGTCATCAGTGATGTCATCAGTGATGTCACTGACCATGTCATGAATGATGTAATATGTGACATCATTAGCAGTGGATTGCGGGTGCACGAAATATAGTTAGTACAACTAACTATATAGGAGCAATTTCAATGGTTTTTTAAATGCTAATTCCTAACTATATAAGGCCTGAAACCTATGGTTTTTTAAGTGAATATATATATATATATATATATATATATATATATATATATATATATATATATATATATATATATATATATATATATCAAAGCTCCTCCAAGTTGCACCACCTTCACGCACTCAAGAACGGGTGCTTTCGCGGGCGATGCCTCCCGCTATTATCCATGCTCCAAACTTCCTCGTTGTAAAGAAAGGAAAGCACTCTCAGGGGCGAGTTGAACGCTTTATTTCAACCTCACAGTGGCCAGACGCGTTTCGGCAGTCGCATTTATCGATGGTAAATTGGCGCGCCCAACACGTCCATTTTTATATACGTCATTTCATTTACAACAAGTGCACAGACATGAAAAGAGGACTTTGTTATATACAGACGCCATCTTTAAGCATAATATTACACTATTAGTGCATCATTATTGCGCTGTTTGTCTGTAAGTACATACAATCCATGAATGTATATACTCCAGCCCAATTCCTGGTTCTCATACGCTGCGAAAAATCCCGCATTAGCAAGGACGAACATTTACATCATATATGGCGCAATACCATGCTTAATAAAGCCCATGATGGGCTTTGCCTCTTAACAACATACCTTTTCATTGCCATCAAACCTTGCATAGGCATAGACTCCTTACTCTGTAATTCATACATTCATCCAACACTCAGAGTTATAACTATCACAATTCATAAATTTTCTTCTTGCGCTGAAAAAGATCAAAATTCATATCACTTCATTATCATTTGCCTAGATGCACTGCTAGTTCCTCATTTGTATTTAATCCTTCAGGATTTCGCGTTTGCAGGTCGATGATGTATCGAGACTCTAGTCTCCTCAACATCATCAGCCTGTCACCTCCTCTAGGATGTACCGGAACATGATCTAGGGCAACGAATGTTAGGAGATTCCTGTCACTCTTATGTTCCAATTGAAAATGCCGGGCTACCGGATATGTCATATCACAGTTCTTGATAGCCCTGGTGTGTTCAAGCACTCTCTTCTTAGTTTCATGAATGGTACTGTGGAAAAGTAAATTTTGCCATGTTCTGTGTCCCTACGTGTCCTCCATCTTATGTTATGTGTGCATGATTAATATGCATATGTATTCCCCATGTTTGATTAAAGACGCAATTACAGTTGTGTCCATCTCTAGTATGCCAGTTTCCAGTTCTCGTGACTACTACGAATATCAGGCCTATGTAAAGCTACGTTGCCACGTTTCCCAGTGTGCACGTTATTTCATTGTAAAGTCCCCGTTTCTAGGCCTCAAAAGGGCCCGGACACCAGATTCAGCTTCTGTCTCCTGAGTCCTCGCTGAGGAGCGATACAGCCCCCACCTGTGTTCCTGACCCTTCACTTACTTCCTGCCTCACAGTGCCCGGCCCAGCCTGGCTCTGCCTGCTAGTCTGCCAAAAGTATGTTATGATTCTAGTTATCAGTCCAGCCCTCCTTCTCTGCATTCCTTAGCTACTGAATCGCATCAATAGTTTCCGTCATGGTCTAGCCTTTACGTCTCCATGTAAGAGAAATACTGTATTTAATGGTCATTTAATATTCTTCATCACGCACTACATGTAGAATAATGCATGCACCAGTCTTAGAATCTGTTAGCCTTTACCCCGATAACTTTTGGATTCTATCAACATGTTCTCTAAACATCAGATACTAGATAGGGTTTAGGTACATGTCGCCCTGACTCTCCAGACTTCAGTCTCTGCTCTTAGCACAGAGTTCATAGCCCCCAGCTTCTCCTAGTAACACGTCATTGTCAGTTTGCGCGCACCATTAGGTTAGAGGTCCCGGCTCCTTAGGTAGCCCCCTCCATGTTTCCGCCCCATTTATGACATATTCTGTTACGTTTACATCACATGTCTATGTATACGCCTCTTGTTACACCCACTTTCACCCTTATCTTTCGCGACTGTTATTGACCACACCCACTGCTCCGCCTACTGTAATTCACTGTAATGCAATTGTTTTAGTATATATATGTTGTACATTGTTATTAAAGTTAGCGCGCTCATTCCAGATCCTGCCCCCAGGCAGCTGCCCTCCTATTCCTGTGCAGGTTGTCCTGTTCCTGTCCTTTATGCTGTATTAAAACCTGCAAACTCCTACTACCTCGAATCTTGACTCTTATTTATTGAGCTATCTGTTATTGCTATGTCCAGTAAAACCTAGATCCGGTATTATTTATTTATATACCACAGTACTCCCGATGTATTGGAGTCCACATGGGCAGATCAGACAGGTGACAGTATAGGGTGTACTACATGTTAGAAATTTCTTGATCTTCATTGGGTTTTCCTTTCCTGGGATCTTATCAAGTATGGGCGAAATTTGCGAATTCGCGTCCCACAATTCGTGCGAAATCGCCCAAAAATCAGCGAGTTCGCGAATTTTCCCACGACCTCGCGGATTTTTTGCTATTTGCACAAATATGTGACCACGAGTGTCTGTAACTTTGCCAGCGCACCAAAAGGCGCCGAGGTCCCTTGATTGAGCTGGCCATTATAGTGGGGACGGGCAGGAAGACGTTTCATACTGCTAGTGTGTGGTGGACGGGGCCAAACGGGCGGGGCTTCTATGCGAGTTCACATGCATCTTGTTGATAAAGGGTCAGAGACCGAGCAGAGCAGCAGATGAGGAGAAAGCAGCCTCCTGGTCACAGGAGCAACACGGGGATGGCGCTCGGGAAACTCATGGATGCAAAAATACGTTTGGCACAGGACCCCAGAATCCTTCAGATGTCCAAGATAGCTCTGCTGCGCTGTGCATTCTGATCTTGCTCAGTGGGTACAGGCGCATGCAGCTGCTGCTGCTGGACAATGTCCCATCTCATACTAAACTGCCCCGTACAGGAATTTGCTGGCGCTGGGCATTAGGGTGCAGTGGCATGCGGGTGCTGCACGCCTGGTACATGCGCGTGCCAGGGGGGACACGTGTTTATTGGTGCTGTGTAGCAAGTTATGACTTTACATTTTGACTGCACCAGACGGTGGTACCACCTACACGGATCAGGAGCATCCAGGCACCAGACTTCAAGATACAAGAGCATAATGGTGCTGTGCGGTACGGGTATATATGTACTGGGGGCAGGGGGGCACTTAGCGCAATGTGTGCTCACACCCAGAGGGCTCCCAGGCAATTGAGCATGAATGATTTTCACACTGAGCGGGCTCCGGGGCAGTTCAGCAGCACGGGGGCTCACACCCACTGGGCCCCGGGGCAGTTCAGTAGCGCAGGGGCTCACAACCCCTGGGCAGCTCAGCAGCATGGGGGCTCACACCCACAGGGCTTCCAGGCAGTTTAGCAGCACCACCCTCTGGTTCATCACTGCCACCCTCTGGTTTATCACTGCCACCCTTTGGTTCACCACTGCCACCCTCTGGTTCATCACTGCCACCCTCTGGTTCACCACTGCCATCCTCTGGTTCATCACTGTCACCCTCTGGTTCATCACTGCCACCCTCTGGTTCATCACAGCACAATCTGGTTCATCACGGCCACCCTCCGGTTCATCACAGCCACCCTCTGGATCACCACTGCCACCCTCTGTTTCACCACTGCCACCCTCTGGTTCACCACTGTCACCCTCTGGTTCACCACTGCCACCCTCTGGTTCATCACTGCCCCCCTCTGGTTCACCACAGCACCCTCTGGCTCATCACTGTCACCCTCTGGTTCATCGCTGCCACCCTCTGGTTCACAACTTGTACCCTCTGGTTCATCACTGCCACCCTCTGGTTCACCACTGCCACCCTCTGGTTCACCACTGTCACCCTCTGGTTCATCACTGTCACCCTCTGGTTCAACACTGCCACCCTCTGGTTCATCACTGTCACCCTCTGGTTCATCACTGCCACCCTCTGGTTCATCACAGCACCCTCTGGTTCACCACTGCCACCCTCTGGTTCATCACTGCCACCCTCTGGTTCATCACTGTCACCCTCTGGTTCATCACTGCCACCCTCTGGTAGGTCACCTCTGCCACCCTCTGGTTCACCACTGCCACCCTCTGGTTCATCAGTGCCACCCTCTGGTTCACCACTGCCACCCTCTGGTTCACCACTGCCACCCTCTGGTTCATCACAGCACCCTCTGGTTCACCACTGCCACCCTCTGGTTCATCACTGCCACCCTCTGGTTCACCACTGCCACCCTCTGGTTCACCACTGCACCTTCTGGTTCATCACAGCACCCTCTGGTTCACCACTGTAGATTATGGGGAGAAAGCAAACCTGCCCAGCCAGCCTCAACCGAGAAAAATTTATTTGGGGCTGGTTAATGTATTACTGAATTTGAGCTTCAAGTCCGGCACCTGCTTCCTTATCTGTAAGTGCTTCCTGTGGCAGTTTAATTTTTGTGACAGCAGCCATACTTGTAACTATTCTCTGACCCTGCTTCGAGGGTCAGAGCAGGGTCAGAAAATACTTGCAACAAATCTGGAGGCGCCTCAGGAAGCACTTACAGGGTTACAGCAGGTGCCCAAGTTGAAGTTAATTTCTTTGTAACCATTTTGTAAATTGTAACAAAGAAATTAGCTTCAACTTGGGCACCTGCTGTAACCCTGTAAGTGCTTCCTGGAAAAAATTCATCCCGCTCGCGAATTCGCGGATTTTTCCGCAATTTCGCGAGATTCGCGGATCGCAAAATTGCAGAAAATCCACAAATTCGGCGAGCGGAACTAATTTTCGGCCCATACTTAGATCTTATAAGATAAAACCTTTCTACTCCCAGATTTTATCCCTGCGGAAAATGCAAGGCGTGTTCTGGGAGTAAAAAGGTTTTATCTTATAAGATCCCAGGAAAGAAAAAAACCAATGAAGATCAAGAAATTTCTAACATGTAGTATTCCCTATACTGTGTACTGTCTGATCTGCCCATGTGGACTCCAATAAATTGGGAGTACCATTCATGAAACTAAGAAGAGAGTGCTTGAACACACCAGGGCTATCAAGAACTGTGATATGACATATCCGGTAGCCTGGCATTTTCAATTGGAACATAAGAGTGATAGGAATCTCCTAACATTATTTGCCCTAGATCATGTTCCCGTACATCCTAGAGGAGGTGACAGGCTGATGATGTTGAGGAGACTAGAGTCACGATACATCATCGACCTGCAAACGCGAAATTCTGAAGGATTAAATACAAATGAGGAACTAGCAGTGCATCTAGGCAAATGATAATGAAGTGATATGAATTTTGATCTGTTTCAGCGCAAGAAGAAAATTTATGAATTGTGATAGTTATGACTCTGAGTGTTGGATGAATGTATGAATTACAGAGTAAAGAGTCTATGCCTATGCAAAGCTTGATGGCAATGAAAAGGTATGTTGTTAAGAGGCAATGCCCATCGTGGGCTTTATTAAGCATGGTATTGCGCCATATATGATGTAAATGTTCGACTGTGCTAATGCAGGATTTTTTGCAGCATAAGAGAACCAGGAATTAGGGTGGAGTATATACATTCATGGGTTGTATGTACTTACAGACAAACAGCGCAATAATGATGCACTAATAGCGTAATATTATGCTTAAAGATGGCATCTGTATATAACAAAGTCCTCTTTTCATGTCTGTGCACATGAAATGACGTATATAAAAATGGCTGTGTCGGGCGCGCCAGTTTACCATCGACAAAGGCGACTGCCGAAACGCGTCTGGCCACTGTGAGGTTGAAATAAAGTGTTCAACTCGCCCCTGAGACTGCTTTCCTTTCTTTACAACGAGGAAGTTTGGAGCATGGATATATATATATATATGTATATATATATATATATATATATATATATATATATATATATATATATATATATATATATAATGTATATATATATATATATATATACCAACAAGAGGATGCCTGTTGTGGAAGACAACTACGCCAAATCCTGCACTGCTGCTCTTTCCTCAGCCCGAATCCCCTGATGAAGTGATCCACGAAACGCGTCGGGAAGGGACCTGAAATTTTAGCGGACTGAAGGGCTGTCTTAACGCTGCTGTTTTGAATAAACCTATGTTGGCAGATATCATCTTGTGGCGTAGTTGTCTTCCACAACAGGCATCCTCTTGTTGGTGTATGTGGCGGCCAGCCTGGGTCGCGGAAGACAACCCAACGCTGTCATGGTGTTCCAGTGAGTCCGTCAACCGGCGGAGTTACAGTTGGCACGGGAGCCGGTTGTTCATATCATCACACAGCGGTGCCTGGTTACAACACATCAAGCCTCGACCCACATGGGTAATACTGATGGTGACAATCTGGATGGAACAGTGGGCAAATCACTTGAATAATACTGGCAGGACTACAAGAACCACAAGGCCACAGTGTGGGCCACGCCCACCGGGGCAGGTCCTTGGAATTGAAATTAGACCCGCCAAATCCTGCACTGCTGTTCTTTCCTCAGCCCGAATCCCCTGATGAAGTGATCCACGAAACGCGTCGGGAAGGGACCTGAAATTTTAGCCGACTGAAGTGCTGTCTTGACGCTGCTGTTTTGAATAAACCTATGGTGGGGCGTAGTTGTCTTCCACAACAGGCATTCTCTTGTTGATATATATATATATCTATCTATCTATCTATATATATATATATATATATATATATATATATATATATATATATATATATATATATATATATATAGATAGATAGATAGATAGATAGATAGAGATAGATAGATAGATAGATAGATAGATAGATAGATAGATAGATAGATAGATAGATAGATAGATAGATAGATAGATAGATAGATAGATAGATAGATAGATAGATAGATAGATATGCGTCACATTCCACGTTCATCTCGCCGATTTCGCCAGGAAAGTGAAACACAGACCCAGCTGTAGCAGTTTCAAAATGTTATTTCCCTCCTGCAAAAACCTCAGCAGCCAGACGCATTTCGACATTCACGGTGTCTTGATCACATATATATATATATATATTCACTGAAAAAACCATAGGTTATAGACCATATATAGTTAGGAATTAGCATTTACAAAACCTTGAAAATTCACTGAAAAAACCATAGGTTATAGACCATATATAGTTAGGAATTAGCATTTAAAAAACCTTATTTTACTCACACAAAACCATTGAAATTCCATATATAGTTAGTTGTTCTAACTATATATCGCGCACCCGCAATCCACTGCTGATCATGTCACATATTACATCATTCATGACATGGTCAGTGACATCACTGATGACATCACTGATGACATCTCAAATGACATCACTGATGACATCACTGATGACAACATCCAGTGACTGTATGTTTCTGTAAAGTTAAAATGTGTCTTACATATTGAAGAATGAGTGGAAGTATAAGTGTCTGGACAAAGGATTTAGTAGGTGCATGACTGAATGTATGAGTGAGTGATTAAATGTGTCTCACTGAGTGCATGGGTTAGTGACTAAACTGTCTTAATTTGTGCATCATTATGTCTGTTGTTCTGTAAACTGCTGCATGTGTTGATCAGTAGCTATATGATTAACTATATGGGTTACTGATTGATTGTCCAAGTATTTGTATGGGAGACTGAGTGTGTGTGTGGCTAGCTGGGAGGTGTGTGACTCTGTGCAGATCAATCTGTACTTGTATCAATGATTGTATAAGAAGGTAAGTATGTGTTAGTATATGTTTGAAAATGTAAGGTGCTCTATGTTTAACTGTATAGACAAGAAAATGGAAGTGTCATTGATTCTTTACAGGACTGACTAGGTGTGTGAGTAACTCCATGGATGAGTGGCAGACTGTGAGTGTCTGTATAGGTGTATGAGTGCCTATGATAGTGTTGTAAAGATGAGTGATTGTATGTATCAATGATTGTATGGGTGAATGAGTGAAGGTGTGTGTAGACGTAGCAATCAGAGAGTGCGTATGTAGTAACTAGTATTGGTGTGTCAATGGTTTCAAAAATTATACTCTCTTTTTAACACTGGGTGAAACAGAGGTTATATTAAAATGTGAGGAGATGCATTGTATTGTCACATGAATGATATCATCAGTGATGTGGTCATTGATGTCAAATGAGATGTCATCAGTGATGTCATCAGTGATGTCATTTGATATGTCATCAGTGATGTCATCAGTGATGTCACTGACCATGTCATGAATGATGTAATATGTGACATGTTCAGCAGTGGATTGCGGGTGCGCGATATATAGTTAGAACAACTAACTATATATGGAATTTCAATGGTTTTGTGTGAGTAAAATAAGGTTTTGTAAATGCTAATTCCTAACTATATATGGTCTATAACCTATGGTTTTTTCAGTGAATTTCAATGGTTTTTTAATAGCAAATATCATAAGCTGTCGAATGTCAAGTACGTGGTAAGTAAAAACATTTTCGTGTTTATGCACACTGATCTGCTTTGAATGCTGCCCCCCACCCCTCATTTCTATTAGGAGTACTCTCTCTTTGCAGATAGTGAAGGGTAGTTAACGCAGCCCTTTGCCCCCTTTGTAATCCGTCGTGCCTGCTTCTCTCTCCATTTTTGATTGATTGTTCTCTTTGGTTCATTCTCTATTTACAAACAAGCACAGAGTCCCAATACTCTGTTTAGTCTTTGCAGATAGCGAAAAATCGTGTAAAAAAACAAAAGGAATCGAGCAAAATCAGTAGGCCACTAATGGGATCTCTTTTTGACCTCGCTAAAATAGAAACATTAGGAACAACCTGTTGAAAATAGCAATGCGTATGTACATAAGCGGCGTTCATTTGTGTTCACAGTACCCCTTGTTGATTGTTTGAATCGAGCATTGAATTGTTCGAAGTTGGTTCTCTTAAGGATCTTCTCTGCCTGCAAACGAGGAAGAATAGGAATATTCTCTCTCCCTTTGCAGATAGTGAAGGGTAGGTAACGCAAGCCTTTAACACGTCGTACCTATTTCATTCCTCATTGATTGATTGATTGTCCGAACATTGACTGTTTGGGAATTAGTTCTTTTTGGAGGTATTCCCTGTTTGCAAATAAACGTAGGAAAATCTTTGCAAGTAGTGAAAGGGTACGTAATGCGGACCTTTCTCCCCCGTTGTAATCTGTCATGCCTATCTACTCCCCACTGATTGATGCACCTGTTTCACCCGGACCATTTACTAGAGATACGTCATCTGGCCCGACCAGAGAGCACCCCTAGTGAAAAGGACATATGCAATAATAACGAACTGATCACTGTATCCTGTTAACAGAAACTTTAGCATGAAACAACCTGGAAAGAAAAGAATAGGAAAACGAAAATCAGTAGGCCACTGATGAACATGAACTTTTATTAAACAACGAACAAAGAAACGATAACATAACGTAATGATAAAACCTATTAATGTCCTAGAAACAAGAAAACGTTAAAATATGCCAGTGGTGAGAGACCAGAAAAACAGTAAGAGAAACCAAATCACCCCTCGCTGTCCCACCGCCTGCCACGCCAAAAAAATCGATAGACTAGGGAAAATGCAAGTCAGTAGAACATCCGCCCCCACTCTGGAAACTTCCAAGGTGGGGCAGGGTTCCGGCTACGCCCAGCCGGGAGCAGCCCATATAAGGCGGGTCCTGCTGCCACGCCTCGGCCAGGAGATCCTAACGTAGGGTGTAGCCGGAGGAGAGGCCGAGGCCAGCGGGACCCGGCCAGGGGATTGCCTTTACAACGCTGAACAGTTGCAGGGGGGGGAAATGTCTCCTCGACCCTCCCCTCTCTCTCCCAGTCCGGCCGCGGTGGCCCTTGAGAGTTGCAGGTACTCCCGCCACATGCTCTTCCGGTCCGGCCACCAACGGTCGGGGGGCCGAGGCCGACGGGATCCGGCTGCAGCCGATAAACCAAGAAACCCGTTCATGGGGCCAGAGCCAGGGGCGTCCGGCCGACATCTACCGGAAGCCCGGCCCGAAGACGGACGGGACACTTCTTCTTTCATGAATAATGGCTGTGACAACACTGGGGGGGGATGTCTTGCACATGCCTCCGACCCCCCCCCCCTCGTCCTCATCGCCTGGTCCGGCCATAACAAATCTCAAACGAGACGCCGTGGGGTGCACTGGGAGGGAGAGACGGTGCGAACAGGCCTCTCCCGCCTCCCCAGGTGGAGGCTTCCCAGCTGCACCCTCAGCGCTCCAGGCGCCCGGAAAAGGGTTCTTCCACTGTGGCCATGCTGCAACGTCTCGCCCGGCAGGGTGGAGCCCGTCCGCTCATTTGACCCCGCGATCGCCAGTAGCTACCGAACTCTCAAAATGGGGTCGACCTGGCAAGAGCGGGCCCAGCATAAAGAAATGGCCCGGTCACTGGTTGACTCCACCACTGTAGTCCTCCACGACCTTGAAGATTCTAGAGGAGCCGCGGGAGTCTCCGACCCCCGATGGGGAATGACTGCCATGATCGCCCATGGAGTGACGAAACTGTATCCGCGGGACGTCGGCGCTCCCATGCTGGCGCCAGCCTCACTTTGAATTACTAGAATCCTGCAGACCTCACTTCCGGTGAAAGCACAGTGTGACCCGGTAGGAAAAATTGTTGCACCCCCTCCCCTTTTTGACTGATAGTTCAAACCACCGATCCTTTCCTTTGCCCTTTTAACGGAACTTTGGACTGCCTCCCCCTCTTTTACATTTTCTAGAGAAAACAAAACATTAACCACTACATTAGCATAGCAGTTGACACCAGAACTGTTTTCAAATTTAAAACCAACAACATCTTCAACAGAATCCTTTTTGTTTCTGCTGTGACCCTGCTACAGCACAGGCATTGTCCCCAGCAGTAATTCTGCAATGCCGGTAAGAATAGCTGTGGTGCCTACTGGACTCACTCACCCCCGCGGCGCCCCACGCCGTTATTTGCTGGGCGGCAACTTACTAGACATCACCTTCGTGCCATCTAGATTTCAGCGCGTTCTGCTGCCTTGGAACTATTCGCACAACAGACCGCTACTGACAAGAATATTTCATTATTGGTGCTGTCAATTTCAATAAATCTATTGGATAATTCAAAAGAAATTGCCACGGTCTCTTCGTTGTTTAAATGTTTTTACTGTTTTTGTTTTGTTGTATATATTTATATGTTATTAAAGTTTTATATTCCTACTACTTTGTTGGAGTGCTATATATTTTTAATGTGACACATAATTGTAAAAACTTTGATGTACAAAGAGTCATTCCTGGAATCTTCCGCTTCAGGCTCGGTCCCCTCCCCAATCACAATACAGGATGGTTTTCAGATAGTAGGAACACGTGTGGTGTGACGGATCTCATCGGGTGTGGGCCTTGATCTACTATAACTCCTTTGAAGAGGGGTGATTCTTTACAGCTGGGGCCATAAACTACATCTGCAGGGCTAGGTGATAGCCTGGACAATCGGACACAGAGGAAGAGGAGTGTCAGAGGGTGCGGTAGTGAATAGGGCGAAAGGGAGGTGTCGGGCGGGCACAGAGTGTGATTCTCAGGGAAGAGCAGCGCAGATGGGGGGAGGTTTATTGCCCATGCATAAGACAGAGAGCGGGGGTGACCAGTGCCTGGGGAAGATGCTTGCGAGGGTGAGGAGCCATGCTACGAATCGACAGCGTGCAGAGAGTGGGTCTGGTCAAGACATCTAAAATGGCTGCCGTGCACGACAAAAGTGTGGCATTTCAAAAAAGGCAAGATGGCGCAGACAATGTTTTTCAACACTTCCTCATTTCCTTCGAATCGAACGTTAACAGACGTTGGGGCATATTACCAAAGTTAAGCGATATTTATCGCTAACAATGCTTACCAACGAATTTTTTACCGCTAAGCATCGTCAGAAATTATCGAAGATAAACCTTGCTATTATCAAGGTTTATCGCAAATGCGATAATAAACGGCCGCAATGCATGAATATCGCTAAAAACTCAGCGATATTCATACAATACCGAGCTAATGCTCTTAACCATGTTATCCACCTCCCATTGGATAACATGGCTAAGAACTGCTCAGGGCAGGTGTTACTTTTTGGAGATATTCGCGCTTAGCGCGAATATCTCAAAGTTGGTAATAGGAGATAGATATCTTGCATGTTGTAATGCAAATTATTGTGGTATATGGAACTCATACCATAATCTCTCAGGAAAGCAGAAACTGATCCTTTTGGGACCGCCTAACAAGGCCTAGGGGGTGAGGGGTACTCTACTTTGCCCCCTTTTCACATTCCGAACTATTTTATTTTACTCTCTTCTGTAATTACACAAAATAGCAGCGATAAGATGCATCGGAGACACACAGTGAGAGAAAGGAGGCCGGAGATGAAGAAGAGATGTCAAATGCACATTGGAGATAATATAGTGGCAGAAGGGAAGTAAATATGAGTAAACTTACCATGTAACATAAAAATGTTGCACTCTATACTATAAGTCTCATTTTATACTACAATCACTTCGCTACAACCTCATAAATTAAAAATAAAAATGAATAATGTCTCAAACAATTTTTGATTTCTAAATATAAATTTATTCTTCAGAATTTTCTAAATTTGAAAGAACTAGTAACATGTCCTCATCAGCAATGTCCTCATGAAAAGTCTGCAATGATGATTCTTGTAACTCTATGGTCTCCAAACATTGGATAAATTCGCCATCAAGAGATTGATCAAAAAAATCATTCAAGTCATCTCCTCCTTGTGACAATATTTCATTATTGGTGCTGTCAATTTCAATCAATGTAGTGGAATCATTCAAGTCATCTCCTCGTGACAATATTTCATTATTGGTGCTCTCAATTTCAATCAATGTAGTGGAATCATTCAAGTCATCTCCTCCTTGTGACAATATTTCATTATTGGTGCTGTCCATTTCAATCAATCTAATGGAATCATACAAGTCATTTCCTCCTTGTGACAATATTTCATTATTGGTGCTCTCAATTTCAATCAATGTAGTGGAATCATTCAAGTCATCTCCTTGTGACAATATTTCATTATTGGTGCTTTCCATTTCAATCAATCTAATGGAATCATACAAGTCATCTCCTCCTTGTGACAATATTTCATTATTGGTGCTCTCAATTTCAATCAATGTAGTGGACAATTCAAAAGAAATTGCCACGGTCTCTTCATTGTGAGCCATTTTATTTTGAAATTGCTTGCTGTAAATTGCAGAAAAAAATAATCACTTTCATTTATCGTTTTTAGTAATACATAATATAAAACTAACTTTATCAAGTATTTAGTATAACAGAAGGACTGCAAATAAATAACAGAAAACATTTTTCAAATTATCTTCAAGTGTACAACATAGTTCCCCTTACAAATTAACAACTCACCTTTTTAAAAGTAGGAGAAGTGTTAGTACTGTGTAAATCAAACACCAGAAATTCACCACCAAAAATTCCTCACAAATGTACCTCAGACAGTAGTATCACAAAATGGCTGTGGTTTCCTCTCATTTGACATATATACATAACCAATTAACTTTCATCACACACAAATACAAAACCAAACTAACATTTTAATTGGTTCTAAATTTCAACACTTTCAAATGTGTTTTCCCCATGCAATTTTCCATAGGACATTTACATACGTCTACAGCCTAAATGGCTGAACGAAATTACACCAAACTTGGCAAAATGGTACATCAAACCTAAGAGGTCAGGAAGGATCTACTATGCCCCCTTATGGTCATTTCCCCCTTCACTTTGGCCTCCTCTTGTCTCTCAATCCTACCGAGAGACAAGATGGCGGCCGCTACGGACTGTTTGGAATGTTGACAGACGCCGGAGAACCAATCAGCTTCGCAAAGCTCCGTAACGCGAAAAGTACGCGAAGCGGAGCGCTGTTACAGATATATATCTTTTTTTGAACGTTAATTTCTCAAAATCCACTGGAGCACATATATTGAGACCTAGCAAAGGCACATCGGGCTACCAGTCCCTAATATTTTGCCAAGTTTTGTGCAAATCCATTCAGCCGTTCGATTATTATTATTTATTTATTTTTTTGCCCCGCGGGGCCCTTTTAAAACCTCCACATCAAACGTAGGGGGTCAGCGAGGATCTACTATTCCCCCTTATGGTCATTTGCCCCTTCGCTTTGGCCTCCTCTTGACTCTCGATCCTACCGACAGACAAGATGGCGGCCGCTACGGACTGTTTGGAATGTTGACAGACGCCGGAGAACTAATCAGCTTCGCTTCACAAAGCTCCGTTGCGCGAAAAGTACGCGTCCTGGAGCGCTGCCCGGTCCGCTGTTACAGATATATATCTTTTTTTAAACGTTAATTTCTCAAAATCCACTGTAGCACATATATTGAGACCTACAAAAGGCACATCGGGCTACCAGTCCCTACAATTTTGCCAAGTTTCGTGCAAATCCATTCAGCCGTTCGGGCTAAAAGTGAGGCCAACCGCCCTATGGAAAACTCAATGTTAAAAACACGTTTTGGGACCCCCCTTTTTTTCTAGGCCCCCCCTTGACGAACCCCCCCCAAATTTTCATGGGGTGCTCAGAAACAAAATGTGCCATTTTCCTGAAAATTTCAGCCAATTCCGTCCACAAACGCCAAAGTTATTAGACATAGAATTTTCAAAAATCCCATAGAGAAAAAATCCTAACTATATATACCTACTGGCGACCGCCAGTAGGTAATATATATATATATATATATTTATTTATTTTTATCGTAAGGACTTAGTTATCTTCAGACCTAAAAAAGAACATTATAGAAATAATATCTCATTAGATAAATGATATTCACAATGCTGATACTATTGGAAATACCAAAAAAAAAGATATTTGTGTCAACTATTTTTTTGCACTCACAATATTTTGACCGCGACATTATGGGCATACTCTATTTTTGAGTCGATATTTAGGTGGAATATGATACCTTCGAACAAAGGCACGGGCTGGATCAGTCTGTGTGGAATCAGAAAAAGGGGAAAACTGTCCAAAAAATAGTTTTAGAAATGACTGTTGGGGTACCCAACTATTTTCTGAAACGTTAGTATAAAAATGGGGCAGACCTTTTCAGTCAGTGTGCCAATATTTTACTACCAGGAATCTGGAGTCTCCGCATGAGTCGCAACTGGGTATCCGTCTGTGCTCTGTGGGTGGGGGGATTACTACCAACATACCTTGGCAGGTTGCCACTTTTGGGCACTGAGGCAGGGTGTTCTGAACATGTCCACTATAGCTCCTGGGAAGAACCTTTACCACTTTGTGTAGGTGAGGCCCAGAGATCCCAAAGCAAACTTACAGTAGGAGTGAGACTTTCCACCCCTGGTGGATGGATGGTAGTGAGGAACTTGTATCCAGTTGCATTATTCTGCAACACTGAACACCAATAAGCCATGCAGCAGCAAAAGATCCGACCTCGGCTAATGGTCCCCCTAAAAGAGAATGCAAGAGCGCCAGAGGAGAATCAAAGAGGCTTGAACCAAGACCTAAGTACTCACCTTTACAACTGGAGGTGGTCATCAAACTTGCTTCTGTGGTGGGATTTCTGTTTGGATCAGAGGATGAAACTAAGGTGCTGAATCTGATGAGCTGTGAGCACCACACCGCCACATCAGCCACCATAATGGTGCGGACACTGCCTTGGCTTACTTGTTACACCGTGTCAGGACAGTAGTCACCAGTCAGCATTAATCAGCAGATCTGAGTTTAGATACCCACTCCTACAGTTCCTGGGCCACGCAGCACACACTACATAGAGTGATGCTGTTCCCTTCCAAGAACCTAGGTACTACCTGCCACCCCAGTAAACTAAAATAACAACACAAAGGTACTGTGCAAACTTAGGAAAACCCAGGAATAGGGCGAGTAATGTCCTTGTTAATGGAGAGGGGATACCACAAAGTACCGGCACACAACAAGGTCCTATTATTCCAAAGACTACCCAGCTTCTATCCTTTGCAAAGGAGCCACTAAGGATTACTACATAAAGATTCCCAAAGAGCTTGTCCCACAGGACTAGCCTTGACTGTGTACCCTGCAATGGGTGAAAACTTGTCAGTCTCCTCACTTTTTCCAGTGATCTGTACCATTATGTATGGTATTGTGTTGTGTGTGTACAGTGAGTGAGTAATTCACTTTATCCTTTTCAAACACTATGGGCCCCATTAGGATAGCGGGCGGAAAATCACCCCGACCGCCATGGAGGACGCAGGTGCGAGCGGTTAGGTGTACCGGCTCTCCCTTTTTCCGGTCGCAACAGACATGGAATCGCAGCCTGTCCCCGCGTTCCTATGGGGCAAAGCCCACTCGTTTAACGAATATTTTTGTGCTGACTCCATACTCTGTGAGTCCATCAGCCTGACTGTGAGTTTACAGCCGGGTCCGGAGGGCATAGGGTTGGGTGCACCTTAGCGTGTGCATACCGCCCAGGTCCTTGCATTTATAATTTAATTGTATTCATTTATTCACTTCTCTTTTTTCTGGTCCTGACGAAAACCTGGAAATACCGCCAACAGGTTGAAACATGTAGACCCAAGTATTTCACACATAGATATAGTTGGTCAATTTAACCTTCTTTAATATCTTGCCCTTGTTTTTATTATTGTCCAGTACCTTCAGATTAAAGTTTTATTGAAGGTATTGTAGCTGGAATTCCGTTCTCCTACAGAACTGTGCATAGAGATTTGGACCTCAGTGAATTAGGATGGCCCAAAACTCACCTCAGTACCCAAAATCCCCATACCGAGCTAGCTACAGTGTCTCATTGGTCATAACAAACTCCCAATGTTTAGACAAACCAGAACATGAACTTAGAATACCTCAGGTATCGTGGTACACATGAATACTCTTTTACTATACAATCATTTCAAACCAGAACGTGGAGTAAAAGAGGACACGTGCATATTTGAAATATTTATTTACTAATGCAGGATTCTCAAACGCAGTATCTTATATAATACAAGCAAACATATTATAAGAAACAAAGTTATCAGCATAGTTACTAGTCCATAGAAAGCAAACGGTGACAGCATATTAAAATGCTGAAATGAATAGGAATTAACAACACCTATTTCTCACCCTCCCTAACTAGCATAGTATATTATATCTATGAAGGTCTCTTTGGGTTTTAGCAGGGCGGGCCCATACCTCAAGATCTCAGTGTCAGAGGATCACATCATCTTCCACCAGCTCTCTGCATGCAAAGCACCATCAAGTGTGTATCGTGTGCTCTAAGCAAAGCAATATAAAACGCGCGTAAAGCCAGATTTTGGCAGCAGCTGCATTCATGTTATGTCTAGGAAGGTGCAAAGATCAGACCTCACAACAACACTGTGTCGAGTTATCCTTGGAAGCTTCAGCACTCACTGTACAGACATATTTTACCAAGCAAAGCTGATATCAGAGCAATAACATATTATTCTCATGTAAATCTCAACGCTCTTCTAGGTTGAAAGCTAAAATAACAATTATGTGTTGTGTGCAAAATCAGCAAAAGGAAAAATGGCGTTTAAACATTTAATAAGCTCATGCTAACTTAACACGGTATATCGGTAAGTAGTAACTATATGACAGTATACTGCGCCAATTTTTAACATCACTTTTTGCACTACACTCAAAAATTACCAGCTTCACTGTAATTCAGGTGTCGCAGCACGCCCGGATGGCACTCGGCTATTCGGGTGGGACCCCGATGACGAAGCATGTCACCGACTAGGTCGGTGAGTGAGAGGTCTTCTAAACAAGGAACATCCTCCTTGTAGCTTCATTTGCTCCCCCTCCGTTAAGACCACCACTTGGTCTTTTGGTGCTACTCCTTCTTTTTGTTTACATATAGGCGGGAAACAACCGCCCGCCAGGACCGCGGATAAACCAGCGGCCAAATTAGGATCAACCGCCACAAAAGACCGACCGCGGCGGTAGCGGGCCTACCAAAACCGCCCAACGTGGCCGGTGACTGCAAAAAACCTACCACGGCGGTCAGAAAAGCAGCGGAAAAGCTACAACCCGCCACAAGGAAAGCGGCGACACCGCATGGGAAATTAGGATATCCCCGAGGGTCCCGCAGTCGGAACCGCTGATTCCGACCGCTGCAATCGAACACAGGAGTGAATGGGAGAGACAGCAGAAGAGCTGCAGCATAGCCACCGCAGCGGAAGGTACATGAAAAAAATGGCGGACGATGCAAAAACACCGCAGTGATGCCAAACATTGCGCAAATCAAAGTGGCCATGCCCCCAATACATAAAAAAAAACACAAATTAAATAAATAAATGCAAAACCAAAAATAAAAGCACAGGACAACTCCCACAACACACCTGACAGCCAAATTCCACTTGGAAACACCCACATAGCTGACTATAAAACAAGCCCCTTCACTGATCACAATCCTTTGCAAAACTCCAGAAGAGAAGGCCATACACCACATCTGACAGGAGAGGCAAAAGAGCACAGCACACACACACAACCACCACCACCATCACTACCACCATCACACCAGCGCAAACAATCCCCCAGCACACAACACACCTCACATACCAACACCACACCTGCCACCCACACACCTGCACCCACAAACACTTCAACCACCACACACCATGACCTCATAGAAGATGCCCAAATTTACAGAGGGTGAGTTAATAGTCATGGTCAATGAGATTGTCAGAGTTGAGCCACAACTGTTTGGTAGCCTGGTCCAACAGACCCCATTAGCCACAAGGACACAAATGTGGGAAAGGATAGTACAAAGGGTCAATGCAGTAGGGACCACCCCAAGATCCAAGAAGGAGAACATGAAGCGGTGGAATGATCTCAAGAGGGTTGTCAAGGAGAAGAGGCGCAAGAACTGGGATCTGGTGAACGTGACTGGTAGTGGCCCTCCCATCCCACCGAAAACATTCACACCATGGGAGGAGAAGGTGCTTGCCATACTGCATCCTGAGAGTCTCACAGGAGTACCCGGGGTAACGGAGGCTGGTAAGTACAAACAAATGCCAAACAACACACTGATAAGTACTTCCTTTCACAACCCAAACACCATTGCACTGTTCACCCTCACCTAACAGGTAGCCAGCCATCTTCACTGTGAGGCCTGTTTGGGGGAGGGAGGCCTGCACTACCACTCCCAGCATGCCCCTAATTCACACTCCAGCAGCATGGAGCACTCCCTCCCACCCAGGTGCACGTGTCAGCGATTGCACTGTTCCCCCTCAGCTAACAGGTAGGTAGCCATCTTGTATTGGAGGACTGTTTGGGGGTGGGAGGCCTGTATCACAACTCCCAGCATGCCCCCTGTCCCACACTCCACCAGCATGGAGGCCTCACCCACCCAGGAGCATGTGTCAGCCATTGCACTGTTCCCCCTCAACTAAATGGTAGGTTGCCATCTTGTATTGGAGGACTGCTTGGGGGTGGGAGGCCGTATCACTACTCCCAGCATGCCCCCTGTCCCACACTCCAGCAGCATGGAGGCCTCACCCACCCAGGAGCATGTATCAGCCATTGCACTGTTTCCCCTCAGCTAACAGGTAGGTAGCCATCTTGTATTGGAGGCCTGTAACACTACTCCCAGCATGCCCCCTGTCCCACACTCCAGCAGCATGGAGGCCTCACCCACCCAGGAGCATGTGTCAGCCATTGCACTATGCACCCTCAGCTAACAGGTAGGTAGCCATCTACACTCTTCTTGATGTGTGTGTGTGAGACCTGCATCCCTACACACAGCAACAATTGCATGCAATGCATTGACACCTGACATGTATGAGTAAATGATGTACCTCTGCACCATGAAATTACACAGTCTTGCAATGAATAATACTAGTGGTTACTTCACAATTGTGTAGTGTATAGACAGTTGATGACACGCAGATGACACAATACTTGCACAGTGCCCAACACTGACCATTACCCATCTAATCCACAGGTGATGAAGAACTCACTGCTGAGGACCACAACAACGAACAGCAAAGCCAGTCTCCACCCCCGGTACATGGACTCTCGGATGTTGACTCCCAGGACAGTTTGGACGATGAGCTCATGGCCGGCCCATCTGGTGTGCCACAGACCCAGAGGACCCAAGACCCCATCCTCTCCACCACCACGTCTGCTGCAACAACAACAGCACAGCAGACCCCTGCAGTCACGGACTCTGCCTCCACCGCTGCCACCACCGCCACCACCACCACCACCAGTACCACCTGTACCACCTGCAGCACCCTCCCTGTCCCAGGGGATGACCAGGCCACACCAACAACTGTGGAGGGCAGGGAGAGTGTGAGTGGACCCAGAATGGCGAGGCAACAGGTCTGTGGCAGCAGGGCAGGTGGGAGGGCCAGGGTCACCACCAGACCTCAGGAGGAGTGGACACCATCCCTGGATCACTTCACCAGAGTTGTGGAGGCATACCAACAGGTCCAGGGACAAAGTGGCCGGTCTGATGAACTATTACGGGAGCTCATCTTGCTGATGAGGTCCATCGACAACCGCCTTGGACAGATGGTGGACCTCATGGGCCAGCAGGTGGCGTTACTGATGACAGGCCATCGTCCCAAACAACACCTCCGCCCCCCTCTGTTGTGCCTCAGGATGACAGTGCACCATCCTCCCCTGCGGCCACAGAGAGGAGTGAGTCCTCAGACGCCGCTGGCCAAGCAGCAGCCACCCCCCAAGAGATCAAGGGGGCGTCCAAAGAAGAGCCTGGGAGTCTCTGGAGGCAAAGCACCAGCCACACGCCAGTCACGGAGCCAGCCCTGATGGCAACCCTCTTTCCCACTGCATTGACTCTTTGAACTGTCCTTCCCCGCAGTGCCTTGTGAATGGCACATGTCTGTTGGACTGGGTCACCACATCCATGTGGTCTCTACTCTTGCATCTCATCTACTATGGCTGTCAACTCACTGCTCCATCACCACCTACATGTGAAAATGCCCGCACCCCTCACATGTTAACTTTGTAAATAAAACACCTTACAAACTACAATTTGTGCAGTCTTGTCTTCAGTGCTATTATGAAAGTGTCCAAAATGTCCATGGTGTATACAAAAGATGTACATTATGTAGGCCAGGATGACTCCGTAGCACCTAGGGAGACACAACAGAACAACAGTCACTGGCGTCAGTGTGCTATCACAGGCATAACACAACACCAAACATCAACATAACTGTACAGGCAGACAACACAATGTGCAGCAAGTGTCAACAAACAGAGTCCTGCATGTGATCACATGTGAAATGTCAATGACACATTTTCGCATACAGGTCACTCCACTTGTGCCTGACTGTTGCATCCGCGCGTAGCCCTTCACAACAACACCAACCACACCAGACAATGTACAAGTCATACCTCGCCACCCACCTTCAAGTGAAGTAGCGGTCGATGAGCTGTTGGCGCAGGTCAACTCCTTCCTCCTCTCCACTGTCCTCATCACTGGGCTCAGGTCCATGAGCAGGCGGTGGCCTTGGTTCCTCACCATCGTCCATGAGCAGGGGTTTCCCCTTGTGAATGGCCAGGTTGTGCAGCATACAGCATGCCACAACGATCTTGCAGACCTTCCCAGGCGAGTATGCCAGTGCACCTCCTGTCCTGTCAAGGCAGCGGAATCTTGACTTCAGCATGCCAAAAATCCGTTCGTTACACGTCGGGTCCTGCCATGGGCCTCATTGTACCGGACGTCACCCGGGGTCCTGGAATTCCTTAGCGGACTCAATAGCCATGGACGACTGGGATATGCAGAGTCACCTGTGAATGGCAAACATCCATTGCAATGTTGCACAGCCAGAGTGCAGCAGGTAACACACAGCACACCATATCAGTATGCATACTCACCCACAATCCATGCACGCTCGGGATGCAGATTTTCCATCATCCGTGGCACCATGCTGTTCCTCATGATGTACGAATCATGTGCAGAGCCAGAAAATCTTGCACACACATGGGAAATGGTCATGTCCGCAAGGCACACCACCTGCACATTGATAGTGTTTACGATTTCTAAAAATGTGCTCAGTTGCCTGTGGTGGCACCAGACCTACATGGGTGCAATCGATGGCACCAACAACATGGGGGAAGTCACCCTTCACACCTGCCAATTCTGCTCCCCTAGGGAAATGAATGTAGCGATTCTTATATCGCATCATGGCTGCAAGAACATCCCTCAGCACCTTGCTGAACATGGGCTGCTCAGCAAACAAAGGGCACTATGTACTCCTGTAAACCCGTAGTAATCATCATTTTTGACATTTTTTCAATGTTTTCAAGTTTCAATAACACACCGCTGAGAAAGCATCCTTTCACCTTCCACCTTTATTTTTCTTTTCATTTTTAGCGTCTTCCAATGTATACTGAGTGCCATTCCAGGCTTTTTCGCAGCAACATAATCAATTAAAGATGAAACTCAGAGTGGGCTCATCACGATTTTCCCAATGCATTTCGAGCCTCGTGGGCCCTTCGTCAGGGGTTTCTACAAAAATAAGAAACAATTCAACCAGATGTATCCTGTTAACCATCGCTATTAGATTACAATGAAAAAACAATTATGCAACCCTCATTTAATGACCACATGATTCCTAAACCCATTTTTTTACTCAATATAAAAAATCCAAGATATCCTCGAAAAATAATAATGATGAATAAGCCCAAGTGGTGAACTAACATACACCCCCTCCCTCCCCTTTCCAACTCTACGTGCCCTCTCTCACTAAACTCCCTAAAACAGACGGATAAACTAATGCTTCATTCCCATTTTCCTGTGCTCAAACACCCAGTTTGTAATCACCACATCTCTATAACTAAAAACCTCTTGTGTTACGTTTTCCCCTTCATTCCGAATAGTACTGAATACCTTGATGAAGCCGCAGGTAGCGACCTGACCTCCTCATCCACCTTCCCCAATATCACTGAAGTCCGCTAAAACCGGTAGATTTTAATCACCTCCTCACCTGACACCAACTAATCCTAGCTGGAATCTTAATCATGTGACCTGTTGTCATACCCTGCATAAGGTTATATTATTGCTACTCTCAAACTACAAACCCCATAATGCACCCTCCTCTGCCCCATTCCCACCACGTGTGTAATATTACCAGCACCCCCATTTCCCGATCTCTACTTCGTCATTTCTGTGTATTGTAATGGTGAACTGAAAAATAAGGCCAATAACGTGACTTTGCCGTAATCACCCGTTTTCATAACTGAATCCATTCCCACATAATGACATATATCCACACCCTTAGTGTTTGCAAAGATAGATGTGTTTTTAAAAAGCTACATAACTCAAGGTCAACAGTTCCCAAATGTATTGAAAGTTACTCGTTTGTGGATTTGAATAACTCCACTACAGTGTTTCGCTGACCCAGCAGTGTGTATTTTATTCCATGTTTTAAATGAATCTTCTCTTCAGTTCATCGTCGTGGTGCAAACTGCTATCGGGACGATAGTATTGCTAAGCAAGAAATGCACTCCTTCACTTCTAAACACTTGTCTTTAGATTTATATCGATCATTAGTGCGTGCGAATCAGGTGCTGTGTACCGTCCCAAGACACAGCCTTTGAAGTCAAATCAGCAAGCAAAGGGCACTTGTGCGCGCCCCACCCATCGCACTGCGGATATGGGAAAACTTCCTTCCTTATGTCCATTTCTGCCTACATTCTCCAAATGTACATGGGCTGCGACATCCCTCCAGCTCTGGCCGCGGTCTCCTGGAAGGAACCAGTTGCAAAAAAGTGGAGGGCTGCCATCACCTTGTATGTGGGTGGGAATGCTGTTGGACAGTGGCAGCGAGGCTGCAGGTGGAGCTCCAAAAGATCACACAGAGTCTTCAGTGTTGGTCTGTCGAGGCGGAATTTCCGATTGTTTGCAACATGCTCCATGTCCTCCAGCACTGTCAGGTGACGTAGGAGATTTGGCCTCCTCCTAGTCGAGATGTAAATGTGTAAATGTCAGTGACAACCATCATCAGATGGCCACAGCACTCACCGATGTCATGGCAAAACAAAGACTGCCCTGAGAGATGCATGGCACACCAGGTTACATGGGTTGCCAGTTGAGACACACAGAGGACACACCTCTCCACTAACAATACACAAGTGCCGCAAACAACACATAGGTCAATGTTAATGCACACATACTGAACCACACATTTCACATGTGCACACCTGGTGCTGTACCATCCGCAAATGTGTCTAAAATGACCATGACTTTGTCATACCCATCTGCTGTACCTGTCACAACTCAATGCATCATGTAAACTCTGCACACATCCACAACACAATGATCACAGTAGACAGAAAAATGTCCGTTCTGTGCATGAGCTGATGTGAAAGCACCAGTCTGGTACAATACCATACAGTGAGACAAGCCTTGACAAGCTCAGCACTGACCCATAACACATTGATTTCTTCAACATCATTGACACCAGCTTAAGAGTGTCAAGCATCATCAACCATTAAATGCATAAGTGACATGGCAAAGATCACAGATAAGCATGAGCGCAAAATCCGCTACGCTCGCGGATTTCGCGAATTTTCGGTAAATCCGCGATCCGCGAACTCTCGCGAATTTACCGAAAATTCGCAATCCGCGAGCGGCGGATTCCGAGGCCAAAAGTTCAAGCCTTCCTGGCCTGTTGTTGTTACTAATTTACGATGGCGCCGGCAAGCTGCCAGCGCCTTCGTAAAATAGTTACTAAATTAGCTTCAACAGGAAGCACTAATAGATAAAATCAAGCAGGCGCTCGTGCATCTGCTTTATTTTATCTATTCTAGCTTCCTGTTGAAGCTAATTTAGTAACTATTTTAGGATGGCGCTGGCAGCTTGCCGGCGCCATCGTAAAATAGTTAACAGGCCAGGCAGCTAAGCCCTCTTCCCAAATATACCATCGAAAATCGGCTGTGATGCTGGACAGAGGCCTTTGCATCCTTGACTTTCACGTGCGCAATCCTCGTGCTGTTCCTGTGGCCAGGAGCTTCTGTATCTTCATCTGCTGCTCTGATGGGTCTCTGACCTTTAATACACACAAGAGATATGTGCACTCGCATGGAAGCCCCGTCCGTTTGGCCCCGCCCACACACTCGCGGTGTGCACCGTCTTCCCGCCATTCACCCACTATGATAGCTCACTCAAGGGACCCCTGCGCCCTTCGGCGCTATTGCATAGTAACACACACCTGGTCGCTGTTGACAACTCTCTGGCACTTTAGGCAGCTGTAGTGTAATAAACGATTCAGAAAAGGGGGTGGTGATGAACAGAGTGTCTGAATTAAGCAGACCACTCTTACCCAGTCCAAAGATCAGGGCTTGATCCATCACCGTTATTTAGCTCACTGCCCCATCCCAGCTCAGAACCTGGCTATATGCAAATTAGTCTGTCCCTGGCCCAGTGCATCATGGGAACAGGGCAGACCAAACTACCAAGCCAATTCTTCACCAGAAAGGAGACAAGCTTCCGGGGACCGGTTTCTGCCAATACAGGCGTCGTCGGCCCGGCTTGCTTGAATCCTGATGGAGCAGTGAGCAAGGGACTCATGTCTGAGTATACCCTGCCACACCTATAGTGGCCAAAAACGATTCAGAAAAGGGGGTGGTGATGAACAGAGTGTCTGAATTAAGCAGACCACTCTTACCCAGTCCAAAGATCAGGGCTTGATCCATCACCGTTATTTAGCTCACTGCCCCATCCCAGCTCAGAACCTGGCTATATGCAAATTAGTCTGTCCCTGGCCCAGTGCATCATGGGAACAGGGCAGACCAAACTACCAAGCCAATTCTTCACCAGAAAGGAAGCGTGGAAGGGTATACTCAGATGTGAGTCCCTTGCTCATTGCACCATCAGGATTCAAGCAAGCCGGGCCGACGAGGCTGAAATGCCAGAAACCGGTCCCCGGTAGCTTGTTTCCTTCCCAGTATAAGAATTGGCTTGGTAGTTTGGTTTGCCCTGTTCCCATCATGCACTGGGACAGGAACAGACTAATTTGCATATAGCCAAGTTCTGAGCTGGGATGGTGCAGTGAGCTAAAAAACGGTGATGGATCAAGCCCTGATCTTTGGACTGGGTAAGAGTGGTCTGCTTAATTCAGGCACTCTGTTCATCACCACCCCCTTTTCTGAATCATTTTGTCCACCATAAGCGTGGAAGGGTATACTCAGATGTGAGTCCCTTGCTCATTGCACCATCAGGATTCAAGCAAGCCGGGCCGACGAGGCTGAAATGCCAGAAACCGGTCCCCGGTAGCTTGTTTCCTTTCCAGTATAAGAATTGGCTTGGTAGTTTGGTTTGCCCTGTTCCCATCATGCACTGGGACAGGAACAGACTAATTTGCATATAGCCAAGTTCTGAGCTGGGATGGTGCAGTGAGCTAAAAAACGGTGATGGATCAAGCCCTGATCTTTGGACTGGGTAAGAGTGGTCTGCTTAATTCAGGCACTCTGTTCATCACCACCCCCTTTTCTGAATCATTTTGTCCACCATAAGCGTGGAAGGGTATACTCAGATGTGAGTCCCTTGCTCATTGCACCATCAGGATTCAAGCAAGCCGGGCCGACGAGGCTGAAATGCCAGAAACCGGTCCCCGGTAGCTTGTTTCCTTCCCAGTATAAGAATTGGCTTGGTAGTTTGGTTTGCCCTGTTCCCATCATGCACTGGGACAGGAACAGACTAATTTGCATATAGCCAAGTTCTGAGCTGGGATGGTGCGGTGAGTTAAAAAATGGTGATGGATCAAGCCCTGATCTTTGGACTGGGTAAGAGTGGTCTGCTTAATTCAGGCACTCCGTTCATCACTACCCCCTTTTCTGAATCATTTTGTCCACCATAAGCGTGGAAGGGTATACTCAGATGTGAGTCCCTTGCTCATTGCACCATCAGGATTCAAGCAAGCCGGGCCGACGAGGCTGAAATGCCAGAAACCGGTCCCCGGTAGCTTGTTTCCTTCCCAGTATAAGAATTGGCTTGGTAGTTTGGTTTGCCCTGTTCCCATCATGCACTGGGACAGGAACAGACTAATTTGCATATAGCCAAGTTCTGAGCTGGGATGGTGCAGTGAGCTAAAAAACGGTGATGGATCAAGCCCTGATCTTTGGACTGGGTAAGAGTGGTCTGCTTAATTCAGGCACTCTGTTCATCACCACCCCCTTTTCTGAATCATTTTGTCCATGTCAGAGGCCAGTGGTGGACAGTGAATGAGACCAGAGCACGGTTAGTCTACAATAGTGTTTTATTACGTATTGTTTGTAAGTGGGGCTTTTGATCACAGTCCTTCCTCCAAAGGGGTTGGTGCTGGTTGCAGGGAACGTCAGGGTTTGGTCCGTCGTCCCGGTTCTTGTGGCCTCAGGGAAAAGAGAAAACAAACGGGTTTTTACTGATCTGCTCTCAGTATCTAATGTAGTGCTACCTTCACCGATTTACCAAAAAGAAAGGGTTGTGTTTTTGTGCAAGGATCACCGAGGGGCCTCCCGCCTCCCTAACCTTGCTACCTCCCGCCTCCCCAAACACCCCACCAGAATGCCCCTTTTAACAGCACTTGCCTTGGGCTGTGGCCCGACTCTCGGACCACAGCAGCTGGACCCGTGGCGTCTTCTCCCTTCAGCCCACCGGGTATGGTAGCAGTGTCGGGAACGTTGCTCAGCAGCACGCGCTGGGTCCTCTCTTCCTTCCGGGTCTCCTCTGCCTCCGCTCTCACGCTCTCCGCTCTTCGGATCTCCTCCGCCTCCGGGTGCTCCTCAACCTCCTCTCCGACCTCGCACACCGTCCGTTCCACGCCTCTCCTTCTTATCCTTCCGGGTTCCGTCGGCTGACTGGACTCCTCCCCCTTCCGCAGTGTAACAACTAGACCGCGGCTGTGCACTTCCTGGTTCTGTGTTCTTGGCAACCAGGAAGTGGTGTTTCCTTCTTCTTCGTCCGCCTCTGAGTGCTCCATCCGCTCCTCATCCCCACACATCCTCCCCCTCAAGAGCGGACGGGGTGGCCAATCGGGGTACGGATGACGGGACAGGAAGTCAGCACAGACCTGTTCGGCTCCCGGAACATGCAGGGTCTGAAACGAGAAGGGTTGCAATGACAGGAACCACCTGAGTATACGTTGGTTGGTGTCTTTATTCCGAGCAAGCCAAGTGAGGGGAGCATGATCAGTTAGCAAAGTGAAAGAGCGACCCAGAAGATAATACTGCAGGGCCTCCACCGCCCACTTGATGGCAAGACACTCCTTTTCTATAGTGGAGTAGTGTACTTCTCTAGGGAACAACTTCCTGCTGATATACAATACAGGTATCAGTTCACCAGTCTGATCAGGTTGTTGAAGAACTGCCCCCAGGCCAACACCCGAGGCATCCGTTTGCAACACGAAATGTTTCTGAAAATTCGGACACCGTAGGATTGGCTTTGAGCATATCAAAGTTTTAAGAGTTTGGAAGCTGGTTTCGTGTTTAGTTTCCCATGACCTGATGTGGGCAGGTCGATTGTTAGCTAACAGGTCAGTTAGGGGTTCTGCGAGAGTGGAAAAGTGTGGAATGAACCGCCTATAATAGCCAATAAACCCAAGGAATGATCTGACGTCTTTTTTTGTTTTGGGGCTAGGTATCGCTTTAATGGCCTCTACTTTACTCATCTGGGGTAGGAGATGGCCGCCTTGAATGGTATATCCCAAGTAATGGATGGAATCAGTGGCCAACAGGGATTTCTTTGGATTTATTCTTAGGCCGGCGCTCTGTATGGCTGTGAACACCTCAAACAGATGGCGTAAGTGTTCCTCCCAGGATGTGCTAAAAATCACTATATCGTCAAGATAGGCGGCCGCATAATCTCGGTGGGGTTGGAGGAGGTGATCCATAAGCCTTTGAAATGTAGCGGGGGCCCCATGGAGGCCGAAGGGCAACACACGAAAATGGTAGAGTCCTGAGGGGGTTGAAAAGGCTGTTTTTTCTTTGGCAAGGGGGGATAAAGGGATCTGCCAATAACCCTTGGTTAAATCAAGAGTGGTCATGTATGATGCAGCTTCTAGCTTTTCTAACAACTCATCGACCCTTGGCATCGGGTATGTATCGAACTTAGTGACACTGTTCACTTGCCGAAAGTCGATGCAAAACCGTAGGCTTCCATCGGGCTTTGGCACAATCACGATGGGAGAGCACCAGTTGCTAGTGGAGGGTTCTATGATCTTGGCCTCTAGCATGGCAGTAACTTCCTTTTCTACGGCTTCCCTTCTCGCTTCGGGAATCCTATAGGGCTTCTGTTTGACAATGGTGTCGTTCAGGACGACGATGTCGTGTTGTACCATGGAGGTTAATCCGGGTGTGGAGGAAAAGAGCCCCGGGAACTGTGCGAGAGTGGCCTCGAGTTGGCTTCTTTGGGTTGGGTTTATGACTTCTCCTATGGGGATGTTCTCCGGGGAGGGAACTGCAGTGGGGATACTTGGGATGTCCAGGGGTTTCTGTGTGGTTACCAGTAACGACGTTTGTCCTGTTGCTACCTCTTCAGGGGGTTCTACCCATTTTTTTAACAGGTTAACGTGATATATTTGCTTCCCACCCGGATGTAAGGGTTGAAGTACGCTGTACGTGACAGGGGATACCTGCTTCTCTATGGTGAAGGGTCCTTGCCATTTGGACAATAGTTTATTGTCAGATGAGGGAAGGAGCAACAACACTTTATCCCCGGGTTGGAACGTCCGTAACTGGCTGTTGCGGTCGTACAGACGTTTCTGGGACGCTTGGGCGTTCTCCAAATGGTCATGGACCATTCCCCATATCTGTGTTATGGAATTTCTCAAATCTGCTGCATATTGGGGTAGGGGTTTGCCCTCTTCTTCTTCCTCCTCCCACTGTTCTACGGCCATGTCTAGTAGGGTACGGGGTCTCCGCCCGAATAGAACCTCAAAGGGGGAAAACCCCGTAGACTTTTGTTCGTGAGTCCTTATGGCAAACAGTATAAGGGGCAGCTGATGGTCCCAATTCCTTCCTGTGTCCGAGATGACCTTGCGGAGCATGTTCTTTATGGTCTTGTTGTACCGCTCCACAAGGCCATCTGTCTGAGGATGATAGGCTGCAGTCCGTATCTGCCTGACTCCCAGGATATCACATATGTGGGACATTAAGCGAGACATGAAGGGGGTCCCCTGGTCCGTGAGGATCACCTCGGGGAAGCCCACTCGGGAGAAGAGAGTGATCATAGCCCTGGCTATCACTGGAGTGGACACTGAAGACAAAGGGAAGGCTTCGGGGTATCTACTGGCATAATCAACAATCACCAGCAGATATGTATGACCTCTTGCTGAGGGAGTCAGAGGACCCACGATATCCATACCCACCCGTTTGAACGGTACGTCTATAATGGGGAGAGGATATAAGGGCGCCTTTCTGACAGCAGCAGGATTGGAAAACTGGCACCGGGGACATGCAGCACAGTGTCGGGCCACGTCTCTGTAAACACCGGGCCAATAGAATCTGGTTAGGAGATAAGAGAGGGTTTGCTCTTTGCCGTAATGTCCTCCCCCAGTATAATTGTGGGCGAGCTCCAACACATGCCTACGGAATGCCAGCGGCACAAGGAGTTGGTTTGTTATCGTGTCCCCCTTTCTGGTGGTCCTATACAACAAACCCCGCTGTACAAAAAAATAGGGGCCTACCTTGTTGTTGTCTTGTTCTTGTACTTGTTCCCAGGCGCGCAACAAGGTATTGTCATCCAACTGGGCTGACCGGAAGCTACGAGCAGGTCCCACCGTATCTGCAGGGGTCATAGAAAACACAGATAACCGCCCTTTCAACTGGGAATACCCGGCTTTATCTTTTCTCTTTTCTTTTCGGCTCTTACGATCTCTCCCTGCAACTCCTTCAACATCACTGTTCCCAAAAGGGGTCTCCCTCCACCAGTTCACGGAATCCTTCTTGGCTTCCTCCATATATTGATCAAACTTGGGGTGATCAGTGCCTATTATAACGGCCTCTGGCAGGGAGGGTATAACGCCCACTCGGCGTAATTGGGGGTCATTGGAAACCTCCAGCAAAACCTCCGCCACCGGATATCCTTTGGTGTTCCCATGAACACAGGTTACATAGACGGTCTCATCTTTTTGTAGCTGTTGGGATGGGACCAGCGAGGTGTCGACCACAGATACACGACATCCGGTATCCAACAGGGCGTTTAGTTTTTTTCCATTGAGGAATACTTCTCTTTTGTACTGACAAGGTCCCTTGCCTATGACGTACACACGCCCTCCGGTATACCCTATCTCCATGGGTTCAGCCGGTTGGGCTCTACGGGGGCAGTTCCGGGCTATATGTCCCCACTCAGAACAGTGGTAACACTGGGGTCCCTGTGTGCTGGACCCAGAGCCGGGGTTGGCCGGCCTAAATGGGACTCGGGGAAGGAGGGGAACCCTGGGTTCTGGTCTGTTTTGGGGTCTGGGAATCAGGGGTCGAGGGCCGGGTAGGGGTGCTTTACTAGAGCTGGTGCGGAATTCAGGTGACCGGTGAAATGCACAGGCTAAGTCCACCGCTACAGTTGGGGAAAGGTTAGGGTGTTGTTTTATCCAGGATCGAGTGGAAGGGGGCAGTGCATCCAGGAATTGTTCTAGGAAGACCTTTGCCATCAGATCGTCTACGGTGGAGTTCAGGGGAGTCAGCCACCTGATACCTAAATCCTGTATCCGATAATACAGGGCTCTGGGATTATCTCCTGGGTTCCATCCTTCTTTCCTGAATTTGGCCCTATAGTACTCTTGGTCGCACCCAAGTCTCTCGAGGATAGCCTTCTTCACATCCTCATATGATGTTCTGCCTGCGGGATTTGCTGCTTGGTACGCTGCCTGTAACTCGCCTGCAAGAAGAGGGGCTATATACTGGCTCCATCTTTCCTTCGGCCAAGACGCAGTTGTTGCTACTCGTTCAAAATTAGTAAAAAAATAGTCCGGATCCTCCCCATCCTGGAATTTCTGAAGAACCGAACTGGGTACATTGGGATGTATGCGAGCAGTGGCAATAGCATCAGTAAGGCGCAGGATAGCCGAATCCTGTACCTGTTGGTTGGCGAGAAGAAGGGTGGCCTTGTGGAAAAGTAAATTTTGCCATGTTCTGTGTCCCTACGTGTCATCCATCATATGTTATGTGTGCATGATTAAATATGCATATGCATTCCCCATGTTCGATTAATGACGCAATTACAGTTGTGTCCATCTCTAGTATGCCAGTTTCCAGTCCTCGTGAATACTACGAATATCAGGCCTATGTAAAGCTACGTTGCCACGTTTCTCAGTGTGCACGTTATTCTATTATAAAGTCCCCGTTTCTAGGCCTCAAAAGGGCCTGGACACCAGATTCAGCTCCTGTCTCCTGAAGCCTCGCTGAGGAGCGATACAGCCCCCACCTGTATCCTCGACCCTTCACTTACTTCCTGCCTCGCAGTGCCCGGTCCAGCCTGGCTCAGTCTCTGAGTCTGCCAAGAATATGTTATAGTTCCAGTTATCAGTTCAGTCCTCCTTCTCTGCATTCCTAAGCTACTGAACTGCATCAATAGTTTCCGTCATTGTCTAGCCTTCACGTCTCCACGTTAGAGAAATACTGCATTTAATGGTCATTTAATATTCTTCATCACGCACTACATGTAGAATAATGCATGGTCCAGTCTTAGAATCAAGTCAGCCTTTCCTTTCCTGACTTCTAGTTTATATCAACATGTTCTCTAAACATCAGATACTAGATACTGTTTAGGTACATGTCGCCCTGACTCTCCAGACTTCAGTCTCTGCTCCTAGCACAGAGTTCATAGCCCCCAGCTTCTCCTAGTAACACGTCATTGCTAGTTTGCGCGCACCATCAGGTTAGAGGTCCCGGCTCCTTAGGTAGCCCCCTCCATGGTTTCCGCCCCATTCATGACATATTCTGTTACGTTTGCATCACATGTCTATGTATACGCCCAGTTACACCTACTTTCGCCCTTATCTTTCGCGACTGCTACGCGTCACGCCTTCTGCTCCACCCACTGCTACGCCTACTGCAATGTAATGCTATGTGTTTGCGTTATGTATATATGCTCATGTATTGTTATTAAAAGTTAGCGCGCTCATCCCAGACCCAGCCCCAGCAGCTGCTGGGCCCTGTCATCCTATTCCTATGCAGGTTGTCCTGTTCCTGTCCTTATGCTGTATTAAACCTGCAAAACTCCTACTACCTCGAATCTTGACTCTTATTTATTGAGCTATCTGTTATGATATATGTCTAGTCAAAAAGAGAGGTATTATTTATTTATTTACCACATAATGGCGCCCGAATAGGGACTTGCCCTTTCCCCACGCGTCGGTGAAGCCACGCCGACCCCCTGACCCTCTGCAGTCGTGACGGAACTCTTCTGTGCACCGGCAGATATTTCTGCTTCAAGTATCCCTCAGGCCCACGGAGGAGACGGAGGAGGCGGTCCAGCATCCAAACGAGACGGTGGAGGAACGCGGCGAGTCCCGACCAGAGCCCAAGCCGAGAGTTCAAGGTCCGAGGTATCCGGAGGTCCACCCGTAACTGAAGTCCGAAGTTCGTCGTCCGTCGTCGTAGCAGTCCAGTCCAGTCCGAGGCCTTCCGTTCTTGCTGCCCGGTGAGTACCATTACTGGGGTAGTATCTAGACAGGGTCAATCTAAATTGACTCTGGTCCGTGGGTTGGTGGTACACAGACTCACAAACGAAGTGTTCACCTAGGTGGATACGGGTCTTGATGCGTCCCTTTATGGGACCGGTATGTTCCGTACTGTTTCAGCAGTGCATCCAGTAACTCTAGTCTGTTCCGTTCTCGAGAAGTTCTTGTGTTTCTGTTCTCAGTATTCCAGGTAATATTCTGTCCGAACTGTTATGTTATGATGTTGTTCAATGTATTTCCAATGTCGTGGTATGCCTGAATTGTTCTCCAAATTGTTATTGTTTCTCGTGTATTGTATTGTGTTCCGATTCAAGTTTACAATGTCTCTCTTTTCGAGATTACGTCAGCTAAAAACTAGAAAAGGTTTGTTAGAAGAAGCAGTTCCTGTTCCGCCGAGGGACAGTCCAGGTCATTTTATGTATCAGAAGCATGGCATAAGCGCCATACCGTATCTAGATTTATGGGTAGAGTATACCAAACAGTTAGAAGAAAAGTATAGATGGCCCGTATCGGGTACATGGGATGCCGAGTGCATCATGCGAGTAGAAGAAGCATTATGGAAAAAGAAAGTCAGACAATCACAGAAAGATGCCATCGAGTTATGGCGCAAAGAAGCTCATAAAAGAACCGAAAAAGAAATCAGAAAGTCAGAATTAAGTAGAGAATCCTTAGAACGAGCACAAGAAAAAGAACTAATCGAGATTGGTGAACAAGTCAAAGCCGAACAGTCAGACAGACAGAGGCATGCCCTTATTAGGGGTATGTATCCTCTCTTTGCCGAGGGCTTGCCAAAAGCGACCCCAGAGGCATCCAGTAATTTCCCGCCACCATTAGTTCCGACCAAGCTACGTCACAAACAGACCGCAGCTGATATTTTCATTTCGTCCTATTTGGACGACACAGTCCCAGAATATGCAAATCCTGTTCGCGCTCCACCGGTCCCTGTAAATCAGGCACTTCCCGCTCCTCCAGACACCGGAGTACCTGTTACGGTACCCCCGGTCCAGTCCGTCATACAAGTCCAGCCTGCATTTCCATTTCCCACTCTGCCAGGACGAAGAGCCTCAGTAGACGACTCCAGTTTAGGGGCCGCAGGGGGAGGTACTCCTCAAACCCCGCCGCCACACAAGCGTCTAACGACAGCCGAATTACATGCACAAGCGTCACAGCGTACGCCCAGACATCAGACTGTAGCAGAAATAAGAAAATCCCTTGCCGAATGCGGCTATGATCCAGTCCCAGGCGAGGATAATATGGTTTTATATTCATTCCGCGTAAGAAAGGTGGCCGAGTATCTAGTCACCTTACCGAATATGAAAGAAGATCTAGACAGAATATATCGTTTCATCCGTACAGGGGATGATCCAGAAAGTATTAGCGAGGCCATGTCTCAAAGGAAAGCCGAGATCCAGCTCATGATATTAAAGTTTCTGATCAATTGTCTAATAAGAGAACAAGATTACCCGTCTAAAGATCCGGCCGAAATGAAAATCCTGACAAGGTGGAGTGATAATATAGCCGAGGGTAAGCACAAGACCGTCGGTGCTATGGAGAGTATGTACAAGAAAATCCGTAGAGAAATAATAAAATTACACGAACAGCGTAAAGCAGCACAAGTAAGCGAGAAAGAAAGTAACTCTGATACTGAAGAGGTAGAGGACGAGAATCCCGCCAGAATAGCGTATGTAGGAAAATCTAGATTTCCAGATCGCCATTTACGCCTAGAACACAAGTCTACTTTCCATCATCCAGCACTAGAACAAGTATTCCAAGCTACCGATCACATTCTGAAATCACGAATCGGTTACAGTGAGTTAAGTACCATGCATGAACAAGAACTAGCCCGATCAGCAGTCCGATGGATTACTGATTCTACCACTTTTCCAGACGAAATAGTGGCACAAATGTTTCTGAAAATGCCCCCAGCCGAGCAACGACTGGCGGGTATGTATATGATCCAGCACCTCATTACATTGTATGAGGGTCAACACTCTGATCCAGGCCCGTTACATGATGTCCTGAACGAGTTACTCCAGTATAGATGGAAAGGTCTAGGTACCGATTTGATTAGTGTCATTCTAGAACAGCGTCACAAATATAGAACGTTTTTGAACCCGCATTTTGTTCATGTCTCACCCCCAGAAAGTAAACCATTTTACATGGAGAGACAGAATCCGTTACGAGAAGTCCACCCAGTTAAAGGAACGGGTGGCGAAATGCAGCGAGTGTTTGTTTACACTCCGATTACAAAGATGGAACTCCTCGAGATGAAGAAATTAATTCCCTGTCATGACAAAGATCCAGCAGGGTTCCATAGAGAATTAAAAGATATGCTCCGTATGGGAGAATACACATATCCAGATATAATTAAAATGTTAAAGGTTCTGCTGCCCGCAGGGGTGTATGAAAAGCTCAAGGAAAAAGAATGGGAGGTGGGAGAGAAAAAGATCGATTGGGCAGTTCTAGAAGCTGAAGACAAGGCACGAGTACCAGGTACCGGTCTTGGAGATAAATGTAAAGAATTACCAGAATTATTAATACAAGTTCTACCCAGATTATTGACAACTAGAAAAGAAGACTGGGATGCAATCTCAGCCTGTAAACAGAAGCAAGATGAGGATATTAGTGATTTTTATTCTAGATTTGAAAAATGTTTCAGCATCAACAGTGGCCTCAAGACAAGTAGTGAGTCATACCCTCACCTTTTTGTTACCAAATTAGTCGAGAATTCAAGTCCACAAATTAAAAATCGAGTTTTGAAAGTCGAAAGTACCTGGCAAGCTAATACCCCGTCCCAGATGTTGCAAATGCTTCAGTATCATCAGAATAGAATCAGAGAAGAGCAAGAACACGAAAGAAAACGTATGAAAGACACGAAAATGAAAGTACTAGTTGCACAATCTGTTCCTCAAGACAGTCAGAAGAGGGGTCCGAATCAAGCCAGTCATCCTGCAGCTCCCGTTAAAGGGAACTGCAATTATTGTAAACAGCCAGGTCATTTCATAAATGAGTGTGCAGTTCTGAAACACAACATAGCTACTGGTAAGACTAAAGAAAGACCACGTCCGCCTAGACAAGAACAAGTTTCACAGATTCCTCAGCCACAGAATGCACAACAGACAGTTCCAGCTCCGCAGCCTATCGCTGCAACACAGCATGTTACATCGCAGATGTACCAGTATGCACAGTCTGAGTATCCAGAGTACCAGCAGTATTCATGAAACAGCCTAGAGAGGGAGGTAGGCTTGCCTCTCATCGAGATACCTGTAGATCAAGAAGGTCCCTATGTTCACAGTAAAGTATTAGGGAAAGACAGAAAGTTTTTGATTGATACAGGGGCAAGTAGGACCACAATTAGTCACGCCGAAGTTCCAGGGGCTCCGCTCTCAGGCTCAAGAAATGTTTCCCTTGGATTTTCAGGAAAACCTATCGTAAATGAGATTTCAAAGCCAGTTACTCTAGAAGTAGGTCCATTGTCCCGCACTACTGATCTGTTACTTACTAAGTCATGTCCAGAAAACCTATTAGGCATTAAGACACTGAAAGAGTTAGGTGCAGTTATATGCTGCTCCCCAGAGGGAATACGATTGTTCCTACGTGACTTTAAGGGTCACTATGTATTACGAGATTTTGATTCAAGACTGTCTAATGTTCCGCAGCATTTATGGGCGCAAGGTCCAACTGATGTAGGTTACATGCAAATCACACCCTATCGTGTGACTCTCAAGCCAGGTGTAGTGTTACCACGAATCAGACAGTACAGATTGCCACCAGAGGCTGTAGCAGCCTTATCCAAAATTATTAACGAGCTTATTGCTCAAGGAGTGGTTGTAGAAACTGACTCCAATGTATGTAATTCTCCGATCATTCCAGTCATGAAACGTACTGATCCAAATGCTCCCCCAGTATATCGATTAGTGATTGACCTACGAGAGCTTAATAAATGTATTATTCCTCAGTACCCAGTTGTCCCAGACATCTCTTCCCTATTAACGGCCATTGATTCCGAAGCCACGTTCTTCACTGTCATAGACCTCAAGAACGCATTTTTCAGTGTTCCTATTCATCCAGACAGCCAGTTCCTTTTCGGATTTTGTTTAAATGGAAGGAGCTATATGTTTACACGAGCTCCTCAAGGTTTCACAGAAAGTCCTAGTATTTACAGTCAAGCACTCAAGAGACAACTAGACAACATTCACATGCCAACTGACACTGCCCTGCTCCAGTATGTCGATGATCTACTGATCACAGCCCGTTCCGAACGTGCTTGCGAGCGAGCATCACTTACAGTCTTGTATTTCCTAGCCGAGATGGGGCAAAAGGTGTCCCCTTCGAAGCTTCAATTCTGTGTCCAGCAAGTGGTATACTTAGGACACTTGCTGTCCAAGAGGGGTAGGCAGTTGACACCAGACCGTATCCAGTTAATAGCGAGTCTTCCTCAGCCCAAGACCCAGAAGGAGGTACGTGCTTTTATCGGCCTTACTTCTTACTGCAGACAATGGATTCCTCAGTATGCATTTCTAGCCAAGCCACTGATACAGTTAACGACACAGGAGACAGCCGTATCGACTGTCCTCCCTTGGACATCTGAACATACACTTAGTTTCAATGAGTTAAAGAAAGCCCTATGCCAAGCTCCAGTTCTAGCGACACCGAACTACAGTAAGCCTTTTACACTTTTCGTCACTGAACGCGAAGGTACAGCATTATCTGTTCTCACACAAGATCAAGCAGGACAATACAAGCCCTGTGCTTATTTTTCGAGCACATTAGATCCTGTAGCCCAGGCTCTGCCTGCGTGCCTCAAGTCAGTTGCAGCCACAGCACTAGCTATCAGACAAAGTGATTCCATAGTCTTAGGACACTCCTTGACAGTACAAGTTCCACATGCCGTGGAAGTTCTTTTAAACCGAACACAAACTCAGCACTTGACAATTGCACGTTTAACAGGTTATGAATTGACACTGTTCCAGCCACACATAGAAATCAGACGCTGCAACATTTTAAATCCTGCTACACTGTTACCATCAGTTAATTCAAATTCTGCCACACATGACTGTGTGGAAGTAGTTAACATTACGACTAAGCCAAGACAAGATCTGACAGATATTCCGTTACCAGATCCCGACCTGACACTTTATGTGGATGGTTCATGTATGAGAACTAGTACAGGAGAACTAGTCGCCGCGTATGCAGTGACTACTGACACTGAAGTTATTGAAACACACCGTATTGATACCCTGTCCGCTCAAGCAGCAGAGCTAGTTGCTCTGACACAAGCCTGTATACATGCCAAGAACCAGAGAGTTAATGTTTACACAGATTCACGCTACGCATTCGGAGTCGTACACGACTTCGGAGTGCTCTGGCAGGAGAGAGGTTTCATGACTTCTCATGGAACCAAGATTCAGCATGGTCTCCTTATTCAAGCTCTGTTAGATGCCATACATTTACCGACATCTATCGCTATCATGAAGTGCAAAGCACATACGAAAGTTACTGACATTATTTCCCAAGGTAACGATCTAGCAGATCGCACAGCCAAGCTTACAGCACAGACTCTAGACATTCCAGTTAACATAACACACACTCCAGATCCGACTACATGTATGACAGTTAAGGACCCTACTCAAGATGTCATAGACATACAGTTACATGCTACTCCCGAAGAAATCAAGAAATGGTCCGAACAAGGAGGGGTCCAGACAGATCAAGGATGGTTAACAAAGGGTAGAGCCACATGGTTTCTCCCCGACTCTATGGTTCAAGTCATTATTAATACCGCACATAGTCCAGCACATTTAGGAGAAAAAGCTATGTTAGACAGTATCCAGAACATTTGGTTTAACAAGCATTTACGAGCTGCAGCCAAGCAGAAAGTCCGTACCTGTATGATATGTTGTCAGTTTAATCCAGGTAAAAGTGTCCCGGTGGAACAAGGTGGATTCCAGCCCCCTGACCACCCTTTTGAAGTCCTCCAGATGGATTATATTCAGATGGAGCGATGTCGAGGTTTCAAGTATGTCCTTGTAGTTGTATGCGCTTTGTCCAGGTGGACAGAAGCATATCCAGTCCCAGATTACACAGCCGCGACCACTGCCAAGCAGTTGGTTCGTGAGTTCTTCCCTCGTTATGGACTCCCTAGAGTCGTATATTCTGACAACGGCCAGCCATTCTCATCTGAACTCATGAAGCATGTTTCCCTGTTATTAGGGTACCAGTGGAAGTTTCATTGTGTACGCCATCCTGAAGCAGCCGGTCTCGTAGAGAGACATAACCAGACCCTGAAAATCCGTATTGCAAAAGTGTGTAAAGAAAAAGGTGTGGACTGGCTAGTAGCTCTGCCAGTCGCTTTGTTTTATATGCGCATGGTCGCACATTCCAGATCAGGTCTGTCCCCGTATGAGGTCGTTTTTGGCCGCCCCCCTAATATGTGGGGTACTCCTAGACCCCGAAGTATTACCGATGTTTCAAGTAATATGCTGACAGATTACCTAGCTTCCTTGATGTCTGCCCTCAACTCATGTCGTTCACAGGTTGCTGCCGCATTTCCAGACAATACCGAGGTGGCACCGCATGAAATCGTTCCAGGATCCATGGTGATGGTCCGCAACTTTGACAGATCAAGTCCGCTGGAGCCTCGTTGGAAAGAGCCCCGACAGGTCCTCCTCACCACCCGTACAGCCGTGAAGTTGGAAGGACGCAAAGGCTGGGTACACCTTTCTCATGTCAAACTTTTTAATGGACTGAAACCCGTCTTAAAGAACATTTCCCAGGATTTGAAGGATTGCCAAAATATTGTTCTCAAGGACTGTCCCGCAAAAGACATTGCTACAACCCCTCCCCTGTTAGAGAAAACTCCGCAACAGGAGTACAAGCTAAAACTCCGGTCTAGTAAAATAAGTCAGTCAGTTTGATTGTCTAAGTCCTCCCCTAGGTGAAACGGTTAGACTGTTTCTGACATGTATAAAATAGACCCCCATAGTGAGAGAGTTAGTCAAAACTCAATCCGATGTATCGTTTTTCTATGTTTCATATTGTTTTTCAGCCTTATGATTTCCTGCACCAGTTATGCATTTTACCTGTATCTTCCAGTTCTTCATGTAAATAAGTCTGCTAATGCTACAGTAGAGCACACGTTTAGTGATCTGCCTCCTCATGAACTGTCTTACCGCCTCGCTATGCGAAATAACTCATTTATCCGCATGTTACATTACTCACACCAGACCAGCAATGCCACTAATTGTTGGGTGTGTGGTCGACTCCCCCCTTTCCAGACACCGAAGGGAGTTCTGCCACTTTTTCCTTATCCATTCTCACATAATGGTTCGTGTGGAGCATGGTCCACGTTAACGTCATCCTCAACAGATATGTCTTTTCTTAACAGTACATGTTTTCCAGACAAGCAAGGTCTCCCCCACAGAACCGGGTTAGATCTAGAAAATGAAGTGTATAATTTAGGTAATTATTCGTCGAATTTCATGGTCTTGAATGTTCAGTCTGATACTACTCCAGACTTACCTGCTATTTCAGTACTACCAGTCAAAGGCGAATTATGTGTCCGAAATAATGGTTCCGTACATGTAGGACATAGTGATTGTACTACTATTGTCAAGTATAGTGACAGTGGGAAATCTATCTTCAAAGCTTCACGTCATTCTTATTTTATTTGTGGTCAAACTGCATATGTTCGTTTGCCCCTCGATTGGGAGGGAACCTGTTACATTGCCTTCCTACTGCCACCAGTTTTCCTAGCCCCACCTGATTATCATAGAAACACACATCTAGTACACGTTAGACATAGAAGGGAGTCCCCAATTGTCGATTATACTGAAACTGCTCTAGAACAGTATACAGATTTCAACAGAGGTTTCTTTTTCTTTATAGGACCTATCCAGAATAGTAAACTGATCCGTAGGTTAACCAGAACCCTTGAAGCTGTAGTAAATGAGACTGCCTCTGCTCTAGGTAACTTAACCGAAGAGCAATCTGCTATGAGATTTGTCGTTTTACAGAATCGTCTCGTCCTTGACGTCATACTGGCCGATAGGGGCGGGGCCTGTAGAGTCATCGGATCTAGTTGCTGCATTTTCATTCCAAATAACGCGCCGTCTGTTTATTCAGCTATAACCAGACTCCATAAAATTGCCCATCTGATACACCAAGATCCAGGCACCTGGACATGGTCCGGTTGGTTCTGGAATATAATTTCCGCATGGGGATGGAAAGTCTTGTCCTTTCTAGGTATTGCAGTAGCGATCATATTCAGCTGCTGTCTCTGTATACAATGTGGCCCTGCGATTTGCGGCATTTGTGCTACCTCTTGTATTCCTAGTCCCAAGCCCCGTTCTAAATCCCGTTCCAGGATAATTCGAGACGAGCAAATGATACTGTATGAAATGATAGACGGTATCATGAAAATTGATGTTTCCTGATGGAAACGTAGTGACAAGGAGGGAATGTGGAAAAGTAAATTTTGCCATGTTCTGTGTCCCTACGTGTCATCCATCATATGTTATGTGTGCATGATTAAATATGCATATGCATTCCCCATGTTCGATTAATGACGCAATTACAGTTTTGTCCATCTCTAGTATGCCAGTTTCCAGTCCTCGTGAATACTACGAATATCAGGCCTATGTAAAGCTACGTTGCCACGTTTCTCAGTGTGCACGTTATTCTATTATAAAGTCCCCGTTTCTAGGCCTCAAAAGGGCCTGGACACCAGATTCAGCTCCTGTCTCCTGAAGCCTCGCTGAGGAGCGATACAGCCCCCACCTGTATCCTCGACCCTTCACTTACTTCCTGCCTCGCAGTGCCCGGTCCAGCCTGGCTCAGTCTCTGAGTCTGCCAAGAATATGTTATAGTTCCAGTTATCAGTTCAGTCCTCCTTCTCTGCATTCCTAAGCTACTGAACTGCATCAATAGTTTCCGTCATTGTCTAGCCTTCACGTCTCCACGTTAGAGAAATACTGCATTTAATGGTCATTTAATATTCTTCATCACGCACTACATGTAGAATAATGCATGGTCCAGTCTTAGAATCAAGTCAGCCTTTCCTTTCCTGACTTCTAGTTTATATCAACATGTTCTCTAAACATCAGATACTAGATACTGTTTAGGTACATGTCGCCCTGACTCTCCAGACTTCAGTCTCTGCTCCTAGCACAGAGTTCATAGCCCCCAGCTTCTCCTAGTAACACGTCATTGCTAGTTTGCGCGCACCATCAGGTTAGAGGTCCCGGCTCCTTAGGTAGCCCCCTCCATGGTTTCCGCCCCATTCATGACATATTCTGTTACGTTTGCATCACATGTCTATGTATACGCCCAGTTACACCTACTTTCGCCCTTATCTTTCGCGACTGCTACGCGTCACGCCTTCTGCTCCACCCACTGCTACGCCTACTGCAATGTAATGCTATGTGTTTGCGTTATGTATATATGCTCATGTATTGTTATTAAAAGTTAGCGCGCTCATCCCAGACCCAGCCCCAGCAGCTGCTGGGCCCTGTCATCCTATTCCTATGCAGGTTGTCCTGTTCCTGTCCTTATGCTGTATTAAACCTGCAAAACTCCTACTACCTCGAATCTTGACTCTTATTTATTGAGCTATCTGTTATGATATATGTCTAGTCAAAAAGAGAGGTATTATTTATTTATTTACCACAGCCTGGTCCTTTAATGCCTCTTGCAGGATATCCCTTTCTGTCTTGGCGGTTGCCAACTGCTGTTCAAACACCAGTTGCAGGTGTCTCTGTCCCTCTGCTAACTGGGTGATAATGTTGCCCGCCGGGAGAGGCACGGGCTGTGTCATGGCGTCACCTGTCTATCCCACTTCTGACACCAATTTGTCAGAGGCCAGTGGTGGACAGAGAATGAGACCAGAGCACGGTTAGTCTACAATAGTGTTTTATTACGTATTGTTTGTAAGTGGGGCTTTTGATCACAGTCCTTCCTCCAAAGGGGTTGGTGCTGGTTGCAGGGAACGTCAGGGTTTGGTCCGTCGTCCCGGTTCTTGTGGCCTCAGGGAAAAGAGAAAACAAACGGGTTTTTACTGATCTGCTCTCAGTATCTAATGTAGTGCTACCTTCACCGATTTACCAAAAAGAAAGGGTTGTGTTTTTGTGCAAGGATCACCGAGGGGCCTCCCGCCTCCCTAACCTTGCTACCTCCCGCCTCCCCAAACACCCCACCAGAATGCCCCTTTTAACAGCACTTTGCTTGGGCTGTGGCCCGACTCTCGGACCACAGCAGCTGGACCCGTGGCGTCTTCTCCCTTCAGCCCACCGGGTATGGTAGCAGTGTCGGGAACGTTGCTCAGCAGCACGCGCTGGGTCCTCTCTTCCTTCCGGGTCTCCTCTGCCTCCGCTCTCACGCTCTCCGCTCTTCGGATCTCCTCCGCCTCCGCTCTCACGCTCTCCGCTCTCCTGCTATCCTCCGCCTCCGCTCTCACGCTCTCCGCTCTTCGGATCTCCTCCGCCTCCGGGTGCTCCTCAACCTCCTCTCCGACCTCGCACACCGTCCGTTCCACGCCTCTCCTTCTTATCCTTCCGGGTTCCGTCGGCTGACTGGACTCCTCCCCCTTCCGCAGTGTAACAACTAGACCGCGGCTGTGCACTTCCTGGTTCTGTGTTCTTGGCAACCAGGAAGTGGTGTTTCCTTCTTCTTGGTCCGCCTCTGAGTGCTCCATCCGCTCCTCATCCCCACAGTCCACCATACGCGTGGAAGGGTATACTCAGATGTGAGTCCCTTGCTCATTGCACCATCAGGATTCAAGCAAGCCGGGCCGACGAGGCTGAAATGCCAGAAACCGGTCCCCGGTAGCTTGTTTCCTTCCCAGTATAAGAATTGGCTTGGTAGTTTGGTTTGCCCTGTTCCCATCATGCACTGGGACAGGAACAGACTAATTTGCATATAGCCAAGTTCTGAGCTGGGATGGTGCAGTGAGCTAAAAAACGGTGATGGATCAAGCCCTGATCTTTGGACTGGGTAAGAGTGGTCTGCTTAATTCAGGCACTCTGTTCATCACCACCCCCTTTTCTGAATCATTTTGTCCACCATAAGCGTGGAAGGGTATACTCAGATGTGAGTCCCTTGCTCATTGCACCATCAGGATTCAAGCAAGCCGGGCCGACGAGGCTGAAATGCCAGAAACCGGTCCCCGGTAGCTTGTTTCCTTCCCAGTATAAGAATTGGCTTGGTAGTTTGGTTTGCCCTGTTCCCATCATGCACTGGGACAGGAACAGACTAATTTGCATATAGCCAAGTTCTGAGCTGGGATGGTGCAGTGAGCTAAAAAACGGTGATGGATCAAGCCCTGATCTTTGGACTGGGTAAGAGTGGTCTGCTTAATTCAGGCACTCTGTTCATCACCACCCCCTTTTCTGAATCGTAGTGTAATAAAAGCACTGTACATTTACCCAACGAGGTAGCACTTACTGATTATCCAATAGAAAGTACTCCAGTTGAGTAGAGGTATGGCACAAAACGGTGGCGTCTTCTTGAATAAATATGAAGGGCAGGGTTCATTCTGGCACGATGGTCCTGGCACAAAAATTAAACCTCAACCGGAAGCACTTACAGATATCAATTAAGCATGTGCCCTAGTTGAAGCTTAAATTCGGTGACTCATTCATCGGCCCAAAAAACAATCGTGAGCGTTGTCAAGGCTGGGCAGCTGTGCCCTCTTCCCAAAGACAGAGGCCTTTGCATCCTTGACTTTCACGAGGGCAATCCTCGTGCTGTTCCTGTGACCAGGAGCTTCTGTATCTTCATCTGCTGCTCTGATGGGTCTCTGACCTTTAATACACACAAGAGATATGTGCACACGCATGGAAGCCCCGTCCGTTTGGCCCCGCCCACACACTCGCGGTGAGCACCGTCTTCCCGCCATTCACCCACTATGATAGCTCACTCAAGGGAACCCTGCGCCCTTCGGCGCTATTGCATAGTAACACACACCTGGCCGCTGTAGACAACTCTCTGGCACTTTAGGCAGCTGTAGTGGAGGCCTGGAAGCCCCGCCCCAAATCCGCAAATCCGCAAATACGCGGATTTTGCGGATCCACGATCCGTGAATATGCAAATCCGTGAATCGTGGATCCGCAAAATCCGCCCATGCTTAATCACAGACCAAAGTGCATCACACAGAACGTGCGTCCACCTGTGAATGATATGAAAGAATGGCATTGTGTGTACAATGATGTACCCTTCACCATGTTGCTGCTGTGTACTGATGCAGTGTTCACGATGGACGTAGCCAGTAAATGTTACTAAAATGGCGGTAGCTACCGCCTGGCCCCGGCGGTGTGACATCAGCACTACCCCCTTAACAAATGCGGTAGCCATTGGCATGGAGACATGTGTATATGGCTGTGGGCATGATCCACCACCCAAATGGCGGATATACCACCTGGCCCCGGCGGTGTGACATCAGCACCACCCCCTTCACAAGTGCGGTAGCCATTGGCATGGAGACATGTGTAGATGGCTGTGTGCATGATCCACCACCCAAATGGCGGTAGCTACTGCCTGGCCCCCGTGGTGCATCACCACCATGGAGCATTGCCTACAACCAATGGCAGCGATGATCGCGGTGGTATGATGCCGATTTGAAAATCGTGGAAGGCGTGCTCCGCCACCGCGGAGGCAGTCATTGGATGGGTTTAAAAGATGCACCATCGCGGTAGCGCACCCCGGGCCCCGGCAGAGCATCACCGCCATGGAGCATTGCCTACAGCCAATGGCAGCGTTGATCGCTGTGGCATGATGCAGATTTGAAAATCGCGGAAGGTGTGCACCGCCACCGGGGAGGCGGTCATTGGATGCTTTTGAAAGAGGCAGACCTGGACAACCAATTGTTGCACTTTTCAGCTTACAAACGAGCCCAGGGGGCTATAAATCTGTGGGAGTGAGCCTCTCATTTCCAATGCTCACAGAGCCTGCTGCCTGGGACCCTCTCCTGCTACTGCCTCAAGAGCCTGCTGCCTGGGACCCTCTCCTGCTGCTGCCTCAAGAGCCTGCTGCCGGGGACCTTTTCCTGCTGCTGCCTTAAGAGCCTGCTGCCTGGGACCCTCTCCTACTGCTGCCTCAAGAGCCTGCTGCCTGGAACCCTCTCCTGCTGCTGCCTCAAGAACCTGCTGCCTGGGACCACTCGCCACTCACTTCCACCACAGGTGTCCCATGTCCACAGGGATGGCAAGGACAGAGAGGATCCGTGCCAGTCCATTCACAAGTGAGGAGCTGGAGGTCCTTGTGGACGAGGTGCTGGCACAGTACCCAAGGCTGTTTGGTGGTCTCAATGTAGTGGTAAGTCACCATGAAGGTAGCTGTAGGGCAGGGGGGTGTCAGACGTGTAGTTGTGCTGCTGCAGTATATTCCTGGGGGTGTGGGGTTGTATCAAACACTGACAGACAAGCTGTCTCCAGGGCGAGGGAGTGTGTGTGTCCCAAAGTCACTCTTTTCCATGCCTGTACTTGTATGTGTGAGTGGGGTGTGTTACAATGTCAGCCATACAGAGCCACCGGATGTTAGCCATGTAGGTGCCAGGACAGTAATTCATTGTGTGAATATGTCAGTGTGCCCCTGTTGTCTGACTCAGTGTGACCCAGAGAGTAGGTCCAGTGCCTGCCCACTCAAACGAGAAAACATCACCAGACTTACATGCTCCTTGCTCCAGTTCCTTCACAGTGAATAGGAGATATGGCCCATCTGTGTCCTGTATAATTGCACACTTACACACTGTATGCATATTGTGTTGATGCATCCTGCTTTTGTGAGATTGTCATGGACCCTCAACGCCCCAATGTGTGCATGCAATCACATCTGTTTGGGCCATGCAGAGTGCCCTTGTAAGGGGTGCTCCAGTTTTGGAGGGAGGGAGGTTACAATTGGTCCTGAGTCTGTGTCTTGCTACTGTACTGATAGATGTTGGTACCTGACACTGTGTAACTGGTCATTTACCCTTCTTTTCTCTCATACCTGCAGCTCAAGGTACACCAGCGTAAGGTCATGTGGAGGGCCATTGCAGCAAAGGTGCGAGCCCTGGGGGTATCGAACAGACGACGCACCCACTGTCACAAGAGGTGTGACAACATCAGTCGGCTGGCAAAGCAAGTGGCAGAGATGATCTTGGGGATGCTACCACGCACAGGGCGTTTGGCACGGCGCAGCATGACTCCACTGATGGGCCGCATCCTGCCAGTGACTCATCCAGACCTGGATGCACGTCTGAAGTAGCATCGCCAGCAAGGCAGGGGTGGTGAGAATCTGGGGAGGGGGCCTTTTGCTGGGAGTGGATGCATGTGTAAAGTGCCTGTGGCGACGGTGACCCATGTGATGTGCATGTGTTGCTGTGCTGTGCTGTGTAATGTGAGTGGCTGCTGGGACGTGTGCTTGTATGAGGCATTGGGCCACCCTGGCCTTACTAAGCTGATCCTCCCTGCTGTACTTTCGCATTGCCAGATGTGTTAGGCTCCACATGGTCATTCATCATTGGGATAGCAGGGGTGTGGAATTTTTGTAAAACTGTACTTGTCCAATTGACAAAGGGGTACAATAATCTTCTAGCCCTGTAAAGAAATCCACTTGTCCAACGTACTCTATAAAACTAAAAGATATAAGGACTAGCAAGAACTGATTACTAGTCCACTATAAAAGCCAAAGTAAACTTGATCACCTCTGCCTCTTTGCCCTTGCAAACTCTCTTATTATAAAGTATTATCTTCCACACTGTTTTCTTGATATCAGCAGTAAAACATTTGCCTTTCCACTAACTTGCCATACGGCCCATACCAATTCCACATCGTCATCATAGGGTTCATCACCCATCTGTTCTCTTTGCTCACAAGGCAATCACACACTTACTGTTAAAGTACACCACTCCCTTACTACACATATACCTTCACACTAAATTCATTGGAATGAATATTCGTCTCACTATCCATCCCATGACCACCTCTCCACTCCCTCATCACAGGCTGTGTATCCCTTGTACACTTTACTGCAGGTTCTCCTCCTCTCTCAGAAGAGGTTTTTCCCCCCTCCAGTTTCACCATAGGCTTCATCACTTCCAAACCCCTCTCTCGTCTACTGCTGCTACCTTGCCTATGCTCATCACATTCTGCCGCCCAATGGGGGGGTGTACTCATCTAAAGGCTCTGAGCAACCCATTTACCTTAAGCAGCCCACTTTGCTCCCTGCCTTCCAGCAGCCATGCCAACTGCCCCCATAGTAACACTAGTAGTAAAGACATGTAAAGAGCAGCACAGGTCGAAGCATTTACAAGTAGACACTTTTTGTGCCCAGTGTATTGATGGCAACACAGAAATGGCAAAGCAAATGTATCTATTTCAAAAGGGCAATAGAAGGGAGTGGCGAGGAGCACAATGACTGGCCATGGAGGATGGAGTAAAAATTGAGAAGCCTGGACAGTATAGTTCTGAGAGTGGATATTTCAATAGCATAATACCCAAATCAATGAAGGGAATGTCATGAGACTTACAGATAGCACTGAGGCAGACCTCAACAAGCGAGGCTGAACTTGAGGTGGAGAGAACAGACGCCTGAGCTGGGAATTATTGAAAGAATTACCAGGCAATATTCAAGAGAGGGGGGCTGGCCAGGTATTAGGATAAGGATACCTGGAGAGGCCTGCAGCAAGATCCAAGGACTACATTGAGGAAGAATTGAGACAGAAGGGATCTAGTACTAGGAAAAGGCACACAGGTTCTGGAGGAAACCTTGGTGAATTCAAGGGCAAAAACAACAGAGGATGTTGTAGGGAAACGAAGCTGGCAAGAGAAATATAAAGGCAGCCAAACCATGGTGTCTAGTAAATAGAAGGTCAGATAATCTTAGGACAGAGGGAGAGCAGGTGACTTGATGACAGCACAAAGAAAGCAACCAGAGTTGTTTAGGCAGAATCAGCAAATTGGCCATATGGCTTAGTGGGTTAAGATTTACTCCAGACAACTGCTGTGGTCTGCTCACTACTAGTTCAGATTCTGGCAATACACTTTTTGCTTTCCCTCCATTTAAGGATATTAAATTGAGCACTATTACGTAAACAATAATCTCTATAATTAATAGTGCTAAAAACAGAAGATTATTAAGCACTATCAATAAAACCAAATTTTAGGGAGGAATGGACTGCAGAAACAGAGGAATAGGTATAGGAAAAGTCAACAGTGATACAAAATAAAGTGGAAACTTTGCTGAAAGAGAAAAAGCTGTGTCAAGATCAGAGGGAGAAGTAATAGTGAACATAGGTCAGATAAGCACTGGGAAATCACCTCTGGTGATTAGCAGCGCTGTACAAACTAACCCTAAATAAAATAATGTTAGCCGATAGACGCCGCCACCGCCAGGAGTCACACAGGGGCTGCCATCCACTCGAGTGCACGCCGCCACCGCCAGGAATCATTCTAACGCTGACAAACCGCGCCGCCGCTCCGGGACTACAATTCCCGGCTGCCTACGCGGCGGCGCGCTCTGTGACACCGCGCCAGCGCCAGGAGGCGCACAAAAGCAGCGTTGCGCCCGGCGGAGTGGGGGAAACGAGCAGAGGAAAGCCGCCACTTACCTGATAGACGCCGCCACCGCCAGGAGTCACACAGGGGCTGCCATCCACTCGAGTGCACGCCGCCACCGCCAGGAGTCATTCTAACGCTGACAAACCGCGCCGCCGCTCCGGGACTACAATTCCCGGCTGCCTACGCGGCAGCGCGCTCTGTGACACCGCGCCAGCGCCAGGAGGCGCACAAAAGCAGCGCTGCGCCCCGCCTCGCGGGACGCCCGCGAGGCGGGCCCTCTACGGCCCTCATCGGCAGGAAGAGACAGGGACAGGGCCCAGAACTCTGCTCAAATATTTTCCTGTAAGTTTTTCTTACTTATATTGAAGCTGCAATTGCTGAAAAGCCATCCTGTGTTCTGGTATCATATGACTTTATTTATCCGTTATTCTCTACGTTGACTTTCATCATGTCCAAAGCAAAATCGATTATAGCAGTTAACACCATAGATAATTACATGGTCCAGAAGGTTGCAAAAATTAATAATGACAGGAGATCCTCACTGGGGCTGAGCCTCTCACCTGAACTGCTACTTGATAATACGCCTCTACCCACATCCGTCTTTGACATTAGCAATGAGGTATTTCAGACACCTGAGAATAATCCATTAACTCAGCTACTTGTAGCTATTGTAGACTCCGCCTCTGAGAATATACCCGATGAAGAAATAATACTGCTAGAAGAGGAGCCACCAGCACCAGCACCAGCACCAGCACCGGTACCAGCTCCAAGAGCTGTTAAAGGGGGGGAGAAGAGTCTATCCAAACGGGGCAGGCTTCGCTCAAGTAAAAAACGCCCTGATGCATCCCCATTGGAAAACATTGGTGAAGATATAAGGGGAATCTCAGGAGGGAAGTTACTCTTGGACGAAGACCAATTTAAGAAGTTGTTAAACGCCCTAGATAGTAAAATTAAAATTATTACTAAACCTCTCCTAAGTAAAATAGATCACCTCACGGAAGAGGTGAATAGACTGGGGGGCCTTCTGCAAAAATCACTAGAAGAAGCAGTAAATATTCCCAAGCAGAATACACTTAGAGTCGAATCGAAAAACACACAGACTGACTCCAGGTTAGAATTTCTGGAAAATACTCCCCTTATCCCCATGTTGACTACTGACATAGGGGGGGGTTCTAGGGGATTAGATATTCACACTGGTGAATTTGAAGGGCTAAGTCAAAGAGACAGAATGATAGATTCTAATATAGAGAAGGGGCCCGTAGAACTAATTGTGGAGGCATCTCCCCTGATATTGGTCTTGGCAAATGTTCCCCTCTTAGAACCTGGGCAAGTTGAGAATACTCCTTCCCTGATAAATAAATCACTCCATTGGTTATCAAGGAACATGGCTTTTACCCCGGGAGGTATGGACCAGTTGCCTCAAGAAGTTGTGAAAGCTAGAAGAGTAGATTGGATCGGGGGTGGTACCAAAAAATTTAAAGGGGATTGTGTGGTGTTACACCTCTCTGATCCCGAAGTGCTGCCAAATATCCTAGCAAATATATATCCCCCCCAGCGTAGATCCACAGAAATAGTCCCGTTAACGCTAGATTTTTTCTATGCAAAAAAAGGGAATACCCTAAATCCCACAGTGCTTAAAACAAAATGGAATCCTGTACTAAAAAAAGGTAAACCCCCTAGTATGAGAAGCAATTGGGGTATACCGATGGAGAATAGATACTCTGCCCTTTCTGGCCTCAACAAGTGTGATTGACTAAAAGGGCGGATGGCTATAGTAAAGGACAACACAACAGGGATCCAAGAGAAGGGCACAGGGGTCGCTATGAAGCTTACTGCAACTGACCTTAGTAATGATAGGACACTTAGTTCTAGCGGGGAATCTTCTTGCATTGTGGGGCAACTGATATCGATTCCACGCACTATTGAACGTAGCGGGGAAACTAGCCCCCCACCCATTTTGATCCACTTCCCGCATGTAACACCATTATATGAGAGGGTCAGCCAGCCGAAGACAGGTATTAAATTTCTTTCCTGGAATCTGGCGGGAATTCACCACAAATTAGAGTCTCCTGAATGGGGTGAATTTGTTGACAGCCATGACGTAATTATGTTCCAGGAAACCTGGGCAGTGACCCCTGTTTATCGGCTGGGCTTTCTAAAATTTTTTGCCCCCGCGAAAAAGAATCCAAAAGGGCGGCCCTCAGGGGGCCTAATCACATGGGTACGCCAATCTATAAATTGTACTATTAAAGCGAGGCCCGGTAACAACTGTGATTTACTCCCAATTGTGATAACTTGGGCCGATGGACTTGAGATGGCCCTCTACAACATATATGCCAGGGGAACTCAAGGGGGTAAAGCCTCTGAGTTGGTAGTAGCATTAGATAATGACTTAGAGAATCTCCCAACATACACCACCATCCTAGTGGGGGGAGACATGAATACTACATTTGAACCACTAGGTCATGAGGATAATGAAATGTCCCTAGTTGAAGATACTAAATGGGGAGTCCCTCAATTGGATTTACCTGTGGTAAAGAAATGGACTGAGGTGGCAATACAGTTGAAGAGTTTGTGCTTGGCTAGGGGGTTGAGGGCAGTAAATGGTCGCACTCCCTCAGACCTCAAGGGTGTGCATACCTTTGACAATACAAGATCAAGTAGTCGGATAGACTACATCCTTGTAGATGTTAGAGATTGGCACAAGATAACGGATATGAAAGTGACATCTAGATTAGAGAGCGACCACAATCCATTGTGCATGCTCTTTAATCTGGACCAAGGAGAAAGTTCACCTAACCAGGAAATGGGCCTTATGCCGCTAGTTGTCATTCCAACTAACAACCTCCGTCATATTAAATGGGCATCACTGATGGATAAACCTGGGGATACGCAGGACTTACTAGAGGTTGTTAATAAAGAGGTGAGCAGATTGCAGGCTCATTGTAATGAACCAAATTTTAACAAATTAATTGAAGAGTCACATCCAAAGTTTTTTGCGATTTTACAGGGGTTTTTCTTAAAAAAAGTTCAGCAGGGGAAGGGTCCTGGCCCCCAGAGGAAGCGAGGGTGGTATGATCATTCTTGTAGAAAAGCACGGCAGAACCTCAGCCTAGCGTTGAGGTCTAAAGAAGGAGTGTTGAAGGCCAGGGATGATTATAGAAAAGCTCAAGCTAAGGCAAAAAGGTTGTGGGACGATAACCAATGGTTAGATCTTAAAAAAGCCTGTGCAGCTAAACAGCAGAAAGAGTTTTGGGCAATTTTAAAATGGGGTTGGGGGGGAATTGCTGAGTGTCCTAAAAATCATGTAGCAAAGGAAGCATGGGTGGGTTTTTTTAAACCACAATATGCGGACAATTCGACCTCGCCATCCCATTTGTTACCCAAAACGGTATTTTTTAGCCAGGGAATATTTTCATTGAAAGATGTAAATGTAGCATTGGATGGAGTAACTAGAGGCAGGGCGCCAGGAATTGATGGAATACCGGCAGATGTATTTTTATCTGACCGGGTTAGCTGGTGCCAATATTTTGTATGGCTTGCGAATTCTATCGCACAAGGAGCAATGATACCAGCATCATGGAAGGGAGCGGAGATTATTCCAGTTTTTAAAAAAGGGGATAAGGCGTTACCAAGTAATTACAGGCCCATCAGCCTTATTGATTCAGCCCAAAAACTGATGGGTAGAATGATACAAAATAAAATACAAGCCTGGATAGATGATAAGGATATCCTTTCCCCGTACCAAGCTGGCTTCCGACCCCTAACTAGCTCCGTCGACCAGGTATTCCATTTTTTAACTCTTTACTGGAAAAATGTGACCTTGACAAATGGCCCATTATATGCAGTTTTTGTTGACCTGAAGTCAGCATTTGACTTAGTACCCCGGCAAAAACTATGGATTGTTTTAAGTGCACTTGGAATCAGCCCCGAGTTATTGACCTTGCTCGTGCGCATGCACGAAAATAACTACGCCAGGATTAGGTGGGGTGCACAGGGGGACATCACAGACTCTTTCCCCGTGGAGCGCGGGGTAAGACGGGGATGCGTCCTGGCCCCCGCCTTATTCTCTCTTTACATTAACGGCGTAGTAGATTTTTTAAAGAAATCCCCAACAGACGCCCCAATGCTAGATGGGGAGCGGGTCCCAGTATTAATGTTTGCTGATGACACTCTACTGGTCTCGCGGACACCAAGTGGATTACAAAAGACAATTGATGCATTTGGAGAATTCTGTCGGATCCGGGGATTGGAGTTAAATACTACAAAGACCAAGTTTATGAATTTGAATCCTGCTAAGCAATTCAAGGGAAAAATACATTTTAATGGGTCCTCTTTGGAAGAAGTGAATGCTTTCACCTATCTTGGTATTTCTTTGCAGGGTAGTATGAATTGGAAATCTCATATGGACTGTGTGGTCTTAAAGTTCCATCAGTTGGCCGGGGCCATAGCACAAAAATATAAATCCTCATTAACAAAACCTATTCAGCCTATAATGGAGATTTATAGTATGAAGGTGCTGGGCGCCTGTCTTTATGGATCAGAGCTATGGGGCTTTACCAATCTGAGCATCTTGGCTACCGCAGAAAACAAATTTCTTCGCCGGTTGGTTGGTGTCCCGCAGAGTACTCCATCGATTCCGATCCTATACGACCTTGGGAGGAAAAAGATCGAGGACATGGCGCGATTGCGCCCATTGCTATATTGGAGGCGCATAAAGACCACTCCTGAACTGGGTCATTATGCATCTGCTCTTAAGGACATTATTAGCTCTGATCGGTTCCACAAAATAACCTGGCTTAAAGAAATTAGGAACTTGCTTCAAAAACTGCACTTAGACCACCTATGGACCACCACTGATCCCTCCACCTTTCCATCTAAGACGTCACTGAAAAAAATGTATTGGGACATGGTATATGATTCTGGTTTAATTTCCAATCAACCGTCTATGTTGGCATCCCAGTACTTGGAGTCTAAAATAATCCCTAAATGTGAACAGTACTGGGATTTGATCACAAGACCCCTGGATAGAAAACTATATTTCCAGTTCAGAGTTGGTTCCCTACCTTTAAATGCTTTTACTTTTAAATGGTCTCCAGGCAATGTAAATACATGTTGTTACTGCAAGACACACGTTGAGGACATCCCACATTTTTTGTTTATTTGCCCATTATATGCTGCCCCAAGAAGTAGATGGCTAAAACCGGTTTGCAGGAATTTCGGTATTACGAAATACCTAGAAGCACTAAGAAAATTAAGATCAAATTGTGCTCCCAGTCTTGCAATCGCCTTAGCCAAATACTTAGGATGGGCCTGGATAATTCGCATGCGCACCTTAACTGCAATTGATTATACATGATGGAAAAATATCTAATTTTAAGATCAATCCCACTTATTATGAATTAGGTACTGTGACTCTGATTTTTTTACGTATGAACCTTTTTTAAGCTGAAAAAATTCGCCAGCATTTATTGTATCTGATTGAATTTAATGTGTATTTTATGTCGATCTTAAACTTAGCGTAGTATTTATTTCTGTTTAGAATAGGGAAAAAAATGCTTTTATTACAATGCTGTCGAATAAAGTATTGAAAAAAAAAATGTTAGCCAGATGAAGAGCAGATAAGTAGCCTAGAGGACATAGGGGGTGATGAGAGCTTTTGATTGTGATCCAGTGAGGAAAGGTAGTCTATAGAAGAGGCAAAGTCAGAAAAGCAAATGTCTTAGTGAGCCAAAACTCCCTGCTCTTAACTTGTATGGTCATGAGCAGTTCTGAAATTGGAAAAACTTTACTTGGGAACCTTTAAATTACTGGTTCAAAGTGGGCAACAAAAAGAGGATGAAATCACACGGGGCTGAGCCCTGAAAGCCGTTCAACTGGCACAAAAAAATGCCACTAAGGGGAAACATGTCAGAAAATCTGTTTTGGCTTCATTGGTTGCAAAGTCTCTATTTTGAATATTGTATGGGGTCAAAGCATGTGCTGCAGCAAGCTCTGTGTGCCTGGTAAATCTCAGGGAATAATAATAATAACGGTAAGGAATCTCGGGTGGTTAAAGCAACTGCTGGAGAGATCTGTGTTTTGTTAAGTCACAGTTTTGACGCACAAAGTGGTACAGTGGAGTCATGTGTCTCCTGCAAAGCACATCAGGTCACATGCAGATGACAAATTATTATGTTGTGTAGACAGGAAAGCGGGCCACTGTTTTATTACTTGCAGTTCATAATTTGCATTCTTTCTAATATAGCACAGTGAGCTATGAACAGGCATCAAACACCTGCATGTAAACTGCAAGATATAGATTGAGAACAAACATGGTTCCCAACCCGTTATTATAAGGCTGCTAAAACGTTTTTGGGAGCATTAATAATGGACCACCCCAGTCAAGGTTATATTTTAAACCCCAACTTTGTATTTCTACCAGCTATACAATCTTGGCATATAATCCCTACCAGTAAAGACTACTACACCTTGAAACCTTCTTTGTCTTATGCCTCATCATGTACATTGATTTACACTACACACTTGTATGACTAATAGTCAGTGTATAATGTGTGTGTGATGTAAAGCGCTCCGACACCCTACAGTGGGATGAGTAGCGCTATGAAAGTATTACATTAAAAAACAAGGAATTGCTATTTAAATTGTTATTCAGGTAAATACTCATACGTACTTACACATCAGACATTTTTCCAGTGCATGGGTATGTTACATATAGGAGTTGCAGAAAATCAAAAACTAGCCTCCAAATTGTAGATTCGTTCAAATAAGTAATAACAAGCTGTGTGCCTTTGTTTCCCCGTTACTGTGGCATTTAGGTAGGATCAAGATAGCATCCAGCCAGGATTATACTCTAACAGAAAGAGGGTTGATGGCACTTTAAATGTTCTATCAGTTTTGGGCTCTAGAAGGAAGAGATTATTAGAAACCATGACAGGGCAGCCTCCGCCATACATTCTTTTAAGGTCGCTGAATAGTATCCTATTAAGTAGTGGTAAAGTCTCTTTTTATAAGCTTGAGAAGAGCACAAGTGAAGGCTGAAGCACTATAATATCAACAAGTACTGGCTAATAGGGGAGAACTAGTGAACAGCGGGGATACAGCACTATAGAATGTGGTGCTAAAAGTTCAGTGAGCGGTGGGATGAAGAGACAGGCTGGGCACAAGCAACTGAAGGATTCAAAGCAGATATGGGGGCATTAGAGAACAGCCTGAGGTGGGAATTTATGATTATGGTGTAGCATTAAGTAGAGGAGGTATTTAGAGAAAAGGATCCAAATACCTGAGCAAAGTGGAGGGAGAGAGAGCGTACGTTAGATTACTAGCGTTTGGCCATGGGAGCCTGATAATCCCCATGAGAGTCTGGGCTCCGGCTCAGGATAAGTGAGCTACGCATGGTGAAACACAAATTGTAGCAGCTGATCAGTTAGGTTACTTGAACGGGAACAGAATACAGTGAAGTTAGGAAACTGGGTAAGACAGGGAGAAAGAGGAATGGGCAGCTTGGGGGGGCACAGTGGGTGCACTTACCACCACCATCGAGCTGCCAGTGAAGAAAGGAAGGAATTTATTTTATTTATTTATTTACATAATTTTTATAGCGCAACAAATACCCGGAGGTGTCTCGGCGCTGTGGAGCAACTAGAGTCAGCTATCCTCTTACTGGTTAAACAGCCATGTCTTCAAGAGCCTGCGGAAACTCATCAGGCTCGGGCGGCTTTAATGGCAAGTGGCAAGAGATTCCAAAGTTTTGGGGTGGCCACAAGAAAGCGCCTGTCTCCCCAGGTGACCATTCTTGTACGTGGCACAGGGAGGAGACTGGTGTAGGCCGATCTTAATTGCCTTCTGGGAGTATACAGCTGAAAGGCTTCAGTCAGGAACCTAGGTCCTATGCCATATACAGCCTTATATGCAATACAGAGGGCCTTGAATTTAACACGGCTCTCAACTCTCAGCCAGTGGAGCTGACGAATGCCAAGAGTGGTGGATTTGCGGCGAGGGATGTTGAGAAGAATCCTGGCAGCCGCATTCTGAATGGATTGCAGCTTCGTTATGACACGCTTCTGGGCATGAAGAAAGAGGGCGTTCCCATAATCTATTTTAGAGAAGACTAAGGTAGAAACCAGAGTCTTCCCAGCTGAAGAAGGGAGATAAGGTAGCAGCTTCTTGATTTTTTTCAGGATAAAAAATGACGACGACACAACCTTGTTAGCGTGGACATCAAAAGCCAGCTTGCTGTCAAAGATCACTCCCAAATTTCTGGCTTTTTCCACTGGGACAGGTGGATGGCCGAGCTTTTCCGGCCACCAACCAGGGGACCATTCAGGGGAGAGTCTTCCGAAGGTCATAACCTCGGTCTTGTCCGAGTTAAGCCTGAGACAGTTCGAGGCCATCCAAGTACTGACCTCAAGCATAGCTTTCTGGAAGTTGGCCGCTACAGTAAGGCCGTCCTTGCGGATACCCAGAACCAGCTGGGTATCATCTGCATACGATGTAAGCTGTACCCGATAGGCCTTTATTACCCTCGCTAAGTCCGCTACATAGATATTGAAAAGCATAGGACTTAGCGAGGAGCCTTGTGGGACTCCACAAGGGAGTGCAGAGATAGGAGAATAGAAATCTCCCAGCCTTACTGTCTGGGTACGGTTTGCCAGGAAAGATGAGATGAGATCCTTGGCCAGACCGTTTATCCCCAGAGCTGTGACACGGTCGACTAGAGTGACATGGTCGACCGTGTCAAAGGCTGCTGACAAATCCAAAAGGATAAGGACAGCCGCCCCTCCCTGATCCATGATCGCCCTGATCTCATCAGAGGCCTTTATCAAGGCAGTCTCTGTTCCATGCCCTTTCCTAAAACCAAACTGCGTTTCGTCGAGAAGTTGGTGGGTCTCGACGAACTCTGAGAGCTGTCTGTTCATCAGGTATTCGCATACTTTGGCAGGAAAGGGCAGGCACGCAATCGGTCTATAACTTGCGACGGCTGTAGGATCTAAGGAAGGTTTTTTTAAAAGAGGTTTTATAACAGCCTTCTTCCATATACTAGGAAATTGGCCGGTCAGAAATGCATTATTGCAGATCTCCATAAGGGGGCGGGAGATCACTTCTGTGAGTTTTAGCATCACAGAAGGAGGGCAAGGATCCAGGGGAGAGCCCGACTTAATGGTGGAAATGAGTTTGATCACATCGTCATGTGAGGCGAGTGAAAAGCATGGAAAAGACACATGATTGTGGTGGGACAATACTTCTTTCACAGTACCACCTCTGTGTTCAGTTTTAATATCCTCTTCAAATGAAGCGTATATATCTGCAACCTTTGTGGTAAAGAAAGTGGCTAATTCATTACAAAAAGTCTGTGAGGGCTCAACTCCAGGGCCAGAGGGGGGGGTAGACAAAGTAGTAACAACAGAGAACAGTTCTCTAGCAGAGTTAGCAGCGGTCTTAATTTGCGCCGAGAAAAAAACCATTTTTCGAGCCGAAATCGCCTTTTTATAAATCATAAGGGCATCTTTATAAGTTTGTCTGGCTATGGGACAGTAGGCTTTCCTCCACCGCCTTTCTAGATTCCTGCAGTGTTGGCGATGAAGTCGAAGATCTTCATTGTACCAGGGGGCCGACGGAGATACTCTATTAGGTTTCGTGAGTTTCTCTGGGGCCACTAAATCAGCGGCACTTCGGATCCAATCCTGGAAATCTGAAGCCGATAGTGCCGGGGTATTTCCTCCCTGAGGGCCAGAAGAGGCCAGGGAATCTAGCATCTGAGGAAAGTCTGCGTTTTTCCACGCACGAGTCCCCATCCTGGTTCGGGGCCTGGAAAGTGAGGGGTCCACAGTCCGTATATCTAGCTGAAATATAATAGCCCTATGGTCTGACCATGTGATAGGAATAATGTCCAGCACAGAGATGTCAGGATCATTAGTGAACAGACCATCGAGGGTATGTCCGGCTTGATGTGTAATGCCCTTGACTAATTGGTGCAATCCTAAATTGGAAAAGTCAGTCATAAGTTGGGTGGTATCAAAGTTGTCCTGCTCTTCCAAATAAAAGTTAAAGTCTCCCAATATCGTATATTTATCTGAACCTATGACGTTGTCATACAGGTCAGACAGAGTGGAGAGAAAAAAATTACGGGGGCCAGGGGGTCGATAAAGTATTATACCCTTTAGTGCCTGCTTGGGGTTAATACTAATGGCAAAGGCAGCTGATTCACAATTAGCTGAGTTTATAGGGTCGAGTGTGGTACGATATTTATCCTTGTAAATAATTGCAAGGCCCCCACCTCTTCCTATAGGCCTATCATGTCTAGCGACGCTGTATCCATCCGGGGTAGCATCGCAAAAATCCGGACCTGACCCGGCATCTGCCCAGGTCTCAGTGGCAACTAATAGATCCAGATCATGGGCGACAATAAACTCGTTAATGTGAAAGCTATGACATGGGAGTGAGCGCGTATTGATAAGCGCAGCTCGACAACCATGCAAAGGAGCGTTAATTTAGTTCTAGGTGGGCTAGTAGACAGGATTGGGGGAATTGGTAGCTACAGCCTGGGCACGTAAAGGGGTGAGTGCTCGTCACAGCAGTCAGAGAGGCGGTAGTACAGGTCTGACAAATCTTACCAGAATTTAGCTCTTTTAGATACCGGGATGAGTACAGCAATCGGGGACCAGGGGTTGTGGCCCTTGGCCGTGTCCGGCCGCGGACGGGCGCAGACGGGCTTGGCTTTGGCGCCGTCTAGACATGGTGCTCAATATATAGAGCGTGAGGAGGGCAGGAGGCCGGCGCGACTAGAGCGCAGCCCCAGCCCACACCCAAGATGGCGCCCGCCGCCGCCTTCCGCGAAAACAAAGCGGCTAGGCGAGGCAAAGAGAAGAGGATTGAAGCGTGAAGAGGTGTTAGTGTGCCTAATCTCAATTCCCTTTTTAAAACACTCTAATTAAAAGCCCCCAAGAGAATTAGCACATAAGTGTTAAAATGATTAAAAAATCGCTATTTCCAGCTCTGTAATGCAGCAAATCGATAACTAAACGTAGTTGGCTCGCAGCCCTAGTACTCCCGACTAGGGAGAGCTCTGAAGGAATGGTACTCTTTCAGTACCACCTCCACTTGGAAACAAATGCCTTTGAGACGAGGTGGTAAAAGAAGCCTTGAGCATTGCTGCCTGCCTCTTGGTTGGGACTTGGTTCCTACTAGTTGAGTTTTTTGCGCTTTCCGTAAGTGCCTCCTGGGAGCTTCTGCTGTGCACTGGGCATGTAAATTTTTATCAACCTTGACACTGTTAATCTCTAGCTGCCTGAGGTGGAGGCCCCCATCCTTTCACACATCACTTTGTCTCTGCTGCTCCGTATGAGTCAATCTGGATGCCCTTGAAAACTGCTGGAGCCATTAATGTCAACAGACCCATTTCAAACAGGAGACTCCTGGTTTAAACAGATTTATTTTAGCAGTGTGCTGCCTGAAAATGCCTCTGCTTCAATGAAGGTCTATGGACAAAATATAGTCTCACGATCCTTTTTTATTTATTTTAAATCACCCTCTTTATAATTTCCAAATGTTAGCATGTATGGTCGAAGCCATGTTGAGGAGTTCACATAATAACAGTTACTTGTGCATTGCTTACTATCGGTCGGCTCATCGTTGTGCCAGCAGGGCAGGTGAAGTGATGAGGGGCCCCTTGTGCTCCTTATTTTAATCTCCTGTTTTGTGGCCCAGACTGCGTGCGCCAGGAGTTCTCCTATAGTACTCCAACTATCCAATGCAAATATTTGTAATTCTTACCTGCAGGGCTGTGACCTGACAGGTGCCCTGTATCTCTTATCGCTGCCATAAATGTTTCTACAAGCACGTTATTTTCGGTCTTCTGAGCCCATTACAGAAATGAACAAATCTTTTCCTCTGGACAGAAAGGGCTTTCCTGTGGAAAATGGCGTCACAAATGACAGCATGTCATCTTTCTGTACAGTAAATAGAGGAATGTCGCAGCGGGTCCTTGAATCAGGAACTTTAGAACGCTGTACATTACTGGTTTTTAGGATCTCTGGTGTTATTTCATGCGGAGCTGACTTCAGGGGCTTTTAAGCAGTGATGCATCTGTGTGTGTTTTGTTAAAAAAGTACATCGTATATCCTTAACCTTTTACGTAATTGATGGCATCCAGGGTCACTACATCCTCCTTGTTCAGCTTCCCTCAACCTGAGCTCACAGGGCTCCTCTGACTACTTTTTCCGAGAATTTGCGTACGCAGCATGCCTGTCCACTCTTAAGAACTCGTAACGCGGGACATGCACCTTCTCTGACCCCGCACACACAGGTCTTTACCACTGCAGTAGAATCCGCACGGCACCACAAGTGCCATGCTTTTATTGTTTCATCAAGAGCAAACGTGCAGCAACTTAGAGCAAGCGGAAGCATAACTAATATGGAAGCCGGCATCGCTCACTGGCATCCTGGCAGTGTGAGGTCTCCGCCTCTCGGATTGACGGTGATCACCAATTTGCTCACAGCTGCAGCCAGGCTTAGCTTGGTTACCGTAATTACCTACAAAAAGGCGCATTTACTAAGATTTAAGATTCCGATTAGAAATAACTAGTATGTAATTATATTAGACGCACAAGGGTTACAGAGAATGCCTACTTGCCCGGAGGACTAAGTAGGCAATAAAACTTTTTGTCCACAACAAGAATCCTCATGTCCAGGGCGTCGGGCGATACAAATTCTCCACCCCTGGATAGTGTGGGGAATCTATAATGGGGTGAACAGCAGTGTCCACTTTCTGAGTGTGACTTCATTAATGCCTACTTTGCATGCATCATCATCGTTGAAGCCCACACATCTGAAAACAATGTGCCCCAGATTACAACATGGTGCTTGCTATGGCCTACTTGGCATTGTGGACTGTAATGTTATGATAGGTGTGTGTGTTGTCCCCTCCTGTTCCCTGAAGGTCTGTCAGTGGTAATAAGTGTTGTACCCACATCAAGTCTCTAGGTGAGGGCAGGGCAAGTTGTGCGTGTGGTGCACTCCATCTACGGGGATGGTGTAGTGCTGTGTGGCATCGACCTGGCTCACTCATGGCAGATATTCTGCGTTACAGGCACTTTTGTGGTCTATGTTGTGTGTTGCTGCACAGTGATTGCCGGGTGTGGTGGTTACCATGTAGATTTGGGCCTCTCCTGTACTGGATTGATTTGAATTCTTTTGACCAGATGATGACACTTACACAACCCTATATCTCTCGCTCATGCAGATTCGTAAGAGACCACAGAGGAACATTTATTTATTTATTTATTTTTAAAGTTTTATATAGCGCGAACAAGATCTTTTCAGATATCAGAGCGCTTTACAAAAAGTAGCAAAATAGGGTAGGTACATGAAGGAGCATAGTCAATCGGATAAACCAAATGGAAACAAATAGACAGTCAGATAAACAAATAGTACAAATGGGTGCAGAGTCTCAAATAGATCCAAAGTAAAAATTCAGGTAAATTTAGCCATGAGGATAGCTTTTACTTCTTTCTTAAAAAATGCAGTGGAGGAGAGAAGTCGGTTTCTGGAGGGAGTGTATTCCAGATCCTGGGTGCCATTCCTGAAAAGGAACGTTTATATGTTTTTTCCTTCCGGAATCTTCGAGGTTTCAGAAGATTTTTTGTGCTTCTAGTGGTTCTTGAGCCACCAGATATTGTCAGCTTCTGAGTGAGGTAGCCGGGTGCGTTGTGGTGTACAGCCCTGTGTGTCATGCAGGCAATTTTCAGATGTATTCTGGCTTCAAAAGGCAGCCAGTTCAGGGATTTTAAGTCAGGGGAAATATGTGAGTGTTTTTTTGATCCAGTGATGAGTCTCGCAGCAGCGTTCAGGAAGGCTCTTAGGGGTGCAGTTGTAGATAGGTGGAGTCCGCAGAGGGCGACGCTTCCGTAGTCTATGCGAGGAATGACTAGGGCTTGTACTGCAGTTTGGAAGTCCTTGGCTGGGAGGAAGTGTTTAAGTTTCCTCAAGGTATTGATCTGGAAATTAGCTCCCTTAGTTGCCTTGCTGATATGCTGCTGCATGTTGAGATTGGCGTCCAGTGTTATGCCTAACGATTTCGCTGAGTCCACGATTGTAGGTTGGACATTGAGTGCAGTTAGGTGCTTAAGCCAAGTTTGAGTGGTGGAGATTTTCGCGGGAGGTGACATGAGCCAGAAACCAGTGGTGACGAGAGTAGCACAACAGCTGCAGCGGAGGCCAGTGACACAGAGCCCACCAGCACATCTGAGAGGGACCGAAGTATGCAGGAGGAATCCGTGGCTGAGACACAGAGTAGCACATCATCTGATGCCAGCGGGGATGCATCCATGTTGGCAGGCACAGGGGATGGGGAGTCTGCATCATCATCTATCACCCAGCGGCCAGTGCCCAGCCTCCCATCCACTTCCTCTGGTGCTGCCCGTATCCATGTCACTAAGAGGGGACGAGTCACATTCACACCTGGCACCGCTGCCCCTGCACCTGTACCCCCTGCTGCCCTCAGTGCAGAGTGTGTAAAGCTCCTACACCAGCTTTGTGTGGGCCAGACCGCCATGCTCAATGCCTTCAGTGACCATGACAAGAAATTAGGCCAGGTGGTTGCATACATGGAGGGCATACACTCTGACGTGGGTGGGCTACACCGTATAACCCAGGCGTTGTCATCCACAGTGACGTCTGCCCTTCAACAGGCACATGCTCCCATTCCAGCTCAGGTGCCTTTGTCCACCCGACAGTCAGTGGCCACATCAGATGACAGTGACCACGGTTCGCCTGCATCACCAAAATGATACAGCACAAGGAGCACACAACAGACACAACCCAAGCACTCCCGCCCACAGACACCATCCCCACTGAAGAGCAGGGCCTCCCCAGAATACACAGACAAGAGCCAGTCAGGGAAGAGCAAGGCCAGAAAAGCAATGAGGCAGACATCAGGCTCAGATGCCGCAGAGGCATCACCAGCAAAAGACTCTCCTGTCACTGAAAAAACACACAGACCTACCCATGCAGTGTCTGTGCCCACTGAGGAGGTGTGGCATATCAGGGGTACACCTAGGAAAAGCACAGGGACACATCTACCCACCACATCAACCCCAATTCCGAGACCATTGAAGCAGGTGGAGGAGGGCACTGTAGAGACCACCCCTGGCCAAAAGGCTAAGGAGGGCACTGTAGAGACCACCCCTGCCAAAAAGGCAAAGAAGGGCACTGTAAAGACCACCCCTGGCCAAAATGCTAAGGATGGCACTGTAGAGACCGCCCCTGGCAAAAAGGCAAAGGAGGGCAAAGTAGAGACCACCCCTGGTGAAAAGGCAAAGGAGGGCACTGTAGGGGGTATACCTGGCAAAAAGTGAAAGGAGGGCACTGTAGGGGGTACACCTGGGAAAAAGGGAAAGGAGGGCACTGTAGGGGGTACACCTGGGAAAAAGGGAAAGGAGGGCACTGTAGGGGGTACACCTGGCAAAGAGGGGAAGGTGGTCCAGAGACGTAGCCAGACCAAGCGTTCCGCAGGATCCAGCACATCACCAGAGGTAGTGCCAGTGTCTGCGCCTGATGTGGGACAGTTGGTGTGTGTGCCTGTTATGTCATCACCACTACCCATCAACCCCAAGACAGGGAAGCCATTTCATATTCCCAAAAAGTGGAATGGCACCCCTCAAACCTCTCCCACCCACACTGTGAAAGAGGTCTGCATGACTCCACCTCCACGTGCCACTATGCCACCTGGTCCACACAGCCCTCCAGATTGCCAAGCCACTGTTAGCCCCACATCACCTGTGGCTCTGTCACCCCAGTCAAGTGGGCCTGCTGTCCCCGACACACAGCCAGGTCCCGGTCCGCATGACAGCCAGGAGTGAGTTGACATCACCCTCATACGCCTGTGCCTCATACAGGTGTGCTAGTCCTGAGCATTGTTTATAACCTGGGTGTATTGCTGGCCCTGTTGCTCTGCTGTTTTGGGCTCTCCCCTGTACTATGGACACTGGCCCTGTTGCTCTGATGTGTTGGGCTCTCCCCTGTGCCATGGACACTGGCCCTGTTGCTCTGCTGTGCTCTACTCTCCACTGTGCCATGGACACTGGCACTGTTTCTCTGCTGTGTTGGGCTCTCCCCTGTGCTATGGACACTGGCCCTGTTGCTCTGCTTTGTTGAGCTCTCCCCTGTGCTATGGACACTGGCCCTGTTGCTCTGCTGTGTTGGGCTCTCCCCTGTGCCGTGGACACTGGCCCTGTTGCTCTGCTGTGTTGGGTTCTCCCCTGTGCTATGGACACTGGCCCTGTTGCTCTGCTGTGCTGTCCTCTCCCCTGTGCAGCCTATCATGTACTTGCTGTCTCACCTGTGCCATGGACACTGGCCCTGTTGCTGTGCTGTGTTGGGCTCTCCCCTGTGCTATGGACACTGGCCCTGTTGCTCTGCTGTGTTGGGCTCTCCCCTGTGCCATGGACACTGGCCCTGTTGCTCTGCTGTGCTCTCCCCTGTGCAGCCCATCATGTACTTGCTGTCTCACCTGTGCTATGGACACTGGCCTTCCTGTTTGTATTTAACCTGTGCATAGAATCTTGCATATGATCATCATTTTGTGCCTTGCTGTTGTCTACTATTGTTCTACTGCTACATCTGTGCAATATGTGAATAAATACAGTTACTCCTGTTGTGTGTTTTGTCAGTGTCCTTGCTGATTAAAGTTCTTTTGGTGTTTGCATTTGATTGGCTGTGCCCCATGCTCTATGTATCACTTCAACATTGCAAAGCTCTTTGCACGCATTAGATTTTTAGACAGGGTGACAGGGTCTTCTGTCCATTCTGAACCTGATAATAGTTTAATATGTGATGGCTATTTTACATGCCATGCAGTTTTCTTCTTGGTGATTTGCTATTGTTGGCTACACTGTTCACATGGAAGGTTGGGGGACACTGACAGCACAGGGTGTGATGCTGTGCAAAGGTTTGGAATCAGGCTGGGATATGTAATGATGTATGTGTGTGGATTCCTTTATGTGTGCCCAGCTGTGTATATGTATGATCATCTTGTGTTGGCCCTTAGTCCTGGTACCATGGCCTCCATGAGATGCGTGGTTTTGGGTGTAGCAGAGGTGTGCAGTGTGAAGGGTGTAAGTTTGGAGTGGATGTGTGTGTGCCCCCGGATTGTGAGAGACACCCATGTGTCACCCAGGAGTTGTGTGCCTGTTGTTTGTTTTGTCTTGCCCTGTGTATAAGATTGTATGCACTTGTGTGAGCTGTTTGTTGTGCACTGTGCTGTGTGTTGGTGTCTCCATGCTGTTGTGTGTGACTCCTCCTTGTTGTGTTGGTAAATTAGAAGTGTGCAAAGTGTGTGAGTTGCACATCAGTGTGGTGTTTATTTGATCCTCAATGTGTCTTGGGTGTGTTTGGTTAGACTGTGTGGTCCTGCTGCTCCACACTGGCATTGTGTTTGTCATGCATTGCAGGCACATGGTGGCTTTTCTCCTCCTGTATGGCATGGTATGTGTGGTGTGAACCCATCCCCTATGTGTGCCACTTGTGCCTGACCATTGTGGGTCTTCCCTCCCTCTATTTGTGTGTGGTACACCCCTTACATGTCTGCTACTGACATGCAGGGTATTTCACTTTGATGTCAGCTGTCCCCTTGGTTTCCATGTGTGTGTGCCTCCACATCACTTCATTTGTGAGCTTGTGTTTTGTGGTGCAGTTCTTGGGCCATGAGTGTTGTTCCCCTCTGGACATTGCCACAATAGTGTATGTGTGCTGTCCTTGTGCTATTGGTCATTCTTTAGTGGTCATGTGCGCTTCAGCTGTGTGTGCTGCCCAGTGCTCTGGTGGAGATGGCTTGGTTCTTGTATCCCAGAGTGGTGCATGTGTAGTTGTTGGGTTGGATGTGTGTGTGTGTTGGCTGTGGTATTGTTTAACTTCCTGGGTGTGCTGTTGTATTTGTGCTGTGCTGGTTTGTGGTGTGTGTGATGAGGTTGTGTCTATCATGTCTGTGTGTGGCTGTTGTGCTTGTCATACACACACTGATTGTAGTGCATGCAGTGCTGTGTGTATGCTGTGAAAAGTTGGCCTGATATGTGATGTCCACTATTCTAGTGGGCACCCTGTATCATCCAAGCAACCCTTATGGTGATGGTTGTAAAGTCAACCTTATAGACCAGCTATCCTTGTGGTAGAATGGACAAAGCAGTCTTAGGCTAATACTTCAGAGAGCATGTGAAGCCAATTGTTTTACCAATAATAACCCCTTGAATACCAAATGAAAGTACACCACACCAGGTGTATATGAAATATATATGTATTTATTACTAACACAACCCCTCTGCACTCTTTATGAGGTCAGAGTCCGAGATCCAGCACAAGTGACTCAATAAGCATATATAAGTTGCACAAATACAATTCTGCCCTATTGGCTTTACTAACCATATACTAAATAAGTGGTATAAGAACCACTTCAGAACAGGTGAATAGGCCTAGGGCCTAGGGAATTGCTGGGACTACACTGAACAACCACAGGTTAGGAAGTAGGAGTCTCGCAGGATGCGTGCGCAGTGTCTAAACACACATGCGAGTTCTCATAGACTTTCAATGGGAACATAAAAGTTAGAAACTAGTTAGTTTCGAACAGTCCGAGTGGACTTGCGGGGAAACCCAGTTAAAACAGGACACTTGGATAGTTATTACCCATGGGAGCACCGGAGTACTCAAGTTACCTCACCCTGGGAAGCCGGGTGCATAGGTGTGAAGTCGTGTCGGGTTTCGTCGTCGATTCCTATGGAGAGCTGCAAGAAGATGCTGCAGGCGACCAGGGGGAAGATGTCCGGATGGATCCAAGGGTGGATCGGAGAAGCGAAGAACCTGAAAGCAGAGGGGACAGAGTCTGGGTCACTAGCCAGTGACCAGGAAGGAACCAGGTGATGTCGAGCTGCAAACAGGTGAAGAAGTGAAGCTTGTCTCTGCAGCCACGTGGACCAGGAGGCGTCGACGACAACCAGGCGCTGGATACGGACTGTCCCACAATAGCTCTCGCTGTTGGCGGTGTCGGCTTCCGGATTAGAGTGAACAAGCCTTGGCAAAGGCAACCCACGCAGGAAGTGAAGATCGGCTTCTTGTACAAACCAGCAAGGTCTGGGAAGCTTCCCTTTACAGGAAAGCCCAGAGACAAGCAGCATTGTTTCGAAATGGAGTCTTCAAGATGGCCACTAGCCAGCAGACTAGCAACCACGAAGATGCGTCAAGAGGAAATGCAAGAGCAGGCCCCACGTGGCACTCGTGGAGTATGGAGGGCTGAGCTTTGGTGAACTTACGACTCGGGGTTGGGGCTTCTCAAGTCCCCATGTACAACTTCGAGGATGCCTCAAAAGCTGCACAATTTAGCAAAGAGCAAAATGGCCAGGTGTCCGGTCCCACGTCTCTCGTGTCCGCCACGGGTCTCAGCTTTGCTGGAGGTGTGAGTCGGGGTCAAAGAAGTATGAAATTCCAGTCCTGTGAAGCAGAGTTGTCGGGATCCTTCGGGAGCGTCGACAAAGCAAACCGGCAATTCGCTAAGTGGTGCCTGTTTGCACAGGGTGGTCACTCCTTGACCACAAGGGAGATTCTTCAGTCTTCTAGTTGTAGTAGAATGTCGATGTCCAGAATTTTGTTTCAGAGTTTCAGTTCAGGATAATCTAAAGTCTCCAGACTCAGCTCCTAGCTTTGTATGAATTAAAGGGGCTGGATTACCTGCTAGGTCCCTCCTATCGGTGGGACCAGGGAAGGGGGTGGTTACACCCCTTTCCCTTTGTCCAGTTTTGTGCCAGAGCTGGGGCTGGAGTGCCCCAGCAACTGGTTTGAACCGGACTATCCATGGAGCACCTTGTGTGCCCCAGGCAGTGTCTAATTTCATTAAACCCACCCTGCCCCAATACACTATAGCCTCTCTGGGGAGGTGCTAGCACCTCCCAAGTTAGTAAACCTATTGTCCAGGCCTCCCTTGCTGGAAGGGCTCCCAGCTGCAGGAGGTCAGACTTGTGTCTGTGGCAGCAGCATCCATTTTGTGATGCTGAGGCTCTGTTTAACTTTAACCGGGTAAAGCTACAACTACATCTCTTCTCCCTCTAGAAGGGTGGAATGCTACCCTGTGATGTATTTCCTATGGGAACTGTATCAATATTCCTGCTTCTGACCCTTGTCCGGTTAATAAATCAATAGTGGCCATACAACGGCAGAGAAACCCGCTTTCTGATTAGGTCATAGCGCATGCTACCACATTAAGCAAGCACTATTCCTCCAGCCCCCATAGAAAGCATACCGAGTTCTCAAAACAAATCAAACCTCCAGCAACCTGGGAAATCCCCCGCAGCTATTGTTTTGATTTAGCCAAGAACTCCAGTAAAGAATGTAAGAACGACCAGTTCTTATGACATCCTTATTGACGTATTTATGTCCATCCTTACGTCAATCTCGGCACCTTTCAGGTATAAATATTACCGACATTGCCCTAAGCAACACACGGTGGTGGTGACGAGATTGGAGCAGCGCGACTTGCCGAGGAGCCCAGCTGATAGAAAAAGCCCACGGACGCTGCCCCTCCCTTTTGACGCGCTGAGAGAGACGCTGCCTTTTCTCCTGCCGAGAAATCCAGCTCCGGCGTTTCCAGCCGCCCTCGCAGGCAGCTGGGATATCAAGCCCTGAGATAGAGATACCAACCCTCCAGCCTTCTAAATCCCAGGTACAGAACTGAATAACCCCTTACAGAGAATTCTTGAATCAGATCCTTGGCAAAGCAAACTTAACTTAAACTGCTACTTATCTACTCCCGCCCACGTATTAGGCTTAGGTCAGGTACACCGGGGTAGGCGTAGTTAGAAGCACCAGTTGAGTACGATTAGTCAATGTATATATGTATGTATCTATTTTATCCATTTTAAAGTATCATATGGCTAAGAAACCATATCAATGCGTTTACAGTATTATTTTATAATTCTGCTTTTACTGTATGCACTTTACTTAACCTTAAGTATTGCAATAATAGCGATTCATTTCTCTTGTATGAGAAAAGAGACTGATCAATAAATAACACCTTTTTATTGAACACGCCTGTCTCTTCCTTTTCTCTACAATCTGGTGAAACTAAGAATGCACGTACTGACTGAGTAAAATAAGTTGTCTTTTGTTTTCACACGACTCTAGAGATATACTCTTGATTAGGGGAGAGCAAAGTTGTCATGTTCTATGGTTGTCAGAAACTAAATCCCTTCTTGTCTATCCAGGGAGGTTAAACTCCTCCTTGCCTATTCGAGAAAGTTTCTAGTGAACTCTGAGCTAGCTGGCACACATAAACTTTAAGTCTAATATCGTCAGTAGAAGACCTAGTTAACCCCAGTCCTACGTCTATACTATTGAAGATATTATTCCAATGCGCAGAGCCTATTGGGATAATAGGAACTACACTACATGGCGCCCAACGGTTTGGATAGGCGATAAATCTAACGCAAGGCATTAGAGTAACTCAGTCGTGCTTTTTCACACAGACCCTTTTTTCCCATAATACTCCAAAGACGTCTGGAGTGGGTGAAAGGTTAAATCCGCCAAACTTAGTAGGAGGAGACTCCTATGTATGGTTCTTGGTTTATTCAACGTTGAAGGATACACTGTTCCAAAATATTGTGCATCTAATCTTTGTTTCCGTAGAAACCTGACCTGCAAATAAACAAAATAACCTTCCTGTCAGTAAAATGTCAGACAGTGAAGTAGAAAGGGAGACAGCTAGAGTAGCAGCTCAACTCCTAGCAGATGACAATAGTCTCCTACAGCAAGACCCGGGGGCAATACTAATCCCGGTCAACATAAGAAAAACTATAACTTTAAAACTTATAGAAAATGGGCTGACACCGAGAGGTGGTACAGTAATATTCGTAATTGAGGCACACGAATATCGGCAGACAGAGGTATTCTATTCATGGATAAACTTTCCAGCAGCAAATGCTGTAACAAAGGACTTCCACTATTACAAAATAGAGGAACCCCCGAATGAGTATACTCCTTTCGAGGAGGTGGAAATACCACTCAAATATCAAGAGCACTTGCTCTTGTTTAATGGCGCCCTAAAACATAATAATCACATCACCAGGCTCGGTCCACTAGGTAGACCAGGAGCAACGTGGCCGGTCCTAGCCGATACACACCACATCCAGACATTGAAGAAATGTCTGCACCAGATCTTTTAGCACAGCTAAAACAACTAATTAAAATACATAGACAATTAGTCCAATATGTAATGCGGACTTCAACAGTCCAACCAGCTATTAAAATTCCACAGCTGACCCCTACTCAGGGGAACACAAATAAAATTACACCACAGAACATACAGTCCTGTCTAGGAAAAGTACCCGCAAAACGGGAACAAATTCCATTCTGGTTAGCACAAAAAATCACTCAAATAGAGGCGGTATTTCCGGGTACCACCCCTGTTGAGAAACACAGGATTCTGACTATCTGTCTTCCAATGGGAATCGCACCACATGTGGAGGACTGTGACACTTGGGGTACAGTCTTTGCTTCCATTTACACAAAAACACATGGTGTTCCATCCATGTCAGTAATACCAGATGTGCTAAAACAAATTCAAGATGAATACGGTCCAGAACCTGCTTTAACTCTTGGTATGAAATTACTAAAAGACTTCAAACAGGTCTCGGCAATATTACTAGCCAATATAAAGGGAGAAGCAGCAAATGTGGCGATCCGCCAGAGGTTGAAAGAGACAAATATAGCAGACCAACCATTTGAAATTGCCAGAATCATAGAAAAATCCTATGAAGAACTAGGAAGAGATAGTTTGGGTGGGAAACCAGTGAAACCCCAACTAATTGAAAATCCTGAAAAGGTATTTATTAAAAATAATCTAAACACTCAAAAAAAGAGCTGGGATGGAAATAAACAATCCACTCCAAAGGAAAAAAGATTCCAAACCAGAGGAAGGTCTCCTCGGCGGAGAGAAAGATCTCCGGACCAAGGACGCAAGTCTCCCCAAAGGGAGCCCTCTGTGAAAAAATACAACCTTAGAAATAGGGATAATATAAAAAAAACCTGACAGATATCAAGATATTGATACACGTCCCTCTCAATCTTTTCAGACTTCCTCGCAGAAATCGGAAAGAAGAGGACGATCAGAACACAGGGAAGAGCACGTCAAGTCCAAAGACAAGGAACCTACTCATCAAAATAAAAAATTACAATTTCCAAAGAAGAAGGTAGCCAGTATCAAAGTAATAAAACATGCCGAGGATACTGAGGACACAGCTGAAAAACGGAGAGTGGGCTCAGACAATGCTAGACAGCGCAGCAGAAGTGAGCATAGCTCGCAAGATCCTGATGAATCATCTGGAGACAGTGGACACGAATGAATACATTCAGGTGGAAACTACAGATATCAGAGTTAGCAAACCTCATAAAATATATGAAATAACATTGCGTATAGAGGGGGATAAGACTAGGAAAATAAGGGGTCTATTTTGGGATAATCTCTCCAAGGGCTATGACATCCTTCTAGCTGAAAAAGACTGGCCACCAGAGTTTGTCAGGGAGTGCCCTCATGGCGAAGAAATAATTATGCCTGCCTTCTCTAAACATATTCCAATACATAAAAAATATACACTTGCAAGAAAGTGGGCAGTAGCCCAAGCTCCTGCATTATATAAAAACCATGTGGGATGGGATGAGGACTCTCCTCCTCACAAAATCCAGTTAAAATCACAACCTACTGCACAGGGGCAGTACCCAATTAAGCAAGAAGCTAAAAAACAGGTAAAAGAGATCCTAGATCAACTTGAATACCAGGGGGTGATTGAAACTTGCACCTCACAAATGAACAATCCTTTGTTTCCTGTCTCCAAACCAGATAATTCATATCGTCTTGTTTTGGACTACAGACACTTGAACTCATGTTGCAAAACCTTTGCAGTGCAAAACTCACACAGTGCAGCACTAATGAATAACATAGTGCGCAAAAAATACAAAACAACATTAGACATCTCTAATGGATTCTTTTGTCAAAATATAGCACCAGAAAGCAGATATTTGACCGCGTTTTCAATAAATGGCGCGCAAAAAAATTTCTGTCATTTACCACAGGGGTTCACGAACAGCCCAGGATTATTCTCAGCGAGAGTAACAGAGCTACTACAATTATATGATGATGAGGCATTATCTTATGTCGATGACATCTATCTAACAGATGATGACTTGGATACTCACTTGAAAAGAGTGAACACCATAATACTTGGGTTCGCAGCAGAGGGTTACAAATTCAACTTTAAAAAGTCAAGAATTGCCCATCTAACTGTCCTGTTTTTAGGATATGAATTATCAAGTGAAGGCAAAAGCCTGGCTGACAATTTCCTAGAGAAATGTGCTGTAATCCAAGCACCCAGAACACTAAAAAACTTACAATCAATTCTAGGTTTCCTAAATTTCGGAAGAACATACATTATAAATTATGCAGAGAGGGTCAAACCCCTCTATGATCTAATAAAACCAGATTTTAAAAGAACCAACTGGACTCAAAAACACCCAGAAATTTTGAGATCTTTACAAACAGACATGTTAGTTAAAACAAAACTACAAACACGTGACAACACACGCAATCTTGTGATTCGAGTCATCCCAGGAAGATGCGGATTCACATACCTGACCTCTAATGAGGGAGAAACGGTACCAATAGCATACAAATCACACTTGTACACAAAGGCTGAAATGAAATTTAGCCCAACGGAAAAAATTCTGACCGCGGTACAAACTGCTGTAGCGAAAGAAAGAGCCCTAGCACAAGGTAAATGAATAATCATCGTGACACCAATACCAGCCCTGGAAGCGGTAACAAAGGCAAGCATTCCGAATGCTAAAGCCCTACATCCCAGATGGATACAGTGGGCAATTTCCCTTGCTGCAACAGACGTGGTATACGAATTTGATCCTAATTTAAAAACACAAGAATTTCTCCAATATGAATTTGAATGTCCTCTGCCGACCGAAATTCTGCCTCTAGAACATTACGGCTGTATAATATATACAGACGGATCAGCACAACCCGCAGTTGGGGGTAAACATGCTTACAGTGCTGCGTGCGCGATCGTTAAAGGTCGCTGGCATGAAGGAAAATTTAGACCACTGGTCACTAAAACGCAATCTCTAGGAGATTGTACAGCTCAGCGAGCTGAACTACTAGCATTTAAGATGGCGCTTGAAAATACCGATCGAGAATTCCCCACACTCATAGTGTGCGATTCGTACTATTGCGTTCAATCTTACAATGAATACTTGCAGATCTGGGTTCAGAACGGTTTTAAAGATGCAAAAGGTGGCACAATCAAGCATAAAATGCTTTGGGAACAAGTAGTTCTTTTACAAAAAGAACTACAAAAGACTCACGTGATACATACACTGAGTCATCAACGTGATGGCGTTCACGTTGCAGGGAATTCATTGGCTGATGAGGCCGCAAAGGCAGCTGTGCAAACGGCTTCCGTAGCTGCCATCACTCGGTCAAAAACAAAAATAGACAGCGAAATATTACAGGCTGTCTGCGCTACGGTAAAAGGTGCGTTAGAAACACTCTCGAAAGGCTTTCCAGTAAAGTACTCATACATAACTGATGCGAATAACGTTCCATTTGCTCGAATCCCTGGAGTGGGGGATAGGGCTATTCCAAACATGGAACATAGGTTAGGACTCATTATAGCGGCACACGAAGGGCTTGCTTCTGTACATGCTGGCGTTTCAGCCACAGTATCATTATTAAAACAGAGATACTGGTGGCCAAGAATGAGAAGACAAACTAGGAACTATGTTCTAGAATGTGAAATATGCCAAAAAATGAAGGTATCAACAGTGAAACGACCAGCCCAGACGCCCCTTCTAATCTCAGATAAACCATTAGCCTGTGTTTACCTGGACCACTGCGGTCCCTTACAAAGGGATGGTAACTATAAATATATCATGGTCGCAGTGGATTCATGCACGAGATTCATATGGATGTGGCCCCAGCGATCAGCTGACGCCAGAACTGTTATAAAAGATTTGCGAGTCTTTATCGGCACATACGCAATTGGCATGCTGCATTATGACCAGGGTCCTGCTTTTAGCTCTCGAGCTTATAAGGAGGCCATGACTAGCATGGGCATTGCATTGCGGTACTCTTGTCCCTTTCATCCTGAGGGAAACTGAATTGTGGAAAGAAAAAAACGTGACATAAAGCAATCTATAACAGCAAAGGTATTAGGTTCAGGAGCTGGGTGGGTCAACCATTTAATAAGTGTCCAACGTAGTCTTAATAATCTGCCAAGAAATTCTCTGAGAGGTCTCAGTCCGTACGAACTATTGTTTGGGACTAGAATGTTAGTCCAGGACTTAGATAGTCAGACTTCAGTGGTTAAAGAAAAATGCTTTGATATCAAAGATCGCTTGGCTATTTTACAGGACTTAAATGAAACAAGAAAGGACCTGAGCAACATAAAGTTGAAACAACAGCCAACAACCACTGAGAGAAACCACCTGTCCCAGCAAGGCCTGTCTGGATTCCAAAGATCGGGGATCTGGTCAGAGAGAAGATCGCGGTAAAGAAGGAATTTGGGCCCTCTTACAGAAAAGCAGTTCCTGTCTTGTCTGTCAACGGGACAAGATCAGTAGTACTACCGCCCCTTGCTGGTAAAAAGGAGAACCGAGTTGTATCCATCGACCTGGTTAAACCACAATCATGTGGCCGATAACAAGTAGTAGGCCAAGTGGACTCCCAAGAAGTAGCAGAACACCAAAGTTTGCTACAAACACAGAGGTTCAAACTGAAAGACTAATCACATTTGAAAAATCTACAGTGAATCAACAAGGACTATGCAACAAAGCAATAGAACTTGAACCTCTTAAAACCCAAATCAAAACTTTTCATCAAGAAACACCAACCTACAATGAAGTAACAAATGACTATGCTGATGAAACAAAACAAATTCCAAAAGCAAAAAGTACTCCAGAAGCAATTAGAACAATTGACAGAACGGAATCAGGCTACTTCATCAACTTCGATGATTTTTCTGAGGATCCAAGTGAACCAGAAGTACAGCCGACAACAAAAACTTTTAAAGACAAAGCAAAGGAACTTTTTCATCAACTAAAAGAAACCTATCTGATTTCTCCATGGATTGAAATTTGAGTGGCATTTGGTGCATTTATCCTCATACTTTGGCTCATCATGGTACTATGCTTGGGACATTTCATTGAGGGAAAATATGCTACAATGGACACAGCAAGCCAGAATATCAACTTGGTCCTTAAACCACACACATCTTCACACGTCGAGAAAAGAGAACTTTCTTCAGTAAACTTCACAGCCAATCCTATACCCGGCGGGGTAGCTTGGGACAAAACTGAATATGAAATATATGGCCCGGTTGAGATCCTGAAGTATCCACACCAATTTAAGATTTCATTGAGTGACTTTGTAAAACCCAGCACATTTGCTGATGATTGGGACTTTGAAAGTATTAATGATATGATGTCTGATCTAGTGATGTCAGCTAAATTTACAGAACATGATTATTTATAAGGTTCATCTAATTACGATCAAATGTTTTGCTATAACCATTATGGTAACCATTATCTGCATAAATCTACCCGGCCTAGAAATGTTTTAAATTTTAACCAATGGGAACATTGTGCAACTCCACCAAAAGGCAGTTCAAAAACGTTTTATGATAAATATTCATACTTTTCAGGGTTTAACACAAGTAATGCAGAAACATTCTATTTCAAATTGTTAAATAAGACAGGAGTGAAAACCATGCTTACAAACACAAAATTGATATATTCAGACTCATTTTTTGAAAAAATGAATACATTTGGTTTTGATTTCTGGAACAATAACATTGAAACGAAAACGATCTGTGGCACAAAAGATTGGCAAGTGCAGGGTATAGAATCATTGTTTAGAGCCTGCATGATCCCAGAACAAATTATATTTTTGAATGACACAATTCAACAGACCACCTGTCTTGGTCTAGCCAAAATCAAAGACTTAAATAAACCGTCTATTCCAAAGCCAACAACGGACAGTAATAGCACTACGGATGTTGAGATAGACGTAACCCATATTTTAAACCAAAACAGAACACATCCTGATTGGAAACAATGGTTGATCTGGCCCACAGACACGAATAACTGTCAAGACAGATTCCTGAACAAAATACAGGGGTTCAAATTGACCAGGCCAGACCCTAGATACGCCCAGAGACAACATCCAGGGATTTTACTACTTACAGTGTGGGAAACTCTGCCTTCAATGGCTACATACATCCACACTGGCAGAAATTAAGCAACACCTAACTTTACTTAAAGAAGGTGCTGACTTGCGCGATTTCATTATGGGACCACGCAAACAGCGTCAAAAACGTTTCATAGCGGCCTCTATATATGCAGCTTATAACGAAGCTTGGAAAGAAACTCAAATTGAGACAGCAGAAAAAATACGGGAAATTGACTGTGTTAATTTGGAAAAATCACTTTCTGTTGTGGACAATGGGTTAATGACTCTGTCTTCCAGAAAATATTCACTGGACAGTATTGTGTCTTCAGCAATCGATATAATAGAGCAAGACTTACTGATGTTACAACACGGTCAGTCTCAATTACGTTCTATTGTACAGCTTGGCTGGACGTTACAAAATCTGCGTTCAGGCTATGTGCCTTGGCGTTTAATCAACACAACGTCACTATTTAATATCTTTAACCTTACTGATAAACAAATCAGTTTGGCACAGAAGGGTGCTGACTGTACAATTCTGAGCATTGAAAAACTTGAGAGATTACCATTGACAATGTCAGAACGACCTGTCATTGAATGGATAATACATGGGATAATAAATATTCCGATAACGACTTTCCAGTTTCAATACTGCCAAAAATATATACAGGCAGGCCAGTATGAAAGGTTGGGTAAAGGATACATTAAGTCAACATGGAACTTACCCTATACACACACATGTGTCAGTAATAAAGGACAGAGTGTATTTCTTAGTGGCAATAATTGTGCAAAATCACTAAGCGGTATACTTCTGTGTCAGGGTATAAATAAGCATGGGGCCTGTGAAGGGACTTCAAATAACCTTTCATGTCACCAGCTAGGCGCACCTGCAACACAAATAGAACCATTCTTTATGAGACTCTCGAACGGGAGTTACATTCTAATTGTAGATCACAAGATTTGTGGCTTAATGCCCGGAAAACCTTATCTCGTAAGCGTGACTACCAGGGTCATGTGCTGTGAAAGAGTATTGTTCCCGAACGATGCTCCAGACAGGGAGGCAAGGTTATGGCCCAGTTTTAATTTCTCTTCTATTCGAATTGATACTTTAAGCAGAATGAAGACTGTGCTCCTACAGACGCCAACCCAGTTGACGTCATCAAAAGAAACGTATGATCTCCAAGTTGCAAGGACAACAGCAGAGATTCATTCACTGTTATCAACAAATAGCCCCCTACACTTCGCAGAAATACTAAACGAAATCTTAAATATTTCTGATACAAATGGTATCGCAAGTGTATTTAAGACAGTTTTTTCGGGAGCTTTGACCCCATTCAAAGCCATCCTGGGTATTTTTCCTAACTTCGTCCATTCCATCTTTGGCGGACTTCCTCTCCTGTTGGGACTAGTAGCAGGCGTCCTATTTTTGCTACTTTTGCTTCGCTATGGCAAACCATGTCACAGACATGACTCCCGCAACAATGGAAGAAACGATCCTAGCTATCCGCTACCGGGAACGCATAACTAAAGTCCTTGGACTAGCACGGCTACGAGATTTAAATATGACTTGGTTTCTTTCATTCAGACCCCTGTGGCAGTCTTGTGTTATGCCTGTATTAAGGTGCTTGCTATGCGGCGAGGAATGCGTGTTGGACACCTGTCTCACACTACAATCAGAAGTGCCATTGGATGCAGAGACTTTGTTGAGTCCAGTTAAGGCTCATGCATTGTGCTGTCCCCAGCGGCTACCAATCCTGATGACGGCATTCGTGGAGACTTCACCACTACGATTGAGGGGTAGTGAAGTACAAGATGAAAGCAGCATCGATCAGGTACGAACATCTGTCAGCAATGCTGATCAAACCATCACTGAAAGCAATCATGCTCATGACTGCATGGTAGCGTCATTTTCAAACCTAGTCGAACTCTCACCAGAAGCTGTTGACTGTTTTTTCGAACATCTTAATGATATGATGTTTTCACCAGAACAGAAAGAATGACTTTGAGCAAACATGCACACAGCGTTCCCTGAACTCTGAATTTGGCCCTCAATTTTAAAAAACAAAGCCACTGAGAATTTTTTCGAGTCTGCTCCTGCAAACAGGAACTTTTTCTCCAACATCCAAAATATTTACCTTTCAGGCACTTATCTTCTGCTTAAAGTAAACTATTCTTGGAGAACAGAAAATTCTATTTTTAGGTACCTCTAGAAGACATTACCTCGACCTCTAGGTTATTTACACATACGATTGTATTTTTATGTGATGATATGGTCTCGCACTTTTTCTTCTGTATTAAGAGCCATTTCATGTGTTATTTTCGCAAATCATTCGTGCTGATATAAAAAGTGCATCCTCTTTCAATGATTACACTGCTTGAATGCATACAGTAACTATATTCATATTTTTCATGTATTACGCTAATCCAATTAATGCAAATTAATGTATTTTGGGGCGGTTTAAATATACATTCATTATTAGTTATGTTTACTATGCTTAGGTTAGTAAATATGGACATAGATTCCGTGGAGTGGGTGTGATGTATTTCCTATGGGAACTGTATCAATATTCCTGCTTCTGACCCTTGTCCGGTTAATAAATCAATAGTGGCCATACAACGGCACAGAAACCCGCTTTCTGATTAGGTCATAGCGCATGCTACCACATTAAGCAAGCACTATTCCTCTAGCCCCCATAAAAAGCATACCGAGTTCTCAAAACAAATCAAACCTCCAGCAACCTGGGAAATCCCCCGCAGCTATTGTTTTGATTTAGCCAAGAACTCCAGTAAAGAATGTAAGAACGACCAGTTCTTATGACATCCTTATTGACGTATTTATGTCCATCCTTACGTCAATCTCGGCACCTTTCAGGTATAAATATTACCGACATTGCCCTAAGCAACACACGGTGGTGGTGACGAGATTGGAGCAGCGCGACTTGCCGAGGAGCCCAGCTGATAGCAAAAGCCCACGGACGCTGCCCCTCCCTTTTGACGCGCTGAGAGAGACGCTGCCTTTTCTCCTGCCGAGAAATCCAGCTCCGGCGTTTCCAGCCGCCCTCGCAGGCAGCTGGGATATCAAGTCCTGAGATAGAGATACCAGCCCTCCAGCCTTCTAAATCCCAGGTACAGAACTGAATACCCCCTTACAGAGAATTCTTGAATCAGATCCTTGGCAAAGCAAACTTAACTTAAACTGCTACTTATCTACTCCCGCCCACGTATTAGGCTTAGGTCAGGTACACCGGGGTAGGCGTAGTTAGAGGCACCAGTTGAGTACGATTAGTCAATGTATATATGTATGTATCTATTTTATCCATTTTAAAGTATCATATGGCTAAGAAACTATATCAATGCTTTTACAGTATTATTTTATAATTCTGCTTTTACTGTATGCACTTTACTTAACCTTAACCACTTCGACGCTAATGACAAAGCCAGCTCGTCATGGGCGTTACCTGCCCTGCGCTCATGACGAGCTGGCTTTGTCACAAACAAGCCATTTGCTCCTCTTTGCGCGCACAGCAGGTAAACGCGGTAGCGCTGAAGCGGTTAAGTATTGCAATAATAGCGATTCATTTCTCTTGTATGAGAAAAGAGACTGATCAATAAATAACACCTTTTTATTGAACATGCCCGTCTCTTCCTTTTCTCTACAATCTGGTGAAACTAAGAATGCACGTACTGACTGAGTAAAATAAGTTGTCTTTTGTTTTCACACGACTCTAGAGATATACTCTTGATTAGGGGAGAGCAAAGTTGTCATGTTCTATGGTTGTCAGAAACTAAATCCCTTCTTGTCTATCCAGGGAGGTTAAACTCCTCCTTGCCTATTCGAGAAAGTTTCTAGTGAACTCTGAGCTAGCTGGCACACATAAACTTTAAGTCTAATATCGTCAGTAGAAGACCTAGTTAACCCCAGTCCTACGTCTATACTATTGAAGATATTATTCCAATGCGCAGAGCCTATTGGGATAATAGGAACTACACTACAACCCCAGTCACCAGAACTGGCGAGGGGGTAGTATTCCAAAGCGTATGACACCTTACACGACATGTTTTGATAAAGCCAAACCAAAGTTAGCATTAACCGCGAGGATTATAATGCACTTAAGAGTATATGGTATGGCTATATCATAGAACAGCTATAAGGACATGGTTCCGAAAGCTGCAGACAGGCTCAGCTCATGCTAGAGCACCATGTCACATAAAACCAAGCACTCTGCCTCCAGGATTGTTAAGGCCTGCCATAGGAGTGACTTATAGATATATATGTGTCTATAAGTAATGGTAGGTATAGGGATACTATACCTAAGCAAGGGGTGATTACACAACCTTGCCCCAGTTGAGTGATCAGCCAGTTGTGTCAATGTGGATGGCCAGAGAGGGGTGGCATAATACATGCTGCAGCCCGTGGTAGGCCTTGGATGCACCTATGCCCTGGGTACCTATGGTACACTATACAGGGTCTCACAAAGGTGACCCAATACCCAATTGGATATGTACCTAAAGTACATGGTATGAATTTAGAGAGAGAACAGCTGGGCTGTGAGTCTGATTAGCAGGCCCACGGCCACACTAAAGTCGAGAAACCAGTATATCAGAGCAAAAAGTGGGGGTGACCATAGGAAGCAGACCCTACTCTCCTACACAACCCCCCACCCCCCCAAAAATGCAGGGACATTAAACTAACCTTGACCAGTTGAGTCTTCATGTTCTAAGTGAAAATATCTGGAGAGTCCATATGCATTGTCATGGTCAGTTCCAGGTCTATGTTCCACTGTAAAGTCCATACCCTGTAGGGAAATGGACCACCTGAGCAGTTTGGGATTTTCACCCTTCATCTGATTTAGCCACAAGAGGGGCTTATGATCTGTCTGAATCTTGAAGTGAGTACCAAACAAGTATGGCCTCAGCTTCTTCAGGGCCCAAACCACAGCAAAGGCCTCCATCTCAATAGCTGACCAATGTTTCTCTCTAGGGGTCAGCCTTCTGCTAATAAAAACAATGGGCTGGTCTTGACCATCTTTATTCAATTGTGAAAGAACAGCTCCCACACCCAACTCAGAAGCATCTATTTGGACAACGAATTCCTTGGAGTAATCTGGACTTCTCAGAATAGGTGCAGAGCACATGGCCTGCTTCAAGTAATCAAATGCCTTTTGACAGCTTACTGTCCACTGAACCTTTTTTGGCATTTTCGTTGAGGTTAAGTCGTTAAGTGGTGTCACAATGGACCCATAGTTCTTAACAAACTTTCTGTAATGCCCAGACAGGTCCAAGAAAGCTCTGACCTACGCCTGGGTGGTTGTAGGAGACCAGTCCTTGATGGTCTGGATCTTACCCTCCAGTGGTTGAACCTGACCCCCACCTACAAGGTGGCCCTGGTACACAACCTTACTCTGCCCTATCTGGCACTTAGTAGCCTTGATAGTTAGGCCTGCCTTTTGCAGGGCCTCCAAAACTTTCTTCAGGTGGATCAGGTGATCCTCCCAGGTGGAGTTGAAGACAGCAATATCATCTAGATAAGCTGCACAAAAGTCATCCAGCCCAGAAAGGACTTGGTTCACCAACCTTCGGAAAGTGGAAGGTGCATTCTTCAAGCCATAGGGCATCATCACAAATTGGTAATGACCTCATGGGGTTGAAAATGCTGTTTTGGCTTTTGCATCATCAGCTAGTCTGATTTGCCAGTAGCCTGCTGTCAGGTCAAAGGTGCTCAAAAACTTGGCAGAAGCCAATCTGTCAATGAGCTCATCTGCCCTGGGCATTGGATGGGCATCTGACCTAGTGACAGCATTGAGACCTCTGTAGTCCACACACAAGCTCATCTCTCTCTTACCATCTTGGGTATGAGGCTTTGGCACCAGGACTACTGGACTGGCCCAGGGGCTCTCTGAGGGCTCAATAACTCCCAGTTCCAACATCTTTTGGACCTCTGTCCTTATACAGTCCCTGACAAGGTCAGGTTGCCTGTAGATGTTACTCTTCACAGGCAGACTGTCACCAGTGTCTACCTCATGGATGCACCAGTTTGTCTGACTTGGGGTCAGGGAAAACACATGCCTATAGGCCTGTAGAACTTGTCTGCAGTCCTGCTGCTGCTGGTCAGTGAGGCTGCCCTTCCAAGGCCACTCCATCAACTGAACCATCATCAGGGTTCTGAGAAAGCAGGTCTGGGAGAGGGTCACTCTCCTCCTCCTGTCCCTCATGTGTAGCCATGAGCAAGCCCATGTCTGCCCTGTCAACATATGCCTTCAGTCTGTTGACATGAAGCACCCTGTGGGGGCTTCAAGGAGTCCCAAGATCAACCAAGTAGGTTACCTCTCCCTTTTGCTCAACAATAGTGTGGGGTCCAGACCATTTGTCTTGGAGTGCTGCTGGGGCCACTGGCTCCAGCACCCACACTTTCTGTCCTGGCTGGTACACAGTCAGCACAGCCTTTTGGTCATGCCAGGCTTTTTAAAGTTCCTGGCTAGCCTCAAGGTTTTTAGAAGCCTTCTTCATGTATTCGGCCATCCTGGAGCGGAGACCAAGTACATAGTCCACTATGTCTTGTTTAGGCTTTTTGAGAGGTAACTCCCATCCTTCCTTCACCAGACATAGGGGTCCCCTAACAAGATGTCCAAATAAAAGTTCAAAAGGGCTGTAGCCAACCCCCTTTTGTGGGATCTCTCTGTAAGCAAACAGAAGGCAGGGCAGAAGGATGTCCCATCTTCACCTAAGCTTTTCAGGTAAATCCTTGATCATACCCTTCAAGGTCTTGTTGAATCTTTCCACAAGACCATTGAACTGTGGATGATAGGGAGTGGTGAACTTGTAATTCACACCACATTCCTTCCACATAGCAGTTAGGTACCCAGACATAAAGTTTGCACCTCTGTCTGAGACAACCTCCTTCGGAAAACCCACTCTTGAGAAAACTCACAGGAGGGCTCTTGCCACAACAGGTGCTGTTGTGGTCCTTAGGGGAATAGCTTCTGGGTATCTGGTGGCCTGATCCACTACCACCAGAATAAATCTGTGCCCAGAGGCTGTTTAGGGATCCATTGGTCCAACAATGTCTATCCCAACTCTCTCAAAGGGAACCCCCACCACAGGTAGTGGTATAAGGGGAGCCTTTGTTGTTCCACCTGATTTGCCACTGGCTTGGCAGGTTTCACAGGAGCGACAAAACTCCTTTGTATCTTCTGACATATGGGGCGAGTGAAAGTGAGGGACAAGCCTGTCCCAAGTCTTGTTCTGGCCAAGATGTCCTGCTAAGGGAATATCATGGGCTAAGGTAAGAAGGAAGCCCCTGAATGCCCCGTCCAACTTCCTGGAAGCACCAGGCGTGGGGTTTCTAGCCTCTGAATATAGGAGTCCTTTATCCCAATACACTCTGTGGGTACCTGTAGCATTCCCAGAAGCCTCAGCAGCAGCTTGCTGTCTGAGGGGTTCAAGAGAGGAGCAATCCAATTTCGCCTGCCCCAGTTCTGCCCTTGAGGGTCCCCCTGTCCCAAGAAACTCAACCTGAGCAGGCTCAAGTTCTTCTAGGACAGTTCCCTCTCGGGTCTCAAACTCAGCTTCCTGTGAAGTCTGATCCTCATCCTGAGGCAAGGGGGAAGACACTGCCTTAACCCTCTTGCTCTTTCTCTTGGGAGGCAACTGGTCCATAGTTTCAGGATCCAGCGACTGTTCAGTTTGGCACTTTTTGGCCTGTGACCTGGTCACAGCAAGGACATGTGCTGATATGCCCAGCATCTCTGCATGAGTCCATTGATCCACTTCAGACCACACTGAAGATTCTAAATCATTGCCCAACAAACATTCAACAGGGAGGTCTGAACTTACAACAACTCTTTTGAGGCCAGTAACCCCTCCCCAGGAGAAGTTAACAATTGCCATACTATGGGTGGTAGTGGCATTGCTAGCATTGGTCACTAGGTAATTCTCACCTAGTATGATCTGTCCAGGGTCCACAAAGGTAGGCGTCACCATGGTGACACTGGCACATGTGTCCCTGTAGGCCTGAGACAATTTATTGTTAATTAAAGGTGTCTGTCTGTACTTGCCCAAGTTATTGGGACTCACAGTAGAGGACATAGCCATGTCCACATCACAGACAAGGACAGCTCGAGTTGGTACTCTGACTAGGCCAGAGTCCATCTCAGTTCCCAGGGTTAACCCTACTACGCCCTTCTGCTGAGAACCACCACTATTAGCTGCACTAGGGGGAACAGTTGCCTTTGGGGCAATGGTGGTTGGAGCTGTCTCCTTTTTGGTGTAATCACTGGTCCAGTGAGTATTACTTTTACAGATATTGCACCAGGGTTTTTTTTGGCCATCTTTCTTTTTGGATTTCTTGGAACCACCCTCAGTAGAATGTTTTTGGGGACCTGTTGAAGACTTCTGGTCTTTTACTTTCTGCTCCCCTCCCTTTTGGTCTGGCTTCTTCTGGTCACCAACTTGGTTCTGGTTTTTCTGCTTCACCCTGGTTCTGAACCATTTGTCTGCCTTCTTTCCCAATTCTTGGGGAGAGGTCAGATCAGAGTCAATCAGGTGCTGATGTAGTAACTGGTTCTGACAATTATTAAGTATTTGTTCTCTCATGATCAAATGATACAATCCTGTATAGTCCTTAACTTTACTGCCCAGCAACCAGCCTTCCAGAGGCTTAGTGGCACAATCTACAAAATCAGTCCAATCCTGAGTCTGTGTCTTTTGGGTATCTCTGAACAGCAACCTCTACTGTTCAGTGGTTAGGCCAAACCCATCAATCAGAGCACTCTTCAGGACTGTGTAGTTGTTAGCATCCTCATCACTGACTGTGAGGAGCTTATCTCTACCTTTTTCTGAAAAGGAGAGCCATAAGATTGCTGCCCATTGACTTTGGGGTACCGGCTGTACTTAGCAAGCCCTCTCCAAAGCAGTTATCCATTTGTGGGTATCATTCCCAACTTTGTAGGGTGGGACAATCTTGCTTGGGTTTCTATTATCATAGGACCTATCTCTATCCTTAGGGATATTGCTGCAACCAGTGGGTTCTAACCCACTTAACGTTTGCTATCTTGCAAGAGCAAGTCTTTCTTTTGCCAGGGCAAGTTCTTGCCTCTCAATCCTCAGATTGACTTCTCTCATCCTGGCCTGATGTTCCCTCGTCTCAGGAGAAGATATTCTCCTAACAACATAAGAGCCTAGTGAGACACCCGAATGCTGAGATTCCCTGGATAGGGATCTCCTACTTCTGTGTTCAGTGTTAAGCCTGCTTGGGGCCCTGGAGGGTATTAGGCCCTCTCCATTCCCATGAAGGCTTAGGTTGGCCTGGCTAAGTGTGCCTACTTGTACCAGGTCATGATTAATATCAGCATCAGCATCTGCATCATCATCATCATCACCATCATCATCATCTACCACCTGGTTGTCTTCAGGGGCATCTTCTGCTGATGGCTGACCCTCATCTCCATTGCCTGAAGGACCTGTCTGAGATGCTTTCTTAGCATCATATTCTTCCATGAGTTCTATCAGGTGTTTGAGGGTAGGGTTGGAACCCTGTTTTAACCTCCTAGTTGCGCACAAGTGCCTTAAATCATGGAAGGTTAGGGTATCATATCTGGAAGGTATCCTAAAAGGATCTACCTCCACTGAGAGAGATCCAATTGTTTCTGCTCTCAGAGACATGATCTAGTGAGGTGTGGTGTGTGCACCTACCTACACTAAGTGTTACATACTAAACCTCTCTAGGAGTTGTAGTCAGGGTGTGCTAGGCCCTTTGCTCTACAACAACTAAGTTCAGTAGAACTTAAGTATTTTAAGACGTGTTATTATATGTACCTCAAGGTACCTTAATGTGATCTTTCAAATGATATCTCAAGATATTATGGTAAAACAATCAGCAAGCTCTTACCCCAACTGCTGCACACCAATGTGAGAAGTTGGCCTGATATGTGATGTCCACTATTCTAGTGGGCACCCTGTATGTCCAAACAACCCTTATGGTGATGGTTGTAAAGTCAACCTTATAGACCAGCTATCCTAGTGGTAGCATGGACAAAGCAGTCTAAGGCTAATACTTCAGAGAGCATGTGAAGCCAATTGTTTTACCAATATTAACCCATTGAATACCAAATGAAAGGACACCACACCAGGTATATATAAAATATATATGTATTTATTACTAACACAACCCCTCTGCACTCTTTATGAGGTCAGAGTTCGAGATACAGCACAAGTGACTCAATGACCATACTATAAGTTGCACAAATACAATTCTGCCCTAGGAGCCTCACGAACCATATACTAAATAAGTGGTATAAGAACCACTTCAGAACAGGTGAATAGGCCTAGGGCCTAGGGAATCACTGGGACTACACTGAACAACCACAGGTTATGAAGTAGGAGTCTCACAGGATGCGTGTGCAGTGTCTAAACACACACACGAGTTCTCATAGACTTTCAATGGGAACATAAAAGTTAGAAACTAGTTGATTTCGGATAGTCCGGGTGGACTTGCGGGAAAACCCAGTTAAAACAGGACACTTGGATAGTTATTACCCACGGGAGCACCAGAGTACTCGAGTTACCTCACCCAGGGAAGCCGGGTGCATAGGTGTGAAGTCGTGTTGGGTTTCGTCGTCGTCGATTCCTATGGAGAGCTGCAAAAAGATGTTGCAGGCGACCAGGAGGAAGATGTCCGGATGGATCCAAGGGTGGATCCAAGGGTGGATCGGAGAAGTGAAGAACCTGAAAGCAGAGGGGACAGTGTCTGGGTCACTAGCCAGTAACCAGGAAGGAACCAGGAAGGAACCAGGATGGAACCAGGCGATGTCGAGCTGCAAACAGGTGAAGAAGTGAAGCATATCTCTGCAGCCACGTAGACCAGGAGGCGTCGACGATGACCAGGCGCTGAATACGGACTGTCCCACAAAGTCTCTCACTGTTGGCGGTGTCAGCTTCAGGATTGGAGTCAACAAGCCCTGGCAAAGGCAACCCACGCAGGAAGTAAAGATTGGCTTCTTGTACAGACCAGCAAGGTCTGTGGAGCTTCCCCTTTACAGGAAAGCAAGAGCAAGCCCATAGCAACCAGGCAAACAGTGTTGTTTTAAAATGGAGTCTTCAAGATTGCCACTAGCCAGCAAGCTAGCAACCGCAAAGATGCGTTGAGAGGAAGAGCAGGCCCCACGCGGTACTCGTGAAGTGTGAAGGGCTGAGCTTCGGTGCACTTTTGACTTGGGGATAGGGCTTCTCAAGTCCCAATGCACAACTTTGAAGATGCCTCAGAAGCTGCACAATTTAGCAAAGAGCAAAATAGCCAGGTGTCCCGTCCCAGGTCTCTCGTGTCCGCCACAGTTCTCAGCTTTGCTGGAGGTGTGGGTCAGGGTCAGAGAAGTCTGGAAGTCTAGTCCTGTGAAGCAGAGTCATCAGAATCCTTCAAGACCATCCACAAAGCAAACTGGCAATTCGCTAGGTGGTGCCTGTTTGCACAGGGTGGTCACTCATTGACCACAAGGGAGATTCTTCAGTCTTCTAGTTGTAGTAGAATGTCGAAGGTCCAGAGTTTCCTTTCAGAGTTTCAGTTCAGGATAATCTAAAGTCTCTAGACTCAGCTCCTAGCTTTATACGAATTAAAGGGGCTGGATTACCTGCTAGGTCCCTCCTATCGGTGAGACCAGGGAAGGGGGTGGTTACACCCCTTTTTCCTTTGTCCAGTTTTGCACCAGAGCTGGGGCTGGAGTGCCCCAGCAACTGGTTTGAACCAGACTATGCATGGAGCACCTTGTGTGCCCCCGGCAGTGTCTCATTTCATTCAACCCACCCTGCCCCAATACACTATAACCTGTCTGGGGAGGTGCTAGCACCTCCCAAGGCAGGAAACCTATTGTCCAGGCCTCCCTCGCTGGAAGGGCTCCCAGCTGCAGGAGGTCAGACTTGTGTCTGTGGCAGCAGCATCCATTTTGTGATGCTGAGGCTCTGTTTAACTTTAACCGGGTAAAGCTACAACTACATGTTTTCTCCCTCTAGAAGGGTGGAATGCTACCCCCGTCGCCAGAACTGGTGAGGGGGTAGTATTCCAAAGCGTATGACACCTTACACGACATGTTTTGATAAAGCCAAACCAAAGTTAGCATTAACCGTGAGGATTATAATGCACTTAAGAGTATATGGTATGGCTATATCATAGAACAGCCATAAGGACATGGTTCCGAAAGCTGCAGACAGGCTCAGCTCATGCTAGAGCACCATCTCACATAAAACCAAGCACTCCGCCTCCAGGATTGTTAAGGCCTGCCATAGGACCGACTTATAGGTATATATGTGTCTATATGTAATGGTAGGTATAGGGATACTATACCTAAGCAAGGGGTGATTACACAACCTTGCCCCAGCTGAGTGATCAGCCAGTTGTGTCAATGTGGATGGCCAGCCAGGGGTGGCATAATACATGCTGCAGCCCCTGGTAGGCCTTGGATACACCTATGCCCAGCAGATCCACTTCCGTTCCTCAACTTCCCTTTCTCTCAACCCCCCTCTCTCTGCCAGATGCCCGTTCCCTCACAGCCGCCTCTCCTAACTGACAGGACCTCCACAACCACCGCACCTCTTTTCCTCCCAAACCTCCCACGTTCCCATGACTTCACACAGGCCTCCCCTCTCCTTCTTCCCTACCGCCGTGTTCCGCACCCTTCTCCCCCTAAATTCGTCCTTAACTCCTCTCCCTCTTGCAACACCAACAAGGACAACTCCCCCTTAACCTCCAACTCACTAACTCCCGCTCTCAACCTCCACCCTTCCCCACCTTTGAACACCACACCCCAACTTACCTCCGGTCCCCTCACCTCTCCCTGCCTTCCACCACCAATTCCACCCCCCCCTTGTTTCAATCGAGCCACCCAACCTTCCGTGCTCTGCCTCATTCTCACTGGAAAATACGCTAGACTCTCTTATCACCTCCATCTTCCAGCTTACAGCTGCCATTTCACTCTTATGCTCTAAGATCTCCACCCCTCCATGCACCTCTACTCCTTCCCAACTTCCCACGAGATGCACCTCGCCCCCTCAGCCCAATGCAGCCAAGCTCAACTTATCGTCTGCAAACTTAGTTAACTCACACAAGCCCTTGAACGCCACCCCTCTTCATCCGGCATACCCTAGCAACCCCACTATCTACACTATTCCGACCATCACCTCTGTCAGAACAAAGCATCCACCTAAACCCTCCCGAGCACCTCCGCATAAGTACAATATCCCGATCACCCTTCAGAGCCCAAGTGCCCCCGCCACCAAAACAGTCCTGACAAAGCTGCGCTGTAGGCTTCACAACGGCAGATCTGCAGTAAAACACAAACTTGAAATCTCCGATACCATCACCCTTTACAATATTGACATGCTCTTCCTCACAGAGACCTGGTTCAAAGATACCTCTCACTCTATGTTTGATCTCCTATTACCCACAGGCTATTCTATATTGAGGAATGACAGATCCGACAACAACACAGGGGGAGGTGTTGCAGTCATCTTTAGAAACGCCCTCCAACTTAAGGCTTCTCCTATCAGCTCCTCCGACACCTTTGAATGCCTTTCTCTTGAGCTTCAATTACAACACCGCTCACCCCTCAGATTCCATGTCATTTACCGCCCGCCCCGTAGTGGCCCCTCGTTTATGGAAAATCTCACTGACTTCATCAGCGACCAATACTCGCAAAGTGTCAATCAGACCTTCGTGGGTGACTTCAATCTCCACTGGGGCGTACCGCAAGACTCCTCTGCGAACTCACTGGCCACCTTCCTCTCTGCAAACGACCTTATTCAACACTGTTCTGAATCAACACACTCTAAGGGCGCAATCCTGGACCTTGTTATTTCTAAAGCAGGCATGCTTTCTACCACTACCCCAATTCATGTAGATTGGTCTGACCACCTCCTCGTCCCATTCTCTCTTCAACTTTCACACTCTATAACTCTTGGCCAACCCAAGAGGGTCAAGAATTACCGCCCCATCTCGCTCCTCCCGTTTCCAGCCAAAGTCATCGAGAAGACCGTCAACAAGCAGCTGGCCGCCTTCCTCGAGACAAATGGATCCCTCGACCCCTCACAGTCTGGCTTCCGAGCCAACCACAGCACCGAGACCGCCCTCATCGCTGCCACCGATGACATCCGAGCCCTGCTGGACAACGGTGAAACAGCAGCCCTCATCCTCCTAGACCTCTCCGCGGCATTCGACACTGTTTGCCACCGCACCCTAGTGCAGCGCCTCAGCAACATCGGAATCCAGGAAAAGGCTCTGGAGTGGATCATCTCCTTCCTCGCTGGAAGGACACAGAGAGTACGCCTGCCACCGGTCAGATCTGCAGCCACGGAAGTCATCTGCGGCGTTCCTCAAGGCTCCTCGCTCAGCCCCACCCTCTTCAACGTCTACATGAGCCCCCTTGCGGCCATCGCACGCCAACACAACCTCAACATCATCTCCTACGCCGACGACACCCAGCTGATCCTCTCCCTGACCAACGACCCCGCCGCCGCCAGAACCAACCTCCACGAAGGGATGAAAGACGTAGCCGAGTGGATGACGACCAGCCGCCTAAAACTGAACTCAGACTAGACGGAAGTCCTCATCCTAGGCTCCTCGCCCTCCGCCTGGGACGACTCCTGGTGGCCCCCGCCCTGGGCACCACACCCAAACCGACAGACCACGCACGCAACCTGGGCTTCATCCTGGACTCCTCCCTCTCCATGACCAGACAAGTCAACGCCGTCTCCGCGTCCTGTTTCAACATCCTGCGCATGCTACGGAAGATCTTCCGGTGGATCCCCACCGAGACCAGGAAGACGGTCACCCAGGCCCTCGTCACCAGCCGACTGGACTACGGCAACGCCCTCTACGCCGGAACCACCGCCAAGCTCCAGAAGAGACTCCAGCGGATCCAGAACGCCTCAGCCAGACTCATCCTCGACATCCCCCGACGCAGCCACATCTCCGGACATCTGAGAGACCTGCACTGGCTCCCCGTCAACAAGAGAATCACCTTCCGTCTCCTCACCCACGCACACAAAGCCCTACACGACCAAGGCCCGAGCTACCTCAACAACCGCCTCAACTTCTACGCTCCCAAATGCCACCTCCGATCGACCAACCACGCCCTCGCCGCCGTCCCCCGCATCCGAAGAGCGACAACAGGAGGAAGGTCCTTCTCCTACCTGGCCGCCAAGACCTGGAACACCCTCCCAACCGACCTTCGCCTGACCCAAGACCACCTCTCCTTCAGGAAGAAGCTCAAGACCTGGCTGTTCGAGCAGTAGCGGCACCCCACCCCCCCCCAAGCGCCTTGAGACCCTCCGGGTGAGTAGTGCGCTCTATAAATGCCTTGATTGATTGATCTCCTGGTTCCGTGACACCAAAAATATTGATGTCGGTCCCCTCTGTGAATCAGCTTTGTTATCACTTCCGAGGCTAGACCCGAACCTAGCTGTTGACGATCTCACCTCCCAATGCCTCACAGTTCTTGCAGCTGAAATTAATAACGTCGCTCCACTCAAAAGCAAAAGGACAAGGCCCACTCCCTCAGCACCTTGGTTCAACAAATCCCTTTATGAGGAAAGGAAGCAGCTAAGATTCCTGTAGAAACAATGGAGGCAAGTGCCCTCCACTGACAATGTGGACATGCTTCGCTCAGCAAGATCCAAGTACCACAAACACATCTTCTTTGAGAAAGCGGCGCACTTCAAAACCCTCCTTGACTCTGCCAAAAATAGACCCAAAAAACTTTTCGATCTCATCAAGATTCCTAGCTGCCCTCCCCCAACCTCCAAGGTGGAGGATTCTACAAAGAGAGCAGCGGATTTCGCTATTTTCTTCGATGAAAAAGTGAAATCACTTGTGGATCAGGTCGCTCATCCTACCCCTCCAGAGGAGCCCAAATCCCTAGCCATTTGGCAGAGCTTTGACCCCATATCTGAGGATGCCCTTCTCAAGTGCATATGCGAAACAAGTCCCTCCAACCATTCTCTTGACCCTATCCCAAGTGCCATTGCCATTGACTTCTATACCCATTCCCTTTCATATTGGACCACTCTGATCAACCTCTCCCTCTGGCAAGGCTCCCTTCCTGTCTCCTTCAAAACTGGGCAGGTCACCCCACTGCTTAAAAACCCCACAGCTGATGCGAATGACCTCAACAACTTCCGTCCCATCACTAACCTTCCCTTTCTTGCGAAGATCACAGAAAGATGTGTAGCAAAACAACTCTATCGTCATATCAAGGACAATGATCTTCTTGACAACTGTCAATCGGGATTCATCCAAAACTGCAGCACTGAAACAGCCCTACTGCAAGTGGTTGATGACGCGCTGAGGATACTCGATTCAGGGGGGTCCTGTCTTCTAATTCTCCTTGACCTGTCTACAGCCTTTGACACTGTCAATCACAATACCCTCCTCAATATTCTTCAACAGAGAATGGGCATGGAGGGCACTGTGCTTAAATGATTTGCATCGTTCCTCTCGGACAGATCTCAAATGATCAAAATAGCGAACAGTCTTTCTTCTCCTGTGGCGGTAGGTCAAGGTGTTCCCCAAGGATCTATACTTGCACCCACATTGTTCAATCTCTATTTAGAACCACTGGGAAATCTCCTAAGCAAATCCGGGATTCACTATCACCTCTATGCAGATGACACTCAACTCTACCTCAAGGTTGCCTCCACTCACGATCTCTCCATCCTAAGTTCTACTCTCGACTCCATTCAAAACTGGATGTCAACTCACCAACTGATCCTGAATCCCTCCAAAACTGAATTCATCCTCTTCTCCTCCTCACTCTCTCCTCCCCCGGTTCAAACATGGATGGATCAGATGAATCTGCTGAACAACAAGCCCATCATTGTCGACAGCGCAAAATCCCTTGGTGTCATACTAGACAAAAAACTCAATCTAACTCCCCACATCAATTCCATTGCAAAATCTGCTTGATACCAACTGCGCCTTCTTTGGGGAACCCGTCGCTTCTTCCCGGAGCAGGACCTTATAACCTTGGTGCAATCGCTGGTCCTCTCCAGACTAGAATACTGCAATTCTCTTCTTACTGGCCTCCCCAAATCTCACCTGTCCCCACTTAAGTCTGTTTTCCATTCTGCAGCTCGGTTCATTTATGGGGCCAAAAGAAGCGATCACATCACACCGATGTTATCCACCCTCCACTGGCTTCCCCTCGAGGCTAGAGCTATCTACAAGACCGCCTGTATCACCCACAAAGCCTTGCACTCCTCCTCTCCTCGCTACCTGGCGAATAAACTGAAACTCTCTGGAGGCTCTAGACCTTCACGCAATGCGGAGAACCTTCTGCTTGAACCTCCCACTTTCAAGAAGGAAAGAACGATGGCCCAATCCTTTTCAGGCAACGCAGTGAGAATCTGGAACTCCTTACCGCCTCAGCTCCGGACCACCGCCTCCTCCCAGGCCTTCAAAAGGGACCTCAAAGTTCTCCTCCTCCAGAGACACCTCCAAAAGTAATTCACGTCCTCTTTGTTATTTGAAGGAAGACCTCCCACTACTGAAAAACCTACTCACCATGGAAGTGCTTTCCCAGTGTGTTCTTGTGGTTGGAATGCCTGCCTTTCTTTATGCAGTATTTCCCATGTACTTGTGTTTGGTACCATTTTGTAACATGCACACACCACTTGGCCCTTGTAACACACGGTTTGCTACCTCTCACATGTTTTTGCCTTTGATACTTGCACAAGTGCCACCTTTGCCTACGTAACGCTTGTTTCCTGTGCCTGAGTGTCTAGCTCATATTGCAGTATTATACCTCAAACTATACTTTGTTTTCCCTTATATCCTGCACACTTGTCACTTTTTCCTCTTGTGCACTTTTTACTACCTCATGTATTTTTGGTTGCTCACAATTTTTACTACCTCATGTGTTTTATTTGCTCACAATTGTCACTTTTACCTTATGTAACGTAACGTCTACTTTTGTAATCAGTTCCTGTGTAATGTTCTCATCATGTATCATTTGTGTTCCTATTGTGAAGCGCTCTGACGCCTTCGGGTAAAGTCTGCGCTATATAAAAATGCATAAATAAATAAATAAATAAATGCCCTGGGTACCTATGGTACACTATACAGGGTCTCACAAAGGTGACCCAATACCCAATTGGATATGTGCCTAAAGTACATGGTATGAATTTAGAGAGAGAACAGACAGCTGGGCTGTGGGTCTGATTAGCAGGCCCACAGCCACTCTAAAGTCGAGAAACCAGTATATCAGAGCAAAAAGTGGTGGTGACCATAGGAAGCAGACCCTACTCTCCTACATATGTGGCCTTGGCATTGCCTGATGTGCATACCCTGATGTCCTGTGGTGTTTGTTGATTGGTGTTTCATGTGCATCTGTGGTTGGTTTGATGTGGCAGTGAGGGTTTGTCCTGATGCACTTCTTGTGTGATATGTGTTATGGTGTGTGTGTTTTGTTCCTGAGTGATGATGTTGTGAACTCCTGTTGTGTCTCTGCTCCCATTGCCTTTCCCCAGTTTGGCTGACAGGGTGTGTCTGTTTCTGTTGGAGTTCAGTATGTGTTCCTGTAGTGTTTGTGTGTTGTTCTTGTGCAGGCATCTGTTGAGTCATCCCTGTGTGTGTGTTGGGTTTGTGGCTACACCCAGGGTGTGTGTTTGTTTGTGTGTGTATGTGCTGGCAATGATTGTGAGCCTTCAGTGTGTGTGGCACTGGCGTTGTGTCTTCCTTATCAGCCACTCCTGCAGTGTCTGTCACCCTGGCTGTGTGTTGTGTGGTGCAGGGTGTGTATTGTGCTTGCTTGCTGCAGTGTTTGTTGCTTGTTGGTGTGCATGGGGGTGCACAGGATGGGCACCTGCCCTGTGACTTGATGGGGTGTGTTGCTGTGTGGTTGGGGGTGGTGTGTCCCTGTGGTGTTTGTGCCCTGCCCATACCTTGGAGTGGCCCTGCCTTCTGCATAGTGCGCATGTGTTGACCGTGGAAGTGACATGACCGGGAGCGGGACGTTGCTGCTGGTTGGCGGTCGATGTGTGTCCCGGATGCTGAGGGGTGCCTTGTTGTCAGGTGGGTCATGTGTGGGTGCCCTTGTGGATGTGTGGTGACCCCCAGCAGGGCGTCTGTGTGGTGATTGTACGCTGTTCCGGCCTGTGTGTTGTGTGTTGTATTTGTGTAGTTGCGTACCTGCGGCGGTGTCCACAGAGGCCCATCTGGAGGTAGTGTTGTAGGAGGTACATCACCGGATGCATATGGAGGGCTGGGTCCATGGCGTTCATGACCGGGTCTCAGCTATCTTGCTCCGCTGTCGAGTTTCCTCCTGCTTAGGTTCGGCGGGGTCTCCGCTGCGGTGCGTCTGCTTGTTTGGGCCATCCTAATTTGTGTAGCGGGCGGACGTCATTCTGCACGGCGGTGAGTCTCGATTGGCTCACACCGCCGCGGTTGCTGGCGCACTTTGATGGCGGTGTGCGGCGCTCCGCGGCGGACGGGAAATGACCTATGTTTTGCTATCCTAATGTGGCGTGGCGGACGTGAGTACCGCTGCTCGCGGGCGGAAAAAGCTGTTTTTTCGCTCCCCCACCACCACGGTGCTGCCACCGCCTGACATCCTAATGGGCCCCTAGATGTCTGATGACGAGTTTGACGGGCAGTGTTACTCCATCACAAATGTGATGGATATCCCATCCACCAAATTACAATTCCATTATTTCCTATGGAACTTGCAATACGGTGGATGGGCTATCTAAACGGGAGTACTTGGTGCTCAGATTGGGTGCAATAACAACGTTCTGTCCCAGGACACCAGTGGTAAAAAGGTCTGATTGGCAGAATCTGAGCCCAGGATCCCCTCTGCCCAAGGGCTACTGCTGCTGAGGGCTAATAGTGAGAATCAAGTAAGGGGAGAAGAGGTGTTGGACAGGCCACATGAAGGGCTCGCTCCCTCCCCGCAGGACAGGGCCCGGGCCACCGTCAGCACCATTGCCCGGCCCAGCCGCCATCTTGGACACGGCACCACGCGGCCGCGCGGCCTCAGCCCGACCCCAACCCTGGGCCTGGCCAGGCCCCGACATCCCGGCACCACCCTCCACCCAGGAGGTGAACGGACCACGTGTCTGGACTCCCTCATCCCAGACCTCCCGACCTCCAAGAGCGAGGGTCCGGACATCAAAGGGCGCCAGACCTATAACTGAGGCCGCCCCAGGACAGGAAGGCAGTTGTATCCTGGAGTCGAGAGACACCGCGACTAACTCATCCTTAACGGACTGCTGGCGCTGCCACAGCCCTGCCTTGTGAACTATTGTCCTGCCTGCTGGCGCTGCCGCGGCCCTCTGCAACCTTCATCCTCGTGGGACCTGCTGGCGCTGCCGCGGCCCTCTGCAACCTTCATCCTCGTGGGACCTGCTGGCGCTGCCGCGGCCCTCTGCAACCTTCATCCTCGTGGGACCTGCTGGCGCTGCCGCGGCCCGTTGTAACCTTCATCCTCGTGGGACCTGCTGGCGCTGCCGCGGCCCGTTGCAACCTGCATTCTCGTGGGACCTGCTGGCGCTGCCGCGGCCCGTTGCCACCTACGACCTCTTCGGGACCTGCCGGCGCTGCCGCGGTCTGACCCATCCGAACACCGAGCTCGAGGATTGTGAGCTATCACCGTTACACCTCAGTACCCGTGGGTACCAAGACTGTCCCGCTACCCCCTTCCCTTACTAGAGACTAGAATTGAGAGGATCATCGTGTCCTGATCGCCTTGTATCGTACCACTCTACTACCAGAAGTGCCTATAAAAGGTGTTACCCTGATCTTTGTGTGGTGTCCATCTGTGGGGGGGAAGTTACCTGTCTGTGCGATCACTGTGCTCGGCCGACCCTCCAGGTCCCCGTCTAACATTGGTGGCTAGCGGCGCGATCCGAACCAACGCGTACCGTACAGACAGTAACTCACCCTACGACTAAAACCACAATGACGACCAAAGAGAGCGGATCGGCGGAGAAGTTCCAGATGGAAAAGCTGGAAGAATACAACCACCGAGAGCTCAAACAATTTTGCATGGACTTAGGCATTGCTACCACCGGGCTAAGCACAAAAGAAGACTTCAAAAACGCCCTAGAGGCCTGGACAGAGACAAATACCGCAACCCCCCGGGACCCCACAGCCCCGGAAGTCAACACCACCCGGACGGAAGAACGGAGAACAGGCCCTTCCCGTGAAGAGATCCAAGAGCGGGAAAAAAATAGATTACACGAGTTAGACTTGGCACGACTCAGATTAGACGGAGAATTGAAACTGGCGGAACAAAAAATAAACTTAGAACACTTACGGCTCAGAGAAGAGCGAGAGGAAAAACAGAGACAGAGAGACCTCGAAGAAAAAAGACTGGCATACGAGCACGAGTGCAAACTAGAGGAGATAGAAATACGCAAACTGAACAAAAACCTAGGGGTGCCCGAGCAACCGCACTCCCCGGGTCCTACCGAGCAGAAGGTCCACATCCCCAAGGATGTGGTCCGAGAATATCACCGGAACGACGACATACAGCAGTGGTTCAAGGCCTATGAGATTGCCATGACCGCCCACCGGGTCGCTCGAAGTGACTGGGGAGCCGGTCTATGGGGGAGATTCGTCAATGAGGGTCGTGATGCCCTGCTGCAGCTTCCGGACCATCAAATGACGTCCTATGACCACATGAAGGCCGCCCTCCTCAGTCGATATGGGCTTACACCCGAAATGTACCGCCAGAGGTTCCGCAACTGCACCCGGATCCCAGGTACGACGTGGTTGGAATACGTGAACTATTTCAGCCGAGCCTTCGAGGGGTGGATCAAGGGTAACAACGTAACCACTTACGAACAACTCTTCAATCTCATTGTGTGGGAGCACCTCTCCAACAACTGCTTCGTCGAGCTCAGGCAGCACCTCCTCGACAGTAAATTGACTGAACCCCGGCAGCTCGCCACCGAGGCTGACCGGTGGGAGAGCACCCGAGTGGCCCGGAGGGGGCCGAATGAGCAGAACAGAACCAACCAAGGTCATCATCGTCCCCGAGGAGGAGGAGGAGGCCCGGGCCGGGGCAGAGACGCCGTCCCGGCCGCGCCCACTAACGCCACCCCGGCCCCAGCAGGCCGGGGAAACCCCCCGATGCGCCCGGGGTTCCGAGCTAACGTGACGTGTCATCGATGCCAGCGAGTCGGCCACTATGCCAGTGACCCGACCTGCCCGAAGAACCAGGTCCCCGGGCCCCGCCAGATGGCGGCCGCCGCCCTGGGAGAAGAACAAGTCTCCGAAGACACGGAGACCTATGAGTCGGAGCAGTTCGAGTGGGAACCCGCCGCCATGACCCTGGCATGCCTGGGAGGAAGAGACATGGTCCCGCGGACTCCCCTGCCCGCCAACACTCGGAAGTACAGCCAATGGGTGAGCATCAATGGGCGCAAGGCCGAGGCCCTGCGTGACACCGGGGCCAGTGTGACGGCCGTCCGTTGTCACCTGGTGACCCCAGAACAAATCCTACCAAACGTACTTTGCCCCGTCCGATCGGCAGATAACTCGGAGAGCCTGTGTCGGATGGCCTGCGTCCCCTTCGAATGGGGAGGAGTGTCCGGCATGCTGAAAGTAACTGTCCGCGACGATGCCCCCGTGGACTGCCTCCTGGGGAACGATCTCGAGAGCTCCCCGTGGGCCGCTGTGGAAAGAAGAGAGCATCTGGGGATGTTGGGTCTCCCGGACTGGGCGTGCGTAACCACCCGGTCCATGGCCACCCGCACCATCCCTAGACCAGAAGAACCAGAATGGGCAGCACCTCCGCCCTCGATCACTCCAGAAGAAGACTTCCTCCAGACCGACCACCCGGACCCCACCACAGAGGGGTCCACACAGCCCCCCGAGCTTCCCGACCTGGCTCAGTGGCGTCAAGAAGGGGGGCCCACCCAGGAACAATTCCGGCAGGAGCAAGAGACCTGCCCCTCCCTCGAGGGATTGCGACAGCAAGCGCTCGCCCAGAGCCAAGGAGACACCACCGGGGCCCACTGGGTTTATTGGGACAATGATCTCTTGTACAGCGAGCAGAAAATCGCAGAACTGGGGGCCGGGCGAGTGCTGGTGGTGCCCCTCCACTTCAGAGACTTCCTGTTGAACCTAGCCCATGATGTCCCCCTGGCCGGGCACCTGGGCCAAGACAAGACCTACCACCGCCTGGTGACTCACTTTTTTTGGCCCAAAATGAGAAATGACGTCTCCAACCATTGCAGGTCCTGCCCGACCTGCCAGGCCAGCGGGAAGAGCGGCCGCAAACTCAAGGCACCCCTACAACCATTCCCCGTGGTGACCACCCCGTTCGAAAGGGTGGGAATAGACATTGTGGGGCCCCTGGACCCCCGAACAGCACAGGGGCATCGCTTCATCCTGGTCCTGGTGGACCACGCCACCCGCTATCCTGAGGCGGTCCCCCTTCGTACTATAACAGCCCCAGTAGTGGGTCGAGCCTTGATGGGGATCTTCTCTCGAGTGGGCTTCCCCCGGGAAGTCGTCAGCGACAGGGGTACGAACATTATTTCAAAGTATATGAAATCCCTCTGGCAGCAGTGCGGAGTCACTTACCGCTTCACCACCCCCTATCACCCCCAGGGGAACGGACTGGTTGAGCGGTTCAACCGCACCCTCAAGGGGATGATCATGGGGCTGGAAGAACCCCTACGCCGCCAGTGGGACGTGCTACTACCGTGCCTCCTCTTCGCCTACCGAGAAGTCCCCCAGAAGTCCCTCGGCTTCAGCCCCTTCGAACTCCTGTACGGACACCCCGTTCGCGGGCCTCTCAGCCTAGTGAAGGAGGAATGGGAAATGGCCCCCCTAAAGACCCCTCCGGACGTCTACAAATACCTCCTGACCCTCCGAAATCAGACCCGGAAATTCAGGGAGATCGCTAAAGCCAATCTGGAGGCCAGTCAAGAGGACATGAAGAAGTGGTACGACCAACATGCCTCCTCCATCGAGTTTGAACCGGGTCAGCAGGTATGGGTGATGTCCCCCATCGAACCGTGTGCCTTGCAAGACAAATGGACGGGGCCCTTCAAGGTGATCGAGCGCAGGAGTCCCGTCACCTATCTCATCAACCTGGAGTCCCCCCGGAACCCCCTCCGGGTCCTCCACGCCAACAGGCTCAAACCCCACTTCATGCGCTCAGAGCTCAGCCTGCTGATGGCGACCGACAGTGGCACAGAAGGAGACTCCGAGCCCCTCCCTGACCTACTGAGGACTCGGGAAAGAGATGGCTCGGTGGACGGGGTCCGACTCTCCGAGGCCCTGACCCCGGAGCAGCGTCAAGATTGCCGGGCCCTCCTGCTGCCGTTCGCAAACCTGTTCTCCCTCGCACCCGGAGTCACCTCCTGGTGCCTGCACGACGTGGACACGGGGGACAGTCCTCCTGTCCGACACCGGGCGTACCGAGTACCGGATCGGGTACGTACATGCATCCAAGAAGAAGTCTCCAAGATGCTCGCCCTCGGGGTCATCGAGCCTTCGGACAGTCCCTGGGCCAGCCCGGTCGTCCTGGTCCCCAAGGCCGCGGCACCGGGCACCACGCCGGAGCTCCGATTCTGCATCGACTATCGGGGGCTGAACGCGGTCACCCGAACCGACGCTCACCCTATCCCCCGAGCAGATGAACTAGTCGACCGCATGGGGGCAGCCCGCTACCTAAGCATCTTTGACCTGACAGCGGGCTACTGGCAGATCGGCCTCACCCCCAGGGCCCAAGAACGTTCCGCTTTCTCCACCCCGGACGGGCACTACCATTTCAGAGTGATGCCCTTCGGCATGAAGAACGCTCCAGCCACCTTTCAAAGACTGGTGAACCAGGTATTGGCGGGCCTCGAAGAATTCAGCGCCGCCTACCTGGATGACATCGCGGTATACAGCTGCCACTGGGCAGACCACCTCCACCACCTCAGAGCGGTCCTGCAGGCCCTCCAACAGGCCGGCCTCACCATAAAGGCCAGCAAGTGCCAAATCGGCCAGAATCCGTGACCTACCTCGGACACCAAGTGGGGAGCGGTCTGGTGGCCCCCCTCCAACTCAAGGTAGCTGCCATCCAGTCCTGGCAACCCCCCGAAACACAAACAGAGGTCCGAGCCTTCCTGGGGCTCACCGGATACTACCGGCGGTTTGTGAGGGACTATGGTAGCATTGTGGGGCCCCTCACGGAACTCACGTCTAAGAACAACCCAAAACGAGTCAACTGGACACCCGACTGTCACGCGGCCTTCGAGACGCTGAAGGCCGCCATGTGCACCGCTCCGGTGCTCCAGGCCCCCGACTACAGCCGCGAGTTCATCGTGCAGACCGATGCCTCCGACCATGGTATTGGGGCCGTCCTCTCCCAACTGAACCCCGAAGGAGTGGACCAACCCGTGGCCTTCATCAGCAGACGCCTACTGCCCCGAGAACAGCGCTGGAGCACCATTGAGCGAGAGGCCTTCGCAGTGGTATGGGCCCTCAAGAAGCTCCGGCCGTACCTCTTCGGAACCCATTTCCGGGTACAGACAGATCATCGGCCCCTGCAATGGCTCATGCAGATGCGGGGGGAGAACCCCAAACTATTGCGATGGTCCATCTCCCTGCAGGGGATGGACTTCACTGTGGAGCATCGCCCTGGCCAAGACCACGCCAACGCGGATGGCCTGTCCCGCTTTTTCCGCCTCGACGAGGAAAGTCCCCAAGAAGATGGGTGACTCTCCCCGCCTTCAGCTGGGGGGGACGCATGTTGGACAGGCCACATGAAGGGCTCGCTCCCTCCCCGCAGGACAGGTCCCGGGCCACCGTCAGCACCATTGCCCGGCCCAGCCGCCATCTTGGACACGGCACCACGCGGCCGCGCGGCCTCAGCCCGACCCCAACCCTGGGCCTGGCCAGGCCCCGACATCCCGGCACCACCCTCCACCCAGGAGGTGAACGGACCACTTGGCAGGTCAATGGGAGTAAGAAGTGTCGATGGCTCTCCCCCGCCAGGTGCCGAGCACCCCCAGCCTCCTCGGGCGCTGGCTCCACCCCCCTGCTGGGTGTCTGGACTCCCTCATCCCAGACCTCCCGACCTCCAAGAGCGAGGGTCCGGACATCAAAGGGCGCCAGACCTATAACTGAGGCCGCCCCAGGACAGGAAGGCAGTTGTATCCTGGAGTCGAGAGACACCGCGACTAACTCATCCTTAACGGACTGCTGGCGCTGCCACAGCCCTGCCTTGTGAACTATTGTCCTGCCTGCTGGCGCTGCCGCGGCCCTCTGCAACCTTCATCCTCGTGGGACCTGCTGGCGCTGACGCGGCCCTCTGCAACCTTCATCCTCGTGGGACCTGCTGGCGCTGCCGCGGCCCTCTGCAACCTTCATCCTCGTGGGACCTGCTGGCGCTGCCGCGGCCCGTTGTAACCTTCATCCTCGTGGGACCTGCTGGCGCTGCCGCGGCCCGTTGCAACCTGCATTCTCGTGGGACCTGCTGGCGCTGCCGCGGCCCGTTGCCACCTACGACCTCTTCGGGACCTGCCGGCGCTGCCGCGGTCTGACCCATCCGAACACCGAGCTCGAGGATTGTGAGCTATCACCGTTACACCTCAGTACCCGTGGGTACCAAGACTGTCCCGCTACCCCCTTCCCTTACTAGAGACTAGAATTGAGAGGATCATCGTGTCCTGATCGCCTTGTATCGTACCACTCTACTACCAGAAGTGCCTATAAAAGGTGTTACCCTGATCTTTGTGTGGTGTCCATCTGTGGGGGGGAAGTTACCTGTCTGTGCGATCACTGTGCTCGGCCGACCCTCCAGGTCCCCGTCTAACAAGAGGAAAAAGCAAAGAGGAGGCTAGCAGAGAAAAGGAGCCGAAAAGGAGCAATGGTATAAAAATTGAAGCATCAGCAATTATCTGGAAGGGATTGAGGGGCCGAAACAAAACCCAAAATTTAGAAATCATTTGGTGTCGCTATCTGGGATGGGCATGTTTGTTCTGAGCTGAAGTTCCTTGTACATTGATTCATCAAGCAACAATTATTTATTGCCAATTGAGAACGGCTTGAGACTAAAGTAACCAAATGTTTTTCCAAATCTCTTAATTAGGGCTCCCAGTTATATGGTATTTAGTTTATCAACATTTCCATCTTTATTAATCCATATTTCTTTTTTGGTCAATTTATCTGAATTTATCCACATTTATTTTTGTTGCAAGCAAAAGAAGAGGCTGCAGCTAGTGTTTTCCCCATTAATTTAAATTAAGGAAACACAATGTATTCATCTGAAAACGTTGCCATTGTAGTACAAGCACATGTGCATTTCAAGAGACATTAAGGACATTAAGGCTCTTTCTGGTTTGTAAATGAAAGGAAGACCACTGAAAACCCGTTCAGTGTTTGCCGATGACACTGGAATGGCCATGAGATTCCAGGAAAGATTACACAGTGTTGGCCTTTCTTGCTTCTGAGAACACAAGTATTTCATTGCACTGATCTCTTTTTGTGGAACAATGTGCATTGGATAACGGCATACCATTTCTTGTAAATAGTTAGACTGCTTTTGCCCCAGCCCCGCTGACCTCCTTGAAATTATCTTTATTCATGCCCTCTCTCACCGGCCATGCAGATTTCAGTCAGGTGCTGGGGTGCAGAATATCCAAACAGCATTCATGAAACTTTGTTGGGCACATTTCGAAGGTTCTCTCTGCTTTCAAAAGAGCGCTGAGGTCATGCCAACTCAACCCAACCCACTTCACAGCAGCAGTGTGCTGCAGAGAAAGCTTGTCTGCCCCTCCACCACAGTAAAACTATTTTGACATTCTTTGTCTGAAAACCTGTGAGTGCCCAAGTAGCCTTTAAAACAAGCATTAGAAATGCAATCGGGCTCGGATTTATTTGAGTTTGAGCTAATGGCATTGTAAATGCCAATGTCTTTTTGCCATGTGTTATGGAGTGTGTGCATGTGGTGTGTAGTGGAAGTATCTTGGTTGAATTGTAATTTTACCAATGGTGGCATGCTGTGCTTTATATGAATATGTTTAAAAGTAAAGTGTACCATACTGCGATTGCTTGGTGGAAAAGTGCACTGCCGGCTGGAGGTGTGTGTGCCTGGTGGAAGGGTGCACTGACGGCTGGTGGGTGTGTGCTTGCTAAAAGCGTGCACAGATGGATGATGGTTGTTGGTGTTTGTGCATGGTGAAAGCATTCATTGACGGCTGGGGGTGTGTTGTTGTGTGTGTTGTTTTCTGTGTGTTGGTGAGTGTGTGGTGGTGAGTCTGTGGGGGTGAGCCTGGGGAGTGAGTGTGGTGGTGAGTGTGTTGTGTTGAGTGGTGACAAGTGTGTGGTGTTGAGAGACTGAGGTGTGTGGTTTGTGTGTGCGTTATGTGTGTGTGGTGTATGTGTGTGTGGTGTTTTCTGCACACTCACACACTGCCCCTACACATTCACACACTGCTCACCCGCACACTCCCAATGTCACCCTGCATAGTCACACACTGTTTACCCTGCACACTCATTCTGCACACTCACACAATGTGCACCCTGACACACTGTCTCTGCAGTCACTCTGCACTCACTGTCACTCTGCACTCACTGTCACTCTGCACTCACTGTCACTCTGCACTCACTGTCACTCATTGTCACTCTGCACTCACTGTCACTCACTGTCACTCTGCACTCACTCTGCACTCACTCTACAGTCACTCTGCACTCACTGTCACTCTGCACTCACTGTCACTCTGCACTCACTGTCACTCTGCACTCACTGTCACTCTGCTGTCACTCTGCACTCACTGTCACTCTGCACTCACTGTCACTCTGCACTCACTCTGCACTCACTCTACAGTCACTCTGCACTCACTGTCACTCTGCACTCACTCTGCACTCACTGTCACTCTGCACTCACTCTGCACTCACTCTACAGTCACTCTGCCCTCACTGTCACTCTGCACTCACTGTCACTCTGCTGTCACTCTGCAATCACTGTCACTCTGCACTCACTGTCACTCTGCACTCACTGTCACTCTGAACTCACTGTCACTCTGCACTCACTCTGCACTCACTCTACAGTCACTCTGCACTCACTGTCACTCTGCACTCACTGTCACTCTGCACTCACTGTCACTCTGCACTCTACAGTCACTCTGCACTCTACAGTCACTCTGCACTCACTGTCACTATGCACTCACTGTCACTCTGCACTCACTGTCACTCTGCACTCACTGTCACTCTGCACTCACTCTGCACTCACTGTCACTCTGCACTCACTCTGCACTCACTCTACAGTCACTCTGCCCTCACTGTCACTCTGCCCTCACTGTCACTCTGCACTCACTGTCACTCTGCACTCACTGTCACTCTGCACTCACTGTCACTCTGCACTCACTGTCACTCTGCTGTCACTCTGCACTCACTGTCACTCTGCACTCACTGTCACTCTGCTGTCACTCTGCACTCACTGTCACTCTGCACTCACTGTCACTCTGCACTCACTGTCACTCTGCTGTCACTCTGCACTCACTGTCACTCTGCACTCACTGTAACTCTGCACTCACTGTCACTCTGCACTCACTGTCACTCTACAGTCACTCTGCCCTCACTGTCACTCTGCCCTCACTGTCACTCTGCCCTCACTGTCACTCTGCCCTCACTGTCACTCTGCACTCACTGTCACTCTGCACTCACTGTCACTCTGCACTCACTGTCACTCTGCTGTCACTCTGCACTCACTGTCACTCTGCACTCACTGTCACTCTGCTGTCACTCTGCACTCACTGTCACTCTGCACTCACTGTCACTCTGCTGTCACTCTGCACTCACTGTCACTCTGCACTCACTGTCACTCACTGTCACTCTGCACTCACTCTGCACTCACTCTACAGTCACTGCACTCACTGTCACTCTGCACTCACTGTCACTCTGCTGTCACTCTGCACTCACTGTCACTCTGCACTCACTGTCACTCTGCACTCGCTGTCACTCTGCACTCGCTGTCACTCTGCACTCGCTGTCACTCTGCACTCACTGTCACTCTGCACTCACTCTGCACTCACTCTGCACTCACTCTGCACTCACTGTCACTCTGCACTCACTGTCACTCTGCACTCACTGTCACTCTGAACTCAGTCTGCACTCACTGTCACTCTGCACTCAGTCTGCACTCACTGTCACTCTGCACTCAGTCTGCACTCACTGCCACTCTGCACTCTCAATCTGAACTCTCAAACTGCACTCTCAATCTGCACTCTCAAACTGCACTCTCCACTCTCAAACTGCACTCTGCACTCTCAAACTGCACTCTCAAACTGCAATCTGCACTCTGCACTCTGATTCTGCACTCTCAATCTGCACTATCAATCTGCACTCTCAATCTGCACTCTCAAGTCTCATACTGCACTCTCAAACTGCACTCTCAAACTGCACTCTCAAACTGCACTCTCAACTCTCATACTGCACTCTCAAACTACACTCTCAAACTGCACTCTCAAACTGCACTCTCAAACTGCACTCTCAATCTGCACTCTCAAACTGCACTCTCAAACTGCACTCTCCACTCTCAAACTGCACTCTGCACTCTCAAACTGCACTCTCAAACTGCAATCTGCACTCTGCACTCTGATTTTGCACTCTCAATCTGCACTATCAATCTGCACTCTCAATCTGCACTCTCAAGTCTCATACTGCACTCTCAAACTGCACTCTCAAACTGCACTCTCAAACTGCACTCTCAATCTGCACTCTCAAACTGCACTCTCAAACTGCACTCTCAAACTGCACTCTCAATCTGCACTCTCCACTCTCAAACTGCACTCTGCACTCTCAAACTGCACTCTCAAACTGCACTCTCAAACTGCACTCTCAATCTGCACTCTCAAACTGCACTCTCAATCTGCACTCTCAACTCTCATACTGCACTCTCAAACTACACTCTCAAACTGCACTCTCACACTGCACTCTCAATCTGCACTCTCAAACTGCACTCTCCACTCTCAAACTGCACTCTGCACTCTCAAACTGCACTCTGATTCTGCACTCTGATTCTGCACTCTGCACTGCCCGTAGTCCCATCACACGCAGGCGGCTATGCCCGAAAACAAATGGAAGCGCACTAGCTGGTAAAACAGTCCTGAGGGTTAATGCTCCTGCTGCTGAGGTATGGGTGTTGCCTGCAGGTCTCAGGGAAGAATCCAATGGACAAACCTAGGTGAGCGACTGTACATTCTCTAAGCTCCGTGTTTAATTTGCAGATCACACCCTCGTATCCGGGTAAGATAGCTCAGTTGGTTAATGTTGCTGCAATCTTTGTATATTCACGAGGCAACAGGGTTGAACGCTGGTCGAGTACATCAGTGAGTTAATGGTTCTTCAGCCAGTGTCTCCTTCTGCCCATGGTTACGAGGAGCCAAAGCAGGGGCCAGGCCCACCCAAATGTGAACTTTGGCCCACTCAATCACGGCAGAAGAGGCCACGGAGAAGGCACCTGTTAAGTGCTCCATCAATCTCAACGTCAGCATGTCGAAATGTTGTTTTCACCGTCTTTAAAATTGAAAATGGGTTTTGGGGTTACAGTTGAGAGAGGAAACAAGTTAACAGGGACAGCCAAGCTCAGGCTCTGGCTTGGCTCTTAGAGCCATGCACAATCCGAGCCCTGAAAATGTTTGCTATGTAAAACATATAACAAACATCATGTAATTTGTTATTTATGGTGTAGTTTTCTCAACTATTGGGTGAAACCTGACGATTTTATATCTCTGCAACTGTAATGCTTATATAGAGCTTCATGCCTCTGACGCGTCGCCAAAGCGCTTTACCGAACGGGTACCATCTGTGAGGAAGTGCTTGATCGCAATAATTTGCAGAGGTCTTGTGGGAAGAGTTTAGTGTCACTCATGAGTGACTGACCAGAGTGGCCCTCTTATTCTGTCTGTTCAGTAGTGGAGAGAAGAGAGTGAGTGATAGCGGACACATGGTTTAACATTAGTTGGTTTCTAACACACACACGCCCGCTTGTAAGTATGTTAAGTTGCATGTGGCTGCTTTGAAACGGGCATCTTTTACCCAATTCGAAGCGCTCCATGGTGCATCTAGCCAGCTCCTAGGCACTCTTTATTGCATCTGTCCTGTTTCGCCGATACAGATGAGGGAGGGGGCCTGTCTCAGCGCCGGATGAGTGAGGCTAATGAAGCCCTTTCCCGGCCTGGCATGCAGCAGCTGCGCGCTGAGCGCTGCTGAATGGTGAACGCGCCCGGCCATCTGGATTCACTTACGGAGGCACCCTGACAGCTCCTAATTATAATTAATGTACTTCTTTGCGCGCACACGAACGAAAAATGCCCAAAATGGCGGACGAAAACTACATTTACCCTATCACTTCAAGCCTATTAAAACGACACCACAACGAAGACGAATCACTGGCCAGATGACAGAACACACTAAGGAATGTGTGGAATTTGTCTCGCCAAAGCCCTAGGAGATACTTTTTTTTTCTCTTCTTTAACATTAGGATCTCGAAACTCCTCCCACTTACGTGGGCGGAGGCCTCGCCCTAAAAAAAATAAGTGAACAATGTTCCCTTTCTTTAGGTCGAAAGGGTGAGAAGCACAGCTTTGGAAAGTGAAAGCTACTCTGTGGGAAAAGCTTTCAGGAAGGCTATCAGGTTGCAATGTGCCATTATGTTTGAAATATGCTCTAAGTACTCCCAGTGTATTCTCTGCGTAATGGGAGAGTGAGTAGGGCGAATGAGGGAACACTGAAAGAATACTGGAGCCTGTACCAAAGTGCTGCTAAAACCACAAGTATTGCACGCATTGAACTGGAAATTGACACGTGTGTACACTCTAATGCCTTTCACCCAGAGAAAACTTTATAGGTCATAAAGCTATGATTGTCACTCTTTCTGCTATATGTCCAACGTCAAAAAAATATATCCCTTTACTTTCAAAAATACTCACCTTTTTACTAAATGCACAAAACATTATACACAAAGTCTGTTTTTGACTAAAAAAATCCACATTTTATTTTTAGATAAAGCATTTCAGCACTGAACATAAATATACCATCATTTAATTTCTTGTAAATGCTACAACTATTGTTTCCCCAACCCCACCGACTTCATTGACATTATCTTCATGTATGCCCTCTCTCACCAGCTACACTGATTTCAGGTGCTGGGGTGCAGAGCATTGGAAAAGTATTCCTGAAACTTTGTTGTGCACATTTTGAAAGTTCCCTCTGCTTTCAAAAGAGCCTTGAGGCCACTCCCACCCAACCCACCTCAGTTCATCACCTAGTGAATGAACAGGGGATGAGAATGTTGCTGCCTCCAAGAAAAGAAAACGCAGATAGTCCCCATTAACCGCACTTAGTTACCCTACCACTTTCTCACCTTGCAGTGGTCCTGTCACTTGTGAACACCCCTCTTCTCCTTTGTTCTTGTGACCCTATTCTTGGCTAATGGCGTATTAGTGCCACTGTGATGGGGAGGAGAGCGGTCTTCACATTCAGAGCCAATTAGAAAAAACCTGCTCAGGTGTGTCAGTACTTTTCAGTTTCTTTTTATAAATACAGATAAAGGAAAAATAGTTTTGCGTCTGTATTTATATGGAAACATCAGTTTAACCAGAAGCCTTACTATTAAGTCTCTCGTGTACCTCCACCACTACTGTAAGAAGGTGGGCTCTTCATTCCCAATTCCAGACTCTTGGGGATCAGTCAGCTGGCGTATTGGACTATGGGGAGAGGGGTCGTGCCACAGGACAGTTATTTCAGAAAGTCAAATTCAGCATTGGCTTCAAGGAGTGTTTGTTTCACACCAGTCTCACGTTGTCATTATGAGTGTGTGGCTTTGCAGCGTCTCCTGAATTTACTTGGGGATCTGATTTTTTTACTTACTTTTGCAACTCTTTAATGTGTCCTCAATTGAACACAACACATATCTTAACTTTGGCTCGTGTTTTATCTGAAATATTTTGACACCTGATATTTTTTCCTGGCCCGCAACATTATTGCGTCCTGCTTTTGTCGTCGCATGCAACAATGTAGAACCGCCTAGTTATACATGAAACCCTTACTTTGTTCTATTTCTGGTGCTAGCATAAGTAAGGATTTTATCACTGCACATTTTATAAGTTTGATCATTTTTAGGTCGAAGACTTCGCCGTCTGGTTTGCTAAACACATCTTGGGGACATTCAAAAAGCTTTCCTGGGAATGTATTCTGTCGGTTGCTTGCCATTACCTCTGTGGTTTGTAACTCACATGTTTTGGCTTTCTGTTTGCTGGCTCTTTTCCTCTAGGCTGTCCAACTTGAGTTTTTCCCTCCCACTGCCCAAACCTTACAGCATTCTTTCACGAACTTGGGCCCCCATTAGGATGGCAGGCGGACTTTGCCCGACCGCCATCCTGACGATACGAGGGACTGCCCGCCATAAGGGCGGGGGTCCCGTGCCTGGAATTAGGATGCGCCCGCCACAGTGGCCGGCGCATCCAGCATTCCTGACATTGTGGCGGGCGGTGCACTCAGCACCGCCCGCCACAATGGCAGGAAGGACGGCAGTGCACTTCCATGCACAGCATGGCAGGCACAGCGCGGTGCCTTCCATGCTGTGCATGGAACTGCTGGGGGGTATCATAGGTACCCCCCATGTGCACCCCCCACCCCACCGGAGTCCATGGGGGCCCGCATCGGGCCCCCAATGCAGACTCCGCATGCCTTTCCGTAGCGGCATTGCCGCCACGGAAAGGCATTGGAAAAAGGCCATCCTAATATGGCTGGCGGTGTCTGATAGACACCGCCAACTTAGAAAACCTTTTACGCCCGGCGCGCAAGGCGCCCGGGGTGGAAAAGCGGCGGACGGTCTTTCCGTCCGCCGCGGACCCCCCAGCCATACTAATATGGCAGGGGGTCATTCCGGGACGGATGGCGGGCGGTTCGCCCCCGCAAGGCCGGCGGTGGCTACCGCCGGCCTGGCGGGGGCAAACCGCCCGCCATCCTAATGGGCCCATTGGTTTCTATAAACAGTCCTTAAATCTTGTTCTTATCTTGTCCCATTTGCTGTGCATTCAAAGACAGAGGTCAAATGTCAGGCTCAATCTTACAGGGAGCTTGGTGTTTAATTTTCTTTATATTACTTCAAAGTCAGAGAGTTTATGTGACAATCCTGCTGAGTAGGGCTCGATCCCTTGGGAGTAACGTCTCCTCGATGCTCTCAGAAAGAATTTTTTTTATATTTTTTCAATGAAAAGTCAATGTATTTGATTCAAAAGTGGTTATCTTTATTCTATATATGTTGTATTTTATGCTTCATATTGTTTTCTTCATAATATTTTAAGACGTTATCTTCATGTCTGCCCAATGCATTTAGGGCGTTTGCCCTTCATCAGGGGACTTGTTTCTGAAAGCATCTAAGTATGGCACATATTTAGTAAATCATTTTCACACAATGAATACATGTATTAACATCTCGTGATAAGAGCAAGCGGTATCATGTGATTCGAGAGTTGAATCATGAAAAGGGCGGATTTTAGGCAGAGGTTTGAAATCAGTGGTTTATGTGATAAAACGAAAGAAACAGACGAAAAAATGTGAAAAAGATGATGAAGAACGGGTGCTAGTGTCCAGGTGAAAGCGGACGGTAGTACTTCAAGAACGTGCGCGCATTTTGTTATTATATTCGAGGTGACCCATGGTGTCTGAAGGTGCCCGAATGTGATCGTGAGACGTCACTCTTTTGAACATGCGGTAAAAGAGTGCGTTCCCCTCAGCGAGACTTGGTCTAACCTGTATGCTTAACGTGCGAATCCACATTCGGAAACGTAAGATTCTAAACGATGATCAGTAAAAAATGCAGGTGACAGTATCGTTAATAAAGAGCCAAAGACTACCGTACTAGACAAATTTATCCGCGTCTAAACCGTGGCGCGTACGCTTACCGGAATTTGTGCAGTGACCGATCCTAATCTCTGTTCCTCATGAGGGGTAGCAGTGGTTATCACCACGTGAACGGCGCCATGATTCGAATGCCGATGTTTTCAAAGACGGATCCTACCGATTGGAAAGTCAGAGTCATGTGACTTTGGAAAACGTAAAGCACATGTGGATAGGTGGCAAAGTGTCATGTGACGCGTGATGTGCTGGATTAGTGCGCTCTCATTTGTAAAACAAACTTTATCGGTCGGGTGTAAATTAACACGCCGGGCATGAAACGCTGATACATTCCTGTAACAGTTTCGTTCAAGAAAACAAGAAACAGGTGTATGTGTGAAAAAATGGGTGATAAAATACTAGAAAGAGAAACGTGTAGAAGTGAAATAGAAAAAATTGATAGAAAAAATGGGTAGAAGTGAATAAAAAAATGGCAAAGTCAAATTCATAACCAATACACTATGAGTTAAGAAGTAACATCCATGAAATTAAATACAATTTAAAGATAGCAACTAAATTCCAAACGTTCATTTAATCCTTTGGGCTGTACAGATTGCAGACGGTGTATCCAATACGATATATCCAAAATAGTTCTCGTCTCAGTAGATATTGGGCATTGTCTCGTCTAGGTAAAACTGGTACCATTTCCAAAATGCAAAAACGTAATTGGCTGGGATTGTGGTTCAACACGTTGAAATGAGTGGTCACTGTGGATTTTAGTGTTTTTGATCTAATATTACTTTTATGTTCCACGATTCGAGTTTTTATCTTTCTAGCTGTTTTGCCCACATATGCGAGCCCGCATGGGCATTTTAACATGTTAACGAGACTGGTGCTGTCACAAGTTCCAGTTACGTTGAGTTTGATTTTGGTACCATACGATGGATGAGTAATTTCTTTTCCTTTGATAATGGAGTTGCAATTGTCACAATTGTGGCACGGAAGTGTACCTTTGAATTCTTTTGTGATGGTGCTGGTCCTGGCATTTAGTAGTTCCTTGATGTTTTTCGTACGTTCATAAGCGAATCTAGGATTCAGCATGAAAATGCCTTTGAAATCTTCCTTCAAGGCAAGTAGAGGACAGTGTATTAAAATAACTTTTTTGATACGGTGACTTCTTGTGGAGTATTTGCAGACAAACACTGCCCTAAGTTCGTCTTTTTCATGTGCTGGTGATAGCAATTGCTCTCGGTTTAGTTCTTGTACTCTGTTAGCGGCCTGTTCCAATATGGGTTCAGGATATCCTCTGTCTTGGAATTTTTTGATGGTGATGGCTTTGTGCAGTTCATAAACTTCACGGGAAGAAGCAATGATTTGATTCGCAGTAACTGTGAGAATGGGAGATGCTTTTTGAGGGACGGTTGGTGGAAACTATGAAAATGAAGGAGATTGTGCCATACTTGGTTGCTTCAGAAACAAGTCCCTTGATGAAGGGCAAACGCCCGAAATGCATTGGGCAGACATGAAGATAATGCCTTGAAATATTATGAAGAAAATAATATGAAGCATAAAATACAACTGATATAGAATAAAGATAACCACTTTTGAATCAAATACATTGGCTTTTCATTGAAAAAATATAAGAAATGTTCTTTCTGAGTGCATCGAGGAGACGTTACTCCCAAGGGATCCAGCGATATCTTAGATTCACACACCCTCAGCACAGTGGGTTCACCTCGAGGGCACCACCTACCTTAGGAATCGAACTTTGATCTACCTACCTTCAAAACCTGAGTGCAATTTCCTAACTCCATATATTGGACATCAAAAATCATGCTGAGTACCCATGTAAGAGGACAGGATGTAGGATTTTTTTTCTAGCACCGAACAAAAAAATGAACTATGCTGATGTTTCAGAGTAGCTCACTAGGTGATGACATTTGCAAACATTATCATTTTTGTGGCACACATTATCGTTTTAGGTGCAAATGTAATGGTCATTTCAATTGAAATGTCTGTAATAGAAGCACACTAACACATCATGCATACTCCACCCTAAGCCACTCCACTCCACTTGATGCCCTTCCACTCTATCCCACGCCTCTCCATTCTATGCCACTCCACTCCACTCTACATATTGCCTCTCCACTTTTTACTCCATACACTCTAAAACACTCTGTGATGCCACGGCATTCAACTTCAAGACACAACACCCCACTCCACTCTATGCCCCTCTACTCTACATTACTTACCCCTCTACCCCATGCCAATGTACCTCACTTCACTCCAATCTATTCCACTGCACTCCAATGTACCCCATCTACCCTACTCCCACTCCTTTCCCTACAATTGACCCCATTTACTCCACTCCTATCTACCCCACTCCACTTCAACCAATTTACCCCACTCCATTCCAATTTACCCCACACACCTTAACTCCACTACACCCCACCTCAATCTACCCCACACCACTCCAATTTACCCCACTCTGAATCAATCTACCTCACTCCACTCCAGTATATCCCAATCCACTCCACTATGAACCAATCAACCCCACTCCACTCCACTACGATCCAACCTACCCCACTCCACTCCAATCTACCCCACTCTACTCAAATCTACCACACTCCACTCCATTCCATCCCTCTTCACTCTCTCTAATCTACTTTTTTCACTCCAGTCTATCCCACTCCACTCAATCTAACCCAGCCTCCCTGACCAATAACTGCAAAAGTTTGCATCCTCTGCCAATGTAGGAAAGGTAAAGGTCTGCAAAGTTTCATGGAGATTCATAGTTACCCCCCTCCAGTCTAGCCATTGTACTCCAATCTACCTCATTCCACTCCAATCTACCCCAATCCACCCCAATCTAAAAACACTCCACTCAAATCTACCCCACTCTGCTCCAATCCACCCCAACCTACTCCACTCCAATTTACCCCACTCTTATTTACCCCAATCCATCCCGCTCCACTGAACCCAAATTCACCCCACTCTACCCCAATCTACCCCACTCCATTCTATTATAGTCCAGGCCACTCCAATCTATCCCAGTCCAATTTACCTGACATCATTCCAATTTACCCCACTCCATTGCAAAATTTCTTACTCTCCACTCTATGCCACTAACTATTATCCATCCTGAACAGCTGCCACACTGGTGTACTACATTGCTAAAATAAGTGAGACCTATTGACTTTGCCATTCATTGTTTGGTATTTGGAAATACCAACTCTCTGGGTTGTTGTAGTGGTCTGGCCATGCCTCCATACAAAGCAACACTCCCAATTTATTTGGAAAGTTCAAGATTTTTTGGTTACAAATAGATGCAGTTGTACTTCCTCATTACATGTTTTCCACTTAATTGCAAATGAATGGGTATAAACTGTGTTGGGGTTGTGTAGACGGGCTGAGGGATCACTAATTGTCAGACGTGGTCAGGGTGAGAGAGGCCTAGAAGGTGAGAGTGGACATAGAGAGCTTTGAATCATTTAGGGTATTTGAGGAATGGGTGTTGTTAGGCCATTCTGTTTGTGAGTAGCATAGAGATCATAAAGGGTATAGATGTGTCAAGGAGTTTACAAGGTGTAAGGATTATTGTAGCAGCTAGGCAGATGCTACTGATTTGTAGAAGGAAATATTGTAAGGGGCAATATATACACATTGAATTTGGTGGCCAGGGCCATTCACTGTCAGGTGTGGTTGGTATATGGTGTGTAGGGAAATGAAAGTTGCCACCTAACTGTCAGTGTTAACTGTGATCAAAGAGTAAAACAAGGAAGGTAAAAATTATTTATATGTAGGAGGATGAGCTTGTAAGGCAGAAATACTCATATGGCCGGGGGGGTTGCTTGCAGCCTGCAGACATTTACTCGGTGCTCCTTTGTGAACAGCAGCACTGAGCTGTGCTTGATTGAGCACTAGCATGCAGAAAGATGTTAAACAAACTGGCAAGTATTTAATTACACTTTAAGAGAAGTGAAGGAATAGTAGCACACAAGGTGTCCTGCACCACTTGCAGCCTTGCCAAGTACCAAGCATTATGGGTTTGTGCAATACATTGTAGTGCATCTCACAGCATTCCTGCACTAAAATGCATGTGTCAAACAAAAAAAGCTTGAGGCACTTTTCTTTCAGTGATACTTGAGTGCAGCCAGCACTCATTTGTTTAATCTTATTACAGTCTGTGCTGGCACTGAGAAGTGGTGACAGGCATTGCCATGGAAACCTCCTCCGGGCCCAGCTTGCTGAAGCGTTTCTTCCCTGTGTGTAGTCAACATTCAGCATGATTAGGCAAGCTGAGTTTAAATCACCACTGCGTATAGCCTGTGAGCCATATACACAGACTTTTAAACCCAGGGGCACACTGGTCTACAATCTGACAGCAACAGGACTGCTCTTGCATATCATTATGTGGAGCCTTTTAATGGCTGCTTTTCGGTCTGTTGTTTGGGCAGGTGAGCCATTTTTACTGCTGATTAACCTAATATGAGCACTTTTGTGTAGTGCCCAAAACTCTGGCCACATATGTTGAGGAAAATATATATATCACCCTATGTGTGCACTTAATACACATCTGACATTGCCTGGACAAGCTTCAGAAACTGTTCAGAATCAACTTAGAGGTCACTTTATTTTTCTGAATACCATGTTTGCTTGCTCATCAGGTTGTTCATATCTCTTACACGTTTGTTGTATAATTGGCACAGTGCATAATTAGCATAGTGCCAAACTTGCATCTCTCTGTTGACCATATTTGGCACCATGTCCCTTTTAGTTCTGTTAGGGTGGCATTACTACGTATATGTATGATCCAGAAACCAGTCACTCAGGGAAGAAGCAGGCTGAGTGCACCAGTGTGTGCACTGACTTATTACTTGTGGCCCAGCAAGCATGCATGAATACAGACAAATACATGTAATTCTTTCCCTGAGCAAACTGTTGTATTGTGTTTTTCTTTCCTTGCTGCTTGGAGGGTGTAAAAGTATTTATTTCCCTAACAAATGGTGTCAGAAGTGGGAAGATGTGAAGTGTTGCACAGGTAAAGGTAAGTGAGGTGACTACCTTGCTGCTGTGGCCTTTCAATGCGTAGAATATAGTTGGTAGTGAAACAGGACTGAGAAGTAACTACGTTACTTTGAGTCAGTAATATTAAACTTACTGTGGCTTATCCTTAAGGAGGACTATTATCCATGCAAAAGAGTCTGTGCCAGGAGGGGATTTTTTTCCCCAGAAGAAGAACCCCTCCTAGGTCATAGTGAGTGGAGTGTCTGATTGGCAGGACAGAGGGAAATTATTTTCAAATATTGATCAATGACTGCATTTGAATTGTACTAATGGTGATGTGCAGATATGTTTTGTTACATTTGCATAATGACTGTGTTTCTGTGAGTAACACATAAAAGTGTCAACAGTTGTTGATCTCTTTCTCCCTCTCGCTAGCCAATGCATAAACTTTTTTTCCTTACAGGAGAACTTTGCTGGATTTATCTTTCACGGTGTAAGTGCACACATTGTGAGTAAAAAGTACATTTCATTGAAGTGGATCTCTGAGACAAACAATGGTAAGCCCACTAGAAAGTTGTTTAAAAAGCTGGCAGGAGAGAAAAGTTAAAAAATGATCACCAGATAGATCTGCAGAAAAAGGTTAGAATATTAACTTCTCCAAATTATGTTAAGTAGTGTGTGTAGTAGTGTGCACAGGGAGAGGGAAGGCAAAAAGTGTAGCTTTAAGAAAGCCTAGATGTGTACTGAAGAGAGGCAGCACCACACAGAGCTGTAAGAGCAGATACATGCCTACATTCTATAAATTGCATTTATAACATAATAATTTTAAAACTTGCTTTACCAGTAAAAAAAACACTCAATAGGAGAGGAGTAGGCCTCACAGGAAAACATTATTTTGTGTGTTTAACACCACCAGGGCATGTAAAAAGAAGAAGTACATGCCTAATTAGCTAACAAGCACCTACCTTAAAGGTGACTTATATGTAATAAAAGAAGAGTTGTTTAAGGCTTGGGAAGTACTTTTAAATGCTAAGTCAAAGTAGCAGTAAACTACACATGCAGGCACAATGCGCAGGCCTGCAACAGGTTTGAAAGCCTACGTTCGAGGGTGGCACAAGCAGGCCCGCTAGTAGCATTATCTAATTTGCAGGACATGGGCACATGGTATACACCAGCAAGTGAGCTTTAACAAGCTGCTGAGTGCCACCAAATAACTGATATTGATCAAGGTCTGTTCTTGTGGCCTTTTTAGTGCACCATCCAGCAAACAGGGACAACTAAGATTAGCATAAGGGGTGATTAATAAGGGAGGGAAAGCTAGAAACTAGAGTTGACACAGAGTACAGCATGCCATCCACCCACGCTACGGCAAATTCATTCACTTTACATCTCTTTAAAAATACCCATTTGACCTGGGACACACTGTGGTAGTTTTCAGTTCAAACATGGTGTTCATAAGATTTATGAGTCCATGTGCAGGGCTATAAATAGTCTAAAGCCCAGGAACAGAAATGGCACAGACAAGCAAAATGTACACACTTGTATTAAAAGTCACAACGTACACACTTGTATTAAAAGTCACAAGTCTTGACAGTTTAGAAATATTTTTTTAGTATTTTGGATAAAAACAAGATAAATGGCAGGACTTTATTTCCTTTTTATACATTATTTTACAATTTCTTCCCTTTGGAAGCACATTTGTGGTTTTGATTGTAAATAAATCCTTATTTCTAAAGGGTAAAACAAACATTTCTATGTTACACTGTAGGATAATGTTCGCAGCAATAAATGAATCAACGTAGAATGTAAATCTATATAAATAAAAATGTAAATGTTCGTTTGTTCAAAATCGTAAATCTCCGAAAGTTCTTCACCGATTGATTTGAAATTTTGACACAACATTGGATTCGATTAAGTGCGTGTTTATATATACACAACGTTGGATTTGAATACGCCCGTGTCCAATACGCGTGTGTTTTTAATCGAAAGGCCGAACAGACCCTATCGATTTGATTAATGCGCAACAACTACAAGGCACGCATAGTGACAATAGTCTAGATATATTAGGATGGATAGTTGGTGCCAGGATGGCAGACCGGGAAGTGGGTGAAGGGAGGGGGGAGGAGTTGGTTCACTTTGCAACATTAAGAAGGGACGCATAGAGACAATAGTCTACATATATTATGACAGACAGTTGGTGTCAGGATGTCAGACCGGGAAGTGGGTGGAGGAGTTGGTTCACTTTGCAACATTAAGAAGGGACGCATAGAGACAACAGTCTACATATATTAGGATAGACAGTTGATGTCAGTATGGCAGACCGGGAAGTGGGAGGAGGGAGGGGGGAGGAGTTGGTTCACTTTGCAACATTAAGAAGGGACGCATAGAGACAATAGTCTACATATATTAGGATAGACAGTTGGTGTCAGGATGGCAGACCGGGAAGTGGGTGGAGGGAGGGGGGAGGAGTTGGTTCACTTTGAAACATTAGTGCGTGTTTATATATACACAACGTTGGATTTGAATATGCGCGTGTCCAATAGGCACGTGTTTTTAATCGAAAGGGCGAACAGACCCTATCGATTTGCTTGCTGCGCAACAACTACAAGGGATGCATAGAGACAATAGTCACTAAAACATATTGTATACCCACAAGCATTGTGAAATTAAACATATTAGAAATGTGCGCTTACTCTTTTCTTTCTCTTCCATTTAACCAGACTGAGCTACAGCAACGCGTGGCCGGGTACAGCTAGTTATGAATAAAGATATTATAGTGTAAAGTTACAGCTTACAAAAGACGTTTTGTACGTGCTATGAATAAATGCATCTGAAGCCAATTGGTAGCTTTGCATGAAATAAACTCATCATTAGATTTAAACTTAATTAAAGAAATTAAACATTTCATATAATAAAACAACAACAAAAGTGTTAGTGCCTACGGCTCAATTTGGCCTACTACCACAAATTGTTCTCAAACATACATACATTTAAATTATTTTTATAGTTAATTTTATTAAATTTGTTTTTGCATTTTTATGATCTTTATAATGTATAAGATAACTACTGTAAATAAAAGCAATGTACCTATTTCCTATAAAAATTTGAAGCACTTCATTTTCACGATGCAGTACAATGTAAGGCAATTTGCAACGTGTGCAAAGTGCACATTCAGATTTCTGTGCTAAATGGACAAATATGTTGTGAACAAAATAAGAAGATTTTGAGCTCTAACAATGCCAATATTCCTGCATTTTAGTGACAAAATTAAAATGTGAGTTCTTGTTTCAGTGTGGCCTAATGGCTATGCTAAGAAGAGAGTTGTTATGGATTTCTAGGTGCATATTGGCATTATGAACTAATGGTGTTATTGGGTGCTACAGACCACACTGCACAGAAATACAAAAACAGCAACATTTAGATCCTACCTTTCCAAGCATACTCAGTCCGTAGTCATGCTTTTTGCCATGCACAGCTCTGATGGGACTGAAAGGGGTCAAACAGTGAAAAGCGACTGAGGGTAGTACATTTACGACAACAGATTTAAGTGTCAAAGGCCGAGTTCAGTATTTAGCACACTGGCGTCACACGACAGCAGGTCATCATGTATACTTCTACATTTTTAAATATGTAAATGCAATTTATACATTTATTCTATAGGCATTGAAGTAATAACAAAGAAAATAAACAAGGTGAACTGGTTGTAGGGGAAGATATTTATTTTCAGCAGTTTTATTTCTATTTTGGTCTGCAGCAAATTCTTCATGTAAAAAAAGTCTTTAGCCTCACATGTACAAACAGTCTTGTGTCGTATTAGCTTTCATGGCACTGAACCCTAGGACAGTTTCCTAAATGTAAAGCAAAAGCACACTAGAGTTCAACTTGTTCTAAATAGCCCTCCTGAAACTAGATTGGACACACAGGTGAGTTCTAAGTCCGAGTATGGGGGCAGTGTTTCACTGAATAGGAACTTGCTTCAAGTACCACCACAGTGCACAAACGAAACTGGCTAAAGGAAGCATTGAAAATTCTGTTAGAGGCAGAGTGGACATCACTATTTTCTTGAGAAACAGTACCTTTGGGGAAGATATGCAAAGTGGGGCTTGTCCTACTAAATAACATTAACAAGGGACGAAGTATAGATACCAGAGAGGAGACAACAGTATGGATCTGTGTTATTGTTGCAGGTGCCAAGAGATTTACAGGAGAACAAGCGCTACATGAGGAACACTTTCTAGAGAAAACAAAGGATCAGCATAGCGGGACACCCATCACAGTGTTTTTAAGATTAAGGTATAAGACACAGCAGAGGAGAATACCATGACTCCACTCAAGGTAGGAGATAAAGTGATCGATTTCTTAAATTTTAATTTGGATGTGCCCCACAAATTTGCTGAGCATATCCCTCCTCTGCAATCTTTTTGCAATAGAGTACTTTTCAATAAATGGAATTTACTTAAAAATACCCGAGGACAAGTTAGAATAGAGCACATACTTCTTGAAACTTAAGAGAGGATTCTCTATTATGTGCAACCCCTGTCTTGTCTCTCTCTCTCTCTCCACCATGTTACCAATAGCCTACGTTAAAGGTACATTTCTATAATGTCATGTTTCAAGAACTATTTAAATACAGCCCTTACATTGAGAGTGACTTGGTCACCCATTTAATGAAGTTGACATTAGTACCTGAGCCCATACACTGTCCTGCAGCATTTTTCACAGGGCGAATGCCTCAATGGAACGCCTAGATGGGAGACAAACATTTGTACTGGACCATGGAGTTGCTCGAGGACATCTTGGGTGTGGATAAAGATGGCTGTACCGTGAGCATTGAACTAGGCCCACAGGAAGAAAGATTATTTTTGTGCCAGCTTCAGAACAACACTGTCTATGGTTGAAGAAATTTATTTAGCCCTAAACGTTTGGGCCTAATGGTCAAACGCCTTCAGAAGTAACAAAGAAATAAGGATATTACATTTCCATTGGGACTTGTGTACGTGTTGAAGGATGATGGTGTTAAACTGCAGTTTTGGTAAGCGTGAAGGAAATATGTCTTTACATATGACTAAAAAACAACATTCTAGAACTTGTGAACTGATCGTTTTGTGAAAAACAAAAAATGTCCTTCCCATAAAATGATATTTGAAAAAAGAGAGGATTGGTGAAATCTTGTTGTCCAAATGCACAGATTACTTTATGAACTTGTGGTTCGCTTAAAGCCTGTTGTGATTGACACCAATACTGCTTTAAAGTCCATCCACAGAGTGAGGGCCGTTTTGCCGTTGCCCTAAAAGATACCCAGTACACTTCTTTCACTGGGAGTCCCACAGTCAATGGCAGGCACTAAAGAGAGACTTTATCACCTACACCTGGAAGGTGGTAGCATTATCTTGCAGTATGCTGATGACCTCCTTGTGGCATCCCCATCACTTGAGACCATTGAAAAAGACACTGTAGCTCTGCTGAACTACCTCTACAGGAGAGGACACAAAACCTCATTGTCAAATTTTCTGCGTTGCCAAAAATATGTGAACTATCTGGGTTATGTGATATTCCAAGGTACACATGCATGTTACCTGACAGAATAAATATGATTCCGGGCATGCTGCTCCTGTCCACCAAGAAAGGAATTATATCCTTCCTGTGGATGATGAACTATTGCAGCGAATGTTACATGAATGCAGATGCTATGATGCCATCTTGAAACACTGAACACTAAAAGCTGCACCAAACAACATTCTATGGACTAATGAACTTGCAAACTGTTGTAAGGCATTGGAAGAGTCATTGTGTACTGCGTCAGCATGGGAACTGCCAACTACAAACTGTTCTTAAAACCTCTATGTGTAAGAGCAAAAGGACATCATAGATGATGTGGTGTTGCAAATGGTGTGCTAACACAGCTGAAAAAAGACCTGTGGGGTACTATTATGTGACTTTGCCTGAAGCAGTGACTGGGCGTCTGTGGCTGTGAAGATAGAGAGGATGGCTCCCATTGCGGCAGGCAGGCATTGAAAAGTGCTGATACACCCCCTGCGTTTGGGGTGTCCTCCTGGATTGGGCCAAATTATGCTTACTGTAAAAGCATGGGTGGTGGGGCCCTGATCTTTTTTGAGTTTAGGGTATACACTGCTATAAATGTTTTATACTGCAGTTAATATGGCACTTTAGAGTTTATTGTATATACTGCATATAATTGTATGATAACTACCACCCCAGCCTACTGCTTGATTCCTTATTGCGACTCGACATCTCTACCATTCAACCATGCACCCGCCTAACTCCACCCGGAACTCTAATCTCGTGAGTTACGGATCCAACTCCTGGTCCATTAACTACCCGGACAAAATTACCAGTAATGCAAAAGATAACTTCAAGCACAGTACTCTAAAACAACACCCCGAAACACTCATTGTAGATAAGTACCATACAGCGACCAACGGAAACACGAAAACTAACTAAATGGTAATACACCTTCTCTCTTAACCTTCAAGTCGCCAATTCAGTAATCATTCCCTATGGTGAAAAAATCTCCACTACTATCTCCCCGACCTTCAAATGGGAACTCACCAGTTCCATCTACAGAACTAGAACCATTCTCATACAGGCCACTGACCCGCACCTCACTACTTTTGACTGCCACTTCCCCACACTTTTCTCCTCTTTAACTCAACTGAGCCATCAAACCCTATCTCCCCTATCCCCCACCACACCCGCTAATAAAGTGGAACCAATCCAATCTTCCTACCCTGAAGAACCTCTCTTCAACTCATGGACATCCACCATCACTCCCTACAATCACACTACCCCTATCATTACTCTCAGTCGCCAAACACCCACCATTATTACATCAATTGATCACACCAGGGACAACAAACTCACAATTAACAAACACCACAAGGCCGATCTCGATCTTGACAGCTCGGACTCTAACCTCAACCCTCCTGTGACTGAAATCCCCACATGCACTCCCCTCTCAACCCCTGATAATCTGAACCGTCCCTCACAAACTACCCCTTCCTCCAACACAGACTCTTTTACCCCGACCTTTACTTCCCCCTTGTCCAACGTCATCTCCAATCCAGCGGGCACTCTCCCCCCTAGTACCACTGCACACTCCCCTTCCGATGTCCCACATCCACAGGCACAACCTGTCTCCACCGCTTACCTCACTGACAACCCCCGTGACATCCCCATGTCCAACGTCTTCACCAATCCAGCAGACACTTCCCGCCTATTATCACTGCCCACTCCCCTTCCGCCATTGCACACCCACATACACAACCTGCCTCCACTACTAATTTCATTGACACTCCTCAGAACTCTGACTTCCTACCTAGAATTTCTCTCCCTCCTCACTTGGGCAGTAGACCCTCTACTCCTCCTCTGAACTTCTTGAATGGGAGCATTACTAATCCGGCTCCCCGCGTCCCTTCTCCTAATCCTACTGATTCCGTCCAATCCCTGACCCCTGTTCACTCTCCCTCCATAGACCCAAATCATTCTCAGCCCCTGCCAAAAACCTTAAACTTTTTCAGCTCAATAACACAGCTACTGAACAAAATGGAGCGGAAAATTAACTCCCTTGCTGTCGATTTCCTATACTTACAACAAGACCTTCTCAACAAGACCAAGCCACCATGCACCCTCTCCCAGGGTAGATTTGCTCCTACCACCCTCAATACCTCTCCCATTGCCCCAAAGAGCACCCCTCCACCCTCCAGTCCGTCAGCGAGTCAGGCACTTCGACCCAACTGGGGTCGCCACCCCTTTTAGGTACCGAAACCAGATGAGATCAATGACTCTCACCCGCTTTGAGCCAGAAGTAAGCCCCTTTCCCCATCCCTGTTATTGTTGGCACTAACAGAATCCCTAAAACTGTCCACTCACCTAGACCTCCTGCTCAATACTCCTCTATCCACCTAGCTCCGCCACCATTGAGGCTCCCCGCCCTCTCTCTTGTATGCTCCTACACTGCTGATCAGCAGTACAACATGCCACAGACATTGCTGAAGCTCTATTCGCTGAAGAAATTGACATTGCTTTCCTCACAGAATCCTGGCTCAATGTTCACTTCACCCCCATTTTTGACATTCTCACCCCTCCAGGGTACAACATCATCAGACAAGACAGATCTATCAAATCTGGGGGGGGGGGGGAGTAGCCATCATTCACAAAGCTGGAATACAGATTACCAAACTTAAACCTGCAGAATACCTATCGTTTGAATACCTGGGTGTCAAACACACTGCCAAGGGCACCTCACCCATCAAATTCCACACCATCTACCAATCCTCCTGGAGAGCGTACCCTTTTCTCCGAAGAACTAACAGACCTAATAACACATTTCTCCATGACAGACACAAAACACGTGTTCATGGGTGACCTCAATATCCAACCTACTTGAAATATACAAACTCAAACAACTCTGCAATAAACCAACTCACATCAAAGGTGCAACACTGGATGCAAACATTACCAACAATGACCTAGTCTCTGTGAGAGAAATTTCTCTCACTGACTGGTCAGACCACTACCTCACTCTGTTCAAGATTGGTGCACTTGTCAGCCACCAACCTATTTGTGATGACAAACCTAAGCACTGGACCAGAAACATCAAAGAAGTACCTTTACCCGAACTTGAATCCAGGATTCATGCCATCTACAACTTCAACCCTCCTCCAAGATGGCCGTTGAACTCACTACACACTTTAACTAAAAAATGACGGAGGTTTTAGACCAAGTAGCTCCACTCAAACTCAAACAGATGAGACAAACCAAATCTAAACCCTGGTTCAACTTGGATCTTAATAACGAAAGGCGGCAACTCAGACAAACGCAAAGGTCTTGGAGACTAAACCCCTCAACCTTGCACCTAGCACAACATAGATCTGCTCGGCTGGCATACAAAAAATAAATTTTTAGTGAAAATGCATCTTTCTTCCGCAGCCAACTAGATCTGGCGAAAAACAGACCGAGAGAACTATTCAACATTGTCAAAAGCCAAACAAACTGCACTCCCTCTCACGAAATCAAAGCCACCAAAGAGCGATGTGAACAAATTGCCAATTTCTTCACTAATAAAGTCTCAAAACTGGATCAATCCTTCATCCAAACCGCAAACCCTCCTTCCCTCTTAACCTGCCCCCCTTTACCCACCCTTCACCAATCAGAAAGAGTTCTTACCAAGGACAATCAGGTCTGCCTCCAGCTAAAATACAATAAGCATTGGTTAGACTTTGATCTAATGTCGGAAAACAAGGTCTTCAGTATAATTTCGAACCTAAAACCTTTTTCCCACACTATGGACCCCCTCCCATCCTCAATTATAAAAGAACTCAACCACAACATTTCCCCTTTCTGGACAAAAATGAACGCCTCTCTCATCTCAGGCTGTGTCCCAGACTCCCTTCAACTAGGACAAATCACACCCATTCTCAAGAAACCAAGGGCCAACCCTAATAATCTTAAGAACCTCAGACCTATCTCCACTCTCCCGTTCGTTGCAAAAACATTGGAGAAATACGTTCTCCTCCAACTCAAGAAACACATTGATGAGTTTAACCTCCTCGACACCTTTCAATCAGGATTCAGGAAAGGCTGTAGCACTGAAACAGCTATGCTCAACATCTCTGACGATATTCACAAGGCTTTAGATGAAGGTGATGCCTGCCCACTCTTCCTTATTGACCTATCTGCGGCATTCGACACAGTAAACCATCCAGCTCTTCTGGAGGCCTTGTCGAAGCGCTCCGGCATTAATGGCACAGTGCTAAAATGATTCACCTCCTTCCTTCAACACCGCTCGCAACAAAATAATATCAACTCCTGTCTCTGAAAGCCAACAAAAGTCACACTTGGGGTCTCACAAGGCTCGATCCTCTCCCCGTCCCTCTTCAATCTCTTCATGGAGCCCCTCACAATCATCTTGAAAAAAGCTGGACTGAATTACCACCTTTACGCTGATGACACCCAGTTCTTTTTCAAAATCAAGTCTCCCAGCAACATTCGACACCTCAATGTCACTCTAACCGAGATCCAAACTTGGTTCAACGCTAATCACTTAAAGCTCAACCCAGATAAAAATGAACTAATCCTATTCTCTCCAAAAAGCAACCACTGACCAATCCAGGAGTGGCTCAAGAATCTGGTTGCCCTAAACTGCCCCCTCGTCCTATCAGACTCAGTTAAGTCTCTAGGCATCACCCTTGACAAGAACTTATCAACAGTGGCCAACTTCAAAAAACTCTGCAAAAGGCGCTCTTTTCTCACTAAAACACCTCAAGAAATTGAAACCTTTTCTTTACCATGATGACCTCAAGACAGTAGTTCAATCCCTAGTTCTCTCTAAAATCGACTACTTGAACGCCATCCTCACAGGGACTCCAAAAGCTTACCTAGCCCCACTAAGGGCAGTGCTGAACATGGCCGCTCAACTCATATCTGGAGTAAACAAATTTGAACACATCACTCCAGCTCTCAACTCCCTCAACTGGCTTCCCATGGAAGGGAAGTGTATTTACAAGCTGGCCTGCATCGCACACAAAACCCTTCACTCTCCGGCCCCCAACTACCTGAACAACGAACTGGTAAGAGCAGGTCAATCCAGAACTCTGAGAAGCTCCAACTCACTCCTTCTTATCCCTCCGAAACTGAAAAAGAAAACCACCCAGTATTGATCGTTTAATGGCAACGCTCCCAGGATGTGGAACGCTCTCCCTAGAGTCCTTAGATGCAACCAGTCCTTCTCCTGTTTCAAAAGGGACCTGAAACTCCATATCCTTAACAAATACTTTCCTGACCAACGTCAACTAACCTGGACTTCAATATCCGAGTTGACTCCTCTCTCTCTTGACATTCAAGGATAGTTGGTGACCGGACTGTGTTAGCCATGTCCGTTTGTTTTCTCTCCCTCCCCTGCACTGCTTACCTATTTTTCATGTTGTATTTTTTTATCTCTGTTTTGCTTCCTTACTGCTTTCCCACTATGTAATGCAATTTCCTTCTGTTTTTACAGTGTGTATGTAAAGCGCTCTGATACCTACGGGTCAAGCTAGTGCTGTATAAAACTTTTTTTTTAAATGTGTTGGACTCTACTTGTAATGTCTAGGTGCCACATTCGGTACAGTTGTTGTTGTCATTAAGAGCAACAACATTTTCCTGCTGGCGGGCACACAGGTTATGAAGTTACCTTGTTGTCTAAATGTCATATCATAATAAGATGCCCACTTGTTATTTTGGCAATAGTATTACCTGCAATAGGTTATTCTGATGAGAGCCCTAAGCATGACTGTGTTGACACTGTAAAAAACTACACCACAGCAAGGCCAGATTTACAGCAGACACCATTAAAAAAAGGCAGACAATGAGGTGTACACCGGCTGTTCCTCCAGCAGACTCATAGGGCCAGATGTAGGTCGGTCGGTAACGGCCGAAAATCGGTATTTTCGGCCGTTACCGACCGGTATTGCAGGAATGGTATGTAGGGCCCTTAATTTTACAGAATCGGTAAATTTACCGATCGGTAAATTTACCGATTCTGTAAAATACCGAATCGGTATTTTTACCGATTCGGTAGATTTGAGATGTAGGTGGGACTCTTCTGAGTCCACAAGCCTTACAAAATCGGTATTTTACCATCAAATCCAATTTGATGGTAAAATACCGATTCCGGTGTGCATGCACATGTGTGCATGCACACCTCTGCCATATGACAGGCACACCTGCCCTTGGGGCATGTATGCCTGCCACATGGCACCCGAGCCTGTTTTGGGGGGGCCAGAGGGTGTCAAAGTGACACCCCCTGCACCCTTGAGAAATTCGGTATTTACAGATTCTGTAATTACAGAATCGGTATTGCCCATTGATTCCTATGGGCTTCACAGCCCATAGGAATCAATAGGAAATACCGAATCTTAAAGATTCGGTATTTACACATCTGGAAATACCTACATCTCCCCCCTTCATATTTACCACTTCTTAAATACCGAATCGGTAAAATTCGGTATTTAAGAAGTGGTAAATGAGAATTACCTACATCGGGCCCATAGACACTAATTACAGAGCAGGGTATGCTATTACAACAATTTAATTACAACAGTTTACACCATAGTGGAAAGTGCAGCTCCGCCATCTGGCACATCTGCCCAGTAAGCTGAGCTGTATGCTGTAACAAGAGCATGCAGCCCAGCTGAGGGGAAAATGTTAACATTTATACTGACTCACATTATGCCTTTTGGAGTTAGCCATCATTTATCCAGCTGTGACAGTGATTACGTAACAGCATATTGGTTATTATATTTTAATCCCACATAGGAACTCATACTAAAATAGCCAGAGGTGGCGCCATTGCTGGCACAGCAGCAAGAGAGAGCATGTTACAGCCAGTACAGATGGTGCCTTTAATGGATGAAAGCATTCCAAAAAATACAGCTCATTGGAGTGCAGAGTGGTAGATAGGAGTGGAATGAGGTAGATTGGGGTGGCATAGAGTGTGGTAGATTGGGTCGAGTGGATTGGGGTAGATTGGAGTGGAGTGTGGTAGATTGGAGTAGAGTGGGGTTACTTGGAGTGGTGCAGATTGGGAAAGAGTGGAGAAGGGTAGATTTAAGTGAAGTGGGGTAGAGTGGGGTAGAATGGAATGCAGTGGGATAGATTGTGGTAGTTTGAGGTAGAGTTACATAGATTGGAGGGAAGTGGGGTAGATTGGGGTAGATAGGAGAGGAGTGGAGTGGGGTACATTGGAGTAAATTGGAGTGGAGTGGAGTGGAGCGGGCAAGATTGGAGTGGAGTGGGGTAGAGTGGAGAGGGGTAGATTGAGGAAGATTGTGGTAGATTGGAGTGGAGTAGATTGGAGTGGGGTAGATTGGAGCAGTGGGGTAGATTATAGTGGAATGGAGTAGATTGAAGTTATGTTATGTTATGTTATTCGGGTTTATATAACGCACAACTGCCCCAGCAGAGGGGCGTCCCTGCGCTGCCAGCATAAGAATAACAGACCTAGACACCAAGACAGTAGAACACCAAAAAAGAAAAAAAAGAGGAAGCGTCCAAAGAGACTAAATTGAAGGAAAAAGTAAAGTTTTAATTGCTTTCCTAAAGTCCAGCAACCATTCCATTCTACGGATATGAACAGGCAGGGAGTTCCATAACTTTGCTGCCAAGCAGCGAAAGGAACGGCCCCCTGCGCGAAGACATTTCACACAGGGAACAGTAACCAGGTGCTGCCCCAAGGAGCACAGCTGGCGTGAGAGCACGTACGAGGTAAGCAGGTTAACTAACAGGCTAGGTGTAGCAATCTTCAGAATCTGAAAAGAAAGACACAACGTCTTGAATTGAATGCGCTCAGCAACGGGAAGCCAATGAAGTTTCCGGATGGCGCCAGCCGAGGGGCAAGTCCGCGGGAGCCCCAACAAGGCTCTGGCTGCGGCGCTTTGAACACGCTGCATCCAGGTTATTTCAGCCTGATTGGCCCCTAGTAAAAGAGAACTGGCATAGTCCAATCGAGATAGAATAGCTGACTGGACAATCAGCTGGCGCTTAGGTGGATCAAAAAACTTCAGAAGGGGCTTAAGACCCCGCAGGAGGCCAAAGCAGGTGCCGGCAACTTTGTTTGTATGGTCTAGAAAACTGAGGGAGGAATCCATCCATACCCCCAGCTTCTTAACCACAGCCTTCGGGTCAGGAGTACTACCCAGGACGCTCGGCCACCATTGCTCACTCCACAAGCTTGAGTTCTTCCCCACTAACAAAACCTCAGTTTTGCTAGCGTTCAGCTGCAGGCAATTAGTAGTCATCTATTCTGCAATGGCGGCCAGGCCGCCTCTAAACCTAGAGGCATTCAGTGTGGAACCTTCAGCCAGGACCACCACCAGCTGCATATCAACCGCATAAGAGACCATGGTGAGGTCCCACTGCCTGGCGACTGCTGCCAGAGGCTGGACGTACAAGTTAAACAATGAGGGACTTAGCGCAGAGCCCTGGGGCACCCCCTGATCGATGGAATGAGCCTGAGAAAGAAACAGGGTAGGGCTGACACTCGGAAAGATCTTTCGGTCAGAAATTATCTGAACCATTCTAGAGTAAGGCCAGCCACACCAGCCTCCTCCAACGGCTGTAGCAGAATACCATGCAAGACCGTATCAAAGGCGGCACTAAGATCAAGCAAGATCAGTGCCGCCGTCTGACCGGAATCGAGAATGGTCCGCAGGTGTTCAGTCACAGCCAGGAGAGCAGTGTCCGTGCTGTGGCTCGGGTGGAAACCATTTTGAGATGGATCCAAGATGTTGTTGGTACTCAGGAAATTGGGGTGGTTTGAAGTGTGGTAGATTGGAGTGGAGTGGATTGGGGTAGATTGGAGTGGAATGGGGTAGATTGGAGAGGAGTGGAATAGGGTAGATTTGAGTGGAGCGAGGTAGAGTGGAGTAGAGTGGGATGGAATGGAATGGAGTCTGGTAGATTGAGGTGGAGCAATATAGAGTGGAGTGGGGTAGATTGGGGTAAATTGGAGAGGGGTGGAGTGGAGTAGATTAGGGAAGAATGGAGATTAGTAGAGTGGGTAGATTGGAGTAAAGTGGAGTGGAGTGGAGCGGGGTAATGTAAATGTAAATGTAAATGTAGTATACTTGTAAAGCGCACAGCTGCCCCAGCAACGGGGCGTCCCGGCGCTGTATAACTCTGGGGAACCCGTCCTGGCTTTCCCTGTGGGATAGTCCCTTGATGGGAGTCCCCAAGGTGGAGCCAGGCATCCCCGGAATTGGTGGGGCCGTTGTGGAGATTAGGCAAGCTAATGCCCAGAGTTGCCGAGTGGAACCCCTGATTAGAGTAAGTACCAAAGCGAGAATTATCGAGTCCGCTGACCAAGGTCCACGACCCTGCCGGGAATTGAACCCTGGTCCCAGGCTGACTTCTGCTCTCAGGCCTGCTGCCTCTAACCAGTGAGCCACACTACTGGAGTGGGGTAGATGGGGTAAAGTGGAGCAGGGTGGATTGTGGAGGTGTTAGATTGGAGTGGAATAGATTGAAGTGGAGTGGGGTAGATTGGAATTGAGTGTTGAGACTTAAGTGGAATAAAATGGGGTTGATTAGAGTGGAGTGGGGTAGGTAAGGGTGGAATGGAGCAGATTGGAGTGTGGTAGATTGGAGTGGAGGGGTATATTTGAGTGGGGTAGGTTGGGGTGGCGTGGCCTACATTGGAGAGGTTTAGGGGTAGACTGGTGGTAGAATGGAGTGAAGTTGATTGGAGTATTTTGGAGTGGAGTTGGTAGATTGGGCTAGATTGGAGTTGAGTGAGGTATATTGGGGTACAGTGGGATGGATTGGGGTAGATTGGAGTGGGATAGATTGGAGTAGGTTATATTGTAGTGGAGTGGGGTAGATTGGAGTCAGTTGGAGTGCAGTGAAGTGGAGAGGAGTGGGGAGATTGGAGTGAAGTGTAGTAGATTGCAGTGGAGAGAGGTAGATTGGAGTGGAGAACGGTAGGGTGAAATGGGGTAGATTAGAGTCGGGTAGATTGAAGTGGAGTGGAGTGGAGTTGGATGGATAAGGGTGGTGTGAAGTGAGGTAGATTAGAGTGGGTTAGATTTGAGTGGAGTGAGGTACATTGAAGTGGAGTGGGGTACACTGGGGTAGATTGGAGTGAAGTTGGGTAAATTGGGGTGGAGTGGCTTGGGGTAGATTGGAGTGGAGTGGAGTAGATTGGGGTTGAGTGGAATGGGGTCGATTGGTGTGGTGTAAAGTGTGGCAGATTGGAGTGGGGTGAATTGGGGTAGACTGGGGTACATTTGAGTGAAGTGGGGTAGATTGGGTGGAATGGATTTGGATAGATTGGAGTGGGGTAGACTGAAGTAGAGCGAGGTAGACTGGAGTGGAGTGGGGTAGATTGGGGTAGATTGGAGTGTAGCTGGGGAAGATTGGGGTAGATTGGAGTACATTGGGATAAATTGCAATGGCGTAGAGTAGGGCAGCTTGGGGGTGTGTGGAGTGGGATGGATTGGGGTAGATTGTATTGGAGTGGAGTGGGGTAGATTGGAGTGGAATGTGGTAGATTGAAGTGGAGTAGATTGGAGTGGGGTAGTTTGGAGAGGAGTGGAGTGGGGTACATTGAAGTGGAGTGGGGTAGAATGGGCTACAGTGCAGTGGAATGGGATAGGTTAGAGTAGATTGGGATAGATTGGAGTAAAGTAGAGTTGGGTAGTGTGAAGTAGATTGGAGTGGAGTAGAATGGGGTAGATTGCTGTGGAGTAAAGTAGATTGAAGTGAAGTGGAGTTGATTGGAGTCGAGTGAGGTAGATTGGAGTGGAGTGGGAGTGGGATAGATTGAGGAAGACAGGAGTGCAGTGGAGTGGGGTGGATTGGAGTTGATTGGGGTAGATATGAGTGGAGTGGGGGTAGATGGGAGTGGAGGGGTAGATTGCGATAGAGTGAGGAAGGGGAGAGTGGGGTGAGCTAGAATGCAGTGGATTGGAATCAGGTAGATAGGGTAGATTGGTGTGGAGTGGGATAGATTGGAGTGGATTGGTATAGATTGGAGTGGAGTGGGGTAGATTTGAGTATACTGGAAAAGGGAAGATTGGAGTGGGGTAGATTGGAGTGGAGTGAGGTAAATAGGGTAGAGTGGCGTGGAGTGGAAATTATTGGAGTGGGGTAGATTGGGGTGGATTGGAGTGGAGTAGGATGGTTTTGAATGGGGAATTGGTATAGATTTGAGTGGGATAGTTTGGAGTGGATTGAGGTAGATTGATGTAGATTGGAGATAAGTGGGATTGATTTGAGTGGGGTGGAGTAGCTTGGGGTGGAATGAAGTGGAGTGGAGTGAGCTGTATTTAAGTGGAGTGGGGTAGATTGGAATTGGTACAGTGGGGTAGATTTTGGTAGATTAAAGTGGAGTGGGGTAGACGGGTGGAGTGGGGTAGGTTGGAGTGTGGCAGTTTGGTGTGGAGCGGAGTGGGGTAAATTGGAAAGGAGTGGAGATTGAAGTGGGGTAGATTGCAGTGGAGTGGGGTAGATTTGAGTGGAATGAGGTCAATTGGAGTAGAAAGGCTAGACTGGAGTGGGGTATCCATGAATCTCCATGAAACTTTGCATACCTTTACCTTTTCTACATTGGCAGAGGATGCATACTTTTGCAGTTATTGGTCAGGGAGCTGCAAGGAAAAAGAGGGATCCGAAAGCACATTTTTACTCCAATGCATTTTCCATAAACTTTTGTGTCACATATATTGGTCAAGCAGCAGCATGAAATTGGATGAAATTTGGCAGGATAGGCAGATGATCAATTTGGATAGCATATATAAATAGGGTAAGCATTTTTACACGTATAAGGCATTTAAACTTAGCAATATCTGTTGTTGCTGTAGTTTCAAGAAATGTTGGGAAACTCTCGGTACACGTGGATGAAAGTACATTGTAGATTGGTTAATGACTTTCTTTACAAAAGTTAGTGGCAGTCATGTTTTCAGAAACATTTTAGCTGTGTTCTGGTTAAGGGGTTTAGATGTAGGTATTAAGTATTAGGTTTTAGATTTTTCCCTACCTATTACCGCTTTAATAAAGTGGTAATAGGTAGGGAAAATATTTATAAGTTTCCATATATTTGGAAAATGTTTTACGGAGTACCGCAGTACTTTCATGGTACTTTAAAAAAAAAGTAATAACAAAAAATATAGTGTACTACAGTGATGATACCATTTTTTTACAGAATTAAATATGTATTCTTGTGGCTGGTAAATAGAAAACCAGACACCGAGGTTAGGAGGATGGGCAGAACGAGCTACCCTTAGAAATTCCATGAGGACAATTCTTAGCAAGGGGCTGTAGGCTAGTCCTTCCTGATTGCTGACATTTTGGTGATCATAGGGTGAGGAGTGGTGGCTTCTGTTTCTGTTGTGCTAGGTGAGTAAGTGCTACGTTAGGGCTACCCTTTTATCTATTCCTGATTACTGCTTCAGAAAGGCTACAGAGATGCAAAAACCTAATGTTTCATGATATCTCTGTTGTGGATACGCTACTCTAGAGACCGCGTGAGTGGCAATTGCTGAGAGAAGGGTCACTCTACACAAAGGCTATGTCTGGAGAGCAGTCTAAGAACACTTTAAGTGAGAACCACCACAAACCAATTCTGACTTATTTAGCAGTGGAGTGGATATTGCTGAGAGAAAGATTACTCTACACAAAGGCTATGTCTGGAGAGCAGCCTGTAAACACTTTAACCTCTTTGACGCTCATGACGAGCTGAAATGAGCCACAGCGCTCCGATGCTCATGACGAGCTCAGCTCGTCATGGGGCGTGGAACGCTCAGGTGCGGGGAGAATTCCCCCGCTGTGCTGAGCGTTCCACGGAAGGCAATGCACCTGTGACGAGCTCAGCTCGCCATGAGCACCGGAGCGCCGTAGCTCATGACGAGCTCAGCTCGTCATGAGCATGGGGGCGCTGTGCACTCCCCCTCCCCCAGCACAGCGGGGGAATAACCCCCGCAGCGAAGGGGTTAAAGAAGAACCACCCAAACCAATTCTTACTTATTAAACAGTGGATACACATCCCTTATCTAGAACATGCATTAAAAAGAGGGATCCAAAAGCACCTCACTTTGTTCCAATTGCAGGACCTAAATAAACAAGGAAAGGAAGTGTTTTGCAGAGTACTGAAAAGGACAACTGTATCACCAGGGCTTGTCTGTCTAACGGCAAGTCTCACAGAGGTTGTGGGACACCACCTGAAGCCTGCACTTTCAGATGGAGGAGCTGAGTGACTACCCGAGTGCCTACAAGCCAGTCCGTCTGTTGAGAGAGGGAAGGAGCCTGTTTGGCTTTGCAGGAGGAGAGACTGTCCAGTAGGAGAAGCGCAGTATGTCCAAAAAACTGTGGGACATCCAGAGGAATCTGGCATTTCCTCTAGAGAAGATCTTGAAACTACATCTTGAGACAGAATTATTTCTATGTTGGGTGTGACAGAGGTAGAGCAAATAACACTGAGAGGAGGTTAGCTGATTGTTGCACGCCTTTCATCAGAAATAATAAAGTGAAACTCACATAGATACACACAAATGTATTATTTTCCTCAAATTTGCTTTAACCATTTACTTTATCTCTCTCTTTCTCTCCATAATGCTATACTATATGCAAACAAAAGAAAAGAAACCTGATTTGACTTTTAAGTCTGTTGCTGTTTGTTGACCTAATTTTCTTTTATTGCTTCAGCTACTCAGGTCTGCCTGTAAAACTGACCCTTTGTTTTGAGGTTTTGTGCTGAAATTTGACCTTTTGTCCTGAATTTTAACAGTTATTGACCAGAATTAACTCCCATGCAAGGGAGTCACCCTAGATTCCAAAATCAGTAACAGGACATAAAGCCACATCCTTTACCATTAGTTAAGAAGAGAGTCTGAGCTCAGCTTGCGTTACTGACCATCCTTGTAAACAGTGATGGTTTACCCAGGGTTTCAAGGCACTATGCCTGTAGTAACTGTACAATGTGTAGCCTCACAAAAACGAGCAAGGAAATTGACATAGAGGAAGACTGCCCATGGGTAGAGAGAAGCCCCACCAGCTCTAATACCTAGAACTGTGTATATCTTATAACTTGCCCTTGCAATCTACGCTACATTGGATGACCACTCGAGTTGTCAAAACAAGGGTGATGCAGCCTCGTAGTAATATCAGATGCAAACGTATCAGTACTAACATGTCCACTCATTTTATCAACAACAACCAAACCCCGGAAGACATACAATGGACTATTCTTGAAGCAAATGATTGTTGGGATCAACAACTATTGTTTACCAAGGAACAACTATGGGTCTTCCATTTGAAGAGCCATCTACAGGGCCTAAATGATGATATTCCGTGGGTAGAATTAATTATGTAATACCCACTGCGGTGTACACACCGTATTTCCTTGACTACATAATTGCAACCATTCCTCTACTTTCTCACACTATGGACATGATGACTTTTTTTAGTCAATGTAAGGGCATAACATCGTACCCTGCGATGTATTCAAACTTCCCACTCTAGGTACTTTGGGTGATCTCTAGTCACCTTAGTTTTCTTTTTTTTTTTTGAACGTTTTTATTGAGACCAAACTGCAGTCACACAGCGTCATGCCGACAACCCGGTAGCTTGTTTCCTTTCCAGTGTAAGAATTGGCTTTGTAGTTTGGTTTGCCCTGTTCCCATCATGCACTGGGACAGGAACAGACTAATTTGCATACAGCCAGGTTCTGAAACTGGGATGATGCAGTGAGCTAAAAAACGGTGTTGGATCTAGCCCTGATCTCTTGACTGGGTGAGAGTTTTCTGCTTAATTCAGAGACTCTGTCCATCACCACCCCTTGTTGTTAATTATTTTGTCCACCCTAAGCGTGGAAGGGTATGCTCAGACATGAGTCCCTTGCTCACTGCACCATCAGGATTCAAGCAAGCCGGGCCGAAGAGGCTGAAATGCCAGAAACCGGTCCCCGGTAGCTTGTTTCCTTTCCAGTGTAAGAATTGGCTTTGTAGTTTGGTTTGCCCTGTTCCCATCATGCACTGGGACAGGAACAGACTAATTTGCATACAGCCAGGTTCTGAAACTGGGATGATGCAGTGAGCTAAAAAACGGTGTTGGATCTAGCCCTGATCTCTTGACTGGGTGAGAGTTTTCTGCTTAATTCAGAGACTCTGTCCATCACCACCCCTTGTTGTTAATTATTTTGTCCACCCTAAGCGTGGAAGGGTATGCTCAGACATGAGTCCCTTGCTCACTGCACCATCAGGATTCAAGCAAGCCGGGCCGAAGAGGCTGAAATGCCAGAAACCGGTCCCCGGTAGCTTGTTTCCTTTCCAGTGTAAGAATTGGCTTTGTAGTTTGGTTTGCCCTGTTCCCATCATGCACTGGGACAGGAACAGACTAATTTGCATACAGCCAGGTTCTGAAACTGGGATGATGCAGTGAGCTAAAAAACGGGGTTGGATCTAGCCCTGATCTCTTGACTGGGTGAGAGTTTTCTGCTTAATTCAGAGACTCTGTCCATCACCACCCCTTGTTGTTAATTATTTTGTCCACCCTAAGCGTGGAAGGGTATGCTCAGACATGAGTCCCTTGCTCACTGCACCATCAGGATTCAAGCAAGCCGGGCCGAAGAGGCTGAAATGCCAGAAACCGGTCCCCGGTAGCTTGTTTCCTTTCCAGTGTAAGAATTGGCTTTGTAGTTTGGTTTGCCCTGTTCCCATCATGCACTGGGACAGGAACAGACTAATTTGCATACAGCCAGGTTCTGAAACTGGGATGATGCAGTGAGCTAAAAAACGGTGTTGGATCTAGCCCTGATCTCTTGACTGGGTGAGAGTTTTCTGCTTAATTCAGAGACTCTGTCCATCACCACCCCTTGTTGTTAATTATTTTGTCCACCCTAAGCGTGGAAGGGTATGCTCAGACATGAGTCCCTTGCTCACTGCACCATCAGGATTCAAGCAAGCCGGGCCGAAGAGGCTGAAATGCCAGAAACCGGTCCCCGGTAGCTTGTTTCCTTTCCAGTGTAAGAATTGGCTTTGTAGTTTGGTTTGCCCTGTTCCCATCATGCACTGGGACAGGAACAGACTAATTTGCATACAGCCAGGTTCTGAAACTGGGATGATGCAGTGAGCTAAAAAACGGTGTTGGATCTAGCCCTGATCTCTTGACTGGGTGAGAGTTTTCTGCTTAATTCAGAGACTCTGTCCATCACCACCCCTTGTTGTTAATTATTTTGTCCACCCTAAGCGTGGAAGGGTATGCTCAGACATGAGTCCCTTGCTCACTGCACCATCAGGATTCAAGCAAGCCGGGCCGAAGAGGCTGAAATGCCAGAAACCGGTCCCCGGTAGCTTGTTTCCTTTCCAGTGTAAGAATTGGCTTTGTAGTTTGGTTTGCCCTGTTCCCATCATGCACTGGGACAGGAACAGACTAATTTGCATACAGCCAGGTTCTGAAACTGGGATGATGCAGTGAGCTAAAAAACGGTGTTGGATCTAGCCCTGATCTCTTGACTGGGTGAGAGTTTTCTGCTTAATTCAGAGACTCTGTCCATCACCACCCCTTGTTGTTAATTATTTTGTCCACCCTAAGCGTGGAAGGGTATGCTCAGACATGAGTCCCTTGCTCACTGCACCATCAGGATTCAAGCAAGCCGGGCCGAAGAGGCTGAAATGCCAGAAACCGGTCCCCGGTAGCTTGTTTCCTTTCCAGTGTAAGAATTGGCTTTGTAGTTTGGTTTGCCCTGTTCCCATCATGCACTGGGACAGGAACAGACTAATTTGCATACAGCCAGGTTCTGAAACTGGGATGATGCAGTGAGCTAAAAAACGGTGTTGGATCTAGCCCTGATCTCTTGACTGGGTGAGAGTTTTCTGCTTAATTCAGAGACTCTGTCCATCACCACCCCTTGTTGTTAATTATTTTGTCCACCCTAAGCGTGGAAGGGTATGCTCAGACATGAGTCCCTTGCTCACTGCACCATCAGGATTCAAGCAAGCCGGGCCGAAGAGGCTGAAATGCCAGAAACCGGTCCCCGGTAGCTTGTTTCCTTTCCAGTGTAAGAATTGGCTTTGTAGTTTGGTTTGCCCTGTTCCCATCATGAACTGGGACAGGAACAGACTAATTTGCATACAGCCAGGTTCTGAAACTGGGATGATGCAGTGAGCTAAAAAACGGTGTTGGATCTAGCCCTGATCTCTTGACTGGGTGAGAGTTTTCTGCTTAATTCAGAGACTCTGTCCATCACCACCCCTTGTTGTTAATGACAACCCTGAGGCAGGCCGCTATCAAACAATAAATGGACATTAAGGATATAATATAGTTCACAGTGTTCTATGGGTAGATAGCAGTAGCATCTCAGAAGTATCAACAATGAGCATATGACATAGCAGAAAACATAATTGTTTACAATATTCGGCAAATAGACATGCAGCAGGCAGTTGGCAATAGAAAGGAGTTCATATTACTTGTAAATATATGAATGCCCAAGGATCAGAAAGTAGCATGCTACAATTCAAGGAACGTCTATCTACCGATATCTCCTTCCTTTCCCCCTCTCCCACCCTCCCCAACAGAAAAAACCATTGAGTAAACTAAACTCTGTTGCATAGGAGAAATCTACAAACGGGCTTCAGGTCAGGCGTATGGGATGATTAATGTCTTTGGGCGAGGCGACCCACAGCGAATATACCGGCATAATCGGTAGGCCGTATAGCAAAGGGGATCATGGACACGCAGGGGGGGGGAGGAGGGGGCCACTCGTACGGGGGGGGGGAGTAGACACAGTTTTTAGGAGGTGCAGAACAGACCCTGGACACGCATAACCCCATCATATGGAGTGCACACACAGAAATTGCAGCCACCCAGAGGGCATGTCACCGCAGAGGAGTGCAGCTGTAGGGAAAGTGGGGTCATCCCCTATCATCGGATATTGCTCCTGTGAGCGATTGTGTAGAGTCAGGAGAGGATGCACGCTCCCGCGTCCACTGCGTAAAGGGCTCCCAGATGTCTCTAGGTCTGGAAGCGGAGGGCATCAATTCCCAGTATCGCTCAAGCTGTGTGTTTCCATATGTCACATCTCGAACCCATGCAGCAAATGAAGGAGTCGCTCGCCTACCCCAGTGCACCGCCACCTGTCGCTTAGCATAAAGGAGTAGTATCGCATGCAGTTTTCTGTGTGCAGGTAATGTGTTTTGAACCAAGCCCAGTAGTTCTAGTAGCGGAGTAGGTGTGTCAGACCTATGAAGTATCTGGTTAATAGCAGTGAAGATGTCTAGCCAGTATTGCTCCAGTTTAGAGCAACTCCATGCCACATGTATAAAGGAGGCATTTTCGCGGCCACATTTCCAACATTCAGAGCCCTCCCTAAGACCCATGCGGTGTAATGATACTGGCGTGCGGTAATATCTGTGCAAAAACTTAAAATGCACTAATCTCAGCCTGTAATTGGGCGATAACATCGTACGTTGACCACAACAGAATCCCCACTGTTCCTCTGTAAGGGGCTCCTCCAGGTCCGCATTCCAAGCCTGCATTGAAGAAGGCACTACGGCGGGGGACTGGTCCTGCATACAGTTGTACAATCGGGACACAAGTTTTTTGGGGGAGGGTGTAGAAAGCAGATTCTGGAGGGCTACGAGTTGCGGCGGTTCATCGGGGAACTGGGGCCACATCGCTTTACAGGAAGCCTTCAGTGAGTGGTATAAGAGTAAGTCAGTAAATGACTCCGGGTGCCCCTCTTCGCGTGTGCCCAGGTCTCGAAAGGTGCCATTAGGGTACAGATCAGCAAACGTGTGCAGTGTCTTCCCTCGAATCTTAAGTGTGCCACCACCTGCACCTAAGCAGGGTAACATAGGGTTGCCCCTGAGCGGGATTGCTGGCGCATATAGCAAGGGTAGTCTAGCTCTGTTTCGCAATTCGCGCCATGTCCAGCGAAGTAGTTCAACCGTGTCCACGTCCTTCGAAGGGCGAGACACCTTGCCATATAGCGTTACGTTCAGAGGGGACGGGGCCGCCGCAGCCATCTCCACCGCAACATGCGGCTGGTAAGGGGTGGGAAAAGCCCAGAAGTGCAAAAACTGCGCCTGTGCACATAGGGAATATAGTTTCATGTCAGGAGCTCCTAGACCGCCCTGCCGCAGTGGGAGTGTAAGCAGCGCCCAAGATGCTCTCGCCTGGCCACCAGCACACACAAGGGTTAGAAGCAGTGAGCGCACTCTTGCATGAAAATGCGCCGTCAGCGGTATGGGAAGATTTACGAATAAGTAAAGAAACTTAGGAAGGACCACCATCTTCGCCAGCGCTATCCTAGCGACCAGCGATAGGGGTAGTCTGTTCCATATTGCCACCTTGCCTTCAAGCCAGTCTACTGCTCTCCCAAAATTAAGAGACCACAATTCCTGCAAATCACGGCTTATCCAAACCCCAAGGTATTTCACAGCCTCAATTTCCCAGCGTAGCGGGTAATCAGAGGGTGTCTCTCTAGTGGTATCGGTGAGAGGGAAGACCACAGATTTCGACCAGTTTATGGATATCCCAGCCAAGCCCTCAAATCGGACGAACTCCCGCAGCAGGGGCTTTAGGTTCTCTGAGGGATTGAGAACATACAGCGTGACATCGTCCGCGTATAGGGATATAAGCAGGCTCCTTGAACTGAATCCTATCCCTCTCGCTGTGTGGTGCTGTCGGATCCGAGCGGCAAGGGGCTCCATTGCGATCGCAAATAATAGCGGGGATAAAGGACAGCCCTGTCTGGTCCCGCGGGATATAGCGAAAGACTCCGAGACAAGTCCATTAATGCTCACCCTAGCTCTAGGCGCGACATATAGCACTTTAATTAAGTTTATGAAGAGGGGACTGAATCCCATTCGCCCCAGAACCCTAAAGAGGAAGGGCCACTCTAGTGAATCAAATGCTTTGGTAGCATCCAAAAACGCAACCGCAGCTTGTGTAGAAGGGTGCAAGTAATGAAGAACAGAGAAAATCGTCCTTAGGTTATGGGACGTCGCTCTGCCAGGTATAAAACCAGATTGATCAGGGAGTGCTACCATCGGTAACAAAGGCTGTAGTCTGTCCGCAATGATCTTGGCATATATCTTCGCATCTACGGTGATTAAGGAGAGCGGACGGTATGAATCCAGGATCAGGCGGTCTTTATCTGGTTTGAGCAGTGCTATAATTAGAGCTTCACGCATTGACTCGGGTAGGGTGCCCAATTCTAGGGCTTCAACAAAGACTGTATGCAGTTTAGGCGCCAGTTCTTCGGAGTATGTCTTATAGAAGGCCGTAGTCAGACCGTCTGGGCCCGGGGCCTTGCTCGCAGGCATGCTTTTTATCACCTGAGCTATATCTTGGACAGTTATGGGGACGTCCATATATTGGCGGTGGTGGTCATTGAACCAGACAAGGGCAATGGAGTCTAGAAAGTTTTCCAGAGATTCAGGAACCGTGGGTTGCCTGGAGGTGTACAGAGATTCGTAGAATGTAGCGAACGACGCCAGTACCCCCTCCTGACCTACCACCATATTTCCTTCATTATTTGTAATGGAGTGTATGTAGTGAGGTTGAGTGCAAGGAGCCACCATCCGCGCAAGTGTCCTACTCGGCCTGTCTCCCTCCCCGTATCTACGGGCCTCAGCTTGATTTCCCAGAAAGGCTATCTCCCGTTGAGCTTCCTCATTAAATGCGAGCAATTTTGCCTTCATTTGGCCTGCTGTTTCCGGAGACGGTTCCCGGCAGAATACCAGATCTAGCTCACGCAATTCCGATTCAAGTTTAGTCAGTGAGGTGCGTATAGAGCGCAACACTCCAGCTTGTCTAGCAATGCATTGCCCGCGGATAACCGCTTTGAAGGCGTCCCACACCGTAGCCACCGTGGACGTCGACCCTTCATTTTCCTCAAAATAATGTACAATATCTGCACGGATTTCCTCTGTGAAGACAGTGTCAGTTAGGGCATGGGGAGGCAGCCGCCAAGTAAACGCTCTTTTAGGGATCCCAGATATCTTCAAATCTAACTGGCAGGGGGCATGGTCAGAGAGGGATCTAGCCTGTATGGATACGTCAATCGTCCACGTCGCCACGACTGGCGACACTAACCAGAAGTCCAGTCTGGACCAGGCGACATGATGGCTGGTTATGCATGTACCCACAGTATCAACTGGATGTCTAGCCCTCCACACATCGTATAACGTCCCCTCCGCCATCACATCCAGAATGGCTTGTCTGGCCCCAACGTGTGTAGGTCTGCCCACCCCTCTGCGGTCTAAAGCATCATTTAGTGTAACATTAAAATCCCCCCCTAAGATGATATGCGGGCAATCCAGCATCATAAGTCTGGCCCAGACAGTTCTAAAAAACTCAGGGTCATCTACATTTGGGCCATAAATGGCGGCAAGTATTAGTGGTCTGCCGTGTAGAGAACCATGCACAATGACATACCTGCTCTCCCCGTCTAGTATAACTTCATGCTCACGCCAGTCCAGGCCTCTACGAATGAGTATCGCTACACCTCTGGCATAGTTTGAAAAAATCGCAGAGTACACCTGTGACCATCTCGAGTGCTTCAATCTGGACGACGGGGTAGAATTTACATGAGTCTCTTGCAAAAAACATATGTCAACATTGTGTCTAGCAAGCATGCCATGCATCAACCTGGCCTTCTTATGATCCCCTAGCCCTCTAATGTTCCAAGTCCACAGCTTAACATCCCCCATGGCACTTTACATTTAAAACACAAATTGATAGTTCGGTATTCGCTCTTACGTCACCAAGCCTCTTAGCCCATTTTGAGTGCAAAGATTCTACACGTGTTCCAGCAATCAGAGTATATCCCCTAAAACACCAACTTTGAGCATTCAGCAAACATTTCAACTCCCCCCACCTCCCCCCACCCTCACCAACCCCCCAATCAGGTCGTGATAAAGCCCCATTATCGAACCCCATAGCGTGTCACAAACTAGACACTCAAACAAAGGGAGACACCCCGTGAGGCATGGTGCTCCAGGCTTACACCCCCGTTTACACAGGGTGGCTACATTCAAGTGTGATTTCCATGTCCCAATTGGCTATCAGAGCACAGGGTCTCAACAAGGTTATACAGTAGGACACTAACAAAACGTGTGACCCAGCAGTACCTACAGCGATGCAGGGCAACAATTCGCATTTTTGTCATCTCGTATAGGCAAGGCATGTAGTGCAATCGAGTGAAAAATGCGGCCTAGCACAGTAAAGCAATACTTTCGAATTGAAATAGGAAGCTCATTAGTGTATCTATGCTAGTACATTAGTCATTGTCACTCAGGTGATCAGAGTCAGTCTCAAGTCTCGGTGACTTTCGCCTCGCCCCAGGGCCACTAATGTGTTTCGCAAACTTCAGTGCTGACTTCGCGTCCGTAAAAAAGTGTGGGGTGTGTTCGTGGATAACCCTCAGCTTAGCTGGATACAAAAGAGCGTATTTGATGTTAGCTTGTAAAAGAATTTTCTTGACTGGCAGGAATTCTTTTCGCGCTGCCTGGACCAGGGGGGTAAAGTCAGGATAAAATGAAATGTTGTTACCTTTATGTGTAATCTTACCCTTCTCCCTAGCGAGGCGTAGTATGATGTCTCTGTCTTGGAAATTAAGCAGTTTAGCAAGAATGGGACGGGGCGGCGTGCCCGGAGCTGGCACCTTACCAAGCGATCTATGCGCTCGTTCAACCGTGAACACCTGAGATAGGTGCGGGTCGAAGAGCTCGTGGAGAAGATCCGCCACAAACACCTCCATCTTGCCAGTGTTGTCAGACTCCGGAATTCCTGTGATGCGGACGTTCGACCTTCTGGAGCGTGCCTCCAAATCGTCTGTCTTGGCTCGCAGGGACTCTAATTCTTGTTCGATGTTGGTGATGTGCTGCTTGGTGTGTTGCTGAAACTCGCTGCATTCGGTATGCCTGTTTTCCAAGCAGTCCAGCCTCGTTTCGTGGGCATCAACCTTGGTTTTAACTGATTCCAGTTGCGAGGACATTGCGTCCAGTTTGGTGTCGATACTCTTGAGGCTCGTACGAACCTCCATCATCAGAGCCCCAAAGTCCATGTCCGCGCCTGCCCCCTGTGACATCGATGCGCCCGCGGCTTGGTCCGCCGAATTCGGTTTGTCAGGGCGTTTTTGCTCGAACGTGATCTTGGGTTGTCTTGCATCATTTTTCCCCATCTTGTAAAGAAGTGAGTGGCGCGTGAGGAATTGCACAGTGGTGCGGGTCCTTTGGTGGCCCACACAGCGAAAAGCAGGGTAACAGCAGACTTTAGGATCACAGTGCACCCAGCTCCGATAGATCTTCCAGCCTATGTACGGGCGTCCGCAGTGCAGTGCAGGTAAGTAGGGGAGGGTAGGTTCACAGCGTGGCCCCAGCCGGGCGCTTCAGGCTTACAAAATGGCGGCAATCCGCAAGTTTTATCTTTCACCGGTGATCCGCGGCCCCAAGCATAGGCTCGCCACATGTGAACCCTGTGTCAGGCGACCAGCAGTTCCAGGGTATCCTTCTCATCAACTGGGAGAGGGAGCTGACTCGATAGGGTCGGGTCCTAGCAGCAGCAGAGTTCGCACAATGCAGGCGTAATGGGCGACGTCTATAGGGCCTCCCCTAGCATCAGGTAGACCCCAGCCTCACCGATCTCCAACTACAGCAGTCGGTCCAGGTCTCAATCGCCGCCCGCCTTGCACAGAGAGATCGCTGATATAATGGCGGGTATACCGCAAGCCCGCTCACGCAGTCCTCCCGCTCGGGTCTCACAGCGGTGTACAGTGTAGCGCAGTGGGGGCACTTCTGGCTCACGGCGGCGCTTAAGGTCAGCTGCGACTCACCGATCGTCTGGTCGAGTGGCGGCACAGAGTCTCCTCGGGTTTTACAGCAGATCCGTCCTAGCTCCGGAGGGCCCACTAATCCCCGGCTCTCAATTTCGGCGCAGTCCGGCGGCGGCTCCACACTGGCCGGGTCTTTGAAGTAGTGCAGAGCGATACAGGTCCGGGACGCTGCAGCCGTGTCCCGCTGTCAGCAGCGTTCACCAAATTCGGGTCGGAGGCGGAGGTTTGCGCCTTCTGCCCCCGCGTCGTAGTAATGAAGCACCTCAGGGTCCAGGAAAAGGATTAATTAAGGATTTGGCTTTGTAGCCGGCGGAGCGCGCTCACAGAGCGGCTATTTCGCTGCCTGGTTGGCCACGCCCCCCTAGTCACCTTAGTTTTCAAAAGAACAATAACTGTGATCGGGGACTGCTAGTTAACATGATACTCGATAGAAAGACCAAACACACCCCATTTCACCATGATCTGGATTTGTTCCCCATGTTAATATTGACACCACAAGATTACATCACTGTTTCACCACTCTATTACGATCCTTTGGTGAAAATCCTGATTAGATCTAGGAGTTACCACATATTCGTCCTCTTATAAGATTGCCACTGCAGAGTGCCCCCTCTTATATTATGGACATGATGCCCTTTAATAGTCGATGGGAGGGTGTAACATCTTACTCTTTGTTATACCCAAATTACCCACTCTAGTTAGTTTGGGTGATATCCTGTCACCGAAGTATTCAACAGAACAGAACGACCAGCTGGTATTTGTGACCACTAGTTACCATGACACTAGAGAGTATGACCAAACACCGCATTTTTCTACGTTACCCAATTTTAAAAGTAAAAAATTACCTCACTATTGCACCACTCTTGTACGACCCTTTGGTGATAATCCTGATTAAGTCTAGGAGTTTACCACATAGTAGTCCTGTGACAAGATGGCTGCTGTAGAGTGGCTCCATGACCACTGCAGGCGAAATAAGATCAGCCATTACCAAGGCGGGATAATTTCCAGGTTTGAAGACCAAACCCACTGAGACCACATCACCGCAATGAAGATGCTTTAAATAACGCGCACCACCATGGAGCCCTCACCTCCTGGAAGGCAGGGCGAGGGGTAGGTAGGACGCGTTTCCACATACACCGGACTGTGAGTATAATCATTATGATCCAATACCCTCAACGAGTGTGCGGGACACCATTGGAGTCACTAACAATGGCTCCTGTTGATTTATTATTTTAGGTATGCCGCAGTACACAAGAGCCTCGGTCAAAAACTAAGGCGCATGTAGGCTATCACAGGTGGGTAAGATATGAGGGTTACTTTATCTGCTCAATTATCACAGTGGAGGTGTTTTACTTGTCAAAAGACTTTTGGTTTATGTTTGGTGTTCTGTCAAATCCAATATATCAAGACTTGGTTATATGTGTTGTTTGTCATGTATTGTCTAGTGGAAGATGCCAGTTACAGTATGTTTTAAGTCACATATGCAATAGTCGCTGCACAGCATGTATGCAACGTATAGTGCTCATTTATGATGATGACAAGAATATGGAGGTGACTCATTATGAGCACCCTACTCAGCACAATGTCCTCATTTTGCTCTTTTTGCACTCCTATTTTTTCTCATTTTCTCCAGGTTGGACTATATTAGAATTAAGAGAAAGCATTTTCTAGGTACCTTCGGACCTGTTGCTATTCCACTAAAACCAGCTACCTCCCCACACGGTTCCTTTAGGGCTCACACTAGGGTCCTCACCCCATTCACTGGTTCTGAAGAAACACCAGTTATCCATTCAGACCACCACAGTGTGAAACATGTCGACCTGAATAGCTTCAACACAATCTGGTTGATGCCTCACTCCTGAGAGAGTCGTGCTTCCTTAACTGGCACCGACTGCTTAGTTTTTAGTGACCTTTTTAACCTACCTAAGGAACCCCCTAATAAACTTACTTTAGGGTGCCCTTCAGGTAATTTTAGCTCACATTCACGTCACGTGGCTGCACACACACCAATGCACCATCATGGCTTGCTCTTAAAAAGATTGCCCCTATAGAGCCACCTCGCAGGGCCCATCTGGCATTGCAGTGCCATCCCACAAGGAGCAAAAAGTCCGATAATGAAGCATGACACCCTTACAGTTGTGTGAGGGCATCTCTTCCAAATTTGGAAGATCTCCTCCACACTACTTCTCATCCAACCAATCTCTTATGAGTATACTTAGTCTCTTCTTCTTTTTTCAACAGGAACAAGTACCCAACACTTGTGATTTCACTTACTGACCCCTTTCAGGAGCAGGGGTACTGGACCTTCATTGCACTCCTAATCCCTCTCTCCTGTTGTGATACCAATTATAATACAGAAATACAGTGTAAGTAGAATGAACAACCTGATGAGCAAGCAAACATGGTAGTCAGAAAAAAACGTGACCTCTAAGTTGGTTCCGAACAGCTGCTGAAGCTTTAAGATAGTCATATGCTACATTAGTGTAAAAATAAATATATATATATATATATATATATATATATATATATATATATATATATATATATTGAAGCTCCTTAATCTCCCTCCCGTCTTGGAAAGAGAATTCAAAGCACTCCGGGTATGGCAGAAGATTTTATTTCAGCACACGGCAAAAGTTGATGACAGACGCGTTTCGGACAATAGTCCTTCCTCAGTGTCGCCGACACTCATTTCGCGGCGCTTTTTTGTATACGCCCCCGTAGAAACTAAGGACGAACATTTTAAGGAAGCATTTTGACGTGTTGTCAAAACATGGGTTAAGTGTGGCAGCCATATTGTACATATTTTGCGCAAACAGTGAATACATATAATATAATAATGCAGGCTTTTTTTTAGAGCATTGAAGTTATCGAAATTATAAGAGTGAATAAATAAATCATAAATATTGTACAGACTTTTTACCACTGCCAGAAAACAAAACTATATCGCCGTGTATCGGCGTTGAACTGGCAGGAATAACCAGAGGAAAATTGCTCTAATAACCAAATTGCGTCAAGCTGCATACTAAACACTAGAGACATAAAACAATCTAGCCGTGTATCGGCAGGGCTCCGGTAACATACAACTCATTGTAGTCCGGAGGATGACCTGTCTAAATAGCACATCAAATAATATTTTCATGATACAATCTCTAGAAGGATTACTTCGAAGATTGTTATATAAATATATATACACAGTATCACATTTTGCAATATCAATTTGCCTTGGATCAAATATCACTACTACATTTTCATTTTACTATTTGATCAACACTAAGGATAGTGCATGTGATTGTTTTATGTGCTCTACGGCAGGTGAAAAAATCCCATCAAATTAGAATTAATTGAAAATGGATGGGGGCGGGAGGGGGGAAATGGAAAGGAGGGGGGGAAGGGGGGAGAGAAAAGGGGGGGGAAACGTGAAATGATTGAAAAATATATTTACGAAGCTATTTACATGAACTTGAACTGGATTCTTCAAGGAAACTTCATAGTTCATCACGACAATGGTCTCATTTAATGATTTTTATAGATGGTAGAAGAACAGGACTACCTAGATTTTATGATATAGAGGGCAAATTATCTGCCCAGATGTACTGTTAATTCTTCCCCTATATTCAATCCCATGGGGTTCTTGGTTTGTAGATCTATTATAAATCTAGATTCAAGTCTGCGGAGACTGAGTAGTCTATCTCCTCCTCTGGGATGTGGGGGAACATGGTCAATACCAAAATAACGTAGCAGTTCCCTGTTACTTCCATGTTTTTCGGCAAAATGACGAGCAACTGGATAGGTTGCATCCTTGTTCATAATCGCCCTTTGGTGTTCCAGTATTCGGAATTTCACGCTGTTCATAGTACTTCCGATATACTGCAGCCCGCAGGGACAGACTAAGCAGTACACTACAAAAGGTGTTGTACATGTGATAAATTTATTTATCATTCTTGGTTTGTTCATTCCTGGTACCTTGTAAGATAAAGTCCTTCTACTATTATCGCAAGCTCGGCATTTCCCACAGGGAAAAAAACCCTTCATTTCTTTCAGTGTTCCTGTGGATTTTGGTGGCAATGGCATAAGATGGCTCTGTACCAAATTGTCCTTGATTGACTTGGACTTTCTGAAGGTTATTAGAGGTTTAGCTGGGACATCACTTCCTATAACAGGATCTGTTTGTAAGATGTGCCAGTTCCTCGTAAGAATCTGTCTTAGTTGGGAAACCTCATCAGAATATGTGGGGATCAGACGGAATTTCATTTTGGAGTCTGCATCGTCAGTTGTTAGAGGCGTCTGAGTAAGTAGATGTTTCCTAGGGATTCTCATAACTCTCCTATATGTTTTGTCAAGGAGAGATTGATCATAGCCTCTTGCTAGAAATCTAGCTATGCTTTCATTCGCAGCTCTGACAAATTCAGAATCCAAAGAGCAGTTCCGTCTCAATCTCAGTAGCTCCCCATATGGGATGCTACGGATCAAACTGGGAGGATGGCTGCTGTCGGCATGTAAAATGCTATTGCCAGCAGTTGGCTTCCGATAAAGACTTGTCTCAAGTTTGCCCTCATGTACATAGACCCTTAGATCAAGGTAGTGTACTTCCTTCTCACTGATGTCTGATGTGAATCTAAGATTCAGATTATTGATATTAAGTCCTTCAATAAATTCCTCAGCCTGTGTGGTGGAGCCCCTCCACACCAGGAAGAGGTTGTCGATATATCGACGCCAAGTAATGATATGACCAGCCCATTTTTGATTTTCACCCGCTAGGGCAACCTGCTCCTCCCACCAGCCCACGAAGAGATTCGTGTAGCTGGGGGCGAAGCAGGTTCCCATCGCTGTGCCACTTGTTTGCCTAAATAAATCATTCTGGAATAAAAAGATGTTATTTGTTAGGCAGAAATTCAAACATTCAACCAAGAATTGTCCGTGTAGAGCAAATTTTGCTGGTCTCTTATCCAGAAAGTGTTTTACAGCCTCTATTCCCTGGTCATGTTGGATACATGTATAGAGGCTGGCTATGTCTAAAGTGATTAGCACATAGGATGGATCCCACGTGATCTGGTCAATTTGTTTAATGAAGTCCTTAGTGTCTTTCACAAAAGATGGTAAATCAGTGACAAAAGTGGAGAGAAAAGAGTCAATGTAGATAGATACGTTCTCAGTCAGACTCCCCTTTGAGGAGACGATAGGTCGTCCTGGTGGATTCTTGGAGTCTTTGTGGACCTTCGGTAATTGGTAGAAGGTCGGCAATACTGGTTCTGGATTGAGCAGAAATAAGAACTCATCTGTATCTAACATTGATTTGTTACGCCATTTCGTTAGTAAGATGTGGTAGGATTTGATACTTTCTTTATATTGTTCCTTGTTGATTTTCTGGTAGTGTCCAGGATCTTGTAGTTGTTTCAAAGATTCCTGGCAGTACTGATTGTGCGTTAATAGGACAACATTACCACCCTTATCTGAGGGTTTCACCACTATTCCTCTGTTGTTATGTAGATTGGTCAAGGTGTCTAATTGTGCCAAAGTTAGGTTGTTCTTTTTACAAGTCCTTTTTCTGCTAGATTGTCTGTGATGCATCAGATCTTGTGTTACTGAGTCCGCAAAAGTATCTATTGCGTCGTACGGCATTTGTGGATTAAATTGTGATGGAGCTTTAAAGTTTGTTATTGGGGATTGTTGCTCGATGTTTCCCACTTCTGACATATTGACGTTTGTATCAACAGTTCCATCACATTGCTCAGTTTGAAGTTCCTCTAATAGTCGTGCCGTATTAAGATCTTTGATGGATAAGGCATCAGTAGGATAAGATGTAATTGTCTTTCGTGTTTTCTTTATACCCTCAGTTCGTGGCTTTAGTTTGTGGAATTTATGTAGTTTCATCTTACGGGTCAGGTTGAACAGGTCGATACGAGTTTGAGTATACTCCAGTCTTTTATTGGGGCAGAAACTCAGCCCCAATTGTAAAGTGTCCTCCTCTACTTGTGTTAAGGGGTGTTCTGTGAGATTGACTATTGTGAGACCTGCGCCTACCACTTCTTGCCTCTTCTCTTGCGGATTGGTTGGGCTGCTCCTCTGCCCCTTCCTCTTCCTCTGCCAACCACCTCGCCGGGTTCTCCGTCGTTTTCGGGTGGTTTCAATTTCCCCCCTCTCAGCCACGTGCTGCGGATAAGATCGAACTCCAAATGAAAAGGGGTTTTCCTTTCTTCTCTGCTTGTGGTTGGTCTTTCGTCTTCAGAAGGCTCTTCCTCTGTGGCCGAGGATTCAGAGGTAGGAGGTTCTTCAATTAGTCCAATGCTTTTGGTTTTATTCAAGGCTTTTCTTGGGCCATCGAATTTTTGGGAAAATGTTAGAATTCTTCCTTGTGTGTAGTCGCGCTCGTCTCTTTCAAACTTATCTTGTTTGCGTTGGCGTATCTTTAATTCATATCTGACCAGGCGTTTCTTCATCTCCTCTCGTAGTTGTGTCGCTGTAGCTATATCCGTTTCCTTGGCAATTTCCAATTCCAGGGAGGCTATCTCGTCAATCGCTTTTGTTCTGTCACTCCATGCGAATTTGACTAGTAACTCTAGCATGGCTTTGCAGAATGCCACTGTTAACTCCGCCCACTGTTCCAAGAGCATAGGGTCAGGACTTTCGTAGGCAGGGACCGTATAAATACGGAGACCTCTGGGCACGCGATCGACGTCCATATAATTTTGTAGGGAGGTAGCCTCCCACCATTTCCGTATCTCCCTTTCACTCATCCGTTCCAATTTTTGAAAAAGATTTCTTAGGGAACTCTGTGGTGTATCCCTCTTGTCTCCGGTGTTTGTTGCAGCAGTCGCGTTTGGTGTGCGTTTTTTGAATACGTCCAAAGCCGCTTTGCGGCGTTCCTCTTCATCGCACATGCCTGTGTGCTGAAGAACCACAGGGAAGCCTCCCTGGGTTCATCTGCCAAAACCCCCTCGCCTCGCTGATGTGATGATGGACCCTCACAAATGCAAGTGCGGATAGGAGTTAGAAATTGCGGGTACGGCGACTTACCGGTTGTGCTTGATCTCGGCCGTGCGCCCATCCGCTGTCTCCTCTCGCTCTCGTTTCCGGTCCAATGCTAGTCTCAGCGGTGCTCCCGATAGACTCCCTCAAGCTCCGTCCAACCAGATATCTCGGGGCACTCGTGTGGCGGGTGCTATCTCGCGCCGGTTGATCGCGTGATATGTTGAAGCTCCTTAATCTCCCTCCCGTCTTGGAAAGAGAATTCAAAGCACTCCGGGTATGGCAGAAGATTTTAAAAAACAATGACCTGATGCACACCAATGGTTGATAGTATAGTTAAGATGTCACAATGGACATAAGTATGTACAAGTATCAACAAATGCAGAAAAGGAAAACGATGGTGATAGGATTCCTCTTTTATTGACAGGATGGCCAGCCGACACGTGTTTCATCGTCAAGCGGTAACAGTGCTTGCACGACTCATCAGGGCTGTAGCGCGAAGGTATAGAACCACAGGTCGCTTAGCCGGTGATAATTCCGACCCGGCCTCTGCCCGAGACCAGGTAAATTCTTGAAGCAAGATGTGGCTCCAAATTCATAAAAAGGTTGGTACGTCAAAAGTGCTTAACAATATGCAGTCAGTGCTCAAGACGCCTGTGGTTCGTCGGTGTCACCGATGGTGACAAACATCCACTGAGGGGTGATTGGTGGTGAAGGAAAATCAGATCCGTGTGTGTGACGGAAGAACAAAATGTCACAATCCGGAGAGTGCTCCGTTTCCTTGGTGAAGAGGCCGGCAGGACGAGTAATCCTACTTGCGGGTTCCGGGTGCGACACCGACGAACCACAGGCGTCTTGAGCACTGACTGCATATTGTTAAGCACTTTTGACGTACCAACCTTTTTATGAATTTGGAGCCACATCTTGCTTCAAGAATTTACCTGGAATCCTATCACCATCGTTTTCCTCTTCTGCATTTGTTGATACTTGTACATACTTATGTCCATTGTGACATCTTAACTATACTATCAACCATTGGTGTGCATCAGGTCATTGTTTTTTGTCCGTGTATTGGTGTGCTTTGCACACAATTGGAGGGGTTTAGGGCATTTATCCCCTCACCTTCTTGCACCCTGACCTATCAGTATCTCACACTACCGTGTGCTGTGCGCCTAGTATTTCCCTACCTCTAAAAAACCCCAGTTCTCTATAGGCTTTATGGCAGAAGATTTTATTTCAGCACACGGCAAAAGTTGATGACAGACGCGTTTCGGACAATAGTCCTTCCTCAGTGTCGCCGACACTCATTTCGCAGCGCTTTTTTGTATACGCCCCCGTAGAAACTAAGGGCGGACATTTTAAGGAAGCATTTGGACGTGTTGTCAAAACATGGGTTAAGTGTGGCAGCCATATTGTACATATTTTGCGCAAACAGTGAATACATATAATATAATAATGCAGGCTTTTTTTTAGAGCATTGAAGTTATCGAAATTATAAAAGTGAATAAATAAATCATAAATATTGTACAGACTTTTTACCACTGCCAGAAAACAAAACTATATCGCCGTGTATCGGCGTTGAACTGGCAGGAATAACCAGAGGAAAATTGCTCTAATAACCAAATTGCGTCAAGCTGCATACTAAACACTAGAGACATAAAATATATATTTACTGAAAAAACATAGGTTTCAGGGACGCTATAATTAGAAATTAGCATTTAAAAAACCTTAGAAAATCACTGAAAAAGACCATAGCTTTTAGGGGTGTTATAGTTAGCTGGACATTTCACTCGTATAAAACCATAGAAATTCCTCCGTTATAGTTAATTCTGCTAACTATAACTCGCTCGTCCGCAATGCACTGCTGATGATGTCACATATTACATCATTCATGACATGGTCTGTGACATCACTGATGACATCACTAAGGAGATCTCAAATGACATCACTGATGACATCATCAAGTGAATGTGGTTTTGTTTGATATTTAAATATGTATTATATGTATAGCAGTCTGCATTGAAGAATGAGTGGATATAAAAGTATCTGGATGGAGGATTTAGTAGCTGTGTGACTAACTGTTTAAGTGAGTAATTAAAAGTGTCTGACTAAATACACAGATTAGTGACTAAACTGTGTGAATGTCTGTATCATTCTGTCTGTTGTTGTGTAACCTGCTGCCTCAGTTGGTCACTAGCTACATGAGTGTCTATATTAGTTATTGATTAGTTGGTTGAGTATTTGTATGGGAGACTGAGAGTGTGTGTGTGGTTGGGTGGGGGGTGTGACTCTGTGCATAGATGTGTGAGTGGTTGATTGACTAGGTGTATGAGTTTAAGAGTGCAGGTGGAAACAGTTCTTTGGGTAAGTGAGTGTGTTTATGTGTGTGTTGATGAGCGAATATATGTCTTAGTGGTATATCTCCAACGCAGTAGAAAAATAAAAGGCAATGTATGTGAGAGTTGTTGTATAAAAATAACTATACGTAAGAGTCAGTGATTGTGAGAGTGACTGTATGGATGAGTGTATACTTGGAATAATGATTTTATAAGACACTAAGTATGAGTTACTATCTGTATGAATAAATGAGGTTGTGTTTGTATAACTGTGTAGGTGAGTAAATGTAAGTATGATTGATTGTTTGCATGAGTGAGTAGGATGACTGCATAACCAACTAGGATGAGTGCTAGTGTGTCAATGTCGATATAGGTATATGAGTGCATTTGATAGTGTTCTATTGATCAGTGACAGCATGTATGAGTGATTCTATGGGTGAGTGAGTGGATGTGTGTGTAGACCTAGGAATCAGTGAGTGGGTATGTAGTAACTGGTATTGGTGTGTCAATGGTTTAAAAAGTGGTACTCTGTATTTTACAGTGAGTGATCAAATGTTATACTAGTGTGTGATGAGGTGTATCCGATTATCCACGTGGATGATGTCATCAGTGATGTCATCAGTGATGTAATTTAAGATGTCATCAGTGATGTCACTGACCATGTCATGAATGATGTAATATGTGACATCATCAGCAGTGCATTGCGGGCGCACGAGTTATAGTTAGCAGAACTAACTATAACGGAGGAATTTCTATGGTTTTGTACGAGTGAAATGTCCAGCTAACTATAACACCCCTGAAACCTATGGTTTTTTCAGTGAATTTTAATGGGTTTTTAAATGATAACTTCTAACTGTAACGTCTCTGAAACCTATGTTTTTTTCAGTGAATATCAAAGGTTTTTTAAATGCAAATTTTTAAGTGTAATAGTAGTAATATCTATTTTTTGTACTGATTTTCTACAGTTTTTTAACTGTTTATTTATAAATATTTTATTCATTAAATAACATTATATATTTTTTTGAAAATTGCAAAAAAAATGCCCAAAAAAATTCAAACTGAAATATTGTTTAATTTTTTTGTTTTATTTTTTTATTTTTAATATATTTATATTATTTTCTTTTTTCCAATTTTTTTTCGGAGTCGCGCACCCAAGCTAACCTATCATGGTGGGTGCGCGGATTCTAGTCGCTATTTTAGAAAAGTCGTGAAGGATCCGCGTAGGGTGTGCGACGGCTCCGTGTTTTTCAGTTACGTCATATAAATTTAATATTACGTGATGTGCGCGATTGGTATGCGACCGCTGCGCGACTCCTTCTCCCGCGCATTTACAACACATGCACATTACGATACACGACTCTTGCGCAGTGGCAGGTCCCGCGTGACGTCATATACGTACAGGGGCACGCTTGGTGCAGACTCCCGCGAATTTTTCTTATGTTCTAAAATTATATGTATGTGTCTTTAATATACATATTAGGGCAAGAGATTATCTAAGATATTCATAAAAATAATATATTTGTACTTATAATAAACGTAATTTATTTTTAAATATATTTTCGCGAAGTCATGTCGGTTGCGCTCTTCATGAGTGCAGGGTGTGCGGATTCGATTTGACCTAAAAAAAAAAAGATTTGATTGGTTTATAACATTTCCCACTGTAACTATTGAAGGACCCCACCCATTTTAGTCATCCTGTTTAGAGCAATTCAAGAGAGATATCTCTTCTACATCAAGAGCTAGTTTTGCAGTTTTTTGGGGTGTTTTTCTAATATTGTATTGGAAGAATGGCCAGTTCACAACCTCCTCATCATTCTTCGGATGAAGATTTTTTGGAAGAAGATCCACCCAAGCAGAGGCCTGAGTCAGTGGTCTGGAAGTTTTTTACCTTTCCTGCTGGTCAAAAAAAGGTAAATGCTACAAAAGTCACATGCTTGATATGTCAGAGGGTCCTGTCGCGAATCAGTGAAAAAAAATACTTCTGCGGAACGGCAAGTAATTACAAACATCTACGGACCATCCACCCACGCAATCTGGCACAAGAGGAGATGAGACGTGCAACACAAAATCCACCA